>NC_132995.1:16207500-16905000 GCF_048564905.1 Vicugna pacos
TGAATCTGTTTCAGTCAGTTAAGAGTATGAAAATGGTTAGATCTAGGCTAAAAATAATTCTTCTTCTAACCAAAAATAAAGGCATAATATTTATAACCAGGTATCAACTTTACTAAACCACAATATTTTAAACCTGTTAAATGATACCTAAGGGTATTTACATTAAAAAGGCGACATGCATTGTGTTGTTCCGTCTCATGACTGGTTATGCACACACTTTGCTCAAAGGGTTTTAAAACTATGTTCCTACTTTCAGTACAGCACACCGCAATGTTTCTAAGAGTTCTAGCAAAATGAATGCTTTCAAGGGGAGCAGAATCATCTTCAAGTCACTGGTGTCAATTTTTTCCCTTTGGAACAAAGGACATAACAAATAACCCGGTTCTGCCCAGAAGGCCTAATGCAGTAAGAGGTTCTGCGGAGAGGCATTTCTGCTCAATCTAATGCTATAACATCATCAAGCTCTTCTGTCTGCTCTGTGCGTGACCTTTTTGCACTGACATTCTCTTTCTCATCTAATTTCCTCTTGCGACTTCTTTCTTCTTCACTGATGTCAGCATTGTTTGAAGGACCTTCTTCATCTGAATCAACTATGAGCACATCATCTTGCTCTTGTGCTTATTTCAGGAAAAAAGGAAAGAAATGGTTAAAAGTGTGGGAGTTATTAGCAGCTCACTAAAATTTTATACAAGTGAAAAGCTAACTCTTCTAACATACACCAAACTGGAAAATGGTTACCCGCAGGGAATCTTTGCTTTATACCTTACACATTTCTGTACTGTTTTACTGTTTTCTGTAACAAGCACCTATTTTCTCTTCTAATCAAAACAAAAAATGGTAACAAGCATTATATAATTCGAAGGAATTACTACAGTTCCTTGTTTCTATTTCTCCAACAGAAAAAGGGAGGGTGCATATCCCAATATTCATAGCAGCGGTAGTAATAATAAACAACAACAAAAACAGTAACAACACATACAGCACTTACAATGTGCCAGGAACTGTTCTGAGCACTTTGCACATAACAACTCATTTAATCATCACAACCACCCTATAAAGAAGATAACATCATTATCCGTTTTCCAGAAAAGGAAACTGAGGTACAGAGACTTGCCCAAGGTCACACACTAGCAGATGAGGTCAGGATTCAAACCCACAGCGTGGGCTCTACAGTGCATGCTCCTAACCTTACACTACAGCTGGTTTTGTGTTCCCCACTCCCCACACTCTGCTGAACCAACTACCTACCTTACTCACTGCTACAGCCTCCAAAACCCACCCACGGTAGTGGATCAATAAATGCACATTTCATACCGTGATTTCTGAAAAACTATCAGTCCTTTCCTCAAAGGAGACGACGAATCTTTCTACTTTCAGAGGGGGGAAAAAGGGTCATGAACCATGGCCCACACACCAGACCATCTCAAAGTCCATCTTCAAATCTCTCAGAGAACATCAGAACCAAGAACCACCATATTCCAAAGAACACCAAAGACACCACGTTGGAGAAATGAAAAGAGACGTTAAAAATCAGTAACTTTAAGTTTTCTGACCCTAAAGAATGAAGGGGTGGGGGGAGGGGTGGCTGGCAGTAAACACTGACTTTAGAGCGCAATAAAGCACCAACACTGAAAACCCAGGGAAACAGCCTCTGATGCACTTTACCAAAGTCATACTGGTTCTGAGAAAACTGCGAAATGCTAAAATTCTATACTTACCAAGCATCTGTTCACTCTAAACAGGCGGGTGCACTGACCTGCTGCCCTCTACAAACAGGCATTCAAAATACAAAACCACCACTACTAAGAATGAAGTATCTTTATACACCAAAAACTCACTAACATTTCCAGTTGTAAAAACTAACAGGAAATAACAGTGTGTCTATCTTCCATAAGAATTTTACCCAATCTTACATGTCTTCATAGTTAATATATTCAAAGATCCATTAAAATAATCAACACCAAACCAATACACACCTCTAACAGTCCTGTGGAGTTCTATTTTATGGTCAGCGTTCATAAAATACTCAGCTTGTTTCTACACAGTCCTGCCTGGTGGGTAATTAACAACCTGCTGGCTGGGGCCGTGACTCACCTGTGGAAGTGGAAGGCTGAGCTCCGTCATCACTGCCATTGGTTATGCTTTTGGCAGCATCTTCAGCTTGTTTGGGCCCCACTTTTTCGGGGGCATCACCAACAACTTCAAATTCAACATCCTTTCCTAGGTCTTCACTGTAAGAGAACCACGCACTATAAAACTGGACCACCACTATGTCTGCTTACAAAAGCAAAGGCGCACCGGAGACTATTCTCAAAACTCAAACAATGTATACACTACATACACACCAAATATTTGGATTCTGATTGTCAAAGAGCTAAAAATTCTTAGGCGTTATTTCCTCAGTTATTATGTGAAAAGACTCTATACACTCTACTCTGATCTTGACCAGAGCAATTCAGTGTTTTGGGGGTAGAGTTTACATGGATTCAGTTTTCCCCCCATCTTTACAGGCAGCACCCTGCTTTTGTAATGAGTTCCCAAAACACGTATGAAAGTTTAATGCATGAAAGTCAAACAAAAGACTTACATGTTATAAGGGGGGGTTCTGTTCCCAGAGAGCTAAAAAATACGATAAAAAAAAAAACCCTAATTATGCCTCCTCTTTTAGACACCATCTGATAAATTCCCATTTTATTGTACATGCCCTTCCATTGTCTTTGCTCTCACCGCTGAACGCAAGCACACCACTGACATCCAACTGGTGTCTAACGGAGGCTACAGCTCACTCCCTAGCAATATTTATGACTCAACTGCATAACTCTGTGAAACTTTACTATTACTAATAACCCACACTCAGTCTTTCCTGTCATTTTATGCTTTTTATAAACCAAGCATATACAATGTAAAACTCTCAAAACAGCTACCCAAGCTTTGTATGTCTGAATACAGATAACAACACTGGCAAAACAAGTGGACGCAGGTGGCAGCCTTTCCATCTGTTAGATCTGTTAGATGCTACCAACAGTCCCAAGGCAGGGTGCAGTTCAGGGGTATCAGTGAGCATGTACCACAATGCACCTTGTTCAACAGAAATATACTGAAGTGGAGGACCATCTGTATTTTAGCTATGCTATAGGTATATGCAAATATCCTGTGATGCAACCACTTTGAATGCTTTTTATAAAGTATGCAGGATGTAAAATAAAAATTAAAAAAAAAAAAGATTCAGGAATCTATATAGGATAATCTTTAATGTTCTCTTATTGCTACAGATCACAATGAAATATTTGTTTTATGGGAGAAATATTTCTCTCTTCTAATGAATCTTTAAAAATAATAAACATTTTAATTTTAGTTCAATTGTCAAAATGAACACACCCTTGATTATAACCATTCAAGCATCTGGATTTCTACCCTCTCTAGGTCTTTCTGATCAGCCACCACTGATGACAGTTACCTTTAAACATTTTTTTATCCTTTTTATTTCTGGATTCTCAAGTTTTTCTTTAGGTCACACCTCAGGAAACTTGGTAGCCAACTTACATCTTACAACATACATTGTGCAGCTTCAAATGAACAGGAGGGTTTAAGGGCAAGAAAACATTTTTTCTCTACTTTAAGTCTGTATATTCAAATAATCTCTTACACTCAAAATATTAACAGTTCCTACCTATGAAGGATGTTGATCAATAAAGTGTAGTCCTGAAGGAAGTCATCTGCTTGAAGTCGGCTCCCATTTCTAATTCCGAATTCTGATAATTTCTTGTGATTATTGGCTAGGAAATTTGAAAGGAATTTAGATGCTTTAGTTGTATCTCCAAGGAGCAATCACATTAGTTTTTAAAAGGTAAAACCCCTGCTATAAACTGAGTTGTATCTCCCTAAAATTCATATGCTGAAGCGCTAACATCAGTACTTCAGAATATGACAGGACTTGGAGAGGATGGTTTTTAAAGTGGTAATTAAGTTAAAAATGAGGCTGTAGGAGTGGACCCTAACCCAACCTAATTGGTGTCCTTTTAAGAAGCCAAGGAGAGAGGCCTGAGGAAAAACTAAACTTGTCAACACTTTGATCTTAAGACTTTCAGCCTCCAGAACTAAGAGAAAATTAGTGTCTGTTATTTTAAAACTAGCCCACTAAAATATTAGGCACTCAGGAACTCAGCCCTGAACATTTCAGTACTAAAATTACTTCAAGGGAACCAAATTGTAAGAAATTCTGAGAACCCTGTCCTCTCAAGCCAAATTAATCTGGAATCCTGGAGGAGTCAATAACAACTTTTAGAATTGTTCAAAACATATTCTACTTGCAAAGATGTTATCTATAACAAAGTCAACATATTACTTTTAGCAAATTTTACAATTCAGAAACAAGAGGAAACTGTTTATTTCAATGAATTTTTCAACATAAATTTTCAACATTTCTCAATGGAGAGCCAGTGGGGCCCCCAAAATCTAATCAGTCCAAACTAGTCCTACCACTCACATGTCATTTCTGCTTCCTCTCAGTGTCCCCAGTGTGCAGCACACCATGCTGCGCATCCACAAGCACTTAGCCAACCTTTCTTATGTGGATTCTGAATACTCCAATGATGAATAATCCCTCCAACCAAACTTCTGGAGCCACCACCTCCTCTGACCTACCCATTCTGGGGCTTCCTGCCTTCCCTGTCCTTTCTCTCCCGCATGGTCAAATGCTCCTCTCTCCTGACCTGCAAACGCACTCAAGTCTCATTTACGATACTGCTTTCTCATTTGGCTCCCAATTTACTCTCTCTCCTCATAGCCCTCAGTCCGCTTTGTATTTGCTCTGTGTCTACAGACTGTAAGGAACCTATACCTGCAGTGCCTGGCACACACTAAGTAATAAACTGTATTTTAAATTTGGCTTTTCATGTTTAAATTTATGTAACTTTTAAACATAATTTAACAAATCTTTTTCTTCAGTTTTTCTTTCCTTCTTTTACCTTTTCAGTCTACCTAGAATGTCTCTGAAGAACAAGCGTTCCTACCCAGACTTGATACAGGCAGTTCCCTGGAAGTGGACAAGAGCACTGTGGCCACTATAAATGCTAACTATACACTGGATTATTGAGAACTAGTCCCTCAAATATCCTGACAACACTGAATCCCACAAATGTGGAACTGTGGCGACCCCGCCAAGGCAACGCCACCTTGGGACAGCACTTCCATGACCAAGCATCGCCCCTTGCAGCTGAAATACGGAAGGTAAGCAGTGAATGGATGCACTACTGTGCACGCCTTCCCTCAGGTAGTCTCCATCCCCGTGAGGGGAGCTGGTCAACAAGGCAATGTCCAATACCTTCCGTCTCTCCCTCTTCTGAAGATATTAGGATTGTTCCTTTTCCATCTTCAATTTGGACATCTGGTGCTACCATAGCAAATTTTTCTTTCACTATCTACAAAAAAACAAAACAAAACCACCAAAAAATCAGAATATTAACACACGGAATTAAAGATCAAAAGACCCAGACATTTTTCTCCATAAAGGCTCTTATCTGACCCCTTCCACTAGGCAGGGGCCAACTTATTCTTTAAGGTACATTAGGACAAGCAGGAAAGCAGTGGGAATTCACTCAGTTTTCTCATGCCCATCAATCCCTATGTTTGACCACTGATAAAGAGTAAACCTCCTCCAAACAGGGACTGAGAACTCCTCGACTGGCTCTTGGTATTTTTGTCTTTCCCAGCAGATTTGGTACTGAGCTAGACACCTGACATATTTTATCTTAGTTTCTAGGCCAACCCCATGCTGGCAGATGTTCTACAGAGGGGGAATTTCTCATTAATCTGATTCGCAGACAGTCTTCCCTTTCCTGTTCTCACTTTAAATTCCAATGCTGATCAAGGGTGATAATACTGTTAAATCCTACCTGATCCTAAAAACAAACCAACCCATCAACAATGGAGGAACTCTCTGAAGGAGTACCCTACAAACAATGACATTACCTTTAGCTCAAGAGTGAGTAGACACCTACTATTATCATTTCCTAAGAAAGAATATGGGGCAACCACCCTCTGCCAGCCAGTATACCAAGTTCTGCTTCTTCTCCATTCAAAACATAAGCTCAAGTCAACCTGCCCTGTGTAACCAGTTTTGGGAAAAAGGCCACTCATTCTCAAGCAGGTCTCCTCCTTCATGTCAGGAGGTATATAAATATGTAACACCATAAGGGACATAGTCAGAGGAACAATCTGAAGTGATCCCCAGAGTGGGAAGTAACACCCATTTGGGCCCTTTAAAATCTTCCCTAATAAAAAAACTAGGAGGAACTGAAAGGCCAGGCCACAACCTCACTCCCCATTTCCCTGAATCCAGTTGTGCAAACACTGCATCTCCTCAGGGACTGACTGAACACACCAGAATCAGGACCACCACTAGACCATTTAAGGATACCGCCTAGCTGCCAAAAAATACAGGATTTACATGCTATCTGAGCAACAATGAGTTTGCTTGCTAAGACATGATGCCACCTATGTAGCACTTGTGGTCTATATTTTAGCCAAATATACCTTTCTGGGATGTGAGGCACATATTCTGGAGCCACAGACAGAAAACCCAATAGGAAACCAGATGGTAAAACAACCTAGGACATCAAATCAACACACCTCAGTGGTCAGATTTCAGAGTAACTGTCTGGTTTTTAGTTTGTTATCACAATAACACCATAAAAGGCAAAAGGGAACCTGGTTTTTCTTATAAAAAGGAAAATGTACAACCTTGTGCAAGAAAAGCAGGCCCTGCACTTACCTTATCTTGTAACGTGAGAACGGTCACTTTATGGACGTTCAGTCGCACAGTCACCTCTGGCTTGCTGGCACATACGTAACAGTTAGGGTTGGGAGGATCCAGTGCACAAGGCACAAGGAGCTTCTTTCTTGGATTTGGCTGTTTATTCAAAAAAATCTTTGGAGAAAAAAAAACACAAGCAGAAATCAGAAATCCGAGTTACAATGTTATGTACCATACAGCGTTCCCTTAAATACTCCTTCTCAGATGGCAAAATGGATAAGGAAAATCATGACCTTCTTAAGAGACTGATTTTCAAACCTTGTTTCCAAATTAGTTACTATGTAAATAAGGCTGGGCTTACTGAAAAGAAATCTCCTTGTACTGAAGACCCCAGACTATTCTGCAAACTAATTTAGCAAAAATAAGGGCCTAACCATCTTCTCAGGTACCACCTGATTCTCAGATTCTGGATGCCTTTCTCATGGTTACTCATCAATTTTAAACCAACTTTTAAGAAGATCAATACATTTTTCTAATTAATGGTAATGCTTTCACAGATGTATGGAACCAATGAGCTGCCTTTCTTTTCAAGTTTTCTGTGATGATTATACTAACATTTACATAATTAAAAGAGAAAATAATGAGTTCTAGCACTATTACTATTTCCCTAATACCCAAACAAAAAAATAATAAGGACCAAGGCAAAAAAAAAAAAAAAAAAATCACACTGAAGTTACAAATGTCAGAAGAACACGGGAAGCTGACACATAAGCTCTCATCTTGTGATTACCATGTAGTATGATTATCCGCTGGGATGAATTAATTCTAAAGAGGAATTCCCACCAAGCCTAAAGAACTAAATCCCTCGACAGGCATCAAGTGCTAGAAGAGCCTTCCCAGAGCCTCTCCCCCACAGTGAATTCCAGTCACATACATTTCTACTGGCAGGGCTGGAAGCAAGGTACAATGAGGGAACAGGTTTATCTGATCCTGGGATTCACTGGGAAGGTAACTGTGCTAAGAGAAATCAACAGTGAGGAAGACAACTGCTAACACTAACACTCAGGCTAACAGCATCAATCCATCCTGACATTCATTTATAAACGTGAACAAATGAAACTCAAGACACATGAGTGTCATTAGCCCAAGAGAGGGACAGAGATGAGCAGGTAAAGGAATGAGAAGGATGTTACAGGAAACAGTAGATGCTTTAACAATTTCAACAACTAGCACTGCTTGAGAGTTCAAAGAGATACTGTAATCACACGACAAGTTCAGGCTGCTATAAAAAGGCAAAAATCAAAAAACATATACTTCTTGGAAATTAAAAACATGACAGCCAAAATAAAAATTTAAACAGAAAACTGAATGAAGACAGCAGATGATCCTACTTCTCACCCAAAAAGTTCATGAAAACAGTGAAAGATACTTTAAGAACGCATCAATAATGGCACTGAAAAGTAAGAGTGCCATTGCAGATTAGGTTTTGTTTTTTTTTTAAGAAAATCCTGAAAGTAAATGGTCCTTTTATTTCAACATTATAGTAAAAAGAACCACCTGCCTGAACGACTGCAAAATATTGAGTCCAATATTTTTAGGGAGTTTTTAAAATTCTAAGCTGTAAGAAAGCAAAGCATCTTCAGACAAGCAAATTCAATACAGAACGACAGGAGGGACACAAGAGAATATCCAAGTGGCTTTAGTCTTCAGAGATAAACCCAGTCCAGCCCTCACTAATGAAGGAACTCATGACAGGAGATGCTTACATCAAGCAAGGACCTGGAAGGGGAGGAGGGTAAAGAAGAGAAGAGTATCTTCCCCACAAAAACAGCATGGAAAATTATCCAGATCTTGGAGCTTCGTGGAGGGGGGAAATATATTTCTTTATAAATACATTACATTAAGATAGGGCTCATGCAGATCTGCTGTCTGAATATGTATGTGGGCTGAAAAGTCAGAACTGAGAATTTAACAGTGGTCCCGAGTTGGTAGGACCACAGGCACCCAAATGAAATACACCTTCAATGGGTCCTTAAAGAATTATCACAGATAAAAGTTTTGACAAATACTAATTCTGTTAAAAAAAAATCATGTATCACATAAGCAAACAAAACACTATGAGAGATATCTAGCAGAAGTGACAGTAGACTCATCCATAAAGATTTTAGACGTCAAAACTATCAAAGAATATAACATAAATTTAAAATGAAAAAGGAGACTGACAAGAATGGCTGAAGAAAAGGGGACTATAAAATGACCAAATAAAATTTTAAAACCAGAGAACGCTTAGAATTGAAAAACAATTGAGAAAACCTAATGTAAGGACTCATTAAATGAGTTGTTCCAAGAATTCGGTAAAACTGGGAATGTTAGAGGCAAACCAGCGTCTGTGTCCATTTTAAACAAAAGAAAAGCAAATGTGTCTTTCTTCTCACTGTAATTTCCATGAAGCTTAGTTAAACATGTAATTCAAGGTAACCTGAACAGTTATTTTTCCATTACTTTACACCAATTTTATTGCTTTAATTTTAAAATTGCAAATAGAAAACACTCACTGTTCTACACTGGTCTATTTTTCCTGATAAAATCTTCAATCCTTCCAATACTATCAACCCAGCAATCACTGCATTAGTAGTAGCGATAGCAGGAATAATGTTCCCTGCCATTGCTGGAGGAAAAAAAAAAAGACATGTTTAGCTGTTTAAAAAGAAAAACATAGCTTAGAATTTATACAATACAACTGAAGTACAAAACAACTCACATTTGATATCAAATCTGCTCTTCATATTCATACTGAAAATATGCATCCTGAGGTTTGCAGCAGAGGTGACAAAATCCATTGCAGATGGGTCATCCTGCCAATAATTTAAACAAGTTAACACGTCTCCCCACAAACGTGGCTAGTATTATTTTCAGAACAGCACTTTGACATGTTTATAACAAGTCAACCAGAACCAGAGATGGCCTTGAGGGAGAGGCCAGTCTGGACGAGGACGGGGCAGGCAGGGGCTCATCATCAGTTCCTCTGACCAAGGGCCACCAGGCTTCTAGGAATTCGCTCCTGCTTAAACAAATGCACTAGGGACTAAGAACACAGACCAGAGTACCAGCTCCATTCACTGATGATGGCAATCCTCTCCTGTGTCCATCAGTCAACAAGGAGAAGGTTTTATGACAAGCACAGAACCCAGGGAAGGAGACATAGGCTGTTTTGAGAAAGTTATTTCATTAAAGCCTCAGAAGCACCTGGACTTTCCTTCTCCGAAGTCCCTTCACGTACACCACTCTCCTACATTTGCTGTTTCTTTTCAGATGTAGCAAGACAGCAAGTTTTCCCTTTACAATTCACATTCTTCCTGAGCCTATACCCTAGTCTCTCTATAGATTTTATCAAGTTTTCCTGCTTTGAAGTGAAAAGAAGCTAGCCTAACCCATAATTCAGAAACACCAAAATATAAAAGACAAGACATTGATAGGATGTGGATTCTTTACATAATTACTTGTCTGACTGTGTGGTTACAGGCAAATGAACCTCCTTCACCCAAAATTCCTTAATCTGTTAAACAGGGGAAAACTTCACAAACATCTTGTAAAGTAGTAGTGGGGATTAAGTATTGATCCAGTACCCAACACAGTGTCCATCAGATAGATACTTCTCCAGGCAACTGGCTTTTACACTCATTAGGTATAGATTTTACTTACAGAGGGTAACAATTCCCAGTTCCAAGGTTTTGTTATTTAGCCCCTGTGTGCAGGTGAAAATCTCCCAAATCACTATTATAACAGTAACAAAATTTTTTTAATAGTTACTCCTTACAGCAATTAACTCTAGATTAATATTTATAAGAATCCCTAAAATCTAAATTTAGTAGTTTCATTTTAGATGTCTGAATCAACCAGTTCCAAAATCTGCACACACAAAGTATCTTAGTTTTCTAAAACTGATCAAATTTTCCTCCTTACTTTAAAACTCATGTCAGATCTTTTACCATCATATGAACATACAAACTTTAGCTGATAAATCACTTATAGCTGTAGAAAATATTAACTACAATTAAAAACAAGTAAAATTAACTCATCAAATCTTAAAAATATGATATTTAACTGAAAAATGGTATTAAATATTGCTTTAACTTGTAAAAATAATTACATCCCATTTTTGTATTGAGAAGTCTCTCAGACCTCTAAGGGTTACAACCATTTCAACAGAAAGACTATTTTATTACTTTCAAGGCCAAATTAGGCCTATGGGCTATTTGTCTCCAAAAGGATATTATAACTTCTATTAATAAATCCCTATTGTGTAGGAAGAGCTTTTCTTAAGTATATTTTAAGTCATAGAAATATTTCACTCCAATGAATTCACATTATTTCTCCAGTCAAGTTATAAACCATTTTAGAGTACTGGAATCTAAAATGAGATTTTATGATACTGCTTGAATTCATATATAGAAAATTCATAGTTCAATGTATTATAGATGAGACTAACCAAACAAAATCAGCATACCCTCAAAATCTGTTAGAATAAACAATATCCCAAAATAACCAGCTTCTGTTACAGCTTAAGAACTAAAATACACACTTGATATAAAAATATTTGCCACACATTTTCAAAACAAACCTTGTCCCATATGAGCTCAGCTCCATCCCCCTTTTCTGCTAAATGCACTCTCAAAGTCTCAATGCTCTTTGAAAAAAGACGTGCATAGCTCTTTACATCTAGAACTTGCTGGTCTTTCAGACCTAACTGGGGCTCGTTTTGTTGATCTGATGCATTGGTTTCTTCCCCTAAAGAAAAAAATATTAGAAATCTCACTATTAGCATCATTCCTCTACTGTTTAAACAATCCAATGCCTAATTAAAAAAATCAAATAATATGAAACAAACTCCATTAAATTAGTTACCACTATTAAATTATCACTGTGATACAAATATGTGCACTAGAAAATCACCAAAATTTATATGAGAAAGGTTTATATAAGAAATCCTTATAAGGGATTGTTGGAGGACTCAAAAATATAATGTAGATGAGATGACAAGCATATGCCCAGAACATAGTTGGCACTCAGTAAGTGGAAGCTATTAGAACAATACTTGAATTGGTCCCTAAAGTCAAGTATCTATTACTATAGAGAACTGCTCCGAACTGGAACCCCAAGTTTCCTGGGACCTTTTAAGTTCCAATATGCTGTGCAAAAAAAGTTGAGACATAAAGCACTGAAGGGGAGAAGGTAAGGAAGTAGTCACGATAATTTTTTTCTTTTTTTTTTTTTGGTGGGAGAGGCAATTAGGTTTATTTACTTATTTATTATTTTTAGAGGAGGTACTGGGGACTGAATCCAGGACCTCACGCATGCTGCCACCTGAGCTATACCTCCCCCTACAAGAGCTTTTCTTTTATTTAAAATTATAAATATGATCCTAAGTTAAATCTTAAAGAGAAAATCATACAGAAGTATATATATACTTATTAGACACTTTATTTCAGAGAAAATGACACAACTAAATGTTAACCAATAAGAACTAGTTAAATAAAACCGACTGAAAAGAGCAAGTCAGAGTATATAAACAGTATGACTGCATTTACCTAAAGCACATACACAACTGCCTGTGTCTGTGTGCATGGAGTTATCACCAAGACAGTCCCTAAAATGTTAACAGTTAACTATTTCTCTAGGTGAAAAGATTTCCAGTAATTTTCCTGCTTCATATTTTTCTGAACTGTTTGAATTTCTTACCATGGATGTGCACTACTGTCAAGAAACAACGTAACTACTTAAAGGCTTCAGATGAGAGAATTTCCAATTTAGGTATCCTAAGATGAAAACACATCCTTTACCTTGACTCTGAACTTCAGCCCAGTCCAACGGAACTGGAGGTTTCCTCTTCCGCCATAGTTTGTCCATTGTCAACAGATACCTGATATCATCTTTAAAAAGCTTAAAAAAAAAAAAGATAAATTCCATGAACCTTATAGTCCCTACGATGATAAAATACAACAAAATTACACTGCTGATTTATTATAAACATTACACTATTAAATCTTCTGATTTAAAGACACGTTATATACTAGTAGATTAACAATTTTTCGAAAGGGAGAAAGAAAAAAAGCTTAAACCTTCTGTAAAAGGAAATTTTACACACAACACCTGCATTTGAAACAGGTAAAATCAGATGCTAAAGAAAGCAAAGTAAGGGAACTTGAAATTGTGCTGACTGACCCCACCCTCCCAAGTCACCTCCCCTAAAGCTCCCAAGATCAGTCGGAAGCATAATCACACCAACCAAGGGACTAAATAAACACACACCAACTCCACAAGAGCTGAGTACAATCACTGAGGGCAGAGACCAGTTAGCAGTGTCTCCAAGTTTGTGGACATATATCAGTAACACACACACAGCTTAAAAGTAGTGCTCAAAAACAGAATCCTCAACCATCTGCAACGTCTTTGAAACGTGCCCCCATACAAGTAACCTCAAACACACAAAACCACTCCTTCAAAAACAAACATTACCACATGTAGCCTGAGAGACTATCACATGAATCACACTTCTTACATGATATATGATTTTAATATTTTTAGTTTTCCCTTAGCTGTATTGTTCCAGTTGATTTAATCTGCACATTTATTGTGTGTATCGGGTATGAATTTAGATTGGGTTAAATTAAGAGTTAGAGCTATTTCTATCAAAATATACTCAATTCAATAAATATTTATTAAGCATTCTTAATCTTTAGAAAACCAGCCAAATATACCAATAATTAGAGTACAGTTTAGTGTGAAAATCACACAGCTTGGAGCACTATGAGTTTTCTTCTTCTTTCTAAGGAATAAGGACAGAGTTGGTAGCATCTGAGATGGGTACACAGGCAACAATAGGGAGGCCCATGTGACTCAGGTAACAAATACAGCTACACATTTTGTAGACTACCTTTAGCACTTAGCTGAAAAGTCTGTCAGGCGATGAGGAATTAGCATGGTTTCTCAAACACAAGCTCCACGGCCTTCTTTAACCAATTATTAAACACTAGGAGTCCCTCAGTTGTGTACTGAACGTCTTCCCACTCTTCTTTCCATAAACATATAAATCCCAACCACACCTCTAGAAACCACTCTTCTCGCCTATAGAACTGTCATCTCTAATATTCCAGAGGAATCTCAAAATTAATTCTATCACCTTCTCCTACCCCTACATATATATCTGCTTCCCACCCTGCTACCTCAGAGAATGGCACCCCTGTTCACCTGCTGCCCAGCAGGAAACCAGGTTTGGCTCCTCATTTTGTACATACAAAGCCTTGCTGAGTCTATCTGCCCTCCATACTCCACTGGGAAAGCAGATGGGCTGTACTTTAGATGACTCTGGTACTGCATAGCTTCTGAAGGCACTGTCCCATACTGGTTACAAGAGGAAGATCAGCTCCTTCAAGGGTGTACTAGACCCTCTATACCTTCCAGTGATCCTACAGACTCCCCTTTTACGGACTCCCACCATCTTGGCACAACATCCTCATCATGACCCAGGAAGTCCTGCATGATCTAGCCTCAGCTTGCCTTGTCAGTCCTCTCTCCACTTTCCCCTTTAATGGGATTTTTTCAGTTCTCCAACCCAACTTTCTTGGATATTCTGCCCTCTCATCTCCACCTTACTCTTTAAAGTTTTGGGTTGAAATATCACTTCCTCTGGACAGCCTCTTCTGAACCCTCATACTAAGTCTAATTATTTAGATAAGTGGGTTAAGTCAACTTATTATTAGAGGGTTTCAACGCATTCAAATTTAATGGCTTAACACTCTGAATCTGAAATTCCTTGTTCAATGTTTAACTTGCCCTCTAGACTATGAGTTCCCTACAAAGAGCAGGGACCCTATTTTCTGTCTTGTTCACCACTAAATCTTCTGTACTTGCGGTGCCTGGCACACAGCAGATGTTAAAAGTTACCAGTTGAACAACAGACTGAAGATGTACTTCAGATTATTCAGGCATTCAACTGTTGCTCAGACTGGAATGGAAGCTGGTACATGGACACTGGTTTGGAAAATACTGTCACTATTCGTATCAGAGTTAAGTGCATTTTAAGTGTCATCAAAATAAAAACCATTTTCCAAGGAAAAGGCTGCAGTGAGGAAATAAATCAATAGGTTTAAGAGAATCAGTCTATGACAACGGATGAAATAGAAGATGGAGGTAGCAGTTGGCCATTTGCTTAGGACAATGGGACCTGTGCATGTCAATCAAACTGTCAATAGAAGATTTGAGTGGAAAAGGGATAACAGACAAGCAACAGCAGGCAGGAATCAAAGGTCAGTTATAAGGAGAACCAAGAATTTCAGTAAAAGTGAGGTAAGGAAAGACAACCACGAGTGTATAAGCAAGTCTCTGTATTTTACCTTCCATAATGATGCTATACTGATTTAGTATTGATGCTAAAATTTCAAAACCTGTTTATCCCAACTACATCAATGACGTTACTAAAACAGCATTAGACATAAAAAGGAGTGTAATTCATGGACTAGTTTAAAACAAACAGAATAACAAAAATCTACCCACAATTATAAAGAAAGTACCAACCTTGGTAAAAAGTTTAACTGGATCATATCCAGTTGATTTAGCCCATTCTTTAGTGGAAATACGCTTAATGTCACCATCTTCATTAGATGCTCTGGCTCTGGCTTCAGCTTCCATTGGTTCCCCTACAAAACAAACACCATTTTACTTTCAACTGTAGGAAATGGAGAACTAAATTCTCATCCACTTCTTGGGGAAAAAAAGAGTCACTCATGAAAGTCACAAGGATGTGTGTGACAGAGTCTGAGTTCGAGGAGAAAGGATTGTAACATGCTCATCAGCATCTTTTTCTACCCCAGTTTCTGAAGGCTATATGCAGAGCAATTCTGAGTACAGACCCATAGTCAGATCTGGGAACAACTCCCAGCTCTATTTACTAGATCTGTGAAATTTCTCTGCATCTTGATTTCCTCACCAGTAAAGTGGCACCACCATTTTTTTAAAATATTGACTTAAAGATGAAATAATACATCTTAAGCACATATTATCTAGCACGTAACAGCAGTTACGTTTTTTTTAAGCTGTCAATAAATTAGCAACATAAAGATAGTGCTCATTAATAAGAAAATATATCCCAAGTAGTTTACTCACAGGAAGCTTCAGGGTCAGCTCTGTCAGGAGACACTTCTTGATCAGCATCTTCTTCCCCAAACAACTGGCTATAATTTAAGAGTAGTAAATATTTAAGTACAGCAAAGTATTCTGAACAAATGTTGACTTTTCCTACTTTCCTCACAAACAACTAACTTAGAGTATCTCAAATCTTCTGTAAGGATAAAAAAGAAACAACTGATAAATTATACTCTGTAAACCTAAATGTACTACAGCAATCTGTTTAAAACAACTTGCATCCTCATTTCAACAACATAGACAAGGCTAAATTTTAGTAGACCTATATTCATTTCTGTCAGCTAGGCTCTGCAAATTCCTATGTTAAAATCTTCGATTAAGAGACAGGTAAGCAGTTTTTACATTCCAACGTACATAACATTCTATTGCCAGTATAATGTTTGCAAAGTATACCTGCAGCTAGCTGTTCAACAAACACTGACACACCTATTTTGTGCCAGGCACTGCTTCAGGTGTAGGAAACTCACTGAATAAGACATTTTTCTCATATTATGTATCTTCACTACCTAAGAGTCTAATGAAATAATAGAAAAGTATTAAGGTGAAATTCTCTGTTGTTAATCAAGTTATCCTAAAAATTGTTATTAAACACTTAGGAAATGTAACTTGTCAATCTTAACTGAAGCACATGATTTATAATAAAGCTATCTTTTTTTTAAATAATAAAGCTATCTTAAAGAAATCCTTTGTCCAGTTAAAATTTCAAAGATCCTGATACAAGAAAATGGCCATTTGTTTTCCAAAGTGGTTGTACCACCATATACACCCCACAACAGCATGTACGAGCTCCTATCAACTCACTTCCTCTCCACATTTATAGGTTCTGCCCAAGTAGTGAATATAAAATAGTTGTTATTGTGGTTTTATTCTTAATTTTGCAAGTTAATTACAAAGTTAAACATATCTTCATTTTTAAAAATTCTTAACATTTTTATTGAAGTGTAGTTAGTTTACAATGTTGTGTCAATTTCTGTTGTACAACACAATATAATACTTTAGTCATATAGTAACATACATGTATTAGTTCTCATAAACATATCTTCATTTACTTATTGCTTATTTGGGTTTCCCCTTAGGTGAAAAAAAAATGCCTGCTAGTATTATTTTGTCACGCTATCTTTTTCTTACTGATAACTGAAATATACTCCAGATCACAATTTTTAGTTGCTTATATGTTGCAGATATTGTTTCCCATATAATAGCTTATTATTTGCACATCATTTAATGTCTCCTGATGACATAGTTAATAAATTTGAACGTATTAATCCTTTCTTTTAAGATTAGCACTTGTATCTTTAGAAATTGTTCCTTAACCCCAAGGATAAGGATAAAGATTTTCTCCTATATTAGAACACTCCAAAGTTTTGCCTTTCACATCTAGATAATTAATACACTTGGTCTTAATTTCTATATATTATTTATAAATATTGACTGAAGCACAGAATATAATTTTTTCCCACATTGACAATGAACTGCTTTCCCTTTTATTTAGTCCCCTGTTTCATCTGGGATCTACTATGCAACCTCAGTCGCTATCAGTTTTTCTGTCCCTGTACCAGCAAACCACTAAATTATTTTTAGCTTATATTAAATCTTGACATCTGTTAAAGCAAGTCATCTCAACATACTCTTCTCCAGGGATGTTTTGGTTCCTCTTAGGCTTTATTCTTCCATATAAATTTTAGAATCAACTGAACAAGTTCCAATAAAATCCCCAAGGTTTTAATTAGAATTGCACTGAATCAAGTTGATATTATATTTACACAAATTAGTATAAACGTATTTTTTGCTGACAGCTAAGAGGGCCTAAAAGAAATGATACCCCAGCAGCATGCCTAAGTACTCCTATCTTGGTTTCTAAAGTCATTCTTCAATGAAAGGATCAGGGCTCCTCGGAGAAATGTCTGATTCTAGGATTGGGGCAGGAAATATACAAGATGAGCCTGAAGCACCTTGTAGTACCAGAAAGTAAGAAATTGTTCCAAAAAAACACACACTGATGGTGGTATGCCAAAAAGCACAAAGCCAACTGAAAAGCTCCCAAAGGCCAAGGCTGGAACAATTTGAGCAATAAAATAAACTATTAGATTATAATTCAAACTATAAAATACATTCAATATCGGTGAATCCACACTGACGTTAAAGAGTGAGAAGGGACAGGACAATATAGAAAGGGGAGGAGGGAGTAACTTTACAGCAGAGAAACCAGACAAACACCACCCTAAGTGATTAAGGCTACATTAATAATCCCATGTACCCTTCACATGTGATGAAAATGGCACTTTACCTCTGTGGTTTTCCTCCCAAAACCCATAACCACAGTATTATGATGAGAAAAACATCACACAAATTCCAGAGTGGGGCATCCTACAAAATACCTGAGCAGTACTCAAAACTAACAAGGTCATCAAGAACAAGGAAACTCGGAGAAACCGTCACAGCCCCCTTAAGGGGGGCCTAACGAGACATGACAACTAATTATAATGTGACACCCCGGAACAGAAAAAGATAGTGGGTAAAAACTAAGATTTGCTGGGGGTGGTGGTGGTGGTGGTGGTGGTTACAGCTCAGCGGCACAGTACCTGTTTAGCATGCCCAAGGTCCCAGGTTCGACCCCCAGTACCGTCAGTAAAAAATAAACAATTACCTCTCCTGACATATGGGGAAAAAAAAAAAACACTAAGGGGATTTAAATAAACTATGGACATCAGTTAACTAATAATGTATCAATCAATACTGGTTCATTTATATGTATGTATCATACTAACATAAGATGTTAACAACAGAGGAAACTGGGTTTGGGAGCTCTGCACTATCTTCTCAATTATTCTAATCTGAAACTGTTCTAAAAAGTAAAGGTTATTAAGAAGAAAAAAAATGTTTGCCAAATAAAGCTCACAAATATGTTTCCTGTGAAATTTTGTCATAGTGTTATATGTGTACTTTACTGGGTAAATATATTATACCTCAATCAAAAAATAAACCAAAGTTTGCTGGAGGTTCCTAGGAGCTGTCTTACCAGGCTGATAAAGTTCTCCTCGTATTTTACTAAGAATTTTTGTCATGAAAGGGTGTTTGCTGAATTTTACCAAATGCGTCTCCTACATCTACTAAGATTACACAGTTTCTCTTTAATTTCTTAATCAAGTAAATGGTATTTATAGATTTTGCTACTGTTAAACCACGCTTGCACTCCTAGAATAAATACAACTTGGTCATGGTACACTTACTGTTTTACACCATTCTAGATTCCTATGCTAATGTTTTGTATAGGATTTTTTTCACCTACATTTATGAATGACAATGTCTTACAATTTTCCTTTTTCCCATAATAGCCTTAAGTGGCCTTGCTCTCAAAGACAAGCTAGCCCCATAACATGAAATAAGTATTCAGTTTTTTAAAAAATTTCTCTGGGAGAGTTTATATAAGCTTAGAATAATATACTTCTTACAAATTCAGTGGAAATCACCTGTAAACTCACATAGGTTTGGTGTATTATTCAGAGGAATTTAAACCATTGGTTAAATTTCCCAAAGGCACAGAACTATTTGATTTCTTTTCTAGTCAGTTCTGTAAGTTGTTTTTTAATGAATCTATCCAATCATGAAGTTTTTAAGTGCACTGGCCTGTTTTTCTTTTATCAACATCCCTTTTTTTCTTTATTATTCTAATCTGTCTTGAGATTACAGTCCCCATTTAGTTATCTATCTCCTCTCCTTTTCATGATCAAACTTACCGATTATATTTTTTGTCCTTACCTCAATTATACTCTTCCTTCTAATTTTTTTGGTATATTTTTTATTGAAGTATAGTCAGTTTACAATGTTGCATCACCTCCTAATTTTTTTGAGTTTATTATGTTCTTTTTCTAACATAGTTGCATCCTTCACTCACTAATGTTCACCCTCCCTCACATGTGTAGGCCTGTAACTTTTCTTCCAACCACCACATCCAATGCACCCTACAAGTTTCACATGTAGTATTTTCAGTGTTATTACAAAGTATTTTTTAAAATTTTCATTACATTTCTTAACCAATGAGTTACTTATGTTTTTATGTTTCTAAATACATACATCTGTATTCATTTAGTTACATGCCTGTCTCCAGTCAGACCAAGCTTCATCGTAAGTACAATTTCTCCAAGGCATTTAAATAAAAATGACTCCATCTTCCATCATCAGTACTAAAAATATGCCCAGAAATATATATACTCTTACTTGAACAAATATTTTGCCCAAACGATGCAATGAATAGGTTCTGAAGGTGTGTTACGAATTGTACAGCCAGGAAAAGTTCTCTGGGTTGGTTTGGGATGACATTCATAACATTCAGTCACACCCTGCAAAGTCAGGATATGAGAAAAATATTTATCCCATGATGGTGGTTTCTCAATATTGTAAGGTAATATAATAATCATAAACATTTCATTCATTCATCTACGTTCCAACTGTCAAGAAAATTTTAAAGTA
The DNA here is from genome assembly GCF_048564905.1 of Vicugna pacos. Lineage (NCBI taxonomy): Eukaryota > Metazoa > Chordata > Mammalia > Artiodactyla > Camelidae > Vicugna > Vicugna pacos. The sequence continues at coordinate 16,227,926 of NC_132995.1, forward strand.
TTAGTGACTCCAAAATCCTTACTTTACAGGAAAGGCACACAGAAGTTAACTGCATCTAACACAGTCACAGCTAAGGCTAAGCCAGGACTCCTCTGACTCCTGGCCCAGGGACCACTGCTCACAACAAGCCAGAGAAAAACGACTGCGCCTGAACACCAAACACAAGCAGTTTACCTTGGTCACACTAAACAGACAGGAAACCTACTAGAAAGACAAACACCAGCTTTCCAACCAGTCATCTCTCAAAGTTGTGAAAGTCAGTCATTTAAGTATTATTTGTAGCTTTACCTTACAAGCTCCTAAAGATTAAGTGAACTTAAAAGCATTAATTTCTAGAGCTACTGAGACACATGGAAAAATCTCAGGTACTGCCAAACCAAATACTCTTCATTTTGTTGCTAAGGGGTTATGTTTAAAGTTACACTGTAAGGAATCCCTGAAAGAAGTCTACAGCACCTGAGACAATTTTCCAAACTATCAAACGAATATTCTTCATCTCAGCAATTCTCAATCTCAGTCTTAATATACATGTGTCTCAGGATCACAGTAATGTTCTTCTAATAATGGTTAAAAACCCCAAACCTGCAAATATCATTTTAATAAAAACTGCAGCAGATCCAGGGTTTTCTCCATAATGTCATTTCTGCTGTCCTTCCAATATGCTTTCTTGGGGGCGGCCATATGGCAGTGGATCCCTCACATCACAGTGGATAAAGAAGAGAACTACTGCCTTGACCTAGCAACAGATCCTGAAGGCCTCCAGTGATTTAACATTTAATACAGACTGATATTTACAAGTCTTTGTGGAATGACATGAAATAAACTTCCAAAGAATATTAAACAGTAAAAATAACTGAAATAGAGCAAAAATTTTTAGCATGGGTAAACTGCCAAATAGAAGACAAAAATAACAAACTTTGAGTATAAATTCTTTTAGTTTAAAACCTGCAAAATGATTCTTCAAATGTGTCTGTTTAATTTCTAGAAAGAACTAAAAGAAAAAAGACCTGAACAGCAAATGAGTAACAATGCTGAGATTGTATAAAACAGGATTATAAGCACACAGGTATTTGTTCTTATTGTCTAGTTTTATCTGTACGTTTGAAATATTTCACAAATACACCAAAAGAAGTCTTCAAAATACTCTTCAGCTCTTTCTAAATCTTTAAATCCACTTCAGACAGTAAGTAACTTTCTAGAAAGCCGGTTTACCATATATGAACTATAGCATGACATATAGTCTCATGGCTACCAAGAATTTTAAGACAAGCTTAGTACACTTGCCAGCCGAAGGATTTTAACACACAAGCCTCACGAAACAAAGCAGCATGGAGCTTAAAGATCTCTGCCTATACTCTTTGTGGGTGCCTTTACAACATCCCAAGTTTAAATGGGCACAAAAAAATTCTCACATCCTGTTATATGAATCCAAAGTTTATTTCTTCCCTCTTTAATGTCCCAAATAAATATCTAGGAAGTTAAAAAAAAAACAAACCAAAACTTCTTTACCTTTTTGATAGTGGTTACCTGCCCAAGATAACCAGCAGTTCCACTCTCAATAAGAGGGACATCAGCGGCTAGACACATTCTATTAACGTGGTTGCGGGCAGCTGCAAGAAAAACACTAGTTAGCAGGAGTTTACGGAAAAAAACAGAAGAAAATTATGTAGTTACCTTTAACTAGGATGAAATTTACCCAAAGTATCTTTTGTTTTTATTTCATGTACCATTTTCTTATAGCTATGATCAGAATAATATAACTGCTATAGACATTTAAGAGACATTCACCAACAAAATTTCAAACATAAGAAATTTATGCCACAAATTTACTCCAGGAAAAGCACCACCTATGTATTATTTTTTAATTCCAAAGTGCCATCTTCCTCTTCTACTGCTGTGCCTACTTCCATTAACCTTGGCTACAACACTGTTTCCATGCTCCCCAAGTCCTTCACTTGCTCTTATTCTAATATAAATATCAGGTAATACATGGAAGTGAACAGACAATATGGATATCAATTTGGAACTATTAAGGCAGTTTAAGGTTAGGGGGAAAAAGATGAATCCAGTTAAAAGAGTCATCCTGACTCTTTCTCATGTTACTTTGTATATTTTTTCTTTTGATATTTCTGGCCCCAAATTGTTACAAACTCACTTGACAGATATACTTTATCATGTGGAAGAAATTACAGAGAATTACGAAGCATTCTCATTTAAGTATTTACATTCCAGACTCACAGATCTGTTAAAAACTGGCTATACAATACTTGATTATATGAAATATCACCCATATTGTAGAAAGCTTAAATGACCTAACTGTGCACTGTAATAGAATCCAGCCTGATATCTTACAACACCAGATATACCTAACATAATTCCAGAGCCATGACTTCTATGCTAACTTTGCCATCCTGTTGCCTCATTCTTAAAATAGTGGTTTTCAGCCCTAACTGCACTTTAGATCATCTGGGTCACTCTGGAAAAATAAGATCTTCAGGTCTCATGCACAGGGTCTGATTTAATGAGTCTTAGGTGGTGTCTGGTCACCGACGTTTCTTAGATCCCCACGTAGATAAAGGAGGTTACCCTGTGTTTAAGCGCTGGGACCATCTGCAACAAACATGCATGTACAAGGCTGTGCATTCATCTTCTTTAAAGATTTTAACTTCCCCTATATTCACACTCATTCTAGTTAAAATTATAATCAACTGACAAGCTTTAAACCTGATCTTACTTCCCTTTTTAGGTCTTTTAAGTTCTAGCTCATAAGGAAATATCTAAATTAATACTGAATGTGTAAACAACCTTGTTATGAAGAAAGGGAAATATTTAGAATGAGAAGTATTAAAATAATCTCACCTCTGTTATCTAAAGCATTCATAACCAATATAAATTGTCGAAAAAATTCCACATTATAGTCAGGGCTACAAAGTAAAACAAAACAAAAGGTCACCAAAACAACTAGCCTTACACATGAGCTTCACAGTATAACACAGGGTCCTAAAAAGCATATTAAATAAAAGTACAAATAACTGATATTAGGGGTCTCTACCACATAGACAGGTTTGACTTTTTCCAAACATCATAAACAAACTGAAAAAAACTATTTCCCCCTAATTCCTATGAGTGACTATACATCCTTTTTGGCCAGCTATCTAGGGCACAAGAGCAGAGTCTCAAACTGGCATGACTTCACTAGTCCCACCAGGCCTTCTTGGGCAGCAAGTGCCTGGGAACATACAAAGGATACATTCCCAGGATCTGGCTGGCCTCTGGCTTCACCTCACATGGTCAGGATCAGGCAGGGTTCAGGCCCCTAGGGTCCCTGCTTTTAGCAGCACTGGGAAAGCAACACAGGGTAAGGACGCTGTAGGGCTATAGGCAAACTTGTAGAGCAAACATCCAGAAAATAAAAAGGAAGCTGGAGACACAAATTCCCCGAGAAAGCACAAGACTCTCTAGTTCCAGGCCTCAAACAAGAATTCATTGTTTTTAATCCCATTTACTTGTGGGTTGGACAACTATAGATATAGGATATTTTAAGCCTGGGGTTCCTTTGCCCCAATGCCTCTAAAATTATGTATTTACTCTATTTATCTTTACTGAAATTAGAGTGTATTTATGTACCGTCAAAACTACTGCCCCATCACAATCCCCAGTTTTGTATTACAGAAGTTGAAATCCTAACAAATTATTTTGGGAGGGAATCTTTTACATTGAAAAAGGCCATAGCTGAAATCAATCAGAATGAGAGCAATATATTCAGGTAAGTCTGAATCATCACATATAAGAATTTCTCATAGTTTAGAATATCTTTTTATTTAAAACAAGAATATAAAGTCCTTTTAAGTTTCTAAGTAACTTATTTCAAGTATTAAAGTAACACACTTCTTATCTAAATCATTCAAATTAAACATATATAAACTGTTAAAAGAATGCCACTTATGTGGGTACAACCTATCGCATTTTAATTATTCTAGAAAAATAATTATAAAAAAAGTAGAATGACAGTTCATACATTTAGCTAATAAAAATATCTTATACTTTAAAAATTCAATTAAACATTCCCAGCAAACACAATCTTGCAACATAATAATTAAGAGCATACTTCATGATGCTGTCATGGTAGGCTATGATATTAGCTTTCGGATAAAACTGCAGTACACTTTCTTTGGCAACCTGGAAAAACAAACAACACTAAATTACTAATTTACTAAATTATGATTAACATTTCTATCTGTACATGAAGTCTATTTATGGCAGACAATAGTTGTTTCACCTACTTACATAATACCTTATATTAAAAATGAAAGAAATATAAAAACAAAATCTTCCACATGTCAGATCTGTATGATGCACTTGGTGAGCCAAAGTGACATTAATCAAATAACCATCTAGATAACTGTAACTACAACCTATGATAAATGACACACAGAAAAAGTAGAGGTTGTTAGGAGAGGAAGATCTGACTTAGGAAAGTACCCCCAGGGAAAATTTGAAAAATGCAAAGAAGAGTGAAAGTTGGCCCAAAAGGCTGGGAAAAGAAAAAGAAAAAGATGTTTTAAAACCCTGAATCAAGGGGTTGGAAGTGTGAGTGTTTGATCAAGTTCGGGAACTAGGGATCCAGCAGGGATAAACAGTGCTCGGGGCCAGTCTGAGCTGCAGAGCTGGCATCTTTAACCCAGCCGAGGAAGAGGGAAGCAGGCCACCTGCCAGCTAGAGCTGCCCTTCACAGTATGAGCCCAATGGCGGAGACACAGTGACTTCGTTAAGTGTCTCCAAAAGTCCCCTTGCTAGCCTCTGGGGTATGGAATCTTACGAGCAGAACCATAAGCCTTCCAGAAGTCTGCCCACCAGTCCTCCTGCCCACTGCCTGGGTTCTCTTTTAGAATTGAAAGATTATTCTGCCTGGTTTATGGATCCCTGATTTCATTCTTGCTGCTACTGAGGCTGCTGTAATGGTTGGTGGATGTTTTTAGGTCTTGGAGGCTTGGCAGAGGATGCTTTCAGTGACAGACAGGGTCATCTCAGGAGTGCTCTGTTTCTCTGACCTGGGGACCAGAGGGAAAAAACACGCACACTGGGCCGTCTGTCTGTGGCCGAAGAGAGTGAGTAAGCCTGGGAGAAGCAGGTCGCCATAGCCAATGGATGAAAGGCCTCAGTACACCCCTTGCAAGGATGGCCACAGCTTCCCAGCCCCAGGAGACCCCCAAGTAAGAGGGCTCAGCTCACAGGCTGGGCCAAGGACAGCCAGAGGCCCTACGATGGGTTGCAAGTTCTCACGAGGCTGCGTTTGAGACTTATCTGCCTGTTTTGCACTTCAGATGAGGGGAGGCAGCGTGCATGATGGTCAGACACAGCAGCCTCCTTATCACAATCCTGCTACTTATTTGTCTGGTGACCTGGGGTGTGTTATTTACCCTTTCCAAGCTTTAACTTCTCCGTCTATGAAGCAAAGCTCAAACTACCTCAATTCAGTTAAGGAACTTGGAACACTGCAGATGTTCAATAAAGGCATTTCTCTATTAAAACAAAACAAAACAAAACCCTGACTTAAGATGGAATATTCAGTGAACTAAAGAAAGGTCAGGGTGGCTAGAACCTCAAGAGAAGGGATGTCTTCTAAAAGCAACAACAGCATAGATTATAGCTTCTCTTGCCCCCAAATACAGGAGCAGCCAATCTCTAGGGAATGCAGGGACACAAACTTCATTTCAAGTAAACAATCAGAAATTTAAGAAGGGGACACCATTTAAAAGACTGGGTAGAGCACTTTTATTTCCTCTGTAGACTGAAAAAGGAGGGTGTAGTCTTCAGTCCCTTATCAAAGAGGTCTTTTACTCTTTACAATCCCTCAGCTAAAAAGAAATGGCTTCTCCCATATTCTCCTCCTACTAGAGTCCAAATTAATCTGATGCCATAAATAGAAGATCCATCACAGGATAAAAATATAAATGAATAGATAAACAGAAATGGTATGAGAAATACAGTTACCTGGGCCTTTGATCTTCCAACATGTTTCTTTTGAAACAAAAACTGCCTGTTGAGGTTGCTGACATCAATAGTATCCAGATCAATCTACAAATGCATAAGCCTCAGATAAATCACAAATTTCCTGGTATGTTTGAACAATAAATATCACTATCGTCAGCATCCATAACCCAGAACTTTTGGTATTTGCTACATTAGCAGAGAAAATGTTTTTTGACCAATGATACCAAAGTTGTTAAACTGATAAAAGGAATTTAATGCACATTTAAAAAAAAAACAAAACCCAAGATTTAATTTCAGAGATAACATTCTCAAAAATATTTTAGAAAGAAATATATTTTTTTGTCTGTTTAATCACCTTGGCAAATACGTTAGGAAATTCCTTTGATGGGATAAAATTATGTTGAAAACGCAGTGCTTCATTTCTCTATCAATCTAACTAGTTACTCTTTCAAATCCAATATATTACACTGTGCCCTGTTCTTTTTCTTAAATGACAGCTGACAAACAGATTTATTGAATTTTTTGCTGCTTTCTTTAATTCAGAAGTCTTTACCCATACACAATTTCATTTACAATTATTACCTGAGAGCTGTGAAGGGAAACTTCTACACAAGATTAAAAATGTGTCATGTTTTAAGCCTTATCTAATTGCTGATTAGAAGTAAATGTAAGGGAAGAAAGTAATCGTAACAATTTTCATTCTATTTCGATAAATTTATAGGACTAATCACATGTTCCAAGTGTGAAACATCATAATGGTTTTGGTTATAATTTGTGAAAATCACCAAAACATACTCACCTAACATTTTTTATTTGTGCTTTCTAAATTTACTACAAAAATTAAACCAAATTAAAAAAGATCAGTATTTATTTTTCAGGCGCCCAAATTCACTGTCTTGTCTATTTCAAAATGGTCCTTTTAAAGAAGTATCAGTAGTTATCAGATAAGCCACAATCATATTTGGGATTTGTGGTACAGAACTGGATGTAAAGACTAACTCTACAAAAAAACAAAGGAAAAATGTGTGAATCCTCTTCCCTCTAGTCACTAATTTCTTAGTTCAGTCGGCTAAACCTACTTCTTTTTAATTCCGTTTCCACTACACCTTAAGACACTATAATCTCACACCCAAATTCCAGGTTACAACTCCAATCTCTAAAAAGTTAACACTAACAGGAATAACTTGATTCAAAATTACAGTAGCTTCCCGCCATTGTACACCAGTGTAAAAGTATGTAAAAGTTAAAATCCTAGCATCCAACACCTTTTAACGAAATAAGCGACTGTACCATCTATGGTGGTAACAATGACAGCCAAGCAAAATGTACCCAGAACAGAGGAGCGCGAGCCCCAAAGGAGTTCTACCACTTGCTTAGCTACCCAAAGTAAGTTATTAAACCCCACTGCATCTCACTTCCCCTCTTATCTGTTAAAAAATAAACTGGGATGAAAACAGCGTTTACAAGCCTACGGCGGCAGTGAAGATTACACGCGTTAAGGCGAGTAAGCTACTCAGGACAGCGCGCGGCTCGGGACAAGCGCTCAGCAAGTAGGTCCTGGTTGCCATTACCGCCATACTCTGCTCTGGATCATTATTTCTGAGTTAAGGGGGACTTCCGAATTGAACACTCACAACATCTACAAGAGACTCAAGACAATCATCTCCTGCCTCCTGCTGATGCTGGGGAACTGCTGTAAAGCGAAGACACGAGGCCGCTTTCACATCCTAGAACCGCCACAAATTGGCACTGACGGGGAGGCGGGGGCGGCCCACCGCGGGACGCCCGGAAGACCCGGGCCCTCGGCCTCCTTGGCGTGCAAACCTGGCTCAGCGGACGGCGAGGCTCGCCCCGTCCCCGCCGAAGAGCTCCCTCTCCGCGGACAGCCAAGACCCCAGGATCTCTCGGCCCGCCCCCGAGCCCCAACTCCGGTCCCCGAGCCCCCGGCCCCGCTCCGCGGCCCGCCATTCAGCCTGTGCGCACGCCTGGCCCTCACCAGGTCGATGTGGGAGAAACCAGTGAGCACGAGGTTCTTGAGGAGCTCGCAGCCGATGCCCCCCGCGCCCACCACCAGGACCCGGCCCCCGGCCACGGCCTCGGCCAGTTCCCGGGGTAGCCCCCGCGACAGTGCCATGGCGGGATGACCACGAGCCGCGGCGGAGGCGGAGGCGGGAGAACTGAGCGGCGGCCGGAAGCGGGTGGGGGAAGGGCGGCCTAACTTCCGGTCCTGCGCACTGTGGCCGCCAGTCGGAACCGAGTAGGCGGTGCCCAGGGACCAAGCAAGCCGGCCCGCGGTCCCGGCCCACGCTGGGCTCTGAGTAGAAGAGCCTTACACAACTCCGGCTGTATTTTAAGAGCGCGCATAGCATCTCTATTTGCTTTAAGAAGTTTAGGGGTCGTATTTAGCCTACGGTTTGAACTCCCCGCCAGGACTTCCTTACAGGTTAGAAAACAGGTATCGTCTATGTAAAGAGCGCTTACAAATTAAGAAGGAAAAAGATGTCACCCAAATAAAAAATATAAACAAAGATGTGAACAAGCGCTCCTAAAGAAAACGGACAATGCGATCAATAAGCATACTGAAATTTAATCAAAGGCATGCAAAATAGTATTCAAATTATTTTCACGTATTAAACCAGCAAAAAGAAAAAGTGTAACACCATTGTCAAGCACTCCTGTACACTGCAGGTAAGGATACTAAAGCAAAGCTTTCTGGAGGGTAAGTTGGCAATACGATTTGAAAAGCCCAAAAATTGTGCATAGTTTTTGACTCATTCATTCCAGTTCTAAGAATTTATCCTATGGCAGTTATTCCTGGCTTAAAAAAAATAGATAAGCCATGGAGGTGTTTATCTCAAGAATTAAAAAATGGAAAAAAATGGAACAAATATATTAGATTTTTAATACATATTTTAAAAAAATACTTCGCAGCATTTATGTAACCAAGCAAAGGGCTCTTGTGCCCATAGTGAAGAAACCCAAACTGTTGACAGGGAGAGTTTGCAGCAAGGTAAGGATTTATTGCAGGGCACCAAGCAAGGGAGTGGGAAACAAGCCTCAGTTCCACTCCAACTTGGTCTTTGAGTTAGGGGGCTTTTTAAAGAGGAAGAATAAAGAAGCTAAGATTAATCATCATCTTGTGACATTTCTTAATGGTAGTTTTGAGAGTCAAATTGGTTTAGGATTCTCTGGTCCAAGCATGGCTCAGGTGCTGTTTGTTACTAAATTGGTGCATTGAACCAGTGCTGGCTCCTAGCCTGGGCCAAGACCCCCACCTCGACCAGGGAGGTTCTTTTTCTGACCGGATTCGTGCAGCCAGTAACAAAACGTATGCTGAGACTGGAACAGCACAAGCTTTATCCAATGACCAAGGAATGGAGCAGCAGGGAACTAGTTTGCAAATTAACTTCTCAACCCAGTTGGGGTGGAGACACGAAATATATAGATAGGAGGGTTGAGGTAAAAGGGAGGGAACTGTTAATAGTGGGAGGAAATTTCATGAGTTATCTGAGAACAGGCGTGTGGTTTGGACTCGGAACTGACGCAACTCTCCTTTCCAGTCCATGTAAAGGCTTTGCTGGTTGTTGTCATGGCAGTTGTTGACTGTCCTGGTGCTGGTGGGTGTGTCACTTAGCATTCTGATGTATTACAGTAAGTGTGTAATGAGGCTCAAGGTCTTCTGGAAGTCAGATACTATGCCATCTTGGGCCTCGTTGGTTCTAACTGGTTCTTGTTCTTTTTCTTTGTAGCTTCCTCTTGAAACTTAGATAAGAGTCATTGATTTCTATTAGCGGGAGGGGCAGGGGTATGATTCTGGGGGCAACAGCCTCAGTAACATGTTAGCTCATTTTGCTCTCAAGAAACAACCTGAGTTTGTATGTTAATGATATCTATAGTAGCAGTTTTAGTACACTAATGATGTGATGGATAACAGCAGTTTTCAGTCATCGGACTCTGGTTGATTAGCATTCAGTGAACACAGAATGGAGGTCACAGGGGACAAGAAAAGGAACAAGGTTTTGGAGAGATTTATCATAAACATGCTAAGAGAATTTGGGTTTAGAGGGACTCAGTTTCAAAGTATGTCCTAGGAAAATATTGATGGGGAAGTACTCACAATATAACATTAAGTGAAAAAGATGCAAAACCATATATGTAATTAAAATTTGTAAATAAATAAATAAATAAATAATTTTTAAAAAAGAAGGAAGAAAATAACCACGGTTAATATTTTTGGGTTTCTGTGTGTGGTGGAATTGTGGACAATTTTTATTTCTTTACTTAATTTTACTGTATTTCCCAGATGCTCATGCTCCTCAAAGAAAATATGAATTTTAAGATGAGAAAAAAATTAGAAGAAAAAAGGAAAAGATGGTGTGAAAAGCATATCTAAAGAGAGTTGGTATTGCTAAGAGAGATTTCTAAGATGGAGCTGGGAGTCCATTAGGAAGTGTGATTAATGCACAGCACAGCCTGGATAAAATCTGACCTTTTGACCACTTACTGTCCTAATGAAGGCATCCAGAACATTCACCAGAAACTCAAGATACTTATTGCCCTTACCCTAATATAACTCATGACAGCCTATCTATTAGACCCTTACCCTAAAACAACTCGTGACAGCCATCCCTTAAGGACAAATATTTCCTTTCTTGTGTCAGAGTACAGCCTCATAGCTTTAGCCTTTATAAGCCTGTGAATGAAAAATACTGCAAACCGTATCAGTAAACAAAGAATGCTGAAGCCATCAAGACATCAGTGGCTGCTACCACCCCCCAGTGAAGACAAGCCTGCAGCCCAGCCTCTGCAGCCATTCACAACTGTGCCCTCTGAGGGGACTCAGAATAAGAAAGGACAGGATACTGGCCCTAGATAGCTAGATGCTTGTCAAAGGAATGAATTCAATGAGCCCAAATATTTCCTTCCTCCCATACGTAGAAAAGCACTAAATTCTTTAACTTGAGATGCCTGGTTTTCTTTAGATAACAAGTAGTCTTTTATTGTTCCAACTACCCGTTCTTTGTTGTAAAGCTGCTATATATCCTAGCTCCTCCCCTACCTCTGAGCAGTCCCTCAGAGCGATCTGAGAGGCTGTCATCCCAGCTCGAGTCCTCCCGCCAAATAAAACATAACTTTAAGGCTGAGTGTTTATTTCAGTCCACAAGCCTGACACTTCCTCTTCCCTAGAACACTCTTCCCATTTTACCCAAATCTATGTCTCCCCTGAATTGCAATTCTCAAGTCCTCAAATATACTGTTTTTTTTTATTTGCAGCCTTCTGTGTTTTTCTGGCTGACGATGGAAAACAGGGAAATGCCTCTGAATTCTGTGGTCTTTCTCATCAGTTGCTTGGGTCACTAACCATGCATCAAGCCTGGTCTGAGGAGTATTCAGGCTGCTGCCCTGATACATGATGTGAAGGAAGGGCCAGAGTGAGTGCCCAACCATGGTCCGAGTGAGGGGTACCCTGGCATAGTAGGCTGCTAATGTTCCTTCCCTACTATTGGCCTCGCTCTCATAAAGGCTCCCCTGGCAGCCAAAGCTAACAGAGGCCCTCTACTGGAAGCTGACCTTCCTTCTCCCTCTAGACACGCTGTGAATAGGAGCCACCTTCCTTTGCTTCTCTCCGGCCTCCCTCTCCTCTGCCTTTTGCCTGGGCTGCCCTGGGCACCGAACTCACGCTTTGCTTTTCTTTGTTGATTTGTGTGTGTTGTTAAAAACAACAAACAAGCTCAAAATGGAGTCTCTTAAGCTAAGCCCCATGTCACCAAGTTGAGACTTAATTACGGTTCTGGCTCTCCCAGAAATGGAATCTTAAACCATCAATCAGGAATCACCTGATCTGCACTAGTTAGGAAATCTGACATGATCCCTGCCATCCCCTAAAGGAAAGTAAACTTGCAATTACCAACCCCCCTTTTTGCTACTATAACTTTGTTTCTGCCCCATTCTGTGCGTAAAAGTCATTTTGTTCAGCTCCTTGGAGGTCCTTTCTATCTGCTAGATTGGTTGCGGCCTGGTTCCAAATGATTTTTGCTCAAATAAACTCTTATACTTCAGTGTATCTTTTAACAGTATATATGAAGTGTAAAATGCTTTCCCACTTTAACAAACTCAAACAGGATCCAAGTGCAGGAAGAAAACCTGAAAAGCCCCATCCACACTGCACACCTAATCCTATTCCTCAGGGTCTTGCTGGTGTATGTCTAAATCCAGATTTTTTTTACACAGCACTATTCTCAGTTTTACATTTAAATGGGTTCACACTGGACTTATTTTCTACCTTGCTTCCTTAACAATATGTCCAAAACATATTTTTATTGGATCACAGGAATGCACCTGCTAATCTGTACTCCAATTAGATTAAGAGCTGATACAAACGTGTACAACAGGCTCAAGAACATGTCTGGTTCGAAGTACAAGAAGGTGTCTCCACCTTAAAGGCAGAAACATAACGCCTAGCTCAGATATCTGAAAATGTCTCTGCCAACAGTCTACAGCAACCATTCTAACCCATCCTTTCATCAAAGGAGGCTACTCTCTGGCCATTTAAATAAATCCAAAGTGATGCACCTGCAAATCCGAGCAGTCTGTCGTCTTCTCCAGTTGGAGTGAGCGGTCCGCCCATCTGAGGGATTCTCTGTCCACAACAGAAGTGCCACAGGGAAGCTGGTGGCCGCTTCTCCAGCATGACAGAGGAGGAATCAAAGCCTCTCTCTGTAGGTTCATGCTCAGCCTTGGCCCTGCAGATCCAGCGTTCCTGAAATGGCACTGACCAACACCTTCACCTTCTTCTACACAGCCAGCCACTTTCGCTCGGGTGTCCCCTCCTATCCCCAGAAGGGGGGAGGGGGCAGGGCAGCATCATATAGGGTTCTCCCAGTCACACACTGCCCAGGGGAACCAAATCTCATGATAATATGGTCCTAGGTGTTATTTACCAGAGTTTATGTTTATTAACATAAACAAATCAAATGTTTATGTTAATACCCAGTTTCCTCATCGATGCAGGCAAACAGCAGGTGTGTACACAGATGGTGGGAGCGCTTTCACGCTGCTGTCAAAGGGTAGCAGAAAGGAAGCAGCTGATAACACAAAAACTAAATGGAGAAAGGGGACACTGGAGAGGTAGACAGGAGGAACAATGTCCAGAACAGAGAAAGGGCCCCCTTCCTGTGATGCATTAGGGGCAGAAGATGGGAGTGGATGAGGGCGGGAAGCTCGGGTCGGAGAACATGAGGCAGGTCTAAACAGCTCATGTCACACGACAGGAGCCTCAAGCAGCTGGAGCAGGTCCAGTAGTTTGCTCTGACAGCATCCAGGGACAGCAAAGTTGCTGTGAATGCAGAGGCAGCAGGGGTAATACGTGACTGGCTGCTTCTCTGGGCTCTCCAGCTGCTCTCCCTCCTAGAAGGCCCACCAGGCTGCTCACGTAGGATGACCTGCCCTCCGGGTTACAGAGCAGCCACGCTCTGAGCTGCCACTGTGGAGACAGGCCACAGTCAGAAGGTTCTAAGTCCTGGCTCCAGACCCATCATGGGTGCCCAAAAACAAAAAGCGCAACACTTAGAAATAAGAGCTAATAAAGTGTGAGTCAAAACAAGGTAAAAACACAATTTAAACATTAAAATGTGTTTTAATTTCTATAAATAAAAGGAAAAACGCTACTTAAATAATAATTCATCTGGATCTTCTTGTATGATACAAAATTCTTCCATGGGAGTCTGATGATTTTGAGGCCAGCAACTCTTCTCACATGTGTATATTAGAATGGTTCCAAATTCCACAGAAAGACCTGAAAAATACAACATATTTAGGATTCCAGCAATGAGAAAGTATTATGAGAGATACTCAATATTTAAAGTTTGCTTAGTGGGTAGAGCCCACAGTCTGGAACTAGACTGCTTGAGTTCAAATCCCAGCTCTACCACCTTGAGCAAGTGATTTTACCACTATGTAATAATGACTTCTTTGCTCATGATGATAAGATGGTTGCAAGGAGGAGTAAAAAGGCTAATAGATGTAAGATACTTAGAACAGAGCCTGGCACATCTTTAGTGTTCACTGTAAAAGAAAGAGGTTAAGCAATTAGAAGATAATAGAAAAGGAGGGGAGGGTAGAGCTCAGTGGTAGACCACATGCTTATTATCAAGCACAAGGTGCTGGGTTCAATCCCCAGTACCTCCATAACAAATTAATCAAATCAACTGATCAACCAACCTAATTACCCACCCCTCCAAAAAATAGAAAAAGAGACAATAATAGAAAGGAAGGAGAAAGATGGCTCGATATTAGAATCACTGGTATCACTATAGGGAGTGATTTGTACCTTACAAATTTAAAAAATAATTACTTAGAGCAAAGACAGTGCTCACTAGTTTTCAGTCACAATACAGTTGCAGTATTTCCTACAGTAAGTGACCACTGATGGCGAAAAACAGATTTATCAGGCACACATACTTTAAAAATAAACAAAAATCTCAATAAGCCTTCATTACAATTGTCTAGACTATCTGATATTGAAGATTATTTTAAAACATGTTGCACTAACAGAACACACTATCTCTAAGAAAGGATACAGAAAGTAGAAAATACATCCAAAGAATTTATAGAAATTTATCAGTGGATGGAGCCAGGAAGAAAGGCAGCAAAAGAATATGAGCAACAAGAACGCCAGTTGATATCACAACAGGAAAACAAGTCAGCAGGATGAGTTGGGCAACTGGTTTAGAGCAGCAAAGGAAAAATACTTTAAAAAAAATGCAGCACGGATAATGGGAAGAAAACCATCAAAGAAAGTACAAAAAAGCCAAAACAGAGCTGATCTGGGAGAAATAACCTGGTGAATTTGAGGTAATTCCCAACTAGACTGTGCAATGGGCAGTTTGCAGAGGGTATGGAACTCAGTACCAGTAACCAGCAGGAGAGGAAAGGAGGTGCAAGGAAACAGATAGAAGAAGATACCGTGTAGCTGCGTATTATACATGAGCCCGGAGACCCACCACTGCTGGGGGGCGTGAGGAGGGGAAGACGTACGGAGGTCAAAACAGCCCCACTATACAGCTAATATAAAACAAGAAACAGAAAAACAGGTGAAACCTAGCTGAAACCTAATTGTAGAAGGAAAGGCTTGAGAGAATCTCAATGAATGCAGAGGGGAAGGGAGAAGGTGTTATTAGCTTGGATTTGAGAGGCGAAAGAGGACCAAAGCAACTAGTGTAGAAAAGCTACAAATTCAATAGAAAAGATATATTCAGAAACAAAAAGGAAGAAAAACTAGACATGCAGGTTCAAAGACCCATCTTGTCCCATGATAAAAGGATTATAGAGCAATGGGGCAGCAAAACACATGTTAGTTCAGTGACTAGACTTCATGAATAAAGAAAATCCTACCAGCATCTTAACACAAATGGTTAATCACAAAGAGGGGAAATCAGTTCACGCTCAGACTTCTACAAAGCACGGTCAATGCCAAAAGGTATCTATATAATAATGAAAGATCTCAGAGATTTTCACAAAAATATACTTCCCAGTGAGACCTGGCCACAGGAGATGACAGAAAACATCAAATAAAAGGGACAGCGGGGCTCTCACTGCCAGAAGATGACAGCACAGGGGTCTACAAGGTTCTGAAGAAAGAAAATGGGGCTTAAGAACTTAATACTTAAGTTGTCCTTCAAATATAAAGGCAGACTAGCACACTCATTCTGAAGCAAGAACAGCACTTCTGAGCCCGCCTTGAGGCTGTTACTTGATAGAATCCAGCTAGGAGAGAAATGATCAAAATAAAGAACTCACAGGCTAAACAGAATCATGGTTACAGAATACAGACTTATAAACTGTGATAAAGCAGAAATGATACTAAACTATTTGGAGGTGGAGTAGGGTATACATTTCCTTGTCTAGCATAGTAAGGAGCCAAATGCATACTAACTAAAATTGAAATATGGAATGAATATAATTCTCTTTATTTCACAGGATTTTTTAGAAACTAAGGCTCCTTGAATGAAGAGCCCGTTACACAAAGTCTAGCAACTGCTTCACTAACACTTAATTTTCCTCATGTTAAATTTGCATACATTTGTTCTAATATTTTAATTAGTATTATTAAAATTTTCCCTTAAAAAAAAATTTTTTCCTAGTCATCCATCTCTATACAACTTTCTGATTTTTGTCAAGAATGATAACTGGAATCACCCTTATCAATGTGTTAATAATGGAGATTTCCAAGGTTTACCCGATATTTACAGAAAATCTCCAACAGAAAATTCAGGGATCAAAACAAGCAGAGAAAAAAAGATAAATTGCAGGAATTAGACAATGCAGGTACCAAGTGAAAACTTAAAAATAGAACACTTCTCAAAAGTGTTATGAAAGTATACAAAGGAAGATACTGAACTCATAAGACAGAAAAAAAGGTGGTATGAAAAAACTTCAAATAACAAGGTAGAGCTTTTGAAAAATAAAAATGTAACGGCCAAACTAAAATTCAAGCTAGTGGTTAAAAGATAAAACTGACAAAGACACAACGATAAACAGAAGGATCCAGCAGACACACGCTGTATGACTGCATTTGTGTGAAGTTCCAGAACAGGCAAAATTCATATGGGAACAGAGATGAGAATAGTGATGACCTTGGAGAAGGAGGGGCCTACTGACTGGCAAGAGGGCACAAGGGGCCACTGGGACACTGGAAACACTCCCTGTCTTAATCTAGGAGGTGATTACAAGAGTGTGTGTGTGTGTGTGTGTATACACACACACACATATATATGTATATATATATATATATATATATACATAAATTCATCAAATTGTACACTTAAGATCAGTGCACATTACTGGATGATTTCTTTTTTTAAAAGTACATGGTAAGGATTTTCTGGATATGACACCAAAAGCACAGGCAACAAAAGTAAAAATGGACAAAATAGACTATATCAAAATTAAAAACTTATGTGCATCACAGCACACAATCAACAGTGAAAAGTTAATCTATGGAATGGGAGAAAATATTTGCAAATCATATCTGATAAAGGATCAGTGTCTACAATATATAAAGAGCTCCTACAACTCAACAAAAAACTCCCAAACAACCTCGATTAAGAAATAAACAAAGGACTTGAGTAGACATTTCTCCTAAAATGACATGTAAATGGTTAACAAGCCATTTATATGAAAAGACGCTCAACACAACTAATCATTAGAGAAATGCAAATCAAAACCACAAGATACCATCTCACACCCATTAGGATGGCTACTATTAAAAAAAATAGAAAATGAGTGTTGGGGAGGATATGGAGAAATTGGAACCCTTGAGCACTGTTGACTGGGACGATAAAATGGTGCAGCCACTATGGCAAACAGTTTGGTGGTTTTTCAAAAAATTAAAAATAGAATTACCATATGACGCAGGAATTCTACTTCTGGGTAGCCAAGAAGTGAAAGCAGGATCTTAGAGAGATATTTGCACATCATGTTTAGAGCAGTACCATTCACAATAGCCAAGAGGTAGAAGCAACCCAAGTGTCCATCAACAAATGAATGGATAAACAGCCTTACAAAGGAAGGAAATTCTAACACCTGCTACCATGGATTAATCCAAAGGACACTACGCTAAGTGAAACAAGACAGTAAAAAAAGGACAAACACTGCGATTCTATTTATATGAAGTACCTGGAGTTGTCAAATTTACAGAAACCAGAAGTAAAGTAGTAGTTACTAGAGGTTGTGGGGAGCTGCTTGCCGGGTATGGAATTTACACGGAGTAAAGATTTAAATGTTAAAAAAAAGGCATATCATAGAAGATGGACTTCTAGAAGATGGACTTTTTAATTTAGAATTTTAAAAAGAAAGGAGTGGGGAGGGTGTAGCTCAGTGGTAGAGTGCATGCTTAGCATGCAGGAGAGACCTGGGTTCAATCTTCAATACCTCCATTAATTAAAAAAAGTAATAAAAAGAAAATTAACAACGACAATAAAGACTGAGAGAACCCCATAAATTTTTGAATTGTGAAAACCTAACACAAAACAAAGACAGTTACAAAAAAAGCAGCAAACAAGGAAGATGTAGAATAAATAAATCAGCAAGGAAAATATGAAGGTCTCAAAAAGGGAGGGCTCATAGGATTCATGTGAATAATATTACTAGTAGAAATTCTGGTTTAAAAAATATATGCAACAGGAAAAATTGCAGGTTAATTAATACAGTAAGAGGGCAGAACAAAACTAATGGTTTTCCTTAAAGTATGAATGTTCATTTAAGTTGGCTTAATTACCTCCATTGAACCGAACTGTTATAATTATTGCTTTGTTGTCATAATTGTGACTCCTGTTGTTCTTATAAAAGGATCACCGAAGGCATTATGAGTTTGTGCAACTGCTTACACGGTGTTTTTCTTAATTGACAAATAATTCACATGCCATAAAATTTACCATTTTAAAGTACACAATTCAGTGGTTTTTAGTTTATTCACATAGTTATACAAACATCTCATTATCTAATTCCAGAACATTTTGGTCACTCCAAAAAGATACCCCAAGCCTATACCCATTAGCAGTCACTCCCCATTGTCCCCTGACTCCAGACTCTGGCAAACACTAATCTACTTTCTGTTTCAATGGATTTGCCTATCTTGGGTATTTCGCATAAATGGAATCATAGTAGTTTACAGCTTGTTGTGTCTGACTTCTTTCACTTAGTATGTTTTCAAGGTACAACCATGTTGTGGTGTATATCATGTAGTACTTCATTACTTTTTATGGCAGAATAATACTCCATGGAGATACCACATTTTTTCTGTGTACTGATTAGCTGATGAACATTTGAGTTATTCCTAATTTTTGGGTATTATGAATAATTCCAATACGAGCACTTATGTACAGGTTTTGGTGTACATATGTGTTCAGTTCTCTTGGGTAGAACTGCCAGGTTACAAAATAACATTTTTAACAATAATATTTGCAAAGCTCTTCCAAAATTTTATACCGGAGACTGCCAAAGATGCTGAGAAATCACCACTCTCCTATGTGGCTGATGGCAACAAAAAATGGTAGAGACCTACCAGGCAGTACTTTAGTAATCTGCTAACATGACTTAGATAATACTTATATACACTATTAAAAAGAATGCAAAAAGAAAAAAGGAATAGATAGGAACTTCTTCACAATGTTTAAGAACATGTTAAAAAAACTTACTTAATCCTTAAAAACTGATTACTTCTACAATCAGAAATATGACAAGGATGTTTGCTCTCAAATTTATATTCAGTACTGTGTGAGAGGTTTTAGTCAGTGCAATAAGGCAAAAATATAAAAAAATAAAAGACAGCTAAGGAAAAGAAGAAATATAACTGTCTTCGTCCCCACATGATACGACTGCCTACGTCTGAAACCCGATACAATCAATAAGACAGCCAACAGAACAGTTGCAAGGCAAAGATGGGTATGCAAACATCAATTGAGGGAGTAACGTCAAGGAAGACGGCAGAGCGGGAAGTTCCAGGAAACTGACCTTCTGCTAAAGCAACTATTGAGCTGGCAGAACTATCTGAAACGATCCATTTTAGAACTCTGGAGTCTAATCAAACACTTCATCATCCAGGTAAGAGCTTGATTAAGGCACTGGTAAATTTTAGAGATTTTCCTTGTTCAGTTAGCAACTAGCTCCCACCCCCATATCCAAGCAGCACAACAAACTTCAAGCAGGAAAAACTCAAAGGGATCCGCACCAGACATATTATAGTCAAACGTTAAACTGACAAACTATTAAATTCCAAAGACAAAAAGGTAATTTTGAAAGCAGCAAGATAGAACTAGTTATGCACAAGATATCTTCAATAAGATTTAATAGCTGATTTCTCAGAAACCATGAAAGCTAGGAGGTAGTGGGAAGACACACGTGAAGTCCTTAAAGAATGACTGTAAATCAAGAATTGTGTATCTGTCAAAATGATCCTTCAAAAACGAAGAAGAATTAATGTATTATCAGATTACAAACAAAAGGTATTACCAGATTTTTTTTAAATTCCGAGGAAGTTTATTACCAGTAGATGTGCCCTATAAGAAATGCTAAAAGGAGTTCTCCAAGCTGAAATTAGGGGACCCTAGATAGTAACTCAAAGACAAGAAAAAAATAAAAAACATTAGTAAAGGTAACTTCATAAAGACAGCTTTACTGTACTTCTGGCTTAGTTTGTATCTTTTCTCCTATATGATTTAAAAAGTAAATGCATAAACTAATAATTATGACTATGTCAATAGACAGATAAGGTATAAAGATAAAATCTGTGATAACAATATAAAGGAAGAAGAGAGATGTATATAGAAGCAGAAGTGTTTGTATACTATTGAAAGAAAGTTGGTATTATTTAAACTAGATTGCTAAAATTTTAAGATGTTAATTGTAATCTCCAAAGTAACCACTAACTAAGTACCTAAAAAATACACAAAAATTGAAAGAAGGGAACCTAAATGGTATACTACCAAAAATTAGCTAAATACAAAAAAAGTCAGTAATGGAGGAAGTGAGGAACAAAAATATTCTAAGAAATAAAGAAAATAGCTAAATGGCAGAAGTCAATCCTTTATCAGTAATGACATTAAATGTAAGTGGATCAAACTTTCCTATCAAAAAAAAGCACTGGCAGACTGGATATTAAAAAATAAAACACCAAGATCTAGCCCCACCCAAGGGCCTGGAGGGAAGCCTCAGGCCAAAACAACATAAAGGGTGGGAACACAGCCCCACCCATCAGTGCACTTTCTAAGCCACAAAGGCCTCTAGACACAGCCCTACCCACCAGAGGTCCAGGACCAAGCTTCACCCAGCAGTGGGCAGGCACTGGCTCTTCATGCCAGGAACCCTGCATAAGCCTCATCCACCAGGGGCAGATACTAGAAATCAGAAAACAATAATCTCAAAGCCTGTGGAAGGAATCCACAAACACATAGAAAGATAGACGATATGAAGCGGCAAAGGAGAATCTCCCAGGCCAAGGTACGAGGTAAAATCCCAGAAGAAATAAG
This sequence comes from Vicugna pacos, assembly GCF_048564905.1. NCBI lineage: Eukaryota > Metazoa > Chordata > Mammalia > Artiodactyla > Camelidae > Vicugna > Vicugna pacos. The sequence continues at coordinate 16,248,946 of NC_132995.1, forward strand.
TGATGAGGAGATAGGTAATTTATCTGAGAAAGAATTTAAAGTAATGATGGCCAAGATGTTCAGAGAACTCAAGAGGAGTATAGATGCACAGAGCAAAGTCTTCAGCAAAGGGTTGGAAAATATAAAGAATACCCAAACAGAGTTAAAGAATAAAATCACTGAAATGAATAACACACTAGAAGGAACCAAGAATAGACTAAAGGAGGCAGAAGAACGGATCAGTGAGCTAGAAGACAGATTAGTGGAAATCACTACCACAGAACAGAAAACAGAAAAAAGAATAAAAAGGAATGAGGATAGTTTAAGAAAACTCGGGGACAACATGAAGTGCTCTAATATTCACATGATAGGGGCCCAGAAAGAGAAAAGAGAGAGAAAGGACCTGAGAAAATTTTTGGAGATAATCACTGAAAACTTCCCGAACTTGGGAAAGGAAACAGTCACCCAAGTCCAGGAAGCGCAGGGAGTACCACACAGGATCAACCCAAAGCGGAACACACCAAAGCACGCAGTCATCAAATTGACAACAATTAATGATAAGGAGAAAATATTAAAACTAGCAAGAGAAAAGCAACAAATAACATACAAGGGAGCTCCCATAAGGTTATCAGCTGATTTTTCAGGGTGAGTTGTATTCCATTACATATATGCATGCTGCATCTTCATTATCTATCCAACTATTGATGTGCCCTTAGGATGCTTCCACATCTTGGCAATTATAAATAATGTTGCTGATAACAGCAAGGTGTTGGCTTTATTCCTTTGATAACTATGTAAATTTAAAAAGGTAAAGCACTAAATGTTCTTAGAAACAATGAACAGTACATATATGTAAATTAAAAAGTGTATGTGCAGTGGACTAAAAAAGCTATCAAGCAATGAAAGACATGGAAGAAACTTAAAAGACATATTACTAAATAAAAGAAGCCAATCTGAAAAGACTATAAACTACAATTCCAACCAAATGACATTCCGGAAAAGGCACAGCTACAGAAACAATAAAAAGATCGTGGTTCCAGGTGTTTGGGGAGAGGGAGGGAGGGAGGGATGAAAAGATGGAGCACAAGGGATTTTTAGGGCAATGAAATTATTCTATATGATACTATAGTGGTGGCTACATGTCATTATGCATTTGTCAAAACCCATAGAATGTACAACATCAAGAATGAACCCTAATGTAAACTATAGACTTTGGTTGATAATAATGTGCCCACGTTGGTTCATCAATTGTACCAAATATGCCACACTGATGGGGGATGTTGAGGATAGGGGACTATATATGTGTGGGTGGGGAGGGCTATGGGAACTCTGTATTTTCTGCTTAATTCTGTTATAAACCTGAAACTGCTCTAAAAAAACAGTCTCTTAAAAAAATAAAACAAAACAAAGCAAAACAAAGCTTCATCTATACACGATTAGAAACTCTCTTTAGATACTGGGATATAAAGAGGATGAAAGCAAAAGGATAGAAGAAGATATTTCGGGTAAACAGTAGCCAAAAGAGAGCTGGGGTGGCTAGCTTATCAGTAGATAAAATATACTTCAAATTTTAGAAAATGGTAACAAGAGACAAACAGGGACATTACATGTTGATAAAAGGTCAATAGGGCAAGAAGACATAACAATTATAAACATATAAGCTTCTATCTGCAGAGATCCAAAATATATGAAGCAAAAATTGACAGACTTAAAGGGAAAAATAGTGCTACAATAATAGTTGACTTCAATAACACACTTATAATAATAAATAAACCCAGAAATTGTCAGTAAGGAAAAGGAGGGTTTGACAATGCTATCTATCAATTAGAACTAACAGACACAGACACACAGAGAACACTCCACTTAACACATTGGTTTCAATGCACATGGAACATCTCTAGGATACGCCATATGGTAGGCAACAAAGCCTCAATACATTGAAAAAAGACTGACCTTATACAAAGTATCATTTCTTTTCACAGTGAAACTAAATTAGAAATCAGTAACAGGAGGAAAACTGGAAAATTCACAAATAGGTGGAAATTAAAACATTTTTAAACAACCAACAGGTCAAAAAAGGTATCACAAGGGAAATTAGACAGTAGCTTGAGACAAATGAAAAAAATAAAACAAAACAAAAAACCCCAAACCTTATAAGAGACACAGTGGAAGCAGTGCCAAGAAGAAAACTGACAGATGTAAACACATACATTAAAAACAAAAATCTCAAATCAATGACCTTAACAGTTATACCTTAAGGAACCAGAAAGAGAAGACCAACCCCTAAAGGATGCAAAAGAAAGGAAAAAATAAAGGCTAGAACAGAGATTTTTTTAGATGGAGAATAAAAAAATAGGGAAAAATCCACAAAACCATAAGTTTGTTCTTTATAAAAATCAACAAAATTGACAAATTCTGAGCTAGAATGACTAAGGAAAAAACAGAGAAGACTCAAATTACTAAAAACCATAAATGAAAGTAGGAACATTACGACTAATTTTATGGAAATAAAAAAGACTGTAAGTGAATGCTGTGAACCGTTGTATACCAAACAAGCTGAACAACCTAAATGAAACGGATCAACTCCTACAAACACAGAATCTACCAAAATTGACTCAAAAAGAAACAGAAAATTTCAATAGACCTATAGTAAGGAGATCGAATCAATAATCAAAAACCTCCCAATAAAAAAAAAGCCAAGGACTAGATGGTTTAAATAGTCAATGTTACAAAACACTTAAAAGAATAAACACAAATTCTTCTTAAAGTCTCCCCAAAAATTGAAGAGAAGGAAATACTTACTAACTCATTTTATAAGGCTAGCGTTATCCTAACACCAAAGCCAGACTAAGACATTAAAAGAATACTACAGGGAACTATATTCAATATCTTGTAGTAACTTGTGAAAAAGAATATGAAAACAAATATATGCATGTTCATGTATAAATCGACACTAATTACTTGTAAACTAACTACTTCAATGAAATATGTATATACCAAAAAAGAAAACTTCAAAAAATAAAAACGAAAAAATTTATAAAATTTCTAGAAAATGAAAACTAATCTATAATGACAAAGTAGATCAGGGGTTAGTAGAAGGGGGGAAAACAGAACCCAAAGGAGGGGAAAAAAAGGGTGCAAAGGGACTTGAGGAAACGTCCGAGAGTGATGGACATATTCATTACTTTCTGGTAGTGATTATTTCATGCATATTCATTTGTCAATACTTAGGAGTCTGTACAATTTAAATATACTTTGTCATATGTCAACTACATCTCAGTAAAGCTGTTTGCAAAAAATTCTAATATATTATTAACATGGAAAAAGTTCCCCATTATATGAGAAAGGAAAAATAAAGGCTATAAAACAGTATGCATATTTTTTGTCCAAAAAATGTTTTACATGTATATTCATGTGTGTGAGTATGCACAGAATATGTTTAGAGGAAGGTACAGGAAAAGAAACTCACCATGGAAAAAAAATTTTCCTCTAGTAAATGACATTGGGAAGGCCTTTATTTCTCACTGCATATACTTCTGTACTCCTTGAATCTTACACCACAACACATGTCACTTTTATTATAAAAACTTTTAATTTTTCTTTAAAAAAACTCTAAAAACAAAGATGATATAATAATAATAAAATTATAATTGGAATAATGAAAAGCTGTTTTTTAAAGAATAATAATTGATTATATAATAATGTGATGAAAATAAAAATAAAGGACAGAAAATAACCTGGCCTTCATTCAACCAAAAGTATCCTGTTTGTATTAGATTGGCTGGATTATAAATTTTCATAAAATAATTTTATAATTTCCCAAATTTTCTGTAATATGCTTATACTTTATAAGTAAACAAAAATGAAGTCTTTCATGTTAAAAAAAATTCCAAATTCCTGCCAGAAACCCACAAACTCAAATTAATAAAGAGCTTATTACCTAAATTAGCACTTCTAAGCATGCTGACCAGTGCTGGCATAAGCTGAAACTCAAATATCCTTTGGACGCCACAGTGGCTACAGGCTGGGGACTCAGTGACTTCTGATGTAGGGCAGGTCAAAAAAAGTGGTTCTCCACTCCAGGAATACCTAGGGCAAGAAAACAAAGAATCCTGAATCAGAACCACTTACAAGTTACATTCCAACATCTAAGACCACACTTTGCAAACTTTGTTTCTTTCTTGCATAGTATCTGGAGCAAAACTGGTGAGCAAAGAAATTCTAAAGGCCTGGAAACTAGCAGCAAGGCTGTAATCACAGCAAATTATTAGATATGCAAAAAGCAGAAAAAACTGACCCATAAAAAAAGTGAATACAAGGAGATCCACAGACAAGACGATGGAATTATCAGACAGACTTTAAAACACCAATAAGAAACACGTGAAAGAATCAAGTGGAAAAGCAGGCATGCATAAACAGATGAGGAATTTAGCACAGAAGTGGAAACTGAAAGAGATCAAAACAGAAATGGTACACACAAAAAAGGTTTAGCTGAAATAAAGAACTTCAGTAAAACTAATAGCAAGCTGGCAATGACAACAAAAAAGTTATGAATTTGAGGAAAACAAACATCCTAAACAAAACAAAAAAAATGAAAACTAAAAGAAAAAACCCACAAATCCAAAAGCTAAGCACATTCCAAGCAGGAAAATGAAAACACACATGCTAAAGTATATAATACTAAAAAAAAAAAGAAAAAAAATACACATACACACCCACCACACACATATTACAGACGGAGGAACAATATGAATTACGTCTAACTGCAAACAGAAACAGTAAAGGCAAGAAGACAATGGACCAAATCTTTTTAGTATTGAAAGAAAAAAAGTAAAAAATAAATTTTATATCCAATGAAAATATCTATTAACAGAAATATCAATAAATACATTTTTAAATGGAAAAAACCTGAGAGATTGTCTCCAACAAATCACTTCAAAAATAAAATTAAAAGCTCTTCAGGCTAAGGGAAATACAAGACAGAAGCTCAGATCTGCATGAAATGAGTACTAAAATGGGAAACAAGTAGATAAACATAAAAGGACTCCTGAAAATCATTTTCACTTTATTTTATATACTGTTGCCCCTTAACATAGATTTGAACTGCACAGATCCATTTGTGTGGATTTTTTTTTTCAATTACAAAAAATTGTGGGGAGGGTATAGCTCAGTGGTAGAGTGTATATCTAGCATGCACAAGGTCCTGGGTTCAATCCCCAGTACCTCCACCAAAAAAAATCCCCCCAAACCCCCCAAAAACCTAATTACCTTTCCCCAAAATAATTTTAAAAATTGGAAAATATTTTGGAGATTTGCAATGATTTGAAAAATCTTGCAAACCGTGTAGCTTAGAAATATTTTAAAAATTAAGAACAAGTATGACATGAATGCATAAAATATATGTAGCTACTAGTCTATTTTATCATTTACTAAATAAAAAATACATATCTACTATAAAGTTAAAATTTACAAAAACTTACACTGTACATAGCACTACTCACAGCTGAGTGAAATATAAACAAAGATGCAATGTTAAATCGTATTAACTGCAGTACGCACTATACTACTGTAATAATTCTGTAGCCACCTCCTGCTGCTAAGTGGTGAGCTCAAGTATTCCTGGCATCAGCCTAGAGCACCATGTGGTGCTAATCATACCCGCAGGAGCAGTTCATCTCTCTAGTAAACTGCGTATCGCAGTAAAAAGTGATCTCTTGAGGATTTAGCATAATTTTCATCATGTTTAGTGCAATACCGTTAAACCCTGAAAAACACCATGGGATCCATACGAAATGCCGCTAGTAATGCTTAAAGTGCTCCCAAGAACAGAGAAAAGTCATGACATTACAAGAAAACGTTGAATTACTGGGTATGTCCCACAGACTGAGGTCTGGAGCTGCAGTTGCCCACCATTTCAAGATAAATGAATTCAGTCTAAGGACCATTATGAAAAAAAAACAAAAAGGTTGTTTATGAGGTCATTGCTGCAGCGACACCAGCAGGCGTGAAAACCTTGTACTTGTTGTGAAATACCTTTTTATGTCGTATTGAAAATGCAGCTTTTATGTGGGTGCAGGACTGCTCTAAGAAAGGCGTTTTTATACACTCAGTACGATTTAAGAAAAAGCAAAGTCATTACATAACAACTTAAAGCAAAAGGAAAGTGAAGGATCTAAAGCTGGAAAATGTAATGCCAGTAAAGGGCAGTTTGATAATTTTAGAAAGAGGTTCGGCTTTAAAAACCTCAAGATAATAGAAGCAGCTTCTCCTGACCAAGAGGCAATAGATGACTCCCAGATGCTATTAAGAAAATCACTGCAGAGAAAGGTATCTGCCTCAACAGGCTTTTTAATACAGATGAAAATGCCCTATTCTGGAAGGAAAAATGCCACAGAGGACATTTCTTATTAATAATTAATTATTATGTATTAATGTGTAATATTAGTATTATATGAAACATTATATATTAATGTAATATGAAACATTTATTAGTAAGGAAGAGATGTGAGCACCAGGATTTGAGGCAGAAAGGAACAGGCTAACACTACTGTTGTGTGCAAATGCAGTCAGGTTTATAATCAGGACTGCTCTTTATCCATAAAGCTGCTAACCCCCAAGCCTCGAAGGGAAAAGATAAAACACCAGATGCCAGTCTTCAGGTTATACAAAAAGGCCTGGACAATGAGAATACTTTTTCTGGATTGGTTCCATCAATGCTTTGTCCCTGAAGTCAGAAGCACATTTCCAGTAAGTGACTGCCTTTTAAAGTTCTTTTGGCATTGGAAAATCCCCGAGCCACACTGAACCCTATAAAGTTCACCACCAAAGTGTTAAAGTGGTCCTCTTGCCTCCAAATATGACATCTCTATTCAGCCTCTAGATCAGGGGGTCAGGAGGGCCTTTAAGTCTCATTACACACAGTACCCTATGAAAAGGATTGTCAATGCTGTGGAAGGGAACCGTGATGGAGCGAACATCATAAAAGTCTGGAATATTACAGCATTGACAATATCACCAGTGTTATAGGAAAGGCCATGAAAGCCATTAAGTTCAAAATTATAAATTCCTGCTGGAGAAACTGTGTCCAGAAGTTGTGCATGACTTCAAAGGATTTACGACAGAGCCAAACAAGGACATCATAAAAGAGATTGTGGAAACAGCAAAAAATGTCGGGGGTGAAGGGTTTCAAGATATGAATCATGGAGAAATTCAAGAGCCAGTGCCAGATGATGAAGATGCAGAAGAAGCAGTGCCTGAAAATAAACTGGCATCAGACAATCTGGCAGAAGGGTTCCGATTATTCAAGACTGCTTTCGACTTCTTCTGCGACATGGACCCTTCTATGATATGGGCACTGAAACTAAAGCAAAGGGTGGAAGAAGGATTGGTACGATACAGAAACATTTTTAGAGAAATAAAAAAGCAAAAAAAAGTTAGACAGAAATTATTATATATATCCATAAAGTTACACTGAGTGTGCCTGTTTTTCCTGCTCCCCTTCCCTCTCCTCTACCTCTTCAGCCTCTGCCACTCCTGAGGCAGCAAGACCGACCCCACTTCCTCCTCGGGCTACTCAGCACCAAGATGAGGATGAAGACCTCTGTGATGATCCACTTCCACTTAATGAACAGAAACAGTCATCATGCCATACAGTTAATAAACTTACTTAGTTTACAAACTTATGATTAATAGTAAACTTATTAATGAAAAAATAATAAACAATAAACGTATTAGCTGTATGTGTATGTCTTCAGGTGAAAATCTAGTAACTGTACAGCAAGACTGTATGAGATGTCTTTGCATCATTATCATCATCATCGCCTAAGTATTTCATTACGTAGAACATCGTGTGCAAGATTTGTACTGAAGCGGATGGCCTATCCTTACACAGGCATAACGTGAGTAATATTTAATATAAAATTAATAATGTTAGGGTTTTTTTTTACTGTTTTATAACTTTGCTTTCAAAGAATCACATTACCATACAGTATGGCTCCGTCTCTTAAAGTAAGCCTATCATCAAGGTAAGTGGTTTTTTAAAAAAAAGTAACAATGTTTCCAATACTATATTATGAATGAATGTGACTGTAATGATGTGTGCCATAAAGAATCTTCATTCATTAGTGCATAGGCTGGGCTACCGTGAAACAATCTATTACAATCTATTACAGTAGGCTATCATAAAGTAATCATATTGCTGCTTCTTCATTATCAATGCACATAATCATTATACCTGTAAATAAACATGAGTTTCCTTTTCACATTCTCTCTTCACTTTTGATGTCTAGCGTTGGTAATAAGTATAACAAACTACAGTGTTTTGACTCATCATCTAAGACAATATTGATGTAGGTACTGAGAATTCATCTTGTAAACAATTCATCTTGCAGGTATTGATAAATACAGTACAGTAAAGTAAATGCATATTTTTATAATTTTCTCAGTAACATTTTCTTTTCTCTAATTTACTTCATTGTAAGAATAAAGTATATAATATATATAATATACAAAATATGTGTTAATCGATTGCTTGTGTTATTGGTAAGGCTTCTGGGTCAACAGTGGGCTATTAGCAGTTAGGTTCTGGGGGAGTCAAAGGCTATATGCAGGAAAAAAAAGTTATAAAGTTATAAGTGGATTTTCTAATGTGCGACGGGGAATGTTGATGCCCCTAACTCCCACATTGTTCAAGGAGCAACATATATTTCTTTTCCTTAAAAACTACTGAGCAAAAATAATAGTATATTATGGACTATAAAGAATATATGTAAGTAAAATAAACAAAAACAGGATAATAAAAAAAAGGGCAGGGGGAAGGTAAATGGGAATCTGCCATAGTTCTTAATTCATAAAGTAGACAACTATATGTGAATGTACATCTCTGACATTACAGGGAAGTCAGAGATGCACATTACAGTCACTAAGGCACAAGCACTAAAAAGGCAACAGAGCTATAACTGAAAGTCAAGAAAGGAGATAAAACCGTAAACTAAAAATACTCAATTCACTGAAAAGAAGGTTAACCAAAACAGAAAAAAGGAACAAAATAAAAAAAGAGAGAGAGAAGAATGCTGGAATGATAAAATTAACCTAACACCACCAATAACTACATTAAATGAACAAAACAATACACATAAAAAGCAAACAGCCTGGATTAAAAAAAGAAAAGAAAAAAGGTGGGGGCAAGACCTGCACGGTTGGCCCTCCGTATCTGTGGGATTTCACTTCCATGGATACAAACACTCCTTGGATAGATCCACAGTTAGTTGAATTCACAGACACAAAACCCTGATACCAAGAGCAAGCCAACTGTATTCACTACACTACACCACTTTATATAAAACTCGAGCTTCCGTGTATTTTGGTGTGTGGGGACTTCTGGAACCAAGCTCTTGTGGATACTGAGGATGACTGTATATATCAAGCTGTTTAAGAAACACACTTTAGATATCACTTCACACCTGTGAGAATGGCTATTATCAAAAAGATAAGTGTCGTTGAGGATGTGGAAAAAAGGTGACCCTTGTGCACTATCGGTGGGAACATAAACAGTGCAGCCACTATGGAAAGTGGTATGTAGCATTCTCAAAGAATTAAAAATGATCCAGCAATTCCATTTCTGGGTATTTGCCAAAGGAAATGAAAACACCAACTCAAAAAGATATATGTATTCCAGGTTCACAGCAGGATTATTTACAGTAGCCAAAATATGGAAACAACCTAAGTGTCCACTGATGGGTAAATAGGAAAAGAAATTGTGAGATGTAGATGTGTATACACACACACACACACACACAATGGAATATTACTCAGCCATTAAAAGAGTGAAATTTCATAATTTGTGGCAACATTGATGGATCTCAAGGGCACTATGCTAAATGAAGTAAGTCAGACAAAGAAAGACAAACACAATGTGATCTCTCTTATATATGGGATCTTAAAAAAATAAAAACAAACAAAAAACCCCCCAAGCTCATACACACAGAGAACAGTTCAGTGGTTACCAGAGATGGGGGCTGGGGGGCTGTGTTGGGAGAAATGGGTGAACTTTTTGTTTTGTTTAAATAAGTTGATTATTAAAAAAAAAACAATTTATATTGAAAGTAAGGAAAAGGTTGAAAGTAAAAGGGTAAAAAAAATCAAACATACAAAGACATACAGATGTCTTACATATACACAAAAAACAGAAAGCTAGTGTGACTATATTAATATCAGACAAAAGACAAGGAAGGAGTATCATCAGAAATAGAATGTGTTATAATAGGATCAACTCATCAGATAAATGTAAGAATCCTACAAATGCATACATCTTAAAACATCATCAAAATGCATGAGACAAAATTTGATAGAACTGAAAGGAGAAAAATGATATATCCATAATCACAGTCAGAGGTTTTAACACTCTTCAGTCAGTACTTGATACGAAATAAGGCAAAAGTCATCAGTCTTAAAAAATAAAAACTGGTGCAACAATCGGATATTCACATGGAAAAAAAATGATATGTACAAAAATTAACTCAAATTGGATCACAGACCTAAATGTAAGAAATAAAAAAAAATCTTCTCTAGGAAAGCACAGGAAAAATCCCTTGCTACCTTGGGTCAAGTAGAAATTTCTTAGGAAATAAAAAGTGTAAACCATCAAAAAAAAACCAAAACTGTCAAGCTGGACTTGATCAAAATTTAAAACTCTCTTCAAAAGACCCTATGAATAAAATGAAAGGCAAGCCACAAACAGGGAGAAAATACGTGAAATGTATATATCTCAAAAAGGACTCATATCCTGAACATATGAAGAATTCCTGCAACTCAATAACAAAAAGATAAGCAACAACAAAAATATGGGCAAAAGATGTGAACTGACACTTTCCCAAAGTTTAGAGAATACAGATGGAAAACGAGATGTTCAACATCACTAGTCATTAGGGAAAAAAATGAATTAAAACCACAAGGAAATGCTATTACTATACATCTTCTAGAATGGCTGAAATGAAACACTGACCATACCAAGTATTGGCAAGGATGTGGAGGAACCAGAATTCTTACACACTGCTGAAAGGAATGTAAATGGTATAACCACTCTGGAAAAAACTTTGGCTGTTTCTTAAAAAGTTAAATATGCATAGTAGCATAAGATCCAACCATTTCAGTCCTAGATATTTACCTGAGAGAAATGAAAGCATATGTCCATACAAAGACTTATACTAATATACACAACAAATTAATGTTTATAGAAGCTTATTTACAATAGCCCAGAACTGGCAATAACACAAATATCCATTAAAAGGATAAATAAACTGTGGTATATCCATACAAGAGAGTATTACACAACAGTAAAAATACATGATACAAGCAACAAGGATGAATCTTGAAATTATGCTGAGCGAAAGAAACCAGGCACCTGCCCCTACAAAGAACTATTATCCTGTGTGAATTCATTTATATAAATTTATAGAAAATGTACTAAGATGTAATGACAAAAAGATCAGCCGTTGCATGGGGTTGAGTGAGAGACTTGGGACAGGGCAAGAGACAAAGTAGTATGAGAAAACTTCTAGGGGGTGACAGATGTTTATTACCTTGATTGTGGCAATGGTTTCATGGGTGTACACATATGTCAAAACTTAGCAAAGTGTACATTTTAAATACGGGCAGTTTGTTGTATGTAAACTGTACCAAAATAAAGCTGTTTAAGAACCCACACTTCACTACAGAAGATACACAGATGCTGAATAAGCAGATATAAGATGCCCAACATCATTAGTTATGAGGAAAATGAAAACGGAAACCACGATGAAATACCTCAACTACCTACCAAAATGACAGTAAAAATTTAAAAGACAGACAATATTTTTAAAACCATCACCAACCTAGGTTTCTCACTTCAACCACTCTTATACACAACGTGCTTTAATATTTAGATTTAGTTCTTATTTATTTGGGGAGAAATCTCCTATTTCATCTTTGAGTACTATTTTTGATTCATTTGTTGAGAATATCTATTTTGGACACCAATTATCCTTATAGTAACTATCTTTATCAAGCTTCCAAAGATACCACCCTCTCTCATATTGCCTTCTCTCTGATTGCACTGTCTATTTTTCTGCATTCACTAAATCACTGCAACTCTTTTCACTACATCAGTACTGTGATTTTTAGCCAAGTCTAGTATGTTCCTTATTTCTAAGTTTATTAGATATGTAATGTGTGGCTTAGCTTCTTCAGGAAATCAGTTTCCCTTGTCTTCTCATAACTACTTTATTTTTCTCACCTTTGAGCTCTTGGATTTTCCTGAATGAATTTTCTTACGAAGTTCTTCTGTATCTTAAAAAATCTGCCGTGAATTATGTGTTCCTTAGATTGTGTTTTCGGCTCATTTTTGCATGCACTATTCATTTCTGTATTTTTACTGCCCACAGTATGACTACGTGGGTGACGTGCCACTTTTCATCTAGCTCATGCCTAAAGAGGGCAACTCTGTTTAGACCACCTATTTGCTCCAAAACGGTGTGCGGGGTTTCTTATCTATTTCCTATCAATCTCATACCCAACGTCTGTTCCTTTCCCCTTCTCCAAGCCCATTTTTCATTGTCTCTACTTTTCTGCAGGTGGTAAAAGACAGGGAACTGAGGTGGGGATACAGTTCTACTAAGGCTAGATGCAATCTACTGAAACACCTAGGCTTTGCTTTTACTTCTGAGATAGTGTGAAATGTCTTACATGTTGGGAGAGATTCCATTCTAACGGGGGAGAAACTGCCCTTGATTTTCTTATCATTATGTAACTCATCACGGAACCCAGCAACTTTTGCTTCTGAGAGGTAATTCCCAATTCCCTGCACAACATCATCCCCTCATGCCTAGTTCTTTGGCCAACATCCTGATATCAGAAGATGCAGATTATTCTATTTGCTTCTTTCTAGATTCAAGATTATTACTACAATTCTCAGGATTTTGTGGACTAAGCAGTACATTTTGAAGAGGTGAGAGAAGAAAGCTGTATTGTTAGAACTCAAACTAAACCATACCAGAAATTTTTGTACCTTTCTCTGTGAAGAGTAAATTAATTACATGAATAAATAAAGACACGTGAGGCACCCAGAATTGTATTAGACATTTAGTGATATTACATTCTGGGCTGCCACTTTTTGAGTTTTAGGGTATTAAGCCCCTGTAATAATTAAATGCTGATGGAAGGGATTTTCTTTTTAATACCTATTTTTTTAGTTTTATTTCTGGCTGACTTTTACCTTTTATATTCATTGTGCCAGGTATTAGGGGAGAAAGACCATTTGATTTTACTATGCCCACTTTATGTGGACCCATTTTTCCAAGTTTTCCCTACGTCACTACTTTTATACTCTGTAACCTGCTGGGTATGTCATTTCCTCTGAGGCCTCCCTGACATCTTACTTAAAATAGCTCTGTTTTATTCTTCATTTATCACTTGTAGAACTCATACAATACATCTGTTTATTTTTAACCTCCCTCATTAGAAGGTAAAATCTATAAAAACACAAACTTTGTGTCACTTCCTGCTGTATCTGCACATCTGTAACACTGCCTGGCATCCAGATAGACTCAATAAATATTTGTTGGATGAATGAACGTGCTCAGTGAATCCTCCCAAACATTCTGTAAATCTTCCCATTCTGTAGGTATTAAGCCCTTGGCCCTTTTTACAGAAAAGAAATAAAGGTAAAGTCATCTGCTCAAAACCAAGGTTCTTTTCATCTCTCCTGTGTGCAGAAAGATGCCAGCTCCACCAAATACTCAGTGAAGTACTTACTATGTATGAGCACTGTGCTTTGTAAGACAGTTATATACTGTCCTAAGATCATATGAAGAATCCATAAATATGCCAATACTAAGAGATCCTGACAGATCTCTGCTTCCCCATAAGGTAGCAAAGTGGATTTCAAACAGTGAGTCTTTATGTATGCTTTACAGAGTATTTTCATCATCACCTCATTTAATTCTCATAGGGATCCTACAAAATAAATAGTTGTATCATCATGTTCATTTTAGGGGTGAGGCACTGAGATTAACAAAGGTGACTCGCCCACAGACCACAACTAGAAATGGAAGACCCAGGTCTTGAACTTCCAAGATCTCTGATTCAATACCCTATAGGCACTTGTTATTACAAAGTTTTATACCTTTAGTATACAAAACTTGTAAAGTAAAATGCACAGGGGAAATAAAATCAAAACTATTATAACAAAGGTAAGTCAAACTGACAAGGACACACTCTGTAGTCCAAGAAAAATCAAGACCCCCCCACACTCCGGATAACAGCCTCCTAAACCCCCATCTCCAGAGTAGCATCAACACTCCTTCAACATTACAGGCCAGAACCTCAAAACCACTTTTGTTTCCTCCCAATCTTTTACTCTCATATCCAAGGGTCACCAAGACCTGCCATTATACAAATATCTTACACATGTGTCCCCTCCTTCCTATATCTTCTGCCTTGATCCAAACCCTTTCACCATCTCTCACCTGGATTCCTTTTCTCTAATCTCAGCATGATCGTATCACTCCTCTGGCACCCACTTGCTTAACTGCCACTTCAGGAAATGTGTCCTACTGATGTACCTGCACACGTGCAAAATGATATGGGTACAAGGCTGCTGGGTAGCATAACTTGTAACAGCAAAAGTCTGGAAACATTAAATATTCATCAACAAGGGGAGAGGACATAGCTCAAGTGGTAGAGAGCATGCTTAGCATGCATGAGGTCCTGGGTTCAATCCCCAGTACCTCCTCTGAAAATAAAAAAAGAGATAAACCTAATTTTCTGCCCCTCCCCGGAAAAAAAAAATTCCTCAACAAGTAAAATGGACAAGAGATCACACTACTATAAAGCTTTTTTTTTTCAAACAAAGTTCTCAATGTACCCCTAGATATAATATAGTTAAAAAAGCAAGACACAGAATGTTTCTAGAATGCCCTCTTTTGTGTAAAAAAAAAGAAAGGTAATCATATTTGCTTCGACATGCATAAAGAAACTGTACGCACACATAGGAAACTAACAACAGTGGTTACCTGGGTAAATCTGAATGGTAGGGAAGGAATTATTTCACTGTATTTATACATCTATGCATATGAATATATTTGTTTTTGAGCCTTATGAATGTATTACTTACTGAAAATTTAAATTAAAAAAAGCAGAAAAACATTATGAAAAAATTTTAATATACAGGAAAACCCTCAATATCAATGAATTTTTATTGAACTTTTTTTTATAATTGTAAGTATTCTATGACCCCAACTACGTTTTTTAAAAATACACAATACCTACACTTCACACATGCATCCAAATGCATAAAAAAACACACTTAATACACTAAAATCTTAGCTTTTCAGTTTGGGGAATATTGTAGATTTTGGTTTGTTCATTATATTTTCCTGTATTTTCTAAACTGACATACATTAGTATTTAAAGAAAATGTGCCTTTACCTCAAAATCTGCTCCTGACAAACAGCAATTCTCTTCATGAATTTGTAAAACATCTTATCTCCACTTTTAATTACGGTCTTCTCATATTTTTCATCACCATCACCAGAAAGACTAAGAAGAGAAGCAGAAAACACCTGAGTGTCTACATCCAAGAGAATTACAGTATTTAGAAGAAACAAGATGATTTTTAAAAACTTTACCAAAGTAATATATGCACACAATTCAAGTATCAAAAATATAAAAAATGTAATACTTTATAATATAAAACAGTAACCCTCTGTCTACCCTTCTTCCAAGCCCTGCTTCCTAGCCATTTTCAACTCTGGATAATTATTTGCAATTTTAAAAGTCGTTATGCCCACTGACCCTCTCCATTTCTTTCTCCATTACTGATTATTTTCAAACACTAACATGTCTTCATGCACTCCAACACTATTCTGAAAAAGCTTACAAGTGAAACAGCTCAGGTCATCTCTCCAAATACCCTGTTGTAATTCTATTTTAATAGCAAAGGGATTACATTACTCTTACTTCTTTAGAGGGCTTCGGTTTATAAAGCCTTTCAAGACCTATTCTCTCACTTGACTCCAAAAACCACCTGAAGAGATACATGACACAGTTATCAGTATCACTCCCATTTTACAGGGGAGAATTCAGGCTCTAGGAGGGTCTCCGAGGTCCTAGGCCAGTTCTTGAGCCATGTCCAAGAGTCAATAAACAAATGGCCTTTTTGCAACTCACTTGTCTCTGCTGTACATTTAACAACAGAAAAGTTGGATAGTAAACACATCTTCTGTAAGTACTTGGCATCCCTAACTTCCGTTTGTTCATTTTCTTGAGGGTCCTTCTAAATAAAGTGTTTCCAAGCTAACTCAAAGGTGGCTGATAAGACCCCCTTGTCTCTGTCTCCCGTTCTCATCCAAGACGAGTGAAGCAGAAAGGACCTACACACACAAGTTCAGCCTGAAAAAGTTTCCCCAAGTACTAGGTAAAACCAAAGGGTACCTGCTGTGGTGGGTTCCTGATCAAGTCACCTCTGAACCTCTCACCTTGGGGAAAGCAACTGTTTCATATCAATTCCTTCCCTCTGCTGATAGTCCCTCAGAAGGCTGTGAGCATGATCCAGACTGAGAGAGTCCCTGTAATCATCCTCATCTACCACACAGATGTAGTAGGGCGGGAACTGCGGCAGCCCAGGAGGCAAGGCCACCCCTTCCCCAGGGGGCACAGGAGGAGCAGCACCGCGGACAGCATCCTGCAGGCGGAGGTCTTGGAGCTGAGCAGTCCAGTCTTTCTCTTTGGCGCTGCTGTAATCATTTCCAAAATCCAAGGTAAGCTGCGATGAAGGCGTCTCCTCACTGTCACTTCCCCAGTCATCTGCACCTTCACACCAGTTCTCAGCTGTGAGGCCATTTTCCTGTTTCTGGAAAAATATCCAGTGAATGAGATTCAAACACACTTGGGTTATCTCACCTATTCCCTTGGCTTCAGCCACCCATCCCTTCACCTTCTGGGGGGAGAGGGGGCAGGAGCTTGACACCAGCCCCTCCCCTTCTGGCACACTCTGATTCAACTTCCTGGACCCCATTTACTCAAAAGCACATTGGAGGAGAAAAATATTGTGTTTCCTTTTCAGGGACGCTGTGGCAGATGTAGCACGGTGGTTTCTTCAACGCCTCTTTCAGTTGTGCTTCATGGACCACAGAAGCTGGTAGGAAAGGACTACATTTTCCAGACTCCTAAGCAGCTAGGGTTCTAGATATGTTCAGGGAGTCCACTAACCTGGTCCACTAGAGAGAGACACAAACTTGAGACAGAGTGAAGTGGAAAGAGGGGCTATGAAGCAAAAAGCAGCCCGTCTGTAGATGGAGACACAGCAAGGCTCTAAAATCAACAGTTCTGACAAGGGCAGCTTCAGTTCACCAGAACACATCTCAGCTTCCTGACTGCAAGAGAGGTAACGTGTGGTTCTGGAGGTTATTCCTGGAGTCACCACCTCTAGCCTATTCAGTAAGTTAGTAAAAACCCAATTTTTAAGTCTGTCTCAGCTTTAAAAAGTCAAAGTGCAGTGCAGGGGAGTGGGGGAGGGTGTAGCTCAGTGGTAGAGGGTGTGCTTAGCATGCACGTGATCCTGGGTTCAACCACCAGTACTTCCATTAAAATAAAAAATAAATAAACCTAATTACCCCCCCCCCAAAAAAAGTCAAAGTGTTTTTCTAGTATCTGCAGTTGAACACTGACAAAACAGGCAGACACCACCCTCTTCATCTTTTTATCACCAGTACTACTGTAATAGAAAAGAACAGATCTGACTCCATATTAGATCTGTTTCTTTGGCTTTAACCCTGTGCCGTTTTCTACTTGCTAGCTCTGTACCTTTGTAAAAGAATGTTGCCTGTAGCTTGAAATATACAGGAGACCCTATTCTCAAGACTATGAACTTTAAGAATATTAACACTTTTGCACTTATATAAAGATAACAAGTTGCAGAATAGAAAATAACGTTTGTTTTATTGCAGGGGCACCATGACCGGACCCAAGTGGACAGCTGCAAGAACAAAGAATTCCTACACCAAGAAGTTTGCAACAACCAACCTTTTTAGTACTAAAGGAGCCTGAATTCTGACTTGAGTAAGATGGTTCTCCAGGACACTAGTCTGCCACCTTCTCTGTCCGGCTTTCTGAATAAAGTCGCTATTCCTTGCCCCAACACCTCATCTCCCGATTTACTGGCCAGTCCTGCAGCGAGCAGAACGAGTTTGGACTCTATAATATAACTAGTACTATGCTTGGCACACATTAAGAACTCTGTATACATAAAGAGACATTTACTAGCAAAGGGAGGCTGAATTTTGTTCTGTAGCTACCAACTTGCCTGATTTTTTTAATTCAATAAATTCAAGTTTTGCCTTATTAAATGCACTTGTTATGTACATATTATATTTACTATAAACACACACATATATAACCATGCATGTTTGCACACCCATACTTTTTCCAAAACAGAAAAATCAGTAAGCTATGTACATCCATATCTTCAGTGTGTATTAAAACATCTAACAAGACTTTAAGGAAATAGTATTTTTTGGTTAAAAAAAGAGCAAAAATCATTCCAACGTACTTCAAAGAACAAAGCCTAAAGTTTGTCTTCAACGAGATTCTGGAAAGTACCCTCAAATTACAGCAAATCATAATGTGACAGTCACAACCACTTTACCTGAGCGTCCTGCGTCTCTGTCTCCCGCATCTGCAGGCACTGGGAGCGGAACACCTTCCAACTTCACAGTAAAGAAAAGCTGCGGTGAGGGCTCCATCCCCGACTGCCACCCCGCTGCCCAGCCCCTCCGGTGCGCCCCGCCCACTCGGCACAAACCCTCCAGGGCTGCTCCAGGACTTGCCCGCCTACCTGCGCGCCCCGCCGCTCCCGCACCCGGGGCGGGGGCAAGCGAACACGTGCACAAGCCGATGAAACGGGGAGCCTTCCAGCGGGCAGTACACCTGCACGGCCAGCGCCAGCGGCTGCCGGCAAAGTTCACACGCTGGCCTCGGCGCTGCCACGGCGGGCAGAGCGTCCTGAGGGCAGAGGAGGCGCTCGGACCCTGACTCTGTCCCGGCACCTCGCCCACTCCCTCACCCCGTAGCCCATCAGCACCCGCCAAGCCCCAGCTCCGGCGCCCCACCTCACCGGAACGCCGCCCAGCTTGCTCGCGGTCCAGGCGCCGGGCCCCGTAGGGCGGCCGCGCACTGCGGCGTCTCGAAGCCCGAGGAGCACCGGCCTCCCAACGGCCGCCATGACGACGGGACACCCACGTGACGAGGCGAACTATGGCAGCCGAGATGGTGCGCCTTTCTGCGCACGCGCACCGCTACACATGCGAGGCGGCCCCGCCCCCTTCAGGTGGTTTCCGGGAATGCGGTTCCGAGCCTTATGGTCAAAATCCGGGAGTCCCAGAACTTCCGTGCTTCCTAGTGTGCCGCAAAAGGAAATAAGCACCATCTGCTATGAAAGGGTCTTGCAAAAAAGTTTAATCTGAAATAAGTGGGATAATAGTACCATCGTTAACAACAACTAAAAAAAATTTAAAAGCCCACAAGAAAATCCTAAATTTTTAGTGAAGACGCTTCGAAATGCCTATAGATGAAATGATATAACTGGGATTTGCTACTTGATGGGAAGGGCGTAGATGAAATAAGACGGGCTCTGGGTTGATCATTGTTGAAATTTGGTGTTAGACACAACGCCATCTATTATGCTCTTTGACTTTTATATGTTCGAAATTTTCCATAATAAAGTTTTAAAATGCCCGTGGCACAACATAGGTGAATCTCAAAAACATCATGCTGAGTAAAAGAAGCCAGACCACAAAAGGCCACATTCTGGAAAAGATAAACTTTTTAAAAAAAAATCAGATCTATTGATGCCAGAGTCTGAGTCTAGGGTGTTGAGACTGACGACAAAATGGTGCCAGGAACGTTGGGATGATGAAAATTCTCACCTGTGCTGGTTATATGACTGTATACATTAGTCAAAACTCAGAACTGTACACCAAAGGAAGGTGACGTTTACTATATGTAAATTATACCTCAATAAACCAGACTTAAAGTGTTGCAAAAGCACTATTTCAGGCTTCATACCACGGTGAGCAAAAAATACTTTTTTTTTTTTTCAAGGACCAACACCTCATAGGAGGACACATGTACCTGGTGATGTTTGGCTCCAGCCCCAGCAAGGGCCTGGCGATGAAACCAGTTTATTCCTGGTTTAATCTGATGGTTTTAAAAATGCTGTTAAGTCCAACTTTGCTGTTCACTTCAGGTCTAGCCAAAGAGGCTGGATGACTTAGTAGATAATTTTTATTTTAGCTAATGTTTCCCAGGATACATTTCCAAATTATTGCAAGAAGAAACAAATTTCAACAGAAAAACTACTAAAGCTGATAGAAGAATCTGATAAGGTAGCAGGATGCAAGATTAACATATAGGAATCAGTTGTATTTCTTTACATTAACAATGAAATATCAGAAAAAGAGAGTAAAGAAACAATCCCTTTTAAAATCGCATCCAAAACAATAAAATACTTAGGACTAAATCTGACCAAGAAACAAATTTCAAAATTCTTATTATTCTTGCAAGACCTCCTCCAACAGTTACTGAGCTCTCTCCAACATGTCGTTGGTTTACATCATAACACTACCTATCACAGCCTTTTAATCAGTGTGATTGCAGCATGAATGCTTATCTCACTCACTTAAGATGAATTTTCAAGATGTTAATTGCTGCCACATTCTGGAATTTCAGAGACAATTTAATAGCAAAGTTGACACTGACATTATTGCGGAGTCTGTGGAACGATGTATCAAGTGCTTGCATGTGTGAGACTTCATTCATAATTCTGTAGGGTTTGGACCTCCTGACAAACTCAAATTGTGATAGTTTGTATCTGAAGAAGTACAGAATGAAGATGTTGAGAGCTGCTTCAGTCTCACCCTGAAGAACTGTTTGTGATGGTTAATTTTATGTGTCTGGGTTCAGGGATGCCCAGATAGCTGGTAAAACATTACTCCTAGGATTCTGTGACAGTGTTTCCAAAAGAGAATAGCATTTGAATCAGTAGACTGAGTAAAGATCTGCCCTTAATAGCATGGATGGTCATCTTCCAATCAGTTGAGGGCCCTAAGAGAACAAAAAAGTGGAGAAAGGGTGAATTCTCTCTCTCTCTTCTTGGGGCCTTAGTCATTGGAGCTCCTGGCAATCAGGCCTTCTGACTCTGGGGCTTACACCAGAGGCTTTCTGGTTTTCAGACTCAGACTGAATTATACCCCCAGCTTTTCTGGGTCTCCAGCTTGCAGATGGCATTTTGTGGGGTTTCTCAGCCTCTATTTATGGGAGCCAGTTCCCATAATAAATATCCTCACACATCTATATAGAGATATATAGACATATCCTACTGGTTCTGTTCCCCTGGAGAACCCTCATACACTAGTCAAGATCTGCAACAACAGGCAGCCATAGGATAAGTGGAAGCTGCACATGAGGACAGCGGCAGTGATGAGCAGGAGAACAAGACAGGGCCAAGGGACATGTGGTCAACTGACATGCGCCAGTCTCTCCCACCTAAGGGAAAACATGAGACTTGGCAGCTGGCCTAGAGAAACCCAGTGGTCCCACTGCTAAGAAATCCTTCAGGTGAAGCCAAGTTAGCCTGAGAGGATCTGCCACCTAGAATTTTCCTCTCTACAGAGTTTTTTGTGTGCTTGCTCTTTTGTAACAGAGGAAGTTCCTCTAATGAAAAAAGGCCTTCACTTTTCATCAGCTAAGTTAAGAAAGGTGAGTCTACCAGTTAGAATGGCCATCATCAAAAAATCCACAAATGATAAATTCTGGAGAGGGTGTGGAAAAAAGGGAACCCTCCTACTCTGTTGGTAGGAATGTAGTCTAGTGCAGCCACTATGGAAAATAGTATGGAGATTCCTTAAAAAACTAAAAATAGACTTAATCTATGATCCAGCAATCCCACTCCTGGGCATAATTCTGGGGGAAACTCTAATTTGAAAAGATACATGCTTCCCAATATTCATATCAGCACTATATACAATAGCCAAGACATGGAAGCAACCTGAATGTCCATTGACAGATGATTGGATAAAGATGTCGTATATTTATACAATGGAATACTACTCAGCCATGAAAAATAAAATAATGCCATTTGCAGTAACATGGGTGGACCTGGAAATTGTCATACTAAGTAAGTAAGTCAGAAAAAGAAAAAAATATATAATATCACTTATATGAGGAATTAAAAAAAAACAAACTTATGGTTACTAGGGGGTAAACGGGGTGGGAAGGGATAAATTGGGTGTTTGACATTTGCAGATACTAACTACTATACATAAACTAGATAAAGAACAAGTTTCTACTATATAGCACAGGGAACTATATTTAATATCTTGTAGTAACATAATGAAAAAGAATACGAATATACATATATATGTATAACTGAAACATGTTGTACACTGGAAATTGACACATTATAACTATACTTCAATAAAAAAAGTATCTAATCTATGAAAAAAATTCAAATTAAAACAAAACAAAAAAGAAAGGAGGTGAGTCAACAAGGGCTTCAACAGAGCTTGACTGTCAAAGAGCATCTTTCTATCACCTCTACAAAAGTAAGGAGAGAAGTGGGCATTCACTTCTGAAATTAAAAAAAAAAAAAACCTCACTGCACCAACAGAAAGATGAGAAATGCCAATGATTTCTGAGTATGATTTACTTTAAGCAGAGATTTACACCTGGACGGTCACTTTCTACAATTAGGGCATTTCTTACTTTGAGACTTCGTGGGTGCAGTTTGCCTTCTCTTTATAGGAGCAAAAAATACAAATCCTGTCTTTCCCTGTCTTGAGGAAGGCAGGTGATCAAGCCAGAGTACAATGCAAAAGTAGGAGACCCAGGAGAGGACGGGGTGAAAGGCAGCCCTGACAGGGTTGAGGGGGCAACAGGGCCTTGTGAAAAGGGCAGCAGTTTCCCAGTCCCGATCCTTCTGCATCATGGTCTACGGTGTAGGTCTGGAAAGCTCAGTCTCTAGCCTGCCCATCAGTTCAGCCCATCGACTCTTTAAATGAAATTCCTTTTCTACTTAAGTGGCAAGAAATATTATTTAATATCTTGAATAGAAAATGAAAAAATAAGTTTGTTCAAAAATCCTTTCTTTCAATGCCTACTTTATAAAAAGAATTACCCAAGCATCCGGCCAGGAGTGACTAGTCACCCTTGATCTAGGCCAAGAATTCACCCAAAAGAGACAATCTTAATGTGGTTTTAAAAACTATCCAGTGAACAAAAGTATACAATCCCTCCAAGGTCACAGGGGTGAGGAATGGAAGAAGATGGAGAAGAGATTTGATTATAGAGGCCAAGTTGCCCCGTTAACTTTGTGCAGCACCTCACCCACTTCCTCCTCAAGAGACCACCCTCCACTCTGGATCTGCTCAAGACTCAGTGCACACCGCTCTTCCTTCTAGGCACCCCATCTCCTGCAGAGAGCCCCATCTCAGAACAAAGAGGCTAAGTCTCCAACCTCCTTTGTGGCATCTTTATTTTTCTGCCTGGTATATGAACAATGAACATGGGTCAGGAAAAGCAGCTGCACTGAAACACGTCAGCCAGTTGTAAAACAGAAGGGGCGTGGACATGGAGAGGGCTGGGGTGGTAATTCCAGACTAGCTTCCCCAAAGGGCTGTGGTCCAAGCCTGAAACCAGAGGGTGCTCTGGGTGGGACCATGCAGTGCAGACTCTGGGCAGGAGGGACAAGAAGGACTAGTCACAACAAGGACTGCAGCTGGGCATGAGTTTATTGGCTTTTGGCCTCACGCTCCTGCTTGATGAAGTTGATCAGCCCATTGGTGGAGGCATCATGAGAAGTCACTGGGCTGCTGCCTTCAAGCTCAGGCTCAATTTTCTTAGCCAGCTGCTTTCCCAGCTCCACTCTGCCAGAAAGAGGAGAAAGAATGGTGTGAGGAAGGTTCCAGCATTGCTAGTGAAATCCACAAGCCAACTCTCAGGCACCCCCCACCCTGCTCATAAGTCAACAACTCACCCCCACTGGTCAAAGCTGTTGATGTCCCAGATGATGCCCTGAACAAAGATCTTGTGCTCGTACATGGCTGCAGAGGTGGCAGATGGTGCACGTTAGGGCTGTCTCAGCCCAGTCCAACCTACCCAAGCTGGGACCTTCCCCACTCACTCACCAATCAAGGCTCCAAGAATGAATGGCGTGAGCTTGGTGAACACAATAGAGTTGGTTGGGCGATTTCCTTCAAACACCTTCAGAAAATACCCAGGAATGTCCCTCAGTTAGTCATGATCCCCAAATCCTCAGAAGGGAAGCACACCCTAGCCCAGAGGCTGGGACAGAAAGGTTTGTGAGGACAGCCCCTCCTACTCTGTAGGATAAGCCAGGCACATAAACCCCTACCCCGGCCACCCAACCTCGTCCTTCCAACTCCAGGACGCCACCCAAAGCCCACTTCAAGGGAAATGCTGACCTTGTGCGGCAACAGCTTCTCAATGTCCTCCGGACTCTTTCCCGCAGCCTGGAGCTCCTTCCGGGCCTCCTCTGTTGACTTCCCCCTCATCAGGGCCTCCGTCTGGGCCAGGAAGTTGGCCAGGAGGATCTGACAAGAGAAACATTTAGTACGAGTTTGAAGCACCGTCTGAGCTTCAGGCAGAGGGACAAGATTGCCTGGCACTTCCCAGTGAAGGTTAGTCTCAGTCTAGAGCAGGCTGCTTGCCTCCACTCTAGGGCTTATTTGGAGCAAGGTGGGACAGGGCACATCCGATGACACTGGAAAGCAGGTACCAACGGTAACTACCCCTTAAGGACTATGCACTATTTGCCGATGGCCCAGTTAAGAACTTTACAGACATTTATCTTTTAATATCCTGAGGGACAGAGGCATTACCTCTCTTTTCTAGGTGAGTCTCCGTTTCGTTAAGTCAACATCACTGAATCCCAGAAGTACAGAGGGAAAGAATCAGAATTCAAAACCGGCACTCTGAGTCCAAACCTCGTACCCACAGTAACTCAAGCTACTCTGCACACCCGAGATAAGGCACGGTCAGTCCTCTTCAAGGACTTTATCAGGTTAGGAGCTAGGTGGCTTTCCTGTTTGCTGCTGTGGTAGGCAAAATCTTGGCTCTAAGATCTTTGCCCTCTGCTGCTAACGCCTGTGTATATTACAGTGCACGGCAAAAGGGATTTTGCAGAGGGAGTTAAGGTTACAGACTTTAAGATAAGGAGATTATCCAGGTGCGCCCAATGTAATCACATGGCCCTTAAAAGTAAGAGAAGGTTGGGGGGAGGGTATAGCGTATGCTTAGCATGCATGAGGTCCTGGGTTCAATCCCCAGTACCTCCTCCAAATATAAATAAATAAATAAACCCAACTACCTCCCCATTATTAAAAAAAAGAAAAAGAAAAAAAGTAACAGAAGAGGAAGACAAGAGAGTCAGCCGGAGATGCAACAGAAGAAGAGGCAGGAGAGAACCGAAGCTTCAGAGGGACTCTACCCATCCTTGCTGGTTCTGAGACCAAGAGCCAGGGGGGCTTCTAGAAGCTGAGAATGACCCCCAGCTGCCAGCAAGGAAACTGGACCTCAATCCTACAGCCACATGGAAATGAATTCTGCCAACAATCTGAATGAACAAGGAAAAAGGATTGTCCCCCTAAAGTCTCCAGAAAGGAACACAGTCCTGCTGACACTTTTGACTTCAGCCTGTGAGAACCTGAGCAGAGACCCAACAGAGCCTGCTGGACTTTGGACCCACAGAAACTGAGGTAAGAAATGGGTCTGTGGTGGCAGGAATAGAAAGCTAGGGTAACTAATGCATCTATCTTAAGAGGTCTGGGTGTAACGTGAGTCTAAGAAAGTATGAAGAGCGTCTGGATGAGGGCTCTTACCTTGTGATGCAAACCCTTCCTAATAGGGTGCTGGGTCTGGACCGGGATGAGGAAGTCACAGGGTATCATCTTGGTACCTGTGAAGGGCACTGTGGTCACCCAGGCGCCTACCCCTGCCCATGGGAGCCACCCATATGGCCTACAGGAGAATGCTGACCTCATGGCAGAGTCTCTGCTGACGTGCCCTCCCCATCCCCAGCACTCCTGTCCAGGCCAGATGGGCCCTACCTTGGTGGATGAGCTGGTAGAAGGCATGCTGGCCATTGGTCCCTGGCTCCCCCCATAAAATGGGGCCCGTTTGATGATCCACACGGGTGCCGGACTTGGTGATGTACTTCCCATTGGACTCCATGTCACCCTGGAACAGGGCCAGAAACCCAGTCCTCGATCTGCAGGTCTTGTTCCTTCATGCACCAAGCCCAAAACCTGCCCGGGATGCAGCAGGCACACCTGCCCTGCCCTGGCCCTGTGAGATGTCTGCAGGCATGGTCCTTTTTATCTCCCCTCACCTGAGAGAGCAGAGCTCACAAGCTTTCTGGCTTAGATCTCTCTAAAGGACCCACGACCAGGAGAAGGTGGGTACGGCAGTCCAGAGAGGACCTCCCTAATGGCAGAAATTGCTCACAAAATCTTCAACTGGTTTCTTAAGGGAGAGGCAGGCTGTGGTCCAGAGTGTACAGCCACTGAGGGCTGTCACTTCAGCTAGACTCTGGGTACTGGGGGGTCCTCGGCCCCTCCTCCAATCACAGAATTCACCTTCAGGTATTGGCGAGAATCTGCTGTCCCTGCCCAAGGGCTGTGCTAAACAAAAGCAGGGACAGATGTGGGAGGGCTGCCTGCAGCAGAATCTGGACTAAGAAAGGGGCTGCTCCAGGGGGCTCTGGAGATGCCAGGGCAGAGGGCTGTGAGTAGCCCAAAGAGGCACCACAGACTGGGTGTGAACTTGCTTTTCTGGAGAGACAAAGGCAGTGCAAGCCATACGGCCCTACCCTATCGAGTGATGTCCAAGAAAGAAGTGACCTGAGGCACATGCCCTGAGCCAGGCCAGGGCCTGACTGGCCGAGACACCATGATAACCAGTCACCCCCGTCCCATGGCAGCCAAGCTCAACTGACACCAACACTGACATTGGTTACAAAAATTCACCAAGAGGGGAACACAGGTGGGCCTTGGACATGCCCAAAGGTGATGGGGGAGAAAGCCCCTGGAGGAGCAGGAACCTGGGTACCTGGACCCCCCTGGACCCCCACTGGCCCAGCTGATACCTGCTGGAAGTAGGCAGCAAAGCGGTGCATGTACTGGTCATACGGCAGCAAGGCCTGCGTCTCACACCCGAAGAAGTTGATATACCAGATGCCCAGCAGAGCCAGCAGGACGGGGGCATTCTTCTCCAGGGGCGTTGTGCGGAAGTGCTGGTCCTGAAATGAAAACAGGGTGGGTGGGGGAGAGAAGGAGGGAGGGCGAGGGAAGGAGCTGGACCAACCACATGTCTCTGGCCGGCACTTGGCAGAGAACGTAAGCCTCAGCACTTACCATCCAGTGAGCCCCTGAGAGCAGCTGCTCGAAGTTGTCAAATCCTGCGACACAAAAGCAGCGTCAACAGATACAGTCGTGCCCTGTGCCTCCTGGCCGTGGACACAGCTTCTTCTGGAACCAGGGAAAGGCTGGATGGGGAGCCAGAAGACACAGGATCTGGGAGGGCTTGGGCCTGCAGAAAGCCTCTCTAGTCAGAGTCAGCCCTGAGCACAGGGGCAGCTCTGAGTCTGCCTGGCATAGGAAACAAACAAGACTGCAGAAAAATGGGTCCAGAGAAAGGCCACCACATGAGAACTTAGCCCTTCCCTCCTGACCTGAAAGAAATGTTCTAGCCAAGGGCAGAGAGGCTAGCGGCCGCGGGGACAGGAAGGTATTCAGAGACATGAGACCCCACCCATGACCTGCAGCACTGTCTCCCAAGACAGAAACACACACTCACCCACGTGCAGGGCAATGGAGAGTCCGATGGCTGACCACAGCGAGTAGCGGCCTCCCACCCACTAGGAGAGACAGGAAAAGGTGCTGAGGAAGGGTTTGGCACACCCCGCCCCCCTCCCTCCTGCCACAAATCTTGTCCTGAGAGCAATGCTCTTCTACAGGTGCAGCTCAGAGGGCCTGGGCCCAACCCACCTGTGGGAAGCAAGACAGCAGGCCAGGCGCTGGCAACTGTTCAGGCTGACCAACAGGGCAGACTACACGTGGACACCTCAGAGCCACAGGACTCAACCGAAGGCCTTACCGTGGCTGGCCCCACGTCTGTACGCCAACAGACCCAGCGCCTCATACCTGCCAGGTCCAGCCTCTTCAGACACTAAGAGACCCCAATACCTGCCAGGTCCAGCCTCTTCAGACACTAAGAGACCCCATGCCTCATACCTGTGCCAAGTCCACCTCCTCAGACACCGACAGACCCAACGCCTCATACCTGTGCCAAGTCCACCTCCTCAGACACCGACAGACCCAACGCCTCATACCTGTGCCAAGTCCACCTCCTCAGACACCGACAGACCCAACGCCTCATACCTGTGCCAAGTCCACCTCCTCAGACACCGACAGACCCAACACCTCATACCTGTGCCAAGTGCGGCCTCCTCAGACACTGACAGACCCCATGCCTCATACCTGTGCTCAGTCCGACGTCCTCAGACACCAAGAGCCCCAGCGCCTCATACCAGTGCCAGGTCTGCCTCCTCAGACACCAACAGACACGTGCCTAGCCCATCTTCTTGGACACTGACAAATCAGAATCCCATACCTGTATCTGGTCGTGCCTCCTGGGACACTGACAGACCCAATGACTCACACCTGTGTCCAGCCTCTTTAAACACCGACAGATCCAGCGCCCCATGCTTGTGCCCAGGCACACTTCTTTGAACAATGAAAGATCCAGCATCTCCTACCTGGCCTTGGAGCCCACTCCTCAGATACTAGTAGACCCGGTGCCTCATACCTGAGCCTGGCCTTGCCCCTTCTGACAATGACAGATCCAGTGCCTCATACCTGTGCCTAGCCCTGTCTCCTGGGACAGTGACAGGCCCAGTGGCTCATACCTGGGACTTGACTGATCTTCAGCCTCAGTCTAGGACACGCCGGGCCCCAACATTCACACTGTGCCTTCTCATGCCACACTGCAGACTCCACTCTGTGTCATCAGAATCCTTAACACTACATTCACATATTCCTAACAACTATTTATAGAGCACCTACCATGTTCCTAGCATAGGCAATAGAAATAATCCATGGGGGAGGAAGGCATAAATAAAACAATGATGCCAATGAATGTGAAAATGAGGTACAAGTGCTTGGAAGAAAGGAAACACAGTACTGAAACCAATTATAAAAGGACTCTGACAGTGCTTGAGCCTGGAACTGGAGAATGAGCAAGTACAATCCAGGGAAGCACAGAGGGAGGAGAAGCATTCCAGCAGCCAGAACAGCATATGCAAAGGTCCTGTGGCAAGAGCAGCCTTTCTCAATAGGGAGAGAATTAAGTCCCACAGAAAATGCTTTGAGTGACTTAATTTCTCAATACTCTCAAGGTTGGTCCAAGGGTAGTACCCTTCTAGGTGCAAAGGAGAGATGCTAATTCATTACATCCAGTGGATGCCTCATTGGGGCATTAGAGTTTGATTCTCTTCTGAAACCCCATTGAGACAGACAGGGCAGGAAGAAGCACAGCACAATCTAGAAGATGAAGGAAGGAGTGAGAACTGGAGGGTACAAGCTGAGAGGCAAGGCTGGAGAACCAGTAAGTCTGTGGGTGAGGTGAGAGTGGAAGCAGGAATCCATGTAGGAGCCCCAGTGGTCATCCAAAAATGATGCTACGCTGGATGGGGGGATGCAGAGCACTGATTCAGGAGGTTCAATTAAACAGGATGAATTGGAAGAACGAGAGAGTCATGTGTGGCTGAGGGGGTTCTGGCTTGGGTAATGAGATGAGTGATGGGGTTCTCTACCAGCAAAGGGTCTAGGTTTGGGGGAACCTTACCTGACAGTCACAGTTCCACAGACCATACCACGCCTGATAAAGACTCTCAGGTCTCACCTAACAGACTGAGGAGCCAGCCAGCCCTCTGCCCCACAGATTCCAGGCTG
Organism: Vicugna pacos; assembly: GCF_048564905.1. Lineage (NCBI taxonomy): Eukaryota > Metazoa > Chordata > Mammalia > Artiodactyla > Camelidae > Vicugna > Vicugna pacos. The sequence goes on from NC_132995.1 coordinate 16,278,984, forward strand.
CTGACCTTGACTGAGGTCAGGTTCTCAGACCTCACTTTTGTTGAGAGAGCCCAGCAAAGCCAGTGTCTGATTGAGCCTCCGAGACCTCAAGCAGCAGACACAAGTCTAGACCTCACCTTTACCTGCAGCGGGTCTCTCAGACCACACCTTAGAGATGCAGCTCCTCAGCCAGTTCCATGTTCTGTGCCTCACTTGCTCCAGAGCCTCAGATCTCACCTTATCTTATACCAGCTATAATCCAATCTTCTGTCCTCACTTGGCTAGTTCAGACCCTGCCGACCAGACCCCAGTGCAAGAGACCACACCTGGGACTGGTTACAGATCCTCAGTATTGTGGAGGGCAGCTTCTGCAACACTCTGAGCTCTGACCATCACACCTGACCAGGGTGCTAAGAATGAGCAGTGGACATGACTCAGGCTCGCCTACCTGCACCCAAGGGCTCCCCAGACCTCCCCAGGCTGACCCAGGTATGCATTCCTATGACGACTCTGGCTTTCTCTCCATTAAGAGTCCATGCTACCCACCTAACTATGCCTGATCCTACCACCGAGGGTCCCACCTGTGTCTGACCCACCTTCTCAGCCTTCATCAGCCACACCAATTACATATTTCTGGGCTAATCTTGCCCCACTCATTTCATCTAACAAGCCCAGGGATGCCAACTTGTAACTGAACTCAGGTGGCAAGAACCCACCCGAGATCACATCTATATACCTCTGCCCACGTGACCCTCGATCCACGGACTCCTAACAAAGCCAGGTCAACACAGCAGCGCTGGGTACGGAGGCAATGGCTTCACCTGGGAGGCTAGTGCTACTACCTGTGTCCTACTCCAGTACCTCACATGACAGGATTATACACCCATCAGAGGCAGGTTCCAGACAGCTCAACCAATGAACCACGCTTCACACACCTGTCTATGCCTAACCCTGACCCCTCACTTCTCAACCAACAGACCCAGGTCCACCTCCCCAACGCCAACTCAGGCTCCTCACACCTTCCAGAGAGATCTAGCTCTGTGGGTCTGATCTCAGCTCCCAGGCCTAACCTGAGAGGCCCAGGTTTAACATCTGTGTCTGACTTGGCTTTTCACGCCTTGCAAACAGATCCAACACTACCAATCTCTGTCTAACCTCGGCATCCAAACCTCACTAAGGAGTCTCAGACTTCATCAGACACAAACATCTCTACATATCTGTGCTCAGCAGACCTGTAATTAACCCACTATCCTCAGACCTAACATCTAGGACCTTGGTCAACACACCTGAGTCAGAACCATGCTCCAAGGACTTGACCTGCAAGACCAAGTGTACAGTTTGGCCGCGAAGTCCTTGCCTGAGAGACATATCCACCTACTCACGTCTAACTTGGGTTCCCCGGATCTGCTGAGCCCCACAGTGCTCCGCCTATCTGCAAAAAACCCCAGTGCCACAGGTCTGACCTGAGGCCGCTCTACCCACTCAGGCTTAACGTTCCTCAGGCCTCACTAAAAGACCAGGGTACACACTACTGCCTGAGGCCAACACCTGAAAGAGCCAACTCTACCACCTGTGTTCATCCTTAACCCTTAAGGCCTCTTCAAGACTACAATAGGCAGAAAGTCTTTGCCTAACTACCTTGGTCCTGGCTCCTCAGACCACACTGGTGGAGCAGCCCAACCTACCTGTATGTGACCTTGAGTCCTCACAGCACACCTGATGGGCCAACCCTACCTACCTGTGTGGCTTGACCATGGCTCTTCAGACATACCTAGTGCAGAGGTCTGCCACCTGCGCTTGATGCTTGCCTCTCAAACCGTATTACAGGACAAGCTCTGCCTACCTGTATATGAACCTGATCCTCAGACCAATCTGCCTACCTGCTCATGACCTTGGCTCCTCAGATCATACCTGCTGGCCCAGCTCTGCCGACCTGTTATGACTCTGGCTCCTCAGATCATACCTGTTTGACCAGCTCTGCCTACATCTCCATGACCTTGGCTCCTCAGACCATACCTACTGGACCAGCTCTGCCTACATGTCCATGACCTTGGCTTCTCAGATCATAGCTGCTGGACTAGTTTTCCCTACCTGTTCATCACCTTGGCTCCTCAGACCATACCTACTGGACCAGCTCTGCTTACCTATACATGACCCTGGTCCTCAGACCAATTCTACAGGACCAACCGCCTACCTGTACATGACCTTCATCTATAGACTACATACACTGGACCACCTCTGCTTACCTGTACGTGATCTTAGTTCCTCAGACCATACTTACTGGACCAGCTTTGCCTACGTGAATATGGTCCTGGTCCTCATATCATACCTAACAGATCAGTTCTGCCTACTTGCTCATGACCTTGGCTCCTCAGACCATACTTACTGAACTAGCTCTGCCTACCTGTATATGACTCTGGTCCTCAGACCACACTTACTAGACCAGCTCTGCTTACCTGTTCATGACCCTGGCTCCTCAGAGCATACCTGCTGGACCAGCTCTGCCTACCTGTACATGACCCTGGGTTCAGACCATACATACTAGACCAGCTATGCCTACCTGTATATAACCTTGGGTCCTCAGACCACACCTAATGGACCAGCTTTGCATACCTGTTCATGACCTTGGCTCCTCAGACCAATTCTACTGGACTAACCTACCTGTACATGACCCTCGTCTCTACACCATATACACTGAACCAGCTCTGCCTACCTGTACATGACCTTGGCTCCTCAGACCATACCTGCTGGACTAGCTCTGTTGACCTACACATGACCCTGGTCCTCAGACCAATTCTACTGGACCAGCTCTGCCTACCTGCACATGACCCTCATCTACAGACTATAGACACTTGACCAGCTTTGCTTACCTGTCCGTGACCTTGGCTCCTCAGACCATACTTACTGGACCAGCTCTGCCTACCTGTACATGACCCTGGCTCCTCAAACCATAACTGGCAGACCAGCTATGCCTACCTGTACGTGACCTTGGCTCCTCAGACCATACCTGCTGGACTAGCTCTGTTGACCTACACATGACCCTGGTCCTCAGACCAATTCTACTGGACCAGCTCTGCCTACCTGCACATGACCCTCATCTACAGACTATAGACACTTGACCAGCTTTGCTTACCTGTCCGTGACCTTGGCTCCTCAGACCATACTTACTGGACCAGCTCTGCCTACCTGTACATGACTCTGGTCCTGAGACCATACCCACCAGACCAGCTCTGCCTACCTGTTCATGACCCTGGCTCCTCAAACCATAACTGGCAGACCAGCTCTGCCTACCTGTACGTGACCTTGGCTCCTCAGACCATATCTACTGAATGAACTCTGCCTACCTGCTAATGACCTTGACTCCTCAGACCATACCTACTAGACCAGCTCTGCCTACCTTTTCATGACCCTGGCTCCTTAGACCATACCTAGCACACCAGCTTTGCCTACCTGTAGATGATCTTGGCTTCTCAGACCATATCTACTGGACCAGCTCTGCCAACTTGTTCATGACCCTGGCTCCTCAGATCAATCCTACTGGACCAACTCTAACTACCTGTACATGACCCTCGTCTTCAGACCATATACACTGGACCAGCTCTGCCTACTTATTCATAACCCTGATTCCTTACACCATACCTACTAGACCAGCTCTGCTTACCTGTACTTGACCCTAGGTCTTCAGATCATATCTACTGGACCAGCTCTGCCTTACTGTACATGATCCTGCATCCTCACGCTGGACTTAGTGGACCAGTTCTACCTACCTGTCTCTGACCCTGGCTCCTCCAACCACACCTCATGGTCAAATCTATCTACCTGTACATGAGTCTGCATCCTTCCACTGTACACAGATGGCCAGTTCCGCCTACCTGTAAATGATCCTGCTTTTTACGTTATACTTTGCAGACCCTTTCTGCATACCTGTCTCTGACTCCTGCTCCTGCTCCTCCAACCATACCTGATGGGCCAGGTGAGCCTACCTGTACATGATCCTAGGTCCTCAGAGCATACTTACTGGGCCAGCTCTACATACCTGTCTCTGACCTGGACTCCTCCAACCATACTTGATGAGCCAGCTCCACCTACCTGTGTGTCTTAACCCTAGCTCCTCGGACCATATCCAGCAGACCCGTTCCTGTACATGACCTTGGCTCTTTACATTGTACCGAGCAAACCAGCTCTGCCTACCTGTGCTTGACTCTGGCTCCTCAGGCCAAGTGTGGCAGGCTAGTTCTACCTGTCTGTGCTTCTCCTGGTTTCTGAGGCTGTCCCTGGAAGGCTGGCTCTGCCTACCTTTTCCTCTTTCCAGCTGGTCACAGCTCATCTGAGACATTTGGTTCTTCTTACTTGAATTTGGCTGTGACTTTGAGATTTCACTAGATAGATCCAGTTTTGTGAACTTGCCCTGATTCTGGCTCCACAGACCTCACCTAAAAAACTCAATTCCATACACCCGTGCCTGGCCACAACTCCTCAAACTTACAAGACATCTTTACAAGAAAGGCAGAGATGCAGTTCTATCTATCTTGACCTCACCTGGTAGACCCAAGTCACTCACCTGTGCCCAGTCCCAGTTCCTGGGACCTCACCTTAAACACCTACCTCTAACCACCTATCTTCAAGTCATATCCCCAGAAATCACCTAAGAGATCCAGTTCTTTCTAGGTACGCCTAACCTTAGCTCCTCAGGCCTCACCTAACAGATCTTTACAGACGTTACCTGGAAAATGCAGTTCTGTCCACCTGTATTCGACCTTGGCTCCTCAGATTCAGAATAAAAACCAGGGTCTGACCTTAGCAGCTCAGACCTTATCTGTTTTAAGAACCAAAAGTACAAACCTGGATCTCACCTCAACTCCTCAAACCTCACCTGACAGACCCATTCTGCACACCTGAGACAGACTCAGAATTCACGAGCCTTCCAGATAGATGCAGTGCCCCCACTCTTTGCATGACCCTAGTTTTTCAGTCTCTTCCCAGGGAACCCAAGACCATGTCCCAGGACCACAGACCTGAGCATCACCAGAACTGCTAAGACATCACCTGAGGGCACAGTCCAGACCTAGATCTGACGGTGGATTCTGCGTCTCCACTTGTCACACTCAGCTCTGCCTATGCCTACCTTTGTCTCTAGTGTCCACTCCAGCCAACCCACCTCTGCCTAGATGTGCCTCATCTTGGCTCCTCAGGCCTCCCCTAAGACACCCAGTTATACATACTTTGTGTGATTCCAGCTCCTGACACCTCAGACAGATGTGACTCTACAGACCACCCCCGGCAGACCCCACTGTACAAACCTAACCTCAACAGGCTCTTCCCTCAGAACTGACAGATCCCTGGCTGCTTACCCCGGCCTGAGGGAAGCCTGGCGAGAGCCCACTGGTGCCACCCAGTAGCTGAGCGACTTGGGCCTCCAACACTTCTAGGGACACAGGTCTCTGGACCTTTGTCCAGACGGCACCTTACTGATACAGCTCCTCAGTCGGTTCCAACTGTGTCCTTTACCTGTCCCAACCCCCATCCTCACCTCTTATAACCAGGTGCATTTCTACCCTTCCCTTATCTGGGCTCCTCCAACCCCACCCCAGCCAGACCCCAACAGTTCAGTAGAACACCCTGAGCGCTGCCCATCACACCCGGTCAGGATGCTGAGAACCTGGTGGCTGACCTGGCTCAGGGGACTTACCTCTGTTTGCCTGATCCTGAGTATTAGTCACTCCCCTTGAGTGATCAGCCACCACTCCCTGATGCTCACTTTTCAGAACCAGAGAGACCCCCCGTATACATCTTAAACCTGCATTCAGAGATACAGGTTTAAGTACCTGTACTTGACTTTGGCTCCTCAGACTCCACTCGATAGAACCATCTCTAAATATCTGAATTCCTCCAGAACTCACAGACCCCACCCATAACTTTACCTGACCTGGTGCCTCCCCAGAACTCACCTATATTTGTCCTGGCTCCTCCTCAGAGCTCACCAGCCAAAATTAGCTCACCAATGTGCGTTGACTCTGGCAGAGCCCTGCGAGACCCCACAAATTACCACCATACCTCTGTCTGATCCTAAGACACAAGGCTGCTCCGTGTCCGACCCTAGCTGACCAGGCCTTACCACTTATACTTACCTATGTCAGACTGGACCCTTCCAGTCTTCCCTTAGAGCCAGAGCACTAGCCCTATGTCTATCCTGACTCCTCTATCTCACCTGAGAGACCCTAAATCAGAAATTTAACCTGTTCCTGTCCCTGGCTCCTTAGATGTCACCTTCTAAATATTTGCCCTTAGTGATCCAGGCAGGTCCCTCCTCCCGCCATCGTGGCCTCCACTGTGCCCACCCTGGCCACTCTGGCCTCACTAGCCAGGCCCAGCCCCATGTTCCTGTGCCCAACTGTCATCCCTAGGCCTTACCTGGGAGACCCAGGTCTGTCCCTCAGCCACTCCCAAACTCATCTCTGCAGGTTGGGTGGTTGCAGGTAATGAAAACTCACACTAGAACACAGCCCTGCTCTGCTGGGCTCCTTGACTAGCCGGAGCGCCCACATGTCCCTGACCACCACCTGTTCGGGCTCCAGATCCCAGGGAGGAGGCGGAAAGTGCCTCCCTTCTTTATCAGGCATGCAACATCTGCTAGAAGCTGCACAGTTTCTCTCGACCAGGGTTCCTCATCTGAGCCACAGGACGCAGAAAAGGATTTGAGTGACTCTTCTCAATTCTTCCAAGGATGGTACATTAACTAGTCCCATTCTAGAAAGAAGTTAACTCATTACACACAATAGATGCCTTAGGATGTTAGGGCTTCATTCTCTCCGAGACTCCAAGGCCTTTAGAACTTTCGAAGGAGGTGACATTTTCAGATGTTTCCACCAAAGCGCTTCCAGTATAAAGGCCTGGAAACAGCCCCAATGGAAAAATTCCCAATTGGACGATGGTCTGTTAAGTACACCTGCCCAGGTCACGTGTTAGAGCCACACCCACTGCATTCACAGCCCCGATGCCACACCCTGCACTGCATCTCTGCACCCCAACCCTTCCCTGCCTGCCTCGGCCAGAGCCCTTCTCACACCACGGCCACACTCAGGCAAGCTGCAAGGAAAGCTCCCACTCGTGGCTTGGCAGCAGCCGTGGCTCTAGCAGGGATGAGTCCACGTGGCCACCTGCCACTAGAATAGCCTGCAGTGCTGCCACTTGGGCAAAGCGCTCTCTGCAAGCTGCCGGCACGGCCCCGCCCTGGCCCCTCCCCTCTGTCACCCTCCAGCTGCTCCTGCAGCTCCTTTCCAGGCCTGCCCAGTCACACCTCCTGCCTCCCTCTGCCCCTTGACCTTTACAGACTGTGGCTGCAGTGCAGAGAAAGGTCATTACTGAGAATAACTCACAACCTCAGCTTAGCGAGGGGGACAGGGGTGGCTCCAGTTACCCCACAGTGGGTGCTGCCGGCAGGCACCCAAGGGAGTCTCATCGTGGCTTGGCAAGCTCGGCCCGCCCTCGGTGGGAGTGGAGCCCTCATCCTGACTGAGCTGTTCTGCCCCCACAAGCCTCTCTGAGGGCCTCCCGAAGCCAGGCATGCAGCAGGTGCTCAATAAACGTTGACCTCATGGGCCCCTCATCTGCGGCTCAACTTGGCAAAGGACAGAGTTCAGCCAGCACAAGGCAGTGCCTTTACTTACATCCCAGAACTCGAACATGTTTTGAGGGTCAATTCCAAACTCCTTCACTTTGGCCTAAAAAGGGCAATGGGAGAGAGAAAGAAGGAAGACTGGGTTAGCTGCGCAAGAACAGGGGCTCCATGGTGTGAAGAGTTGTGCTGCCTGAGCTGTGGGAGCACCTCCACCTTCCACAGAGCTAGGGGCTGGGCTGGAGCTGCCAGTGAGTCCGGGGTGGGAACAGGAGCCACCCACCCCCAGAGCTGGACACCAGGCTAGCTTGCATCCCACACACCAGTAGCCTGGCACCTGTGACCCCCTTCTGCTGAGGTGGACTGCACACCCAGCGTGAGGGCCGGCCTGCACACTGCTCTGCAAGAGCAACTTCCTGGGCTCGACCCCCTAGGATGTCTGGGAAACAGCCTAGAGCTGGAACCCGAGCACAGGCTGGGGCCACCTCCCAGGCCAGGCACCACACAGCCTGGACACCTGCCCAGCCCTGCCAATATGGGGGATGGTGACTCCACCCTGGGAAGCCTTCAGGGGATGACTGGCCCTATTCTTCAGGTGTTGTACTCCCTGGGCAGACAGGGTTAGCAACCCCTTCCCTAGACCCCACAGGAGACGCACTGGTGACCAGTCTGAGCTCTACCTGCAGGAGGCAGCCAGGGGTGCTGTGGCTGGAATGCCTTAAGACGTCCTCCCGTCTCCCCCAATAGGCAGGGCAGCACTGGAGGCAATGGCTGGGGGTGGAGGGTGGCACGGAAGGGGTGGGAGTCAGGAAGACTGGGGTGTAGGTCCAGTTCACACAGCCCAGCATGAAGCCCACCACACAGCAAGCACTCAGCAAGGTCCGCCTTGGTTGTTGACTCCTGGACACAGCCCCATGCTGCCCCGCTGACCCACTCCGCCCCACCCTGTACAACCTGGAGCCAGGAGGAACTGGCAGGCAGGTAACCACATTCTAATCCTGGGTTCTAATTCTGTCATCCCTAACTCATGCCATCACTGGGCAAAAAGTCACATCCTTTCACTGTGGTTTAACAGCCTGCCAGAAATGGAATGCACCCCCTACCCCTACCCAGCATATCCCATTTAGGGAGAGGCCAAGGGCGGTTCCCTGTGTGGAGCATTCTAGCGATCAGCCAGGTGGGGTTAACGTGATCCCACAGTCTGCAAGCCCCTTACTGGAGCAGCAGAGCTTTGTCTGCCTTGCAGAAAGGCTTACAGCTCACATCCTTCACTAACAGCTAGCCCTTCTACCTCATCAGCCGAGCCAAGGTCCCTGAACCTGTGAAGCACACCTCAGCTCTGTATTATGAAAAGCCGTGACCAGACCTGGCCTGTCACCCCAGGGAGGTAGCATGGGAACCCCCACGGGCACTTACAGTGTTGGTAGACAGGGCAACAAAGTGCTTCGCGACTGCCGAAGGCTGCAAGAGATGAACCAAGTCACACCCACACCCAACACACGGGGCCCCCGGGGCAGGGACCCTCCCGTCTCTGGAGAAGCCAAGGCCGTGGGTGGGACCCACTGCTCCCAGTCCTTGGTTCTGAGGCTGCTGGAGGAGCCTCACAGACAGGTGGAGAGGACTGAGGGGTGAGAGGCCAGCTGGCCCATCCTACCTCACAGGCACACAAGGCCCAGGGTGTCTCCCCGTAAAGCTGGTGTGGCCAGGGGTAGAGAGGCTCCTGCAGGGCCAGGGGGCTTAAGGAAAGGGCCCTCACAGTTAGAGCAAGTTCTGCCACGTTTGGCCTGTCCAGGCTAGCAAAGCCAAATATCCTAACCAGGCACCAACTTCTGCCCCCTGCTGCCAACTTCAGTTGAAACAAGGCTATAGGGAACGACGTGGGCAGACCCACTCTGTCCTTCCCGGCCCCCACACTGCCCACCGCCCACCCAGAACTCACATCCTTGGCCGACATGAGAAACCACTCCTTTGCCGTCTCTGCGTTGGTGATGGTCTCCTGGGTGGTGAAGGTCTGCAGGCACAGAGTACAGCAGTTGGTCCCCAGCCAAGCTCAGTGCAGCCTTGAGCTAGAGCTTGGCAGCAAGGCCACGTGGGTGACCAGTTATCACACGGAACAGTGCGTGCAGGTCAGTGAGTTATTCTACATCACCTCCACCCACGTGTCCACAAAGCCACAATCGGCGGCTGTGCCTGGGGCAGGGGCCTGGAAGTAGCAGCGTCATCCTGTGACTCCAGGACTTCACAACCAGAGGCAGAGGAACAGCAGTAAAAGCCACAACCCCCACCTGCCCCCCAACCTCCATCACAGATCAAAGGCCAGAGTATCTTCCAGGAGAGGGGCTGCAGCCACATCTGGGGCTCCCTTCAGTCCAGACTGGGCTGTATCTCAGAATTCAAATGGAATTCTTAATATCTGATGTGTGTGGATATGTGTAAATAGGGCATAAATGACAACAAATAAAATGCTTACATTATCTGGACATGGCTCTGGGATCAGAAAGGAGCAGACATTAGGGATAGATTTCTGAGAAAGATGGGAAGACCCCCAGGCTGAGCACAGATCCACCAAGTGGGCAGGTGTGGCCTTAAGATGAAGGCTTATATGGACCAGCTGGGGCTTTCATCAGGTAAACTGTTTTGCCACCAGATGAGAACAGTCTGAGGGCAGCTGTGCCAACCTGATCCACAAAGCCTTGCTCACTCAGAGCAGTCAGGAGGGTCCAGTACCCAGGACAGCGGCAAAATCTCCATGTACTCAATCCCCGCCCCGACCTCAACACACAGAGGGCTGGGAGCCAGGCCAGGTCTGAGGCCCGTACCTTGGAGGCAATGATGAACAAGGAGGTCTCGGGGTTCAGGGTGGCCAGCGTTTTGGCAATGTGGGTCCCATCAATGTTGGAGACAAACCAGACCCGGGGACCTTGCGAAGAGTACGGCTTGAGGGCTTCAGTCACCATGAGGGGTCCCTGTGGGGAGACGCAGCATCAGAAAACAAGATTCCAGGGCCCACAAGAGGTGCCAGGTGGGATAGCCAGGTCCCATCGCTGGAAAAACCAAGGCCCTGGATGGGACCCCACACCCCACCCCAAGGCAGCCCTCTCCTTACCAGGTCAGAGCCGCCGATGCCGATGTTGATGACGTCAGTGATGGACTTGCCCGAGTACCCCTTCCATTCACCACTCCGGACACGCTGGCACAGAAAGGGGAGATGCAATCAGCCCCAACCCCTGAGTATAAACTGCTGCTCAAAAACATCATTACTTCTGTGTCCTTCTGCCTCAGGCCCAACTTTCAGGCCCTCTCAGGGGCCTATTGAGACCACGGTGTCAGATCCCTGCCATACTCAGCCCCAGCTAGATCCTTTCCCATCATTAGCAAAGTGGGGTGACATCCTCAACTCCCAGCAACATTGTCAGAATTTGCAAAACAGGAGTGAACTTTCAAGGCATGAGGGAAATAGCTTAGTGGTAAAGCACATGCTCAGCATGCATAAGGTCCTGGGTTCAATCCCTAGTACTTTCATTAAAAAAAAAAAAAGAAAGAAAGAAAGTGAACTTTCAGCAAAACTTAACATGACAGAGACCAAGAGATGTGAAACGCCAAGTACTGTGACTCGTCTGTGCCAGGGACAGGAATGACAGACAGGCAGCCAACCTCCACATGGACTCCCGTGATTCTTGCCTCCTGCTATTCACACCCCAGTGGAGCCCCCCGTGCTGTACAGGGCTGACCTGTGCACCCATTCGGATACTGTGAAAATGATGGAGTGTGACTTCAGAAGCTGGGTATCAAAGACCGTGCGTGCAGCTTCTGCTTTGCTCTCCTGGCTCGCTCACTTTTGCGGAAGCCACCTACTATGTTGTAAGGACACTTATTTGTATGAGAAGCCAACGAGGTGTGGAATGGAGGACTTCTTCCAACAGCCATGCCAACTCGCCACCCACGAATAGGAACTGCCTTGGAAGAGACGCCTCCAGAACCCGTCAAACCTTCAGGTAACTAAAGCCCTGGCCAACATCTTGAGAGATCCCCTCCACCCCCAAACCAAAACCAAGCAGTTAAACCACTTCTGAATTTCTGACCCACAGAAATTGTGCAAGATAGTAAATGCTTACTGCTATTTTAAGCCAAGTTTTGGTGCAATTTGTTATAAAATAATAAATAACTAATGTAGATTTTGGTACCAGAAGGGTATTACTGTAACAAAAACTTTAAAATGTGGACAAAAGCTAAAAGGACCTTGAGGAGAGGGTTAGTGAAAGCCTGAAATACAGTAGAAGAGATTGTTGGCAGAAGCTCGATAGTCCTTAAGGGGCCTGCTGGTGTGGATTTTTTTAAAAAAGGGAGGAAAACATTATTGCAAATTGGAGCAAAGAGAATCCTTGTTGTGCAAGGACAGAAAGTTTAACTGCTGTCGTCTGCATTAATGCAGAGAGTAAAAGATGTATCTATTATGATCTAGATGATTTAGTTACAGAGATTTTCAGTCTGTGTTATGGGAACTGCCTGGCTTCTTGGTGCTTACAACAAAATGTGAGAGGAGAGAAATAAGCTGAATAAAGAACTATGGAACAAAAAGAAGCCAGGAATTGTTGGGTTTGAAAATTCCCAGCCTCTCTAGGAAACAAGTGATGCTAATAAGAGATGGTTCCTTGGCAAGGTTCAAATCCAGGGCACTGTGACAAAAAGCATAATATAAAAATGAAGCAGACAGTACAGTTGTAAAACCCTTTGTTAAGACCTCAGAAAGAGCTAAGGTGGTAACACAGAGAACGTTTTGGCCAAAGATATGGCTTCTAAAAAAGCTTAAGGGTATTGTCTCTGTGGTTTCAGAAGTAATGGTAGAAAAGGATTTATCTTAAAGAAATGTATGGGTATGGCTCTTGTCTAATGGAGTGAACCCTCTACCCCACCCCTGTAAGCTTCACAGGAGACCCACAAAGTTTTTGAGATAACTGAATTGTCAGAAACACAACCAGATTGGACTGAAAGGGACAGACATAGTACAAAAGGAAAAGAGACTGTTAAAAACTCACATTTCTACAGGCAGTAAGCAGACTGAAAAAACTATGCAGTTACAAACATGATTATCTTTCATGTGAAAAGGATGAATAAGGGCAAAGCCAAAAGCCTTGAGAATGATTCCTAGGCCTTGAGTTCTAACCAAGCAACTGCCCACATGTGTCCTGTTGGATTTCAGAATTGCTTCAGACCAATGACTCCTGTGTGCCTCCCATTTCCCCCACTTTTAGAAAAGGAATTATATCAGTTATCCTATGCCTGTTTCACCACTGTATGTTGGGAGTGTGAGGGGTAAATAACTTGTCTACTTGATTCACATACTGTCAGATCAAAAGGAACTGCATTTGAATTGTATTAAAGAAAGTACAGATATTATTATATCTGTACCTAATTTAGATTATGAGGTTCTTGACTTCTAGCTGCTATTGTAATGGGATATGGCCCTAAAAGAAGGTGACTGGGGTATTTTGCATGTGGAAGGAACGTGATGAATCACTGGGAGCCAGAAGGTAAGACTATGATAACCACCTTCCAGGATGGTTCCCAATGATCCTCACCTCCTGGCACTGCATTCACGTCCTTGGGTAGTTCCTTCCCACTCTGATCAGAGTTGACCTGTACAAGCAACAGGGAATTATAGAAATGAAAGAGTAACTTCTGATGCTAGCTCAAGGTAATAAAAGACCTCTGCCTTGCTGTCTCTTGGATCAATCACTTGGGGAGAAATCGGCCACCTTGTCATGAAGATGCTGTTTGAGAGCGGGAGAGGTCTGCAGGGTGAGGAACTAAAGCCTCCCGAAGCCAGCACTAATTGCTAGCAAGCCATCTTGGAAGGAGATCCTCCAGCCCCATCAAGCCTTCAGATGATGGTAACCTCGGGCCAGCATCTTGACTACAACCTCATGAGACCTGAGCAAGAACCAGTCAACAGAAACGTTGACTGTTATTTTCAGCTGCTGAATTTTGGAATAATTTGTTACATGTCAATAGAAAACTAGTATACATGGCTTTCCCAAAACCAATTAAGACCCAGTAACTTTATTTTGTTTAAATAATAATCAACTGCCATGAGCAATTTTACACCAATACAGAAAGAAAAGAAATTGCTCAGCTTCTCAACCCTCAGTCTTACCATCAGTTTTGTTAGAAAGCATCCTGGAGGGGAAATTCTGTTTATCTTACTATAACCACACACATCCTTTATTTGACCAGATGGGGTCTTTTGACACACACCAGTTCTGTAACTTCCTTTTTCAACTTCATAGTATATCCTGAACAGCACAGCAGGTCAATGCACCTGTAGCTCCCTAATTCCCAATGGTGCCTGAACTGCAGTGCATGAACATACACTGATTTTACTGACCAGTCCTCTGATAAGTGAGCTCAGGCTGTTTTTGGTTTTTGCCACTACAATCAAGGTCACAGTGAACATCCTCATCCAATCTTGGTGAACTTTTGAGAGCACAGTCGTGGGGAGTGTTCCTCACTATGGAATTGCTGCTATTCAGCAGCTTTTCTGAACTATAAATACCCCATCAGTCTGAGTCAGGTACTCCAGCCGTCAGCTGTAAGGGAGGGCTTTCCTGGGAACAGCTTCCCAGTCAGCCGGTGCCACACACTCTCCACACGGCATGCTTGGGCACACAAGGGCTGATCAAACAGAGCACCGGGCTTCCGAGGCACATCAGCTCTGCCACTCATAGCAGATGGCCAGAAATGTCCTTCCCTACACCCAAAGCCCATCCCAGGTACCAACCACTGCTAAGGGACATTCTGGAATCCAGATACCCATCAGGATCCCAAGCCTTCCTCACCCTGGGAAGTCCCACTCACTTGGCTGCCAAGCCTCTAGGACTGATACCCAGATCGCCTCTTGCTGTTTCAGATCTGAAGATGGCTCTTGGCCAAAGTAACTGGACTCTGGCCAGCTACACGTGGGGGTCACTACTCCCAGGGACAAGCTGACCAGAGCCTAGATTAACACTTGCAGAACACACATAACCCATACATATGTCTATGTATGCACACATCCATGCAGACAGTCCAGCCCACACACATCACCCTTGCACTCCAGGCTTGAACACATTTACCAACTCTTGCAGAATTACCCCAACAACAGTGGGGTTGTTGGGGCAACAGTGCTCGATGTGGGGAAATCTAGCTGGTCTCTAAGGCAACCTCTCCGAGGAAAAGGAGGCACAGTTATGTGCACTAAAACTGATACAGGGACAGCTCTTACATATTTATAAGTACAAACTGCAGAAGAGCAGGTAAAAATGATCCCGTGTGTGCATGTGTGTGTAGGTGTTTCAAAGAAGAGAAGACAGATATATGCACGTGCTAGTACTCGCATGGAAAGCTTTTGCAAGATTCACAGTAAACATTATAAAAGCTGCCTCTGGAGAGTGGCTGGGGTGTGGTCAAGAAAACTTTAAGTTTTAAATTTTGTCTAGTTCTAGACTAGGAAATAGGGCAAATGACTAAAGAGGTTAAAAAAAGCAAGTCCCTCCCCCACTATCGCATCCCCTCAGGGGCCTCATTTTTCTTTTCAGATCTCATCCCGGCCAGACTGCCACCATGGGCCCACAGGTGTGACAGTTCAGGAAGGAGGCTGCCCCACCACTGGCAGTGGTGGGTTCATTCCCTCACAACAGGGTCAGGGAAATTTGTGCCTCAGCAGACCCCCCGCAGCCAGCAATCACACAGACTGCCTCCACCTCAGGCTGCAGCGAGGGCTTGAGTCCTCTCTAAGGAGAGGGAGGGGAAGCCTATTGAGGCCCCTAGGTTGCCAAACACATGCACGCCCACGGCCAAGGGGAAGTCCAGCCAGCAGCTGCATACCTGGCAGAAAGATTTCATCTTCTCCAGGACCCTGTTGACCTCTGGCATCACATCCTTGCCATCCACCAGGATGGGTGTGTTTGATCGGTTCCGCAGGGCCACGTGCAGCACCGCCCGATTCTGGGGGTGAGAGTCAGCGTGTGAAGGCCCCCACCCCAGGGCAGCCGCTCTCCCAGCTGGGCATGGTGCAGCGTGCCCCAAGAGTCCACTCAGCCCTTTATCCTCTGGACACGCAGGTCCTAAGTTCTCTGTTGGTACCACGGTCTCATACTGAGAACCCACTGTGTGCTTATGGAAGCCGGGGCCACCCCAGGATCTCGGGGGAGGGCAAGGCATGGGCCACTCCCTTATGTGCTGCAGACAGTCGCAAAGGGAGGGAGACTGGAACATGCCTAGGACAGGCCCTGAGGACCCACAGATGTTCAAGGCGTGAAAAGTCAAGGAAGGCTGAACAGAGTGAGCAAAAGCTCTGACACAGGTCAGAGACAAGCAACAAATGGCTACAGAGGACCAAAGCTCATGAAGCCCAGTCTCATCTTCCTGAAGAAAATGCATGGTGTCTGGTCACACCTTTTTGAAAGGTGTCCCCAGCCCCTTGGAAATGGGGCAAAGCAGGCAACTCAAGCTTCCTTTACCAAGAGCCCTACCACATCCACCACTGGAAACAAACCAGACCCTAAGTCTGTGATTAGCGCCAGGCTTCTGGCCTTGTCATGCAGAAGCAACAGTTCCATCAAGCTGAGACAGCAGAGAAGCCCTTGAAAGAATCAGGTCTAAGACTCCAGGTGGGCAGGAAAGGGATGGTCTCAGGACTCTAACCCAGGGTGAGGCTGTGAGGTAGAGGGCTTCATGCCACACTGCCCTCACCCTGCCCAAGTTCACTCTTGTGCTACATTCCAGAGGCAAATGCACTCCTCCAAGAAGCCCTCCTTGATTGCAGCCTCCCTTCCTCAGCCTTGCCTAACAGTGGAAGACAGGGTGAGTTTGAATTCTAGCTCTGTCTCTTACAGAATGACATTGGAGAAGTGACTTGACCCCTGAGTCTCAGGTTCCTCATGTGTAAAAGGAGAATAATGACATCACGAAGATGACACCTTGAGTGCTCAGGGATCCTTATGCCTCCAGGCTTCCACAGAAATTCAGGAACAGGGCCGCCAAGGCCTGGCATTACGACAGCTTCCTGTTGATCTTTTGACCTGAGTCTTCTTTTCACTAGTAAAACTTGCAGCAAGTTTTAGTTCTCTGAGTATGTTTTGAGAAGCCCTCTCCCTGCAGGCCTAAGCTGTGCTGTCCCCAGGCAGATACCAGTAGCCATTTCACGCTCACCAGATCTAGACTGCAGTCTTGGAGGAGACACACCTCAAGACCCTGCAACTCATCTGAAGAAACAGACCTTCAGGCCCCACATTAAGCAAAAGCATTGCCTAAGAGGAGGGATGTAGACACAGGGTGATGCTGCTAACAGATGAACCCCAAAGAAAGGAAGAGTCTATGGAGCAAATGTAGTGTCTGTCCACTGGCCCGCTTACCTCTGTGAAGTTAATCTTCTCGCCATTGAACATGCGTTCCCGGGCAGCCTCCACACCCCTGGACTTGGCCTGAGAAGAGAAAACACTGAGGCCTGATCCCACCCATGCTGGCCACCAAGAGTCCAAGCTCCCAAGTACAAGGCTTGGTGCAGCCCCCAGTGGGGCTGACAGATGGCTAGAGCCTGGCGCCTTCCCCCACTGCCTGGGCAGGGTCTGCTGGGACACCAGGCACTGGTTCCCTGGGATGCTGTTCAGAACCCGGGGCAGGGGCACAGAGGCAGTTACTGAGGTCCACTAAGAGAAGGATGCAAAGATGCCCAAGGACCCAGGGGCTCCAGAAGCCCAGCCTGCCTGCCACACTGTGGGTCACAGGTCACGCCCCCCGAGGCAGAACATTACCAGGTCCACCAGCATCTGCATCACAGCCTCCGTCACAAGGTTCTTGGAGTAATCCACCAGTATATGCCCATGGTTGGTGTTGAGATTCAAGCTGCAGAAAAATGGCAGAAGCTACTGACCACACCCCAGCCTGCTTCCTGATCAGAGATGCTTCCAAAACACATGCTCCCTGTGCCAAATCTAAACAAGCCTTAGCTGGCCAGAACAGTGGTGTCGTCTGTCAGTTGCCCGCCCACCAGGCTGACCTGCAGCAGCAGCAGCAGCAGCACGGTGCAATGGGCCATCCTCACAGAATGAGATGTAGACCCTGGGAGAGGAGCCTTTCCTCTGCTACAACTGAGCTTGGGGGATGGGAAGACAGAGCTGGATGCTCTGCCCCTGCCTAAGGCTAGGTAGTGATCATTCCCTCCCAAAGCTTCCAATTCTGCCACTCAACTTACTCAGTAAAGGACTCAGATGGCACGGTTGGCCATCAAGGACTTCCAGGCTGGAGCTGCAGACCTCCCCTCTCCAATACCTGCACCAGTGACCATTCCCGCCTCCCAAGATTTCCTTCTTTCCTGGTCATTCATGGGTCTCCGGACCTAGCCCCCTGGGCAGGAATCACGGTTCCACCTCTCCACCGCGGATCCCCGCAAATCTCCCGGGCCTGTCCCACCCTGACCGCACCCTGCAGACGGTCCCAAGCCCATTCTGGGCCAGGACTGAGTGGAAGGGGACAGCCCTTCCGTGCCTGCTGCGTCAGCCAGGGCCCCTGCTCACAACCGCGGAAGGAGGCTCTGCTCATACAGCAGGGACTGGTGGCTGGGGACAGGCGAGGAGAGAGATGTCCCCGTGGAGAGAAAGCGAAGGAGGGCCCCACTCCTCATGACTAAGCAGCAGGGGCCCCGAGAGCTCGGGCGAGCACCCGGAAACCTGCTTCAAGGAGGCGTCAAGGACGAAGCGCGGCCTCGGGCTGGGCCCGGATCCGTGGCCGGGGGACCCCGCGGGGACCGGAGCCCCGCCCTCCCAGCCCTGGCCCTGCACAGTGGGACCCCGCACGCCGCATTCCGGTCCCTCAGGTCCGCGCCCCGCATCTGGCCCCGCGCGCGCACCTGAAGTGGTTGAAGCGGTCCTTGTCCCCTTCGAAAAGGCGGCGCAAGTTGAGGCCAGACCCGTGCTCGTGGTACCACGCCTGCAGCTTCTTGAACTGCGGGCTCTGGGTGAGCGCGGCCATGGCGAGGGCGGCTGGGAACACGGACTGGGGCGGGCGCCGAAGAGGAAACGCGGCGGGCGGCGCGCGGCAGGCAGAGGCCAGGGCCGCGCAGCGGAATTTATGGCGCAGGCGCCCGGCCCCGCCCCGCGCCCGGCCCCGCCCCCCCCCCGGCCGGCAGACAGCGCCCGCGGGGCCACCTGGCCAAGCAGCCAGCCATGGCTGGGGATCCCAGCTCGCCTCTCCTTGCCACTCGGCGGCTACTTACACTGCGGCTCTGCCGACCTCTGCCTAGGAGTGACTGGGGAACAGAGGCCGAGCTCCCCAGGCCCCGGCCTGCTTCATTAGTTCGTTCATTCATTCATTTAACACAATTCCTTAGAACACCTTCTGTGTTACAGGTGGTGCCCCAGCTGGTGCGGGCGTATAGGTAAGTGACAAGTAACACACATGGCATGCCCGATGCAGGTCAGTGCAGCTGAGAAAAGGAAAGCCAGAAAGGGTGCTCAGAGTAGGGGTTGCAATTTTGAATAGAATGGTCAAGTCAAAACTCACTCATGAAGTGACATTTGAGCAAAAATCTGAAGAAGGTTGAGGAAGCCAGCCAAAAGGAAGAGCAGCTGCAAAATTGATGAGAAGAGCATGCTTAGCTGTTTCACCAACAGAAGGAGGCAAGTGTGGCTGGAGAGCAGTGAATGAGGGGAGAGTGAGAAAGGCGGTCAGACAGGGAAGGAAGGCAACAAGATCACATGGACCTTGTAAGTCAGTGAGAACTTTGGTTTTTATTCCAAGAGAGATGGAAAACTGTTGAAGGGTTATAAGCAAAGGAGGGTCATCATCTGACATGTTTTTACAATTGATTAGACCAATAATTCTGTAGGAATGGAAGTAAGAACAGATAGGAGGCTACAGCAATAACGCAGGCCGAGAATGAAGATGTCAAGGTAGCAGGAGTTGGACACGGTGATCTAATATATTGAGCAAAGAAATAATAGTAAAGAAAAAGAACCATCAATGATGACATCCAGTTTTTCACCTGAGTTCCAGGAAAAATGGGATTGTCACTGCATTTAGGAGAAATGCAAATTTCAGAGGTAAGATCATGATCTCATTTTTTGACATGTTAAGTTCTCAAAACCTATTAGACATTTAAACGGAAGCATTGAGTATTCATGTCTGGAGTATAAGGAGAGACGGTTTGAGCAGGAAGAAAACCTTGGGAGTCATGAGTGAATAGATAGCATTTGAAGTCATGAGCCTAGATGAGAGTCTGGGTGAGAGGGAGTAAACACAGTCAGAGAGGAGAAGACGTCCAAGAACCAGGCACCAAACTGAGCTTCTGCATCATCTGGTTCCCCCAGAAAGGCCATCCCTCCGGGAGTGTACCCTGTCCTGCTGCAGTCTCAGGCCTAGATCTTCCTCTGGTTCCCCTCCCAGCGTCATGAGGTCACTGTCACCTTTGGCCTCTGCAAATGGCTTTTCTCTCTCTGCCCAGAATTATTTGAGTTCCTAAAGATAAAGAAGGAAAAAAGAGACTGGCCAAAGGCTGAAGAAATGAATGGTCAAAGGACTTTGCAGGGAACAGCCATGTCCATATGGCCCTTGTTTACCCAGAATTTTGGGTCAACTATCAACTCTGAGATTTAACTGGTCTTCCCATACCTGGCAGCATACTGACAGTGCTGAACAGCATCTGTTCTCCTAGAGTTTCTGAGAAACACTCCAACTAGAGTTTTCTGTCCAAGCCAGTTACTTCTCCGCCTAGAACAGAACTTCCACTCCTCAATCCTGTGTTTCAGAACAGACCTGCATCCAATAGGAAAGCTGGTCTCAGCAGCCATTGCCCCATCATCCACTTGCTGTATGATTCTAAAGATGACTCTAGCCCAACAGTAACCACTGACTCCCTTTTTCTAGTGGGCTCTTTTTGGTGATCACAGTGGATGTCCGTTGTCTTTGTCCAAAACCAGTGCCTCCCATGCTCGAGTTCCCTCCCCTCCTCCCCCTGCCTCCCTTATTGCATCAGAGGTGAACACATGACCTAAGCCAGCCAAACAGGGTCCTTTTCTGGGACCTGACCCTAGCAAGAGAAATTCAGTTGTGTTTTTGATTTTATTTTTTTGTGGTGTTAACTCAGTGTTTTGTAGTGCTAAGCTGCCTTTCTGAAAGGACAGACCTGAGGTTCAGCCCCTAGTCTCAGGGAAAAGCATGGAGAGATTGATCTCCAGAGAGATGTCAGAGCAAACCTCACAGAGCCCAAGTTCCTGGGGCCAGGCCACCTCTGCCTGCAGCTGGAACATGAATCAGTGATTTCTCTTAGACCTCTGTGAGTCCCAGCACCTTCACTTATTCCAGATTTCCCAGGTATTCCCGGCTTTCTGCACAATATTTTAAGTTTAACACTGTACTTTGAAATTCCAAAGTTACATGCATTTTCTGTATTAGCAGAAAACCAGATTCCTATCTGGAGAACCATAACTCACAGTGGCAAAAAGAAGTAGCACAGAGGAATATTATAATTAATCGAAAACCACTCATCATCCAACTACGAACATGGTTACTTTGCTATTCCCTACAGTTTACTCTATGTGGAGTGGAGCTCTGTGCTAAATTCTCTCCTACGTAATCCTCAGAGAAGCTCTATGAGGACTATCCTGTTGTCCTCTCCACTTAAGACAGATTAAGGAATCTAAAAATAGCCACTCGGCTACTAAATAGAGAATCAACTCAAGGTTACCCCATTCCCAAACTCTGTTCTTAATCACAACCACAACCGGGACAAGGGGAGAGCCTGACTTAGGAAAACAGATGCATAGGAAGTTGGGGAGCAGGCAATCCCCTCCCTTCTTCCCTACCATACCAGTTCTGTTTTAACATCAGTTAGGCCTTTATGATATTAAGTCTGGAAGACAGGGTAGAATTTTACAAGCGGTAGTAGCCAAGAATGGCATCTCAAATGGAACGGAGAGCAGCATGGGCAAAGGCAGGAGAATCCACCCACTACATTAACACTGGTCCCCCTGGAATGCATCTAAGGATCTGTGCAGGGCAGTAGGGAGAAACCCACCAAGAAAGGTGTAGTAGGAGTGGGTGGGGGAGGAGGCCAGCCTCTCTGATCAAATTTTGGGGAGTGGAGTGGGATCTGTAGCTTGGAAAAATAATAACAAGGTAACTTTATTTTATTTATTCATTTTTTAAATGGAGGTTCTGGGAATGGAACCTAGGACATCTGCGTGCTAAGCATGTGCTTTACCACTGAACTATTTCCCTCCCCGCGAACGAGGTAATTTTATATTCTGACAAGTTAAACCTGTTTCCTATCATTATCATCAGGATCATTAACACATGATGTGCCAAGCTCTGTCTGCAAACCTCAGAGTATGGGGTTCAGAATCCTGGGGATCCTGTGGGCAGTGAAGTTCTCAGGCTCATGTGCAACCAGACCAGGGGCTGACAAACACTATTCAAAGAAAACCTGGCTCAGAAAGTCCAAAAGACTCTGCTCCAGTGCCGCGCAACTTCAAGTGCCTTCAGCAAAATGGTTTGACCCCAAATGGACTTAAGTGTGGACTTAGGCCAGGCCTTAATTCGGGCCGCCAGCCAGGGGTCAAGGCAGGACCTGGAAACCAGAGGATGACCTCGACAAGGGCGGAGGGAAGTTCGGGGAGAGGGCGGCGGCAGTTCTGGGGCCTGAGTTGAAGGAAATTTGTGTGGGGTGGTACACGCGATGGATTTTCGCGAGCCCCACAGAAGGTGCTGAGTCACGGTGACCAGGAAAGGGCAAAAAATCGCGGCTCGCGGGAACTTGGGAGCCCTCCCGCCGCTCGCCCCAATCTCCGGAGGGGCGGTGCGCACGTGGGTACGCGCAGGGAAGGCGGGACCAGCGCAGGTAATGAGGGGGCGGGGATGCGCACTCGTCTGCGTGTGGGCGCGCACGTCGGGGGAGCACGTGTGCGCATGTCCCCGCTCCCGGACCCGCGCAAGAGGCAGAGGGAATTCGCAGACGCCTCTGCCCGCACGTCTGGGATGGAGTAGTGTGCGCGTGTGCGCATACTCCGAGTGGGGGCGGACTGCGCGTGCGCATACGAGGGGTCGCGGAAGGAGGAATCAGCGCCCCCCCGGAGGTTCCGAGTTCGTGCTATGTTGTGGTGGTAGCCCGCGCAGCCCTTTTGTGGCTTTGGAATGTTGCCCAGATTTTTCCTGTAAATCCACCGTTAGGTCTTTAAAAAAATTTCCCCACCGCACATGGGTGTGGGTTCCCACCAGTATAGAAAACTATACTAGTGAAGAGCTGCGTAGTCCCTCCTTGCAGCCCTAGTAGAAACTCTGGTCATCATGTATTCTTTCAGTACGCTGTGAGATCCGATTTGCCTTGAGTCTAATTCTATTTTTTGCTCTGTATTAGAATTTGCCTTTGGCCCCAGCAACACCTCGTTTTGTCTGGCTTATTTGGAGTTGCTTCACGCCGTTCTGCACCCTGCACATACGGCCGTGAGCAAGACTAGCTTCTTCCTCTCCTGAGGCTTGGTTCTGATGAGAGGGACATATGCAAACATGATTTCAGTGGAGTCTAAGTGCTGTAGTGAAAAACAAAAGCTGGGAAAAGGCTGGGCTCTGGCTCAACAGAACTGATGGAGAGGCCAAGGCCAGGTGGGCATCAGGTGAGGCTTCCCCGAGGTAGCAGGGGTGTGCAGGAAACCCTGAGGCCTGACAAGGAAAGGCAGGAGACAATGTGAGGACCAAATTGATGGCAGTGGAGATGTAAAATCACGGTGAGATTTAAATGTGCTTGGAGATACACTTGGAGGACTTAAGTGAATGAAGAGAGTAAAGAAAATTAAGAATGTCTCCTAGGATTTCTGCCTGAGCAACTGGGTGAATGGATTGTGGTACCTCTTACCAAGAATAGGAAAGAGGGGGTTGTCTTCTCTAAAAAGACTGTGTTTTACGGGCAGAGATTGCATCTTTGTAACCCTGGCAAGGGCCTTGCCCCTAGGTGACAACAGTGAATGTTGAAGGGAACATGACACTCCTGAAACAATCCTTCCTCCTTACATAGGCCCACATCCAGTCCCCCTCACAGACAAGCAGAGGCCTGGGCCCAGCCAGCGTGCCCTTGTGGAATCATAAGGCTAGCTGTGTGTGTTACTTCCAGGATCCTGCCCCTGGAGGTTCCTCAGACTCCCAGGCACATGATTGGGAGCCTGACTGTCAGACTGTCCACTTACATGGCTTTTTGGCAGTCAACGAGCTGGCCTTTCGAAGGGTTTATTTCTTGTCTCCAGATCAGGAAGCAGATCACAGGAGGGGTCACAGTGCACAGAGCCATCCTTCTGCGGCATCATGGTTGGGATGCAGTGTTACAGCTACACCCCTACAGCTGGATGCCCCACTCTCCCGGGATCCCCTAGGTGGAAAAGAGGGTCACCAGCCTCATAAGGACCTCATCTGCCCGTATGTCCTCCACTTCTCAGCTGGGCCGGAGACTCCAAGGACCATCTTGGGGCTCAGGTGAACATCCATTCTGTTTCCATTCCCACCCATTCAGCACAGAGCAGGGGCTGCAGAACTCTTCTGTCCCTACCACTGTTGTGAATCAAGTCAGTGAACAGCAACCAGGTAGTGGTGTTACACAGGAACACATCTGAATAAAATGTGTTTTTCTGTCTAGCATTTTAATATGAACTTCCGGTGTATTCCTTAGTATACTCATGCACCACGGCTGTCTTAAGCAACCTTATCCTGAGGTGCACTTAGAAGGTGCTGGGACTTAGCTCAGCTTCTGGGTGTCTCAGCAGAAAGAAGCCTGAGTGGTACTTTTACTGGTAGGTTATACATTAATGCCCCCTTACTCCATTTTCCTAGTTCATGAAAAAAGTTTCAATCAAGTGCTGTCTTGATGTAAATGAAAATGAGCTGAAATTCCCCTGTAACCCCCACCCCTACTTTTATGGTTCCTATTTTACAGTCTTTCCTTTTGCATAGCAGGGTGTCATCATCCAGTGAGACTGGGCCTTCCTGTCCCTGTGAGGGAGGGTCTCTCTGCCACAAAGTGGGTCCCTGGCAGAGTTGGGGGAGACCTCATCCCTGGGTCTGCTCCTTGGAAAGGCTGCTGGGCAGTTCACAAGTGCCCATGCTTGGTGGAATGTGCTTGCTAGCAGACCACAACCCAAGGGGAAAGTGTGTATCCTTCCAGGTGGCCTCCTTCACGACACTGGCTCTGCCCACACAGAGGCCTCCTCCAGCTCTGGCCTTAGGAAAGACAGCAGGAGAGGTGTGACAGGTTGCCATGCTTCCTGCCCACCCACCCTAGCTCATCTCAGTGGTGTAACCCTTGCAAGGGCTCAGAAGCAGAGGACAGGCTGACCTAAAAACCAACTCGGGAGCAGCTTTTCAAAGTGAGGAATCAGATAAGGCTTCTGACATGGTATCTGCTGCAGTTCATTTTAAACAGAGATACAAAAAATTATTAAATGTATATTTTTAATAAAGCCAATAGTTATTTTACTTATAGGAGCTTTAAAAGTAAGATACAAAATGTAGAGTTCCAGTTTGGAAGCGTTGTAACTAGTCACACGATGTCCTGCTGATGTCCGAGCAAGGCAGCCACGCCCGGCCATGCAAAGGACACACACACTCACACATGCACACACATGCGCTTTGGCGAGACCCCTCTGCCGAGCGCAGCACCTGGAATAACCAGTGTTCAGAGCAAGGCGGTGCTGAGAACACAGCACCTACAAAGAGACCACACAAACAGCTTCACCCAGTCTCACAGCCCATGGAGATGCAATTACAAAATGTCTTCCTTAATCGAGAAAAACAGACTGCAAAGTGGCAATTAGCAATGTCGATGTCACCTGTGCTGGAGCATCAAGGACCGACCTCTGTCCAGGGTGAGGTCTTTGGGGAGGCACTATTAAAACAAGGGTACTTCCGGATAATAGAACTCGAAATACAGGGGACTGCAGACACATTACTGAAGGAAGTAGAAAACTATCTTACAAGTAAAACAGCCACGGACAACTTCAACAGAGATTAGTGCACACACTGTGACAGCTAACACGGACAAGAGCCACGCAGGGTTGGTGCAAAGCACGTGCCTGAAAGAGTCTATGTACAAAACAGTTTTCTGTAAACATGGTGAGGTGAATGTTCAGAACCCACGGGGAAAGGATCATGAGTACAGGCAGCAATGGCATCCCCACACAGCACAAAAGACAACACCCGAGGCCTGGAAACAGCCTGGCAACACAGTACTAAAACTTTAGATGGCTGGGCTCAGACACTAAGGGTCCTCTATAATTAGTGTGTATACATACATATATATATATATTCTTTTTGGTTTTTTTAAATATAAATTTACTTATATCCGTAGAAAAATGAGAACGTAACTGTGTTATTACAATCTCTGCTGGAAAAGCTTTATGGAGTTAGAAAGAATAAACCATTTATTAGTAGTTAACATATATTAAAATGGTTTAATGATTTAAGAAAATATAAAAAAAATATTAATACTGTCAAACTTTCATACCAGAAAATATTATGGATTTTTCTCAATTAGACTTTTCAAAGATGAAATATGAAAAATTTAAATAAGTTTTATATAAAGAACTTCTGTAACCTCAATTAATATACAGTGGGATATGTCTATTCTATATAGATATATTTATTATTTCTCAATTTAAGCACCATTCAATTCTTCTGGATCCATTCTGGCTGGAAGATACCCCTAAATCCACAGGATGTTATCTATTTAATAGCACATGTTAACTGAAAATGAGGTGGTTTTTTGTCTTTGTTTCTTTTTTTAAAGAAAAGCCTTTTAAATTAGTTCCTATCCACAACTTAATTGGTTTGTCTTGAGCCAGCTCACAACGTTACTGCAGTTTCAAATGCAGGTGTCTCTCTGCAGCCCCCTGACCACACCCCCACATTTGGAGACTGTGTCGAAGCCTCTGGCCACGTGTGGAAGGACCTGAGGGCGGAAGGTGTAACTTTATCCCGTACTCAGACAGCAGCCAGCGGGCGCATCTCCACACACCACCAGGAATACGCCTCTGACGTCAGTTTTATCATCCTGCTTGCGTCAATCCGGTAAAGGTTGCACCCCTTGGGTGCTGCTGGGATGGCGAGGGGCTGTCCCCCTATAGAAAACTCAGATGACTGCTTCTGATCACAAATATCCTATACTTCACCCAGTTTGTGTAAGCTTAAATAAAGATAGTGTTGAACAGACCTCCAGCCACTGTATGTTATCTTAAAATATTCAATGCATTTTAGGCAGGAGATGTTTTAACTAAAAACCTACATGAAAAATAGCTATAAAATACAGTGATTGGTGTGGTCATCACTCAACATGTTGAGGGGAAGAGGAGGGTGTCAGAAGAATGGTCAGTTTTGCTCTCAGCATTCAGGCCTGATGCCTTCCCAACACACACAGTGGGACTACAAACTTGAGAGCTGTGTTTCTCAAAGTGTGGCCTGTGGCCCACCTGCATCAGAATCACCAGAGGTGCTTATTAAGCTCGAAGATCCCCCAGCATCTCCCTGAAGAGGGCCAGAAACCTCCATCTTCAGCTGGCCCTCCAGGGGTCTGATGCCTCCAAAATTTTGAGAAGCCAGGCCTTAAAGATTTGGAGAGCTGCCAACCACCCCCATCCCCAAGGATCCCTGCCTGGGACAGGGGTGCACTGGTCCTCTGGGGGGCTGTGCCAGCTAGTCAGCCCTAGGGCAGGGACACTGGCCCCAACAGCTCTAGGCAGGCAGGCCCTGGGTCAGTACTGGGGCAAGTAGGCCGGCCTTCGCTCAGCCTTCCCAGGGAAGGCCTTGAAGCCCTTGGGTGCTGCCTTGTGTGCTGGTGCGGGAGGGGGCTGCGGTGGGGTCTGCACGTAGGTGAAGGAGGCGGCGCTGCAGTCGCTGGTGGCAGCCCACACTGGGGACTGCAGCATCTGCATGGTGTCGTTCCACTGGCTGCCGGGGCTGGCGACTGCATAGAGTGGTGAGCTCGGGCCAGGAAGGGTGCCAGGCAGCGGGGAAGGGTGTTGCCAGGGGGCTTTGGGCGGCCACGTTTTGGTTTTGTTATCCTGAGAGACAGAAGAGGGTTCTTAATGGCATTTCTGGAGATTTATCATCTTTTCCCACCTCCCCAGATCTCTGGTCCTTACTCTCACTGAGGAAACAGGGTGAGAGCCCAGCCTTCCCCACAGTCCTGGAGCAGCACCATCCAACAGAACTTGCGACCACAGAAATGTTCTCTGTCTGCACCACCCAGTACAGTCGCTGCTCACTGCATGTGGCTAGTGCAACTGATTTATTTATATTTAAATTATATTTACTCTTCATTTATATTTAATTAGTTTCAATTTAAACAGCCACATGCGGCTAATGGCTGTCATACTGGACAGCACAGCCCCAGAGCTTCCTCTGCAAGTGGCTCTCAGTCAGCTAAGACGGCTAATCATTTAGACAAAGGAAAAAAAACTTCATTGCAAAGAACGCCTCATTGCTTTGAGGCCCTCTTCAAACATAAGCTGTGGAACCCTGTTCAAGGTCTGTACCCATAAAGCCAGCCCTCCTTGGCCAGAACAGGGCCCCAGTACCTGGTTCACATCCTCCACTGTAGTGAGAAGAGGCGGCGAGGGCAGCGTGCTGGTCTCCTGCTCTCCACTGCTGTGCTTCCTGGAAGAACCGAGAGCTCACTGCAGGCCGGCCCGGCCTCCTGCCCAGCTTCCCTGCGGGGACACCCTAGCTGCTTGGCTCGGGTGCCTCCAGGCGCTGGTTCTCAGTGGGGAGGGGACTAAGGTGGGTCTCCATGGGACGCTGCGCTGCCGGGGGCAGTCACGGGCTGGGCTGGGGGTGGGGCAGGAGGACGGGCACTGGCCGTTTCAGCTGCTCTCTGAGTCCACCAGCTCTGGCCTTTTCATTTATCCAACAGATACAGATGACTGTTTACCATGCACTGAGGATGTGTGACTCAAAAACAAAAGGCTGTTAGTTTTACTACTAACATGGAAAAAATTTGTTATAATGTTGAATGAAAAAGGAGGACGCAGCAGGCACAGAGCTTGGTGAGTCCGCGGCGTGGTGCTCCCGCATGCAAACAGCAGTCTCTGCGAAATGGTGCTACAGGTGACTCCCTAGACGTCTAGTTGGCCACTCTCATTTCCCGTGTCTGAATAGAAGACTTCCACCCTCCTGAGGTTCAGTCCTGCTCCCCTGCTATCCTCCCCGTCTCGGTCCACGGCACCCTGTCCCACACAGATGCTCAGGCCAAAACCTTGAGTCTCACCCTTGATTCTTCTCACATATCCCATTACCAGTTCCTCACCAGCTGATCCATCTTTTTGCTCAGCTTTCTCCTCACAGAGGCCTCCCTGACTCCCATTTGGAACACAGAAAATCCACCTGTCCCCTGCATTCTCTGCCCTCTGCTCTATTTTTCTTCCTAGCACCTAACCCAAACTGGCATATTTAGGTTTGTTTTTTTAATCAGTCTTTCTTCAAAAAGAATGTAAGTTCTATGAGGAAGGGGACTCTTGCTTGCTGCTATATCACCAGTGCCTGGTACGTGATCAGTGCTACTGAATAAATGAATGTGTCCCCCCACTGTCTAAAGGCCTATGTTGAAGTCTTAACTCCCAGTGCCTCAGAATGTGACTGTACTTAGAGATGAGATGTTTAAACGATTAATTAAGTTAAAATGGAGTCATTAGGGTGGGCTCCAATCCAACATGACTGGCGTCCTTGTAAGAAAAGAAGATGAGGACACAGACACACACAGAGGGAAAACCATGTGAAGACGCAGGGAGAAGACGGCTGTCTGCAAGCATGGGAGAGAGGCCTCAGAAGAAACCAACCCTGCTGACACCTGGATCTTAGATTTCTAGCCTCCAGAACTGTGAGAAAATAAATTTTTGTTAAGTCCCCTAGTCTGTGGTTCTTTGATGTGTTAGCCCTAGCAAACAGAGTGTTTGTAAGAATTATGTGAGAAAATGTACGTGAACACTGAGCCCAGGGCCTGGCACCCTAGCCTGTATGAGCAGTCATCGGCATCACCACCGTGGCTCCCCTGTGCATCCTGACTTGGGTACCCTTCTGTCTTCATCTACCTGCTCTCCGCTGCATATCCAGTGAAGCCTGACCCCATCACACGGGGCCATTGTGACCTGGCCTCCCTCCCTTCCCACTCCACAGCATGACTTCTGGTGCCCAGGTGGCCTGCACCCTCTCCATCCTGCCCACGAACTTTCGACCACCACCTCTGGGCCTCCACTTCCTCACACCCATAACAGTCTCTGCACTGCTTTCTGAACAAATTCTTCGTATTTCAGGGCCTAGCTTAACTTTTGTGACTACTTTTGAAAACTTCTTAGATGTGAATATACTATATAACTCTTTTTTTCAACTTTGAAGCACTGAATGGCCATTCAGAGGTCATTTTATCCAGTTCCTCCTTTGAAAAAGAAACTTCAGTGTCAGAGAGGGCCAGGCCCATGTTTGGAGTTGCAAAGCCTGTTGGTGAGTCCTGATTAGAACTCAATTGTCCTGGTCCTGCTCCTCCCAGGGAAAGGGCTGCCTCCTGCAAGGCACAGACTAGCATCAGCAGACCCTGTTCTCCAGAATACTTCCTTGCCTGTCATACTGGTATTTTTGGCTGCCACTTGCATGAGACTGTTCTGTCAGCAAAAACTCAACTCAACATTAAGTCCCCTGGGCTACAGGTCTGCATGGTAGCCCCACACAGGCCTCCTCAAAACAGTACTGGAAGAGGCCCTCTGCCTCTAACACACACTGATGGGGAGTGACAGGGCTCCTGAGCTTTCTAGAGGAATGAGCTCTGGATCACATTCAGGTGCCCCGCTGTCCTTTGGTTTAAAAATTGCTTCATACCTTCTCTGCTTCACAGCAGCAACGAGGTCAGGCCCTGAAAACATGGAGAACAGGCTGTCCCCGTTGGCAGAGGATGTCTCATCACTCGAGCTGGCTGAGTCTCCCTGAGCACCCGACCAGCCGCTGTGCAGGCCATCCCTGAAAGCCAAAGAGAGAAGCTGGTCTCTGGCCTCCTGTGGCCAGCTTGGACACTGTCTGGACAGCCGAGGCCACCCCCACCCTCACCCAAGATCTAAAAGAACAGTCTTTGCCCTACATTCATCTCACAACCAAACAGTGGTCTCTTGTGTCTCTCCTTCCTCTAAAAACTCCTCAGAAGCCTGTGGTTTATATGTGAAATTTATCTTAGAGCAAACAAAAAGTTGAGATGGTCTTTAGCTGTCCAGATTTTTAACCAGGTAGCATTAAGAGAGCTAAAAAAAATCGATCCCCAGCTGTGTTCATGATGAAAATCCACATTCGCACAGTATTCTGGAATCTGAACTGTACACCTGCGCCTTTTGCAGGCTCAGGGATCACATTCTGTAAATCACACACATGTCACAGCCATGGGCATTTCAGATATAGACTGCGTTAAACACGGAATTACTTCACAGACACCATCAAATAAGATCCTAGTCAGGGTAGAAGAGAGCCTCAAAAATCATCAATGTATACCAATGGTGTGTTCACAGGGACACAACATGTCACTCGGCAGCCTAGAGCCAGTCACAAACTCTGACCCCCTGAAGATTTGACCATGTGCCACTCTCTCACACAGGGACTTAAACCCAGGTCCCGCACTCAGTTTCCCTCCCACACTGAGACTCACCCTTCTGCGAAGAACTCTGGGAAAGGCCAGGTCCGATGGGCATCATCCATGGGCGGCCAGTGGCCACGGGGGTTGCCTGGGCGGCGACCATGCTGGACCTGCCGCTTCTGCTGCATTGCCTGGCTCACTCCTGCCACATAGCGTGCAAACTCGGGGTCCGAACCCACTGTGTTAAGACAAAGGGATACATAGGGTTTGGAGCCAAATTGGACTCTTGTTTCCTTCCCTAACTTCTGAGGATGTGTTGGTCACACACACAGTAGAAAATGGTGAAGGGCTGCCAGGGTTGTGGCCCAGAGCGGGCTGCAGGTGAGATGCGGTTCTCAGCATGTGGGTCTGAAGATGGGCTATGGTGCGTGTGTGCACAGGGACTGTAAGAAAGGGTTATGCCTAGGATAGGGGCAGGCTGAATGTGAACAAAGAAAGAGTACACAAAAGGCTTGCTTTAGCCACGACTACATTTTAAAGACAAAAACTAGTTACTTTAAAGTTTTCCAGTGTCTAGTGCTACGTGCTTAACAACTTAGAAAATCAGACGATGACTTCAGCCCCGGAACGTTACTAAAGCATCAGGATCAGCGGCAGAGAATACATGCCCTTCTCCCTTGGGCCCAACTCTGATCCAGTATTTTCCTGGATATTAATGGCAGACCTGCTCACTCAGTCTGAAGATAATAAGGACGGCAATGAATAGGATGAAATTTAAGAATGCTTTAAGAGGTGGATGGAAATGTACTGGACAGAACTGAGGAAGGATGTGCAGGGCAGTACAAGCAGGAGAAAAAGGCACAGGAGGCATTTAGAGAAAGAGTCAAACAGAAAGATGTGGTAGGAAAACATCCATGTCACAAATACTAGGGCACAATCCCACCCTCCGCTTGTTCTCTCAGGGCGCTGCCTCAGGACCACTGCATGAGCCTGAGCCATTGGTGCACTGCACAAAGACGTCCACACGGGGGAGAGCTGGGGCTGTGTGGGCTGGGGTGGGGGTGGGGTTACTCGGTTCTGCTCGACCCATCCAGAGTGCCCTTCCTTAGTTTGCAAAAAAAGGACTACATACACGTTATGCCCCTGGGGTGGTGTCTGCAGGAAGCTCCATTAGGGACTTGAAGGTCAGGAAGGAGCATCCAGGACGAGCAGCTGGGAGGATTCCTAGGCTAAAGATGTAAAGGCTGTCTGGGACTTGGATAGAGATCAGAGGTGGTAAAGTTCTGCCAAACACCATTTATACTCTGGATTTAATTACATGACTGCTAGAAAATGGACAGACTGTTTATCAGCAATTGAGAAAATGTGCCATGCCCACCGTAGTGGCAGCAGCAGGGCAGCGTAGATCTGTGTGCCCCTCCTGCGCCCCAGGGGACAAGGCTCCCCACAGGCACCCAGCCAAGGAAAGCAGGAACAAGAGAGCATGTGAGGAATTTTGAGAAGACGTACGAAAGCATTTCTTTCCTGTAATAGTTAATGTTGGGTTAATAGTCAAGCAGGGAATCTCCTCTTCTGGTAGTTATTTATATAAATATTTGCTATACTTATTTACAATATTTCACAGTGCTCCCCTTGTGAATGAAGTATATTTTCCACTTCCATATATCCTTTGCTAAATTAGAGGGAAAAAGTAATCAATTTCTACATATTTATCTGGCATCTACCCACTTTATCAGATTCATTTACTAAATTCTAGAAATTTTTTGAGGAATCTTGTTTTTTTCAGTTTTATTGTGAGCAAAGAGATGTGCTTTTTAACCTATTCTTTTTTTAGAATAATCAATTTTAATTCCACTTTTTCCCTTTGTTTTTGTCTTGCTACATTTGCTAGAAAGTTCAAGACCAAGTTACATGCTATTGGTAGAAGCAACTGTCAGCCTGTCTGGGTCTTGATTTTAGCTGGAATGATTGTTTCACTATACAAAGTACTACCTGCTCCTGGCTTTTGGTAGATAAGTCTCTTTTACATTCAAGACATTTTCTTCTATTCATGTTTTACTTCCGGGGGTTTACATAAGAATTGCTGGTGTCTTTTACCTACTTTCTTTACAGCATCTACTGCTGCATGAGTGTTTCTCACTTACTGGTTGAAGTGACAGATAACAATGGCAGAGCCCTTTATCCTGAACTACCTTACACTCCTGAAGTAAACCAGGTCTAACTTTTTCCACGCACTGTTAGATTTTCTTGCATCTACCTACACTCACAAAAAGTGTTTATGGTAAAATCATGTTTGCTTTCCCTTTCCAATCTCTCATCCTGGAATAGATCCAGGAAGGTTTTACACTTCCTGGTGCAGTTTTTGGTAACGTGTGCTTTCTTAGCAAAGAATCCATTTTCCATTCAGTTTTCAAATACATTGTCATTAAGTCATATGTAGATGTCTTTAAGTCCTTTTAATCGCCCCTGTATCTGCAGTTATGTCTCCTTTTTTTCCTAATTTTGTTTCTTTTTGCTCTCTCTTAATTGGGCTTACAATAAATTGGTTTCTCCATTTTATTGGTCTTCTAAAGATCCTTCTTTTAGATTAAATGTCTACTGTATTTTAATTCTGGCTTTTATCTTCTTTTAAAAAACTGAAGTATAGTTGATTTACAATATTGTGTTAGTTTCAGGTAAACGACAACTTTTATCCTTAATTAACTCCTCCTCCTAGCTTGTTTTTGTTTTGCTTTTAAATTCTTTTTCTAATTTCTTAAGACAACTCTGGTGGTATTTTCACACTGTCTGGGCCAGGAGAAGCCATAGTCTATGAAGGCAGGAGGGTGCCTTACCACCTTTCACAGGTCCTAGAGTTTAGGTTAAATAATAAAAAAAAAATCACAGAATAGGTTATATAACCAGGAAAAAGCAGTCAACAAAGGGTCAGCCACCATGGCTCCCAAAAATGGGAGGACCAGATTGGAGTGCACTTGAACTATGGGACCTTGAGCCATTTAAGTAGCTTCTCTTAGCCTCCAGCTTGTCCTCTGTAAAGTGAGAAAATTCCATTTACTTTCTCAGACTCATTCTCACCACTGCTCCCTACCTTTGATGGATCTGCCCCACACTTGCCACCAGATAGTGAGAAAGGTCTTTAAAGGGGGATTAAGTCACGGCCTCCCACAAGTAAGACTGTGGCAGATGGGCTCTATGAAGTCTGTGGTGATTACATTTATGTTAAAACTCCAGGGTGGGGACGGAGGCTCACATACCTGCAGGATCAAAAGGCAGAATCTCTCCCAACATTCCAAAGACTCCATCGCTTTGGTCACGGTTTGGCCAGGTGTTATTTCTAGGTCCCTGTGGCTTCTGCCCCAAAACCTCTGACATCACATTATCCATATAGCTGCTCACCAGACCCAAGCTGTACAAGTCAGAACTGAGATCAGACATGCCAGGCCACTGGCCAAGAGGAGACAGACCCGCTCCAACGGGCTGTGCTGGCTGCTGGGATGAGCCGTGTACCCATTTCCCAGGGGCCCGAGGCTGGGGTGGGGGCGGCTGTGGTCCAACGGGTTGGAGCAGGTGTTGGTAGTACTGGACTTGGGGTTGTTGCTGCTTTGGGGACTGCTGCTGAGGTGCCAGGCCCGGCTGGGGTGTCAGGGGTGTATGTGCCCCAGCCTGAGGTGGCCGCGGTGGAGGGGGCACTGGCAGTGACGGCTGCTGCGGCTGCATGGCTCCTGCCTTCGGCTCAGTCACCATGGCTGTGACAGCAGAATTACGTCTTGTCACCAATGGGGAGCCCTGATGTGACTGGCCCATGTTAAAGCCCGAAAGAAAATCTATCACCTCCTGCATTTCCTGATCAGTTGGTAAGTTCATTCCCTTCTCATCCTTGCCATCATCCACTTGCAGGAAGTTGTCACGCCTTTCCATGAGAAAACCATTGGCCATTTGATTACTGGAATTCTGAGCTGACTGTGAAGGGTCTGTAGTCCTAGGGAAACTGCCAATGTTCAAAATGCTTTGTAACCTTGAGTCAATATTACTGGGCATTTTGGCCTTCTCTTCTGAACACCCAGCTATGAAGATATTTTTGGAAGGGGTATTTGGAATGGAGTAATTGGTGCTGCTGCTGGAGCTAGTACACGAAGCTTTCTTGGTGAACCGGGACGTCAGTTTGGAGAATGTCTTCTGCAGGCCACCTGAAGATTTGTTTCCATTCCCAGAAGGCAGGTCAGTCTGATTCCCAAAATCACAGATCTCTCTTTGAAGCTGGATTTGTATGCAGGGTAAAGCTTGTTCCCTGTTTAAACAGGAATGTATTTTTTAAAAAGACAGATACACAAAGTGGACAATGAAATGGACCTCTTTGGTATTTAAGAAAGACTTTAAGAATAAAAAGATCTCTGTTGGTACCAGGTTCACTAATTTTATAGCTAAATAGATAGCCAAGAGTTTTAAAAGTACATAATTTAAGCATTTACTATCTACATTTATCACAAAAAAATCCACCGTGTCTAACACAAGGCTGTGAAAACTACATTAGGATTCTAGCCTGAGGAATTTAAGTGAAACCGTCTGACTGCAGCACAAGAAAGCAAAGTGTGGCTGGGGTGGGAGACGCAATTGGTAGAGGCCAGTTGTGCACCCGGATCATGGTGACAGAGTCTGGCAGATCCAGCAGAGAAACCATGGACAAATCTTCACAGCAGAGGGGGTGAGTGGGCAGGACTCAGGGACACCACGCAGCACTGTTGTCTTTAGAATTTACAGACAGTGCCAGCAACAGATGGTTGTTACTTCCAAAGTTTTCTGAGCACTTTTTCCTAGTACTGAAAGAAAGAAAGTCCTAGAGATAGAAAGGGCATGGGGTGGGAGCTGGGTAGGCGATGGCTGGTGTGACCCTAGGTAAGTCACCTGACAGAGTTCAGGGCCTTTGCACGCTCATGAGTGAAGAAAGGGGGAGGGCATGGCTAGATCATTAAGGTTCTGACTGGTTCTAAAGCTAATTCACAAAGAGGTAATCTTGCAGCTGTCAGCTACTTTCAGATATAAATAAATTTCATGTAAGACATAAGTAAATTTTCTAAACATTTCTCTACTCTTAGTTCATAAGGAGAATGTGGGTTGGGTTAAAATCTTCTTGATGAATTTAACTCTGAAATGATAAAACAAACGAAGGCAAAAATGTTAACTACCTGGGGTATCTGGGTAAAGGGCATAGAGTAATTCTTTGTAACTTTTGCAACTTTTCTGTAAGTTTGAAATTATCCCAAAATAAAAAGTTGCCCCAAAGTTCCTTTTCTTGCCTTAATTACTCACATCCTAACAGTGACCTGAGCTCACATGACCATATATATCCATATGGTCACACTGTCCCTAGGTGTGGACCTGAATGTAAACCAATTCGAGTGATAGGTGGGGACACCAACCTCCCTGCCCTCCAGCGGGTGAGGTCCAGCACAGCCGTGTACAGCACGTCCACCAGACCCAGGGTCTTCTCAGGATCGAGGCTTCTCTGCAGCAGGGACATGGTAGCAGGGTCTTCTTTCAGGCACCTAGGCACAAGCCAGGCTGTGTTAGTCTGGGCTGCCCTTCTCTGCAAAGGTATTTCAAGCAGGTCTTGTACAAAAAGGCCACAACTTTTATGTACTTTTGGCAAAAAATAAAAGTTTAGCAATTGTAAGAACACTTGGAGGATGACAGGGCTGACAGTTAACTTGCTGCTCTGCGAGAGGAGGAGGAAGCAATTGGGTCTGGGGTCTCTAGAGATTCTAACTGTCCAGAGTCTGCTTAGTAGGAAGAGGAGAGTTTGGTGGAGGCGCTGCTTTGCAGGGGCCCTAATGCCCTCTCACTGTCCAACAGGCTTCGGTCCTGACTTTCCTCTCCACGCTGCTGAGATCCTGTGGTCTGGCACAGTACCTACTTCTTCACAAACTTTTTCCATAACACCCTACCCCTCCCTTCCTCTAGAGCAGACCTGTACCTGAGAAACCAAAGGTCAGGGGAGGGAAAAAAAAATTTGCCAACCTGGACTCATGGCAAATTTCATATAAGCAACAAACATGGTCTTCCCATAAATTAATTTTTTCCCTTTCCAAGATGACTATTTCACACCCCCGTCTCCTCAGAGCTCTGCTATTGCTGCCATCTTCCCTTCTGTCCTAGCTCAACTCTCACTTAATTGAGAAAACACATAAGCAGATGAGATCTATTTCAGCTACCCTCACCACTAACTCCACAGCTCACCAGTGTCTGCCCACTCGCCCTGCCTTCTCCCGCTGTCATAGCAGAAGACACGCCCCACTTTTGCCACAGGCCGACCCTCCACCCGGGTACTGCATGCTATGTAGCCTCTTGCTTTCCAAAGGACCTCTTCGAGTAATCACTCCATTTCTCCCCGGTGATACTCCTTTTGGCAAACAAACCAGCCTCACCAACCACCTTCCCTTAGCCCCACATTCTGCTCCAGATACGGCCCCACTTCCGTTAAATGCTCCCCATTTTAACACACTGTCTCCTCCTCTTCCTTACCCCCTATACTCCTCTCACCCACTCTCACCAGGCTTTCATCCCCCTAACTCCATGAAAACAGCTTTTATCAGACAACTGAGATCTTGCCAAAGTCAGGGTCAGTTACCGGTCTCCACTGTATTCAATCTCTCAGCAACGTCATGCAATGTCTCTTTCCCCCTGGATCACTGTCTTCTGCAGCCTTGGTGACCCGACTTGCTCAATTTTCCTCCCACCTGTCTGGCAGCTCCCTTCTGGTCTCGTGCCCCTCCTTCCCCTCCCTCTGTATGCTGGCACACTCCAGGCTTCGCTCTTTCTTCCTAGAGGACTGCATCTGATCCTGTGGCTTTTGAGTTCCCTACACTGGAGACTCAAATTGTTTTTGCCAGTCTAGACCTTCCTCCTGATCTCCACCCTCACATATCTAACTGCACACTCAACAGCACTCCCCACACACCTACTAGGCAGCTCAAAGGGAGCCACAACCCTTGATCCCTCTCCTCCCCGCCAAAGCCATTCTGATTCCTATGATTTCCTCAGTAAGGACACAACACAACTGTCTACCTACAAGTCATCTCCAGCTTCCTCATTCAATCTATCAGCAAACCCTGACAGCCTTTCTTCTAAAACATAATCCAAATCCAGGCCTCCCTCATTCCTGCTCTACTCCAGGAAACCACCACCACCTGGGTCTCAGGGCCAGCCTCCCACCTGGTCTCCTTTCCTCCACTCTTGTACCTCCAGGGCCCATCCTCCGCACAGCAGCAGACTGAGCCTCCTGCGGCGTGAATTGGAATATACCACTCCCCTGTTTATTTAACACCCTCTAGTGGCAACCCATCATGACTGAAATAAAATCCACACCCCTCACACCACAGCCCTGAAGGCTCTTTGTGACCTGGCCCTCCTGCCTCTCTGGCCACACCTCTCTTCACCGTCACCCCTATTCACTTTGTTCCAGCTACAAGTCCTTCTCATGTGCCCTGAATATGTTGGGTTTGCCCACATCTCAGGACCTTCACCTTCTCCCGAACTGCTCCCACATGAAAGCCGATTCCCACCATTCAGGTCCCCACTGCCCATCCAGGGCACGTTTACCAAGAGGCCTTTTCTGAGAGGGAGAACCAGGAAGATGCTATCTGTCTGTGCCTGGGCACTCTGGGAGTTACACGGTGAAGTCAGCACTTGCGAAGCCGTCCTAAGGAGGCAGCAGTCCTCTACAATGATACTCTGGCTTGAGAAGAAACCTATCTGTGAGGATGTGAGCTGTCTAGCCTCAGAAACACTGGAAAAAGCATGCAGCAGGGCAAGCTCTGCCAGTGCCCAACAAGATCCTGGACTCCTGGGAGAGAATCCTGGCCAGCGGACCTGGCTGAGGCTCAGGCACCCGGTTCTCTCAGCCTGGAATCCTGATTACCAGGATATACTTGCTCTTTGCTCCCAAGCCAACTTCTGCTTGTGATCTGCCTGGCCACACGTGTGCCCACTGGGAGAGCATTTTCTGGTCATGTGGAAAGAAGTGCTATAGTTCCTGGCAGCAATACTTTCTCTTTCTGAAAATCAACACATTGGCATTTTTATTTTATTCATCAGTCTTGAGAGCTGACAATAAAATCCCTTTAAGAGACTAAACTCATTCTTTTGATAAATCACCCAGACTGGCTTAAAACCCCCTACGTGTTCTTAGATAAAATCCAAGTGCCTCAGGGACGCTGCAAGTCCTGGGTCCTGTGTGAGAACCCTGGGAGGTTCTGTGACTTCCTGTCTTCCTCATCACCGGGCACTTCTCCAGCTAGGCCAGTTCATGCCTCAGGCCTTTGCACTTGCTGTTTCTTCTGCCTGGAATGCTCTCCTTATCTGCTCTCTGCATGGCCTGCTCCTCTCAAATGTCACATGCTCAAAGAGACCCTTCATGTCCCACCTCCTCGTCCAAAATAGCCTCCCCCCCACCTCTACCCCGGCTATTCTCTATCAGATGACGTCACTCTACTCTTATTCCCCTTGTGTGCTGGCCAGTGTTTGAACTTAACACCTATGCTTATTAGCTGTCCCCTCCCTGACCGCCACTCCATTACAAAGCCAGCTCTATTAGGAGCAGGGACCCTGTCTGTCTTGCTCATGATTAAATTCCCAGAGCCTAGAACAGTGTCTGTCATACAGTAGGCACTCAATAAATATTTGCTGAAAGAAAGAATGAGTGAATAGCTTAAATATGACAGTTTAGAAATCTAAGTAAGGCATTACTTTGGGGGAAAAAAGTATCTGGCAGCTAGACACTTCATTTTATTAAAAGCAAAGCATATAATAAATTCTTGACTAGCTTTGCTAAGAATTTCATTTTTTCCAAAGATGGAGTAAAGCAATCACTTCTTTTCTTCTTCTCAACAAGCACACATTTTGTAATACTTCAAGAAACAAAAACATAAAACTGTATTTTTACCAAAAGTAGCCAGTAGAGGGAGCCCCTTCATATACTCACAGTCTATGAGGTCTTTCATGGAGGTAAAATGAATTACAAAGGAAATGAATCATACAGGGAGAGTTTTAGAAGCAAACTGCAGTGTTAATCATTTTAGCACTCACTATTTATATTCACCCAATCATCAAGAGCTCAAAATTCTTCCTTTAAAAGGAGAATCCTGGTTAACCTTAATATTTTTCAATAAGAACTTGAATTAGCAAATAAATTAAGAATTCTGGAACACAAAAATGTTACAAAAAAGTGACCTTCTAATTTATTGTTTGACAGGAATGAAAATATGTACTTATATTAACATTACACCATTCTCTATAATCAAATTTCAAAATTTGGGGAGGAAACTCACTGAGGGGAGGTTTTGGGGCATGAAGTGAATTGCCAACCCTTACTTGAGACATCAATAAGTTCTAAAACTTTTGGCAGAATCTACTACTGGACTCTCACATTTCAAAAAGAGATGTTTCAGGTGGAGGGTGGGAAGGGATAGACTGGGATTCAAAATTGTAGAATAGATAAACAAGATTACACTGTATAGCACAGGGAAATATACACAAAATGTTATAATAACTTACAGAGAAAAAAATGTGACAATGAGTGTGTATATGTCCATGAATGACTGAAAAATTGTGCTGAACACTGGAACTTGACACAACACTGTAAAATGATTATAAATCAATAAAAAATGTTAAAAAAAAAAAGAGATGTTTCAATATAATCTGAATGCATTACCCAGCTACCACTTCAGTCCACACAGGCACCAACAGTGCCACTGTTACTATCTCTATCTCTTCCCAACTAGATGCTTTAAACATTTTCTATAGAAATATTCATTCTGATAATTTTAATAGCAAACGTCTTCTGATAATGGTTGATTTTTTATTAATAAAGCTGTGATGCCGATCTGCGAGCTGAATCTGTACACACATCCCAAGGATAAATCCCTAGAGGTCGAACTGCTGAGGTCACAGCCCTTAACTTAGGCTTCTGATAAAGAAAATTGCCCCCCAGAAAGGCTGTGTGATTTATTCAACAACGTCTATGACTGCTGTTGTACAGTCTGGTCCAGATCTAGCATTGTTATTCTAAAACGATCTGACAACACGATGGGCAAAATGACGTCGTGCTGTTTCTCTGCTTTCCTTTCCTTTCTTTGTTGGTGAGTCTGCACATGTTCATCATCTCTTTGTTGACTACATCTCTTCTGATTTTCCTGTCTGTGTGCCTTGCCCATTTCTTATTGATTTGTAGGAGCTTTTGTTTAAATAAGCTAAGAAGAATATTTTATTATAAGTTCACAAATATAATCAAATAATTAAAAACAAAAACAGCTCAGTCTGTCTCCGGACTCGCAATGACACTGGGTATATGAAGACACGAGCTACAGCTCATCCAGGCTGCTGTGGGAACAAAGGAGGAAGAGGAACCCTAGTTTCTGTACTCAGCTTTGGAGAAACACCAGGTGACTTAGGGAAAATAATACACTCTGTTCAAAAGCTGTGGACTCAGATAACACAAAAAAGGTAATATTGCTCATTATGATCCATGAGTATGTAACATTTTCGTTAAATTTATTGGTCAATGAGACATTTTTCAGACACCTTGGCTTCCTTATCAGGTGCTGATAATCTTGACACATGAGATTAACACACCACCACTGACCACAAACCCGCACAGGTAGTTAAGACTTGTCATGTGAGATAGTGTGGGGTTTGTCCAAAATAATGCAATCTTCAAAGATGTCCACACTTCAATTAGAGCTTAGGCTTGTGTTAACGTAAGAGTCACATTACCATGTGGACGGGACTTGAACCACGATTCTGGAGCCTTCTAAACTGATCTGGGGGGCATAGGCTTCTTTATTTTCTATTTGTGCCGTGTCAACTACCACCTAAGAGAGAAACAACAACAATAATCAGCTTTCAGAGAGGAAAATGGATCATAAATAAATCTAATACACAAGCCTATCAATGCTGAGTGACTCTGGTGAAAACCACTCCCCCGGCAAGACAGTTACGCAGGG
This sequence comes from Vicugna pacos, assembly GCF_048564905.1. Classification (NCBI taxonomy): domain Eukaryota; kingdom Metazoa; phylum Chordata; class Mammalia; order Artiodactyla; family Camelidae; genus Vicugna; species Vicugna pacos. Next base: position 16,321,189 of record NC_132995.1, read on the forward strand.
CCCAGTCAGAATCCCCAGTGGAGACAACAGCAAATGATAAAGATGACTGAAAACAGTCATCCTTAATACTTTAATAAACAGAAACCAAATTCGTGGTGTAGGATGTACGGAACTTTGCAATCATTTTTTGTACTTCTTCCAAATTATAAATATGTTAATTAGGGATTACTTTGTTTCCTTTATGTTAGTATTTTTTTATTTTATGCACTTGAAAGAAGTAAAAATGTCATGAAAAATTAAACCAATACTTCAGAAAAGCCTATCTGTAATGACTGAAAACAAGCCAGAAGTGGATGAAGCTTTCTGTAAAGATCATTTTATTCTCAACCATCAATAGAATGGTTACTTCAGGAAAAATGAAGAACCAACCCTTTTCTCCATGATTTCCTCTTATTTAGAGAAGTCTTTAATATTATTACATGGACGCTATAGAATCCTTTGTTGTTTAAAGAGTATGACAAAGTGATGAATATATTTTCAAATAACTAAAATAATTTTAAGAAAATAATTATAGAACACTTTAAAACCAAATCTGTAATATTTCATAAGAGGCAAAGCCATGCAGAGTTGCTTATTATGATTCCAACTTCAGCCTCTAATGGAGCTGATTTCTACTGCTACAGAGTTCCCACAGCTGGTTTGCAATGTCCTTTGGAAAGGGCTTCCTGTCCAAGCAACAGCCATTGTTGGAACAGGCAGGTGTTTCCTCTCCCCTCCCACCCCCAGAATCATAATCAAAAAGTTTTTCATCAGTTACACACAAAGGTGCTCTGGGAACTAGGAAGAAGTTTCTGCTTTCAGTATAACATGGGACTTTTGTGGTTTTTTTTAAGCTAAGTTTTCTCAAAGCAGCCTGTGGGTCCTCCTGCTTTATTTTACATACTCCACTCTGGAGAACTTATTGCCACAGTTCTCTTAGTTTCAGCTAAAATGGTCTTTGGGCATATGGATCAATCTTCTAAAAGCAGTGGGCTCTTCCACACTTCAGCAGGGATCTCCAGTTTACTCCTTTTCTTAGGGGTTCCTATACTAAGGAACAGATCCTAAGGGAAGTGTAACTCATCCCACCTGGTCCTCTACAAGGCAGCACCACCCTGAGCTGGGCCACCTGAGCCCTCACTCACACCAAACAAAAGGACAGCTTCCTCCCAACAGTTCCTTTTATAAATAAAGTAGGAATTAGGTTAAGAAACAGTTCTTTACTTTTCTTAGCCTCTAATTAGGTTCCTTTAATCTCTGAAATGCTGCAATTTTTCAAAAAGTCATTTAACTCTAGAAAGTAGGATTAAGTACAGAAGGTGATATAGGTCAAAGGTGCCTAACAAAAAAACTAGATGTTGATTTCCTGACTCCATCCAACTTTGGCAAAAGTTATTCTTCTCACCACAGGTGAAAAGACCAAACCTATTTCTGAGTTGATGTTATTTTACTGCTAAGAAGCAGACAAACAGAGAGCTGGGATAACAAGTGACTGGACAGGGGTACTACTTATACCACAGAGGAGGTGACATTTGAGCTGACATCGGACAGATGAAGAGCAAGTCACACGAAGATCTCAGAGGAGTATCCTCAGGTAAAAGGAGCACCAAGGGCAAGGGCCTGTGACAGGAAGAAGCTTGGTGTGTTTGAGCAACAGGAAGACATCCACTGTAGCTCCAGAGCAGTCAGGCCAGGTCAAGGGGCTCTAGCAAATCATTACTAATGGAATGGGTTCCTTAAAATAAGGAAAGCCTGCGACATCATTTTGCAACTAGGTTCCCTGCAAATACATGTTATCAATCTATAAAAGAAACAAAATGACTTTTTATAATGCTCTTCCTTTACCTTTTCTATCTGGTCTAAACTCTGTAGCACCAAAGAGCTTTTTAAATTATCCAGTATTCTCATACATGTGCCCATACCACATCCTCACATGCTTAAAAAGTCTTTCTCTACTCTCTCTTTTATCCATCACACAGTCACTCACCAGCCCAGCTTGGCCAAACAGCAGCTGCACGGCCGTCTTGCAGGCACCCCGCCATGTGGACGGGCACACCTGGTTCAGGACTTCAGTCACAGGAAAATCATCCCTGGGCGTGATTCCATTGTAGCAGCCTGCCTCCTTGATCAGCTGTAACATTGTGTGCTACCGATTGATAAAAAGAGAGTTCACGCCTCCGAATAAAGCCATACAAAGTTCTAAAATTTGTAGAAATGTATTTACAAGTACACAATAGACCTCAAGAGAAAATCAATTTATGCACTACTCCCAGATCATGTCATCTTAATTTCTTAAGTAATTATCCTTAGATACCTTGGAAGACTCTCAATCCTGTAGAGTGAATGGCTAGATATGGACACACATGCATTAAGAGACATATGATTTCTATAATAGCACAAAATACAGCAATATTTAGCAATCTGTGGATGCAAATTGGTTGAGGAATTTTGAAATTCTGAATCCTTTTGAATAGGGAAACAAATCATCTGGTAGATGTAATACTAATGAAAACCTCATCTTTGTTTTAGATGACCAAGTGGTTAGGTATGCAAGCTCTGGAAACAGACTGCAAAAGCTTAAATTCCAGTCTACTACTTTCTAGCTGTGTGACCTTGGGCCTCAGTTCCTCTGTCTGTCAAATGGAGGAAAGGGCAGTGCCCACCTGGTGGGTGATCATTAACTGAGACTGCATGGGAAGCACCTGACACTGTCTGGCACACATGATGCTCCACAATTGGTCAGAATTACTGCATTATGACAAGATTTCTCCTCTTATTTATTTCAAGAAAGTCTACTGAAACATTCCTCATAAGCAGTATTTTATAGTGTACTTTCAAAACTGTTATGTTAACTTTGAACAAAATTATAAATAAAACTAAACTGGCGAATGTCTCATTAAAAACATCACCCTAGTCTGCTTTTTGACAGTTTACTAAGGAAGGTCAGTGCCTCTTGCCTTCACTTCAGTTTGGCTTTTTAATCTAGATTCCTTACAAGCCCTCAGGTTTCCTTAAGAACTCTATTTTCAAGTTCACAGCCAGGTTGCTGGAACCCCATGGAAAGCTACCGTCTTAAGTTTCAGATTGTCAGCGGCCGACTCGTTGAAGGAGACACCCTTCAGGAAGCTGGATCCTATCTGCACGGGGACGGTGGGAAGCTCACACTGCATGGGCTGCGGGGGGGTCTGCCTCCGCCCCGTCTGCTGCGCTTCCGCCTCGCTGCAGCAGCCCTGGAGAGGGTGGGATGGGAGAGGCAGGTGACCCACAGCTCATCTCTCAAGACACCTGGCTCATGTGGTGGAGTGACTGCCACACCACAGCTCCCAGGAGCCACCAGAAAGAAAAGCGTACCTGCAAACTGGCTTCAATTGCCTTAGGATTCAGGTGGAAACCAGCTTTCATTGCGTATTCACAGTGACCTAAACTTTCCAGCGCTATTTTATATGCCTGCAAAGAAATTGTTTTCAAGAGTCAAGATTTCATAGCAGATTATAAACTGGCAAGGTCCAACAAAAATAGAACTGTTAAATTTCTACAGTTATTAAAAGACATGAGGCCAACTACTATCTTATTATTCTCTCTAATTCGTTCAACATCACATCTTTAACTCCTTTCCTTGTTTCAATCCCTCAGATATTAATGTGCCAGTTCTGGAAAACTTACTTGCAGAGCACTGTCAATTTTTATGTTCAGTTCTTTTAGCTGGTGCTCAGGAATTGCTGCACTTTGAGAACAGAAGAGCTGCTGAACTTCAATTCCTGCCAGGCGGCCATCACAGCCTCTTTCTCTTAGTCTAGATGTTGCCTGCAACAGAAAAAGTGACTGGTAGGTACAAGAAGATGTTACAGATACTAGTAAAATTAAAAAACAAACAAAAAAAACAACTAAAATATAGCAAGAAACTAAGCATCAGATATAAACCAGACACTCTGGATTGTTTGTATTATGAAGTGAGCAGCCAGAAATTCTAAAAGCCTAAATCAAGCACTAGAGGGAAAGCAAATCTGTACAGCACTACCTTATTTAAGAAACCCTGGAAAAAAGACTTACCTACCTGTCATATTATATATATAATACATATGTAAATAAAACAGTCACATTTCAAATTTCTCTGCTTTAATAAGATAGATACCCTAGAATATTGGCACTTGGGAGTTCCCAGGATTGAAAAAATTATATATGGTTGGGTGGTTCTGTATATAAAGGAAAAAACTTCATTATCAGGAAAAGAATAGGAAAAAACGTACATTGGAACATTAAAGGAGAAACAGAGCTTTTGATATCTGCACAGAAAAATGAAATACTTATTGTTTAGTCATTAAATATGTTTATAAAGAGCACGTAAGACAGAAAAACAAGAAGGAATTAATCTATGTCTTGTGATGAAATGTAAGCTGTCTATACATATGGGCCAGGACTAGAGAATACAGAAAAATATATATTTGATTTATTAGAGTGAAGGAGGGATTCAGGATGAACTGTCTTTCAATTTTTCAATGTATATGTTTGTTGCAATAATATTTGTGCAACAAATATCACTTTTTAACAGTTAATTTTTGTTCTTCAAGCCAAAGTAGAAGTTGTAATATTTACCAAAACTGCAGGACTAGGACTACAGAAAAGTAACTAGCAGCTATAATGCTATAAATGTTCAAACTTCACAAATTCTATATGAATACCAACCACTGCCTGAGCCTTCACAGTCTCATAGTTTAAGACCATTTGACTCCCTTTCTAGGAATTTAAGGATGTAGCCCACAAGGTCTTGTGCAAGGTGTCACTGGATAGACAGTGGAGCACAAAGCCTGGTCCCTACCACCTGGGAGCTGACAGCCTCAAGAGTTGAAAAGGCAAACAAATAAAACATTAAAAAAATTTTTAAATGGAGAAAAATGCCCCAGGGGAAATAAAGAAGTGTAACAGGGAGTGCCCGAGACACTGAAAACTCACCATTTAGGCTGAGGGTTTAAGAAGGAGGAGGCAGTCAGCGGAAGTAGGGGTTAGGGGTCGGGGTGGGCCAGGCAGAAACGTCGGCAAAGGAACTAGCACTCAGTGAGAAGGGGTGAGAGTGGCCTCAGATGAGGCTGGTGAGGAGGCAGGAGCCAGACTGTGTGGGCCTAGGCAGGTCAGGGGGACGGGTCCACACTTCACCCTAAGGAAATGGAGAGAGATGAAGGATGGCAACACAGGAAGGGGAGAAGCGAGTCCAGCCACTGCAGCCATCAGGGGAGGTAATGATTCCCTGAACTAAGGTAGTGATAGTGGACACAGGAAAAAAAAGGGACAGATTTGTAGCATTTTGGGGGTGGAACCTGCAGGGCTTTCTTATGGACCAGATGCAGATGTGAAAGACAGATTGGAGGATACATCTCTGATTTCTTGAGTGAAGAATGGGGGGTGGCACCCCTAGTACTTGCTTGCCTTTGGCAAGATTTGGGGAGAAACAGGTGCATGTGGAAAAGATGAGGCCTGAGCCACCCGAGGAAGACAGCAGCTGAATCCAGGGCCCCGGAGCCCACAGGGAAGTGGACTGGGCACACACATTTGATGGCCCCCAGCACACAAGCAGTTTTTAAAGCTCCAAGACAAGATTGAGGTCGCTCTCTCTCTCTCTTGCTTTCCGAGATGGCCCACACTGTCTATGGAGTGTGTATCTGCTTTCACTTTAAATTAAATACCCCCACACCTTTCTGAGATGGCCCACATTCTGCCTATGGAGTGTATATCTCCTAAGCCATTTTCCCTTCTGAGTGAGACAGACCCCACTCTGTCCACGGAGTGTGTATCTCTCTAAATAAACTTGCTTTCACTTTACCAAAAACAAACAAAAAACCCCCAAAAAACCAAAAAACACTAGATGGAGACCCCCAAGGGAAAAGGACACCTAGACCTGAGCCTTGAGAAACTCACATTCATAAGTTGTGCTGAAGGGAAGATAGCAAAGTGGATGGAGAGGACAGCCCAAGAGGTAAGAGGGTAACAAAGAATGCCTGGTTCTCCACAAGGAGAGGATTTCCAGGGCCTATGTTGCTGTGAGCTGCTGAATGGAGTCAAAGGTTCCTTGGATTTCTGCCAAATTACACGGAAGGCAGTACTGACCTTGACAAGAGAAGGCGTGTTTCTGCATAGGAGTGGAAGCCAGATTTTAGTGAGCTGAATGATGCCACTTATATAAATTTCATATTGTGCAAAATAATATTATTCATCATTAATGGATACATGCATATAGAATAAAAATATTAAAATGTGCATAGGAGTCACAAACTCCAAAATCAAAAAAGGTGATCTCTAGAGAGAAAGGAATACGAATAAGACAGTGGAGAGGTTCAAAGGGAATTCAACTGCATTTGTAATATTTTTCTGTTAAAAATAAAAGGTATGAAGCAAATGTGGCCAAAAATGGTGATTCATTTTGACAAAGCTAAATAAGGAAGACATATGGGTATGCATGACATTTCCTATATGCTTGAAATGTTTCATACTAATAATCTTTTTTAGAGTGGATCAAGGGTGAGGTGAACAATTCTTTCAAGAAGTTAAGAAAGAAAAGAGCAGAGAAACAGGGCAGGACAGGGTGGATTTTTGTTTGTAAGCATACCCGTGTACTGGTGGGAGCATGCAAGGACAGAAAGAAAATACAGGGTCCCACCACAGAAGCCCTGAGGTAGGGCAGGGTGGGGACAGGGCAGACTCTGCACACGAGAGGAGATCTCGTCCCCTGTAATGAAGGGGAAGGAAGAGAAGAGGGTCTGAACAGGGGGGTAGGGCGTGTTATTTTGGCGGCCATGGAGAGGGGCTGCTGCCAGGTTGATTCTCTTTTCTCGGTGTGTGTGGGGTAGGGTCTCTGGCTGGAAGCACAGGAAGGCAGGCAGAAAGGCCTGGGCAGACTGAAGCAGGTGAAGGTAAAGGTCAAAGTGAGAAGGTCAAGGGAGCGCCAGGAGGCCTCGCTTGGACTGGCTTCTCAGTGTGAATGATGCCAACAGGTAGAGTGGAGAAGACCCTGAGTCAGGTAGGAAGGGTGTGAATGTGAGCTGTGTGATCAGGAGGTGGGAGCCTGGCAGCCAGGAGGGCACAGATGGTTGTGAGATGAGAGCACAGAGGTGTGGACCCCACTGCCCAGCCCCCTGCAACGAAGTCAACAGGTCCCACTGCCACCTTCAACCCCCAATCAGCATTTCAGGGCTGCTCTGATAAACACCAAAAACAGGCCCAAACAAGCAAGCAAAAAGGGAAAAGAAATTCAGAAGAAATAACAACAATGCAGGAGAACAGCATAAAACTGTAATAAGAAAATCAGAGAATGTACAATGGTAAAATGTTGAAAGATCATATTTAAAAATTTAATTAAAGACGACTTCTAAATCATAAAGTGAAATAGTTTGCCAATTTCATTAAGGAATGAATGATTCAAAGTAAACATTAAAAGGCCAACAAGAAACATGCCATCACCAGCTGCATGCCCACTGAGCTGCCTGGCTGAGCACTCACCCCCCGCAGCTGGTCCTTCCCGACAGGCTCCAGCCTCTCCTCCCCGGCACTTGCTGGAGGCAGGGCCCTTCCCCTGGGCTCCTGCACACCTCCACCAGAGCTCCTCAGCCCTGTGTCTGTCAGCCCTTTCTCCTAGGAGGCTGTGAGCAGAGGCTGCCACCCCAGTGCCTGGCGCATGGCTGGCCCGAAATGGGCATTTACAAAGACATTCACTGCTAAATGAATGAACAAGCTAACGACAGCAGCTTAAGACTCACACATCTAAATAAAACAGCTCTTTTAAGAACCAACAGGCAAAGGCCCTCTGCAGCCTCTCCTATTTGAACAGAGGGCACCCATCTCCCCAAAGTCAGGGTTACCTCAGCAGCACCCCGCCAGGATCGCACCGCCTCCTCCAGCTCCGGGGTGTGGCCCATGCCAGATAAGCTGCCACTGCCGCCACTGCTCTTTTTTTCTGGCACAACCACCTCGGCAAAGCAAGAGTGAGCCACTGGCTGGACCTTCTGTAATGCCTGGGTCAAAAACTGGAAATGGACCTGCACCACTGTCAGGAAACATCGCCCCAGCACCTGTGAAAACAAGGGAGCCAGGAAGTTTTAGGTTGTGGGGTGCTACTGAATTACTGCAACAGATTCTTAACTATCGATTTGAGTGAGGTAACAACTAGAAACCTGAAATCATCTGAAGTTAAAAAGTCACCATGCTTTTAGAAGAATCTGCCTTTGTTCTCATGTTTGGACCTGGTGGCCTGATGCCTGGAAGTCAAAACGTTTCACCCAAACAGAAGCCCCCAGGTTCAGACGAATCTTCCCATGTCCCACCGGGCCTCCTCCTCCTGTGCTCCACTCCCCTCATCTGAACTCGCTCACAACAATCCCGGGTGTCTATGAACTCCTTCTGAACCAGAGCAGCCCACAATCCCAATTAGAGCCACACCATATTCAGAAGGCTGCATGATTAAAAAATCCAAAAGGTCAGTTTGACTATAAGAAGACGTTCTACTGGAAATGGAATCTAAAGATACAGGTTATTTTGGGAACAGTGTTATTAACATAGCTATTACCCCAGTTTATTAACACAGCTGTATGCCCTATTTCCAGTCTTACGAAACAAAGCTGACAGACCAGTCTCCTCGGAGTCAACAAACATACTGGTTAAGTCCGTTCATCAGAACAGTAGAAATCCACTTACCTTATACATAAGAGTTGACTGGTTGATACAGTAGTCTATTAAAGTAGAAAATTCATTTGAAAAAACTATACACATAACACCATGTTAATATATACTATTAATATGTAATAATAACAATATATACTAAAAATACTACTTACCTTAAACATTTTAAGATACAAATATGCATTTATCTGCCAATCTCTGGCACTGGCTAAGGCTGTTCTCTGACATTATTTGTTGTTCTCTGCGTCAGCTACAACGTGTTCTCTATGACTTCCTACTTTTTTTTCTTCAAAGGGGAGCAAGAATTTGCCACTTGCAAAGCAACCTGAGCAGTTATTGACATTTCCCCCAAATCTTTTACAGTTGTTCTGCCCACACCGAATTTTACAATAACAACAAAAACTTTTGGTAACTCTTTTATCATGTTCCATAACATTAAAAAAAATTTTAACAGAAGGTATTTCATATTTCATCAGCTTACACAGTGGATTATTTACCAAAAATTACTCATTTACTGAGTTTATAATTTACACTGAGAGGCCCCACTTGCTGCCAGCATTCAGTGCACAGCCTTAGGGAGGTGGTGAAGGTTGAGGAGGAGGTGACGGTTTCCACTGCCTTTTACAAGGAACTAAAACCTGACCCCAGCGCCCACACTTTGGCCCAGTCCTGTTCCTTGGAGCAGCCAAAAGTAAGACTCAACCTTGAACCTCTCCCTCCCAGTACACATTTCAGATGCTGCCCTTTTCCATCCTACTGGTCAGAGCTCCTCTTCCTGGAGAAAGAGAGTTGTCAGGCAAGTTCCCAGTGATGACACTTATTCCGTCTGAATTATTTTCCCCTGTGGAAATCACCAGGACAAAGCTAAAATAAACACAAACACACAAATCTCACCCCAAAGCACCCTCCCTCGATAGTGAACACAGAATTATAGCTGAACTCTCACCCAAACCTCCTGGGTTTCCACTCATACCTCCCTCAAAGCTCCTCCCCATCAATGATCTGTGCCAGATGGGGCAGAGTGAGCCACACACAGGAAGCAGACCTAGCAACCCAGAGATTTGTGACATGAATAGAAAAAAACTGTATTTATTTAGTACTATACATAACAGCCAGCCTGAATTGAACACTAAATGCTATGCTAAAGATTTCACATGTATTATCTCATTTAATCCTAGGAACGAGCATATAAAGTCATTTACATTTCACAAGCAGTAAGAAGTAAGGCACAGAAAGGTTATGAAACTTTGTCAAGGGGACACAAACTGGATGCGGTAGAATAGTCACTTGACTCAAGTGTCTATGCCCTTAGCCAGTGTGCTCTGCTGCCTTCAACAGGCTCTACACACCTAGATCCAGCTGTGGGCTGCCAGCACTGAGACCAGGCACATGACAGAAACTCAACCTTAACTGGCTTAGGTCAGAGTGACATGGTGTCCTGAAACTCTACACAATGCAAACCCAGGGGGAGGCGTGCAGCTGGGTCCCCAGGCACACAAACTCTCCCTCCTCCTCCTCCCTTAGTCACTTGGCAGGCTGCGGCAGAGAGAGAGAAGGGAGAAGTAGAGATGCCATGCACCATTTGCTCTGGGCTCACATCCTTACAGCTTCTGACAGATAAAACTGAGTCATTCGTTCTTTCAACAAATGTTGTAGTATGTGAATGCCTGATATGTACAAAGCACAAACACCAGAGGATACTACAAGTCACTGTCCTCAGGAGGGTTACCTTCCAATGGCAGGGAACAAACCAGTAAGTAGATATGCAAAGTCAGAGGCTACTGGAGAAGGAACACTAAGGGGCAAGGTGGGAAGGAAAAGGCCCTCTGAGAAACAGAACAAGGGAATAAAGGGAGCAACCCCTCCCCCTTCTAAAGGAAAGTTCTGGGAAAGGCCTCTAAAGGCATGATGCAGGCTCCAGGGCCCAGAATGGGACATTCTGTGATAAAGCTGGCTGGGGGTAGGTGGGGGTTGGGGAGGGTCCTCTTCCTGAGGGGCAGAATGATGGAAGGAGGATGCTGCTACTGCAGGAATAAACAGGGGAAGAGATGATGGACAGTTTTAAAAGGCGGACATGTGGAATGTTGCCTCCACCACTTATTACATGTTTGACCTTGGGCGAGTCATGTAATCTAAACTTCTTCCCTAGGTATAAGAAATGATGAGAACAAGAGCTCACCATCTCCCCTCTCCTACCCATGAAGTATGGAGTACAAATTATGGTTATGACAAAATATTTCTGCTGTAAACAATTCATTAAAAGCCAATCAAACCAATGGTTACCCTGGATCTTGGAAAAGCTGTTTAAAGAGTATCTATACGTATGTTAAACACCACCTTTTTGGAGGGAGGACAGAACTCAACTTCCAGCCCGCCTGGGCCTATCTTTTCTCTACAGTATCTCCTGGCTTAGCCCAGTTCCCCTCCTGTAACAGACCCCAACCTCCCTGACAGAGGGATGGACCAGTCCTTGGGGTGTTCCTGAGAAACCTGGGAAGAAACATAGACTCTAAAGTCATGAATTTGGAAGCACGTGACCCGAGGGCCGAGGACAGCTATTTCCTCCTTCACAGGGAGAACTCCTGGACTGCGGGATTCAGTGAGGCTGCAGAACAGATGTGGCAAGCTGGGGGACAAATGAGTGGAGTGGTCAAAGAGAGAGACATTTTAAATGTCAGTGAGTTTAAAATGTCAATGGAGCTATATAGTTCCAGGTCTATTGACAGCTACCGTTATGTACTGAGTGCTGAACCCATAGCAAGCACTTTACATGCAGTGAAACAACTCTGTGGGGTGAGGGTAGTTCAGCCATTTTACAGATGACAACACTGAGGCTTAGAGAGAGAAAGAAACTCGTTCCAATGTCAAGCAGGTAATAAGTAGTGCAGTAGAGATCTGATGCCATGTCTGTTTGACTCCAAAAACTGTGTTCTAACCACCAGGCTGCTCTATCTTCATATGACAACATCCAAGACATAGTCACAATAGTGGTTAAGGATACCAAGAAGGGGAGAGGAATTCTGTGCAGGAATCCCAATGTCTCCCATAGAGCGTCAGGCCCTGTAGTGGGAACGGAGACTGAGAAGCATGGCTCAGTTTTCTCTGACAGTGGGAAAGGGATTGGGACAAGGGTAGTTAAGTGCCCATGGCACTCAAGTGTGGCATGAGTCTCAAAGTTTATGATCTGGACAGCCAGCAGAGAGCAGCTGCTAAGATTGGCTGGAAACAGCAACGATAAACCGGGAGAGGGCACGCGGGGCCTGGGAAAAAGAGCAGCTTCTCTTACCGCTGAGGAATTCCAAACCCCAAACATCTGTTCAGTCCTTCAGCATGTCAGCCTCATTTAAGAATTATGAAGAAAGCAATCAGATTTAATCTTACCTTTGGCATTTGCATTAAAAAAAATCCATTCACACCAAGGCATCCCAAGTTGACGGAATTTGGGGGAAACATGAGGCTATTATCAGACTTTTGCCTTAAGAGAAGCCTTTTGGTGTGACTTAAATTTCTCATAAAGGACCAATTCCTGAATACAGACGATCAGTGACCTTGCCACTTCTAGCTCCAAATGTCCATGCAACATTCTGGATTGTTCAGCCATTGAAGATCTACTGAAATGAACCCTTGTTTCCTGGGAACCTCTGATGGTGGAGGAAAAGGGCACACGTTTACTTTCCCATTTCTCTGTAAACATACCACATGCGCTGCTAAGGCTATTATGTCCATGGATAGAACCAGGACATTTTTTCTTTCTGGATTTTTATATTCTATTAAAACAGATTTTAGTTTAAGGTCACCCTGCTTTGAGCCCCAAAAGACCACCCTTTAGACATCACCATAGCTATGGAGGATCAACTCAATTCTACCTTCCTAGAATATTTTCAAAATCTTAGTTACTCCTCTTCTAGGGCCAGGGCCTGACTCAGCCCTTAATACAGCTGTATGTATTCAAATTATGGAGTGCCCAAGTCCACCGCGTCTCCCTCACACCTTGTGATTTTCGTATCAATATACACAGTGTCTCACTAAGTTCATTTTCTGCTCAACTTCGCTGAACAATTTGTTTCTCACATCCCTACAGAGTGAAGAACAAGTAAAACTCACGTATACCATACTGTTGAACATTTCCAGGGGTTCTACCATTTATTTCTGACCAGTTTAAAAGTCTAGAGTGAATGAAATGAAGTTGACTGGGATTGGCTGCTTTTATTAGAAATTCCAAAGTCATTCAATCATTTATTTCTCTTCAACACTTACTTATACCTTAAACATTACAGATGGTTCCAAGTGTTCTCAATCTTGCTCCTCTGTTCGTATGATAATTCCAGAGTTATTACATAATGACCTAACCAACAGACCAGAATGTGATACAAAGATCTAAATGTGTCTCCAGAGAAATAGAGAATGCAGTAGACCATGCCTGGACTATGGAAAGTGCTTTATGGAGATAAAATTACAGTATAAAAATGAAGAAAACAAGCTTACTGAAACTAACATGTATAGTCTGATCTAAAAGCTGGTAACAGTGAGTGTTTAAATATTTAAAAATAAGAAAACAACTAACAAAAACAAAAATCTCTTTGCAGTCAGTAATAACCTAGAGCACAGAGAAACTGCCATGCTACGTACGGAAGAGAGAATTAGTGACGCACTAGTGAAGGAAAGAAAGCAAACATGCCCCAAGGTGGCTGAGCCAATGGCAAACGCTAATTATTCAGACAAGATGACATTCTGCCCCTGGACACGCTGCGCTATTGCTGGTAAAAATACCAATAGCGACTGTTTCTGAACTCCTACTTTGTTGGTCAAGCACTGTGGTGCACAAAACCTTTTACACTGGTAATACATATTCACTGCAAATAAATTAGGGGGGAAAGATCAGCTAAATAAAGAAATAAAGAGTATCATCAAACATTACTAACTAGATACAACCACTGATTACATGTTTCGTATACAGTCTACATTTGTACTTGCAGATTTAAATTACCTCATAGCCTGCTTTGCAAACTAAAACATGTCAAAAATGTCTTACCATGCAACACACATAGGAAGTTTTATATTTCAGCTACACTGCTATGAATCTTAACGTAACTAACAAGGATAATTATAAAATATCATCTAGGACATGAAAAAGTGAAAGGCCACTCAGGGTAACTAAGTCCACATCATTTATGGTAGAAAAAGGGCTGTACTCTTAGAGTAATTTCTCCCATTCAAAATGCGAGTTTCCTCCATAAACAAGCAAATTAATGCTGTGAGTTTATACTGAGCAGAGATAAAAATATATATGTCACCCAGCAGACAGCATATGGCCCAGAAGCCTATTAGAGTTTAGTAAATTCTTTTTTTTTTCCCTCTTAGTGGAGGTACTGGGGGATGAACCCAGGACCTCATGCATGCTAAGCATGTGCTCTACCACTTTGGGCTATACCCTCCCCCTAGTTCAGTAAATCCTTTTTGTTGATGTCGTGTAACTTTTTAAATTAAAAGTTGTCACTTCAATTAAGAAGCAAATACTAAACTATCTCAAATGATAAAATGATTAAAAAGACAAACAAGAGGATACATGAGTGGAAATTCTGACTCTATGAACATGATGGTCATCACACATCACTTTGGGAGGGGCCCTCTGCACCCTAGGTGATACGGTACCAGCCTCACAATGTTACCTCACTGAGATAGGGATCACCATCCCCATTTGACAGACAGGGACGCTGTCTGCCACTTTATTCACATGGTATTCCAACTGGTGGTAACTGTGGCTAGCCGGGCTGAGGTGAGGAAGGGGGTCTCACACATCCTCTCAGCAGGAGCTAAGATGGTGGGCTCCTCCCTCGTTCCTGAAACACCTGCTTCCCTTGGCTTCCAAGTCACTGCACTTACTCCACTGTCCTCCTCCCTCTCTGGCTGCTCCTCTTGTGTACTCCTTGGCTGCTTCTTATCATCTCCTGACCTATAAACCTCAGAGTGCCCTAGCGCTCACTCTTCCTGGTATTTCCCGCTTTGGTTCTCTAGCTACATTCACTTTCTTGGGAATCCTGTCCAGTTTTACGGCTTTAAATACCACCTACTGACTGCTAGTTCCCACATTCATGTCTCCAGTCTAGACCTCAACACTGAACTTCAGGTTTGTACATCCATCTATCAACTTGACGCCACCCCCTGGATGTCTAATAGGCACTGCAGACATACTATTCTGGCGCACTCTTCCCCCACGGTCCCCACCTCAGCAAACAGCACTACAGTTCCTCATGGCAGAAACCCTGGAGTCAACTCTGACCTTTGTCTCCCTCTCCGCTTCTTCTCCTCCTTCCCCTCTCCCTTCCCCTCCTCTCCTTTTCTCTCTCACACACACACCCCCACAGGGCTACATTCAAGATACAATGGCTAGAATATTAACCAGTCTTTAAAAGAAGGGAAATTCTGACACATGCTACAATATGGATGAGCCTTAAAGACACTGTGCTAAGTGAAATAAGCCAGCCACAAAAAGATAAATATGACCCCACTTATATGAGGTACCTACAGTAGTCAAATGCACGGAGACAGAAGGAAGAATGGTGGTTCCCAGGGGCTGGGGGGAGGGAGGAAGGGGAGTTACTGTTCAATGGGCACAGAGTTTCAGTTTGGGAAGATGACAAGGTTCTGGAGACGGCTGCACAAAAATATGAATGTGCTTACTGGCACTGAACTATACACTTAAAAACGGTTAAGATGGCAAATTTTATGTTATGTATAATTTAATGCAATTTAAAAAAAAGCACAACTGCTTCTCGCCACCTGGCCTGCTCCATTCTATTACAAGCCACAATCTCTCTTGCTAGGATTGCAACACAGCCTCTCAACTCATCTTCCTGCTTCCTTTCAATCAGGATTAGTTTTATCTTCACAGAACAACAACAACAAATGCAGTGGCTTAAATAAGAGTGATGTTTACTTCTTTCTAAAGTGAAAACAAATCTAGGCTTAGGCAATCCAGAGCTGGATGGAGGCTCCGGGTATCACACGGAGCCCAGCTCCCATCTCTCTGCTCTTCATCCTCACACAAGGCTCACATTCTTAAATTACCTCAAAGTTCTAAATGGTTAAATGACCTCCAGGCATTTGGCCTGCATTCTAGGTAGTAGAAAATGGCGGGGGCAGTGGGGGCACCCTTTTTTCCTCTAAAAACTTCCCAAATCCCAGCAGACTCATCTAAAGCCTCTAATTAGGTCTTCACGGATCAGAATTTACTCAAGTGATCACTCCTAGCTGTAAGAGAGGCTAGTAAGTACAGTCCTTTTTCCCTGGTTAACCTAAATTAAACTGCCTTGGCCTCTGTGGTTCCACAGAAATACACATAACAGGTAGCAGCACCGGTTCAATCCCATGACAGGGATCCGCAGAATACCGAGTTTCTGGTATTTACACCGCCATGTATTGAAATTGATGGAAACTGAAGATTAGGTGAGAAGGGACTTACTAGCCTTAAAATTTGTAAGCTAGTAATGCTAGGATTGGGAAATTGGTATTCATCACCTTTCAAGTGTGGGAGGATAGAAAAACCTTAGATTTTAAGATTTTTAAATGTATTATCTGTAGTACTAGTTTGTGGCAATTATGAACTCTCTAAGCCACATTAGAGGGGAAAATATGGTTGGTTTTATTTAAAAGTAACATTGCTAAGTCTAATCAGTGTCATCTTGGGTCAAACCACTTCATCCATTCCCATAAGGCTGTTGAGAAAAGTCATGTAGTTGGTGTCAATACAAGTTCATGGTTTCTAATTTTTTTTTAATCCTGAAAAAAAAATAAACAAAAATAAACAAAAAAGCCTCAAGAGTTTTATTATTAAGGCAGAAGGGGGAGGCTGGATTTGAGCGGCAACTAGCAGTCTCTTCTATCCCTGAGAGGCTTTCTGAAAACAAAAATCCACACATAAAGCTTTCTGAAAACAAAAATCAGATTATTTCCCTCCCCTTCTCAAGGTCTTCCAGTGGCTTTCCATCACAATGAGAAAAAAAATCTTAACTCCTCATTCTGTCTTACAAAACCCTGCATCATCTGGCCCCCAACTATTCTCTGAACTTATTATTTCTTACCCCACCTCTCTCTCTCTACTCTTGCCACACCAGCTTTCTTGGGGTTCCTCAAGAATTTTGAGCACAGCTCCTATCTCCAGTTTTTGCATAAGCCAGTTCCCACTACCTCAGATTTTCAAAACATCACCACTACTGACATTTGGGACCAGAGAAGTCTCTGTTGTGGGGGGCCGTCCTATGCTGCACAGGGTGTTAGCACCATCCCTGGTCTCCACTCACCAGATGCCAGCAGCCCTGGTTGGGAGATGCAGCCACTCTAACCCTTCAGATCATACTGTTTCGAATAAATTTTCAATTTCTTACTATTAAAAAAAAATCAAAGAGAAAAATCCCTTCTTCCTAGGGTGACTTGAGACACCAAGAGCTGCAATAGAGCTCAGATGAGGCAGTGGAGGGGACCTTCTGAGTATCCAGGCATCTGTTTTGCTGCAAGACTAAAACATAACCTGAGGGACTACAAGGAAGAGATATATCAAGACTCCACCTCCTCCAAATAAATTTGAATTAAAAATCAGAAAATGAAGAGCTTTGTGCTCCTGCAAACTTTTGCTTTTAATGATCTGGGGCCTGCGTCCTGTCACCTAATGTTCCATACTTCATGCAGAAACACCATGGGTGTGTATGTGTGGGGCAGAGGGGATACTCGTCAAAGGCAGAAAGAGAAACTGAGATCCTAAAGGATGACAAAAATTGTCCCCTTAATACATAGCGAGTCAGTAAATTTCTGATTTCCTAACATGCAAGTACAGTATCTGTCACTCTGTCATACCTCCTCCATCAAACCATTCTGGTTCCTCTGGTATGACTGATAAGCTCTTCTAAATGACTAAAATTCCTCTCACTCAACCCTAGCACCAAAATAAATAAATAAATAAAAATAATAAGAGGAGTGGGAGGAGATGTCTTTTTTATGACAAACAAAAATACTTCTAGACCTTGCCAATTGCACCGCGGGGGAGAGTACACCCTGACCCCATTTGCAAATGAGCCACTACTCCACCTGGAGCGTTCAATCGTTTGGCCGTTGCTCTGAGAGGTAGTGCTCAAAAGCCCCATCCTCGGAGAGGCCTTTCCTCTACCTCTCTCTCTCCTCGTCATTCTTCATTTCTCTTCACAGCACCTCTCAACACCTGACATTACGTTTGTCTGTGCTATGCACTTTTTACCTGTTTCCCCATCTAGGAGTTGAGCTGGATGTGCATGGGGTCTTTGCTTTGCTCTCAGTTATGTTCTCATGGCCCTGGCACATAGTAGACAATCCTTCCATACATTTTTGTTGAAAGAAGAAAAGAAAGCAATGACTACCCTTCACATAAAAGCACCAAACTAGGCCAAGGGCAGCATGGTGACTGCAGGACATCAGGAAGTCAGCAACTATGTGCAGATGATAACTGATTCTTCCCCCAAAACTCTTCAGCTCTCTTTCCCTGGACAGCTCTTCTGCAGCCAGCCCACAGAGACCAGCTGCAACCTTGAGCTTACTCTGAGGATGACATCGTCAACAGGCATGGGGGAGACCATGACTCTCCTCTCCTGGAGAAAGAAAGTCCACATACCATGTAAGGCTTTCTGCAAGTGAGATGCTCATCGTGAATGAAGAATCGGGTATAACATATGTTATGCCTTGGAACTGCATGCTTATTCTTTCAAATCGAGAACGAGTATTGTAATCAATGGATACACTGCTGACAGAATAAAGGGTAAATATAAGGGAGTAAAAAAGACGTATTTTCCATGTGTTTGTATATGCATATCTGTTCGCTGCCATCCGTCAGATACATAAAACAATTAACAGTGGTTTTATCTGGGACTGCGATGGAATCAGAAGGGAGACACAGAGAAGGGGGCTTATGCTATTCAGAAATGTTTGAATTTTTTACCATTAGCCTGCATCATATATAAGAAAAACAAATCTTACCAACAGTAATACATCCAAAACATTCCCCTTAAAATGAGTACTAACACAAAGATGCTCATTCTTAAAGCTGATTGTTTTATACATTAAAACCTATGGTCAATGCAACAAGCTATACAACCACTGGAAGAGAGGAGATACATGCAAATGACATGACCACAGGTACCCAAAACCCCAAATAAACCAACTGAAACAGAATTATTGAGTTTAGCCACATGGCAGGAGACAAGATGAAAGTATAAAAATCAGTGGTGCTCCTATGTTATAGAAAAGACTTTTAAATATTATTTCATTCATGAGAGCAACTAAAATTAAAATTACTTAAGAATTTTAAGAAGATATACAGCCACTAGAAAGAAAATTTACTGAGAGACATAACAGAAAGCTTCAGAGAAGACATAATAAACTGCTAAACTGAAAACAAAACAAAACAATTCAGCAGGTGTATCCCGGGTCATAAATATGTTTCCCATCACATCCTCGCCCCTCTTCCGCTGGCATGTGCTTTCTTGGAAGCAGCCCTCAGGGAACCACCTCAGGCACCACAGTCTTGTGGCATGAGTTGGGGTGACTCTGCCTGAACCCCACCCCCGGGAGTAGGCACACAAGTCAGGCCTGGCCAGTGAGTTCATTAGTTTAATCTTTCCAGTCACAGGGTCCAAGGACAGGCAAGTGACCCAACCCAAGCCAACCAAACTGAGTTCTAGAACTTTTGTCAGAACCTGGGGCAAACAGAGGTGCTCTTTCTGCTCAGTGGTTGGCGACTCTGCCATAGAGAGAGTCTGCTTCTGTTCAGCACTTGTGAGTCCCTGGATCCAGCCATGCCCCAAAGCTACCTTTCTTCAGTTTCATGGGGTCAATTTTCTTGAGCGGAAGTACAGTGCTACAGTCAAGAGACTGCCTGGTCTAAAGACTGGATCTGCCATGAGACTTCTGGTAAGTTGTTCAACCTCTCCACACTTGTCAATAAAATGGGAACATGAGTCGTACCTAACTCACAAGGTTGTCCACTGGGGAAAAAAAAGCTGAACCTAAAAAGCTGAGTATTATGTTTTATTCAGTGGATTTTCTGAGGACTTAAGCCCAGAAGACAGCTTCTCAAGATACCTCCGAGGGATTGCTCTGAAGATGTAAGAGAAGAACCAGGAGTTTTGCAACAAAAATCAGGTAGTCGGAACATCAGAAGATTACTATTAATTAAGGAAAACCAGACATCTCAAGTTAACGAACTTAGCACGGTTTTCTAAGTATGGAAAGATCCAAGAGTCTGGGCTCATGGAAAGCATCCCTTTGATACGCACCTTAGCTATCAAGGGCCAGTATCCGGCTTTTCTCCAGTCCTCTCAGGGTGCAGAGGCTGCTGGCCTGATACCCTTTGTATGTCGTCAGTAAACAACATCCTTTGTTTACTGATATGGCAGGTGACATTATTCCTCCACAAGATCATTAACAGAATTCAGTGAGTTAATGTGCAGAACCTCAGAGCAATACAGTACATAGTACTATATGACTATTAGCTGCTTTTTGCTTTTATTGTTGTTTAAGCTATTGTGAGTTTGGTTTCTGTCACTTTAAGTCATAGCATTAAAAAAAAAACACACATCGAATCATATCACTCTCTTGCTCAAAATACCCCTCTAAAAAAATCCCATCTCATTCTATATAAAATCTAAACTCTTACCAGGGCCTCCAAGGTTCTTTCCCAGGTTAGGTGGGAGGTGCTGGTATGGGGGCTGGGTCCTGTCAAAGTGAGCCGGGTGGGGGGACCCTGAGCCAATCAACAGTCAGGCTTGAGGCTGCCCTCCATCTGCATCACTGAACTCTTTACACCTAGTGTCACAGTTTACTTATTTAACTGTTGCCCACCAGGCCTGGAGCACTTTCAATAGTCCTCACTCATCTTTGCCAGCTTGCAGCCAGCTCACCTGTCTTTTATTTTGGAGAGTGGGTGGTAGCAGCCAGGTGAAGAAGAAAGCAGGCCAGGTGACTGGGGCCAGGAGCTAATGGGGCCTCAGAAGGGGTCAGGAGTGACCAAGGACTCACAGGGGTTCCTTCACTTTCCTGTCTCTCGACAGTGTTAGCTGGATCAGAAAGCCCAGTCTCATGGAGGGATGGACACTGCAAGCAAGTCCCTCTGCACAAAGACTGCACTGGCCTGAGGCAGCAGAGAGGTACAGGACACAACCCCTGTGTATGCTGGCCCCAGAAGGATTTTAGGTAAATGTGGTTTTTACAGACAGATGCTCAATTTCCTGATTTGTAAGGATGAAGGAGGCTGCCAAAACAGGCTATTATCCAGTTCCGTGAAATCTCAGAAACTGACCACTAACCATAAACATTTAGAATAGAAAGTAATTCAGAAAAGTTAGTTCTATGTAAAATTACATTTCACGAAATCATTTGTTTCCTTCTAATTTGTCCACAAAATATCATTTTTCCCTTATGTTCACTCAAGCCTTTTTACCAACTGTGAAATGTTGATTTAACATTCTCCTAAAAGAAAGCAACATTGTAATTTTAGTCACCAAAACTACAAACACATTATTCTTTCCTTGACTCCTCCCTACTGCTGGGGTCCTGCCTTCAGAGGTGTCTGCTCTCTGATCTCATTTTCTTCCTTGATTCACTTTTATTTTCTTCATGTTTTGAAAAGCACCTGCCTTTCTTCTCATCGTTATAGTGTACTCAATAATACTCTGTGATATTGTGATTTACAATAAGAAATATGTATTTTGGACTTCTTCTAAGGTTCCTGGTACACAGCTCCTAAAACCCTTGAAATTTTCTAGGGGATAAGAAAGATGAAATATCTTTTGTTGTTCACAACAACGCTCTTTCAACCGTAACTGAGTTTATGTTAATGAGGTAACTTTTGGAAAACCCCTAAGGATGGGGACTGGTTGCCAGGGGAACCAAGTTTGAAACTTTCAGCCCAATCCTTCTGGTGAAGGGGAGAGGCTGGAGATAGACTCAATCTTCAATGGCTAAAGATTTAATCAACCACACCTGTGCAATGAAGCCTCGAAAAAGCCCGTAGTGTGGAGCTTCTGGGTTAAAGAACACGTCGAGGTGATGGGAAGGTGGCACAGCTGGAGAAGGCATGGATGCTCACATACCTTGCCCTATGCGTATCTTTCATCTGACTGTTCCTGAGTTATATCCTTTTATAATCTAGTAAGTAGAATGTTTTTCTGAGTTCTGTGAGCTGCTCTAGCAAATTAACTGGACCTGTTGGGGGAAGGGGGGCGGGTCATCACAGGAATTTCTGATTTATAGCCAGTTGGGAAGACACACAACATCCTGGACTTGCGACTGCTGTCTAAAGGGGAAGGGGGCAGTTTTGTGGGACTGAGCCCTTAACTGTGGGATCTGATGCTAACTCCAGGTAAATAGTGTCAGAATTGATCCAAAATTGCTTGGGGTGGGAAAGCCCCCAGCAACAACTGACGACCACAGCACCAAAAGTGAAGTAGAGTATCCTGTGAATAGACAGATGTGGACAAAGAGTGTTACAGTTATATACTACTATGCACTCTATTGCTCTGAGATTCTACACACTAACTCACTGAATTCTGTTAATAATCTTGTGGAGGAAGAATGTCGTCTGCCACATCAGTGAACAAAGTACGTTGCCTATATCAAGCCAACAGCCACTGCAGCCACCCCCAGCTGTGCACCCTGAGGGGATTGGAGAAAAGCGGGATACTGGCCCTAGATAGCTAAGGTGCGTATCAAAGGGATGATTTCCATGAGCCCAGACTCTTACATCTTCCCATACTTAGAAAAGCATGCTAAGTTCATTAACTTGAGATGTCCGGTTTTCTTTAACAGTAATCTTTTGATGTTCCAACTACCTGATTTCTGTTGCAAAACTCCTGTATATCCTGGCTCCTCCTCTGCTTCTCTGGAGCAATTCCTTAGAGCTATGTGAGAAGCTGTCTTCCTGGCTTAAGTCCTCAGAAAACCCACCAAATAAAACATAATTCTCAATTTTACGGTTGTGCTTTTTTTTTTTTTTCCAGTTGACACAGAGAACAGAAGAGTTTTCCTAAATACTCTCCTTGCTGTTAGAAGACCACTTCACGTGCACAACTTCCTCCATGAAATGGAATCCATTACGGGGTTTCCCTGATACATTACTTGTTTCATGTGGTCATAAATTTCTCTCTTCCTTTCTTTAAAATTGGAAAATATCTAAACATACACAAAAACAGAGTATAACAAACCACCATGTACCTATCAAAAAGCTTCAATAACCATCAACATTTTGCCATATCTTTTTCATCCTCCCCGACTCCACTTTTTTCTGCTGGAAAGTTCTGAAGCAAATCAAATCAACCAAGTACCTGTACATGTTCAAATTATCTTATATTTAAAAATTTCTTTTTTTTTTTTTGGTTTGAATCTCAATCCCTAAAAGCTCATTTTATTTGGTTGTTTTTTCTCTTAACTACCTAATTTTTCTTCATGCTACTAGACTTTACTGAACAGATCAGGTCAACTGCCTATAGAACATGCCACATTCTAGATTTGTCTGATTGCTCCCTTGTGGTGTTGTGTAACTTGTTCCACCGTATCCCATGTTCCTTGTAGACTTGAGAATTCATTCTATAGTGCAAGACTATATTGAGTCATGATCATTTGGTTGTCTCATATTCAGTGATGCTGAAGTTGACCAATGGATTTGGGTGGGAAAGGCCTAATTCTCTTACGAAGCTCCCCAACAGCTTTTCACAAATGCTTTTATCCTCCACTGTTGTCCACCACCTAAGTCAGTTCATTGTAGTCTACAAAATGGTGATTTTCCTAATTGTATCACCCCTTCTACAAGGAAGAACACTGAGATGCTTCTAAATAGAAGCTTCCCTAATCCACTAGGGTCATTTGGTTACCCTGAAAAAAAGTATGTACTGGAGAAACAGGAAATTTGCTTCATTCCTCATTTTTCTCCTTTTAATTAGCAATTTTCAGAATGAGTTGGTTGTACAGTACTTCTTAACAAATCAAAGGATCCAGTCTCTCCAAAGTGGCAGATGCCCCCTGATCCCAGAGGCTTCCACCCACGTAGAGTGGGCTAGGCAGAAAGTAAATCTTATTTGTTGTTCACAATGAAGTTTTGCAGAATCATCCAAATTCCAACTACTTAATTATAGCTTCTTCTGAAGGCTAAACTCCAAAGACAATTTAGATAATAGAAGATTCACCTTAATAAAAGAATAAACCAAAAAGAGTGATTAGAAATTTGCAACAGCCTGAAAACTGATTTACATAAGTGTTTTATGAAATGAACTTCAGTTTCTGATTCACAGTAGCAATTTGGGTTTTCATTTGGCACATATAGTTAGGAAATATTTACTCCATAATCTGTTACGGAAGATCAACTAGCCAAAACAAGAAAGAGGCAACACTGAATTTCACCTTTAGGCAAGGGAAAAAAAAGCAGATTTAACTCCATTAGGGTTAACAAAAGTCACATTTTGAAACCAGCTTCTAATATTTTCCATTACTGTTGCTCTACAGTATTTTTGGCATATATTTATCCAAAATGAATGTTAATATGCCTGATGAATTAAGGTCCCTAAGAGTCAGTGCTCACAAAAAATTATTTCAAACAGATTCACAGGTATACAGTATACAAAAGACATTTGTCAGTGCACCAAACTTTTGAAAGCCAAGGTTCAATTATATAAAGACTTGATTTAATGTCTGCCTGCCTATTGACAAGGTGGTAATATAGTGGGTGCTCTGTATCTGCAGGTTCCACAGTGGCAGATTCAACCAACTACGGATCAAAAATGTTCAGGGGCGGAAATATTCCAGAAAGTTTCAAAAGCAAAACTTGAATTTGCCATGCAGGCAACTATTGACATGGCATCTACATTGTATTTACAACTATTTACGTACATTTACACTGTATTAGGTATTAAAAATAATCTAGAGATGATTCAAATTATACAGTGGGATGTGCATACGTTATATGCAAATACTATGTCATTTTATATAAGGGACTTCAGCATCTTCAAATTTTGGTATCCTGAGGGGGTCAAAGAACCAATTTCCTGCAGATAGGACTGTTCTTAGACAGTTATTAACAATACTGGGAGATAAAAAAGAGAGTCTCTTTAAAGACCTGTAACTCCCAGGAAACCTGTACCAACACTGAGGCCCCAAGGTGAAACCAGAGCCCCAGAGCTGTCAAGGGGTGAAAAAAGCAAAGGGACAAGTGGCATCACTTTGTCTTGCTGCCCTCCCTGCACCTTCCCTTCAGAGGCTGACCTCTTTATCTTTCTGACCTCACCCCTAGTGTCTCACTTTCACTCCCTGCTTCAGCCACAACAGGTCCTCACTGCCCTTCAAACACAAATTTGCTCCTGCCTCAGGAACTCTGCACTAGATGTTCCCTCTGCCTGGAATTCTCTTTTTCTGGTTATCACCAGGGCTTACTCCTTCATCTCCTTCACATAATCACATTCTCAGTGATGCCTTTTCTAACCATCTTATCAAAGATCACACCCTTGTCTATCTACTGAAGGGAAGGAATTTCTGTCTTGTTCTCTGATGTATCCTCGGTGCCTGGAACAGACCCTGGCACCAACAAAATATGCAAAATATCTGTGGAATGACCACATGAACAAGCCAATTTGATTCTTTTACTTACATTAGCACTGAAAAAGTAATTTTACTTAAGACAAGTGATAGATGTTTGTAAATAGAGGCTGACATCTGTGGCCTTCTAATAAATAGAAAACCACAGTCTATCTTTGTCTATCTTTCTTTAATATGAACTACATATTTTAATTGTAAATGACCCTTAGTTAGAGTAATGATTTCTAGGACAAATGAAATTGAGGAAGATAAAATCAAAGAAAACTCACAGCCACTCAATTCAGCTAGCCTGGCATTTTATAGAAACACTGGAATTAACCTAATCATAAAAAACACCAGTGGAGATGCCCCATAGACTCAAAAAGAAAAGATATAGACAGCAAGTCCCATGTGGTCTACCCCTAAAAAGTGTTATGGAATGTCAAAGCTTTGTACAAAGAACAAATTCAATATGGGAAACTCTATTTTTCCCGAGTTCACGTTTTGGCTAGCCAGGCAGTTCGAGACTTACACAAAGGAATCCCCATGAAGCACTTGATTAAGATCATATTTCTCACTTTAGACAACATTCCAGTTCATATACAATGTAACTTATACATTTTTTGCATACCCAGAGGGAGAAAAATCCTACCTAAACTGCCAATTGGCTTGTTCACAGGTTCCTAGCTATTCCTAGTATATTTTAAGACATCCCCAATCCCCTGCCCCACTTCCTGCCCTGTGTACCCCCATTCTAGGTGAAAGGCAAATGGAGCAGTAACTACCAGGAGAGGAGGTCCCCTAGGGCTTTTATGCTGAAAAGATCCTGGCAGTTCCTACATCAGGCAAGGTAATACTGCTGGCGCCTTACAACACCGAAAGAGAAGATCACACACAGGGGAAAGGGAGACGCCTACCTCAAGAACCAGGAAAGAAATGAGCAGAGCAAATGTTCTAGGAGAAAAATGCATTTTTCCAACTAAAAGGGTTCCAGTGAGAAGAATAACCTGCTGTACATTTCTCGCCGATGTTGGTTTTGTACATAATTGTGCTCTGTACTTCAGAGTAGGGCTAATAGCACCTTTCAAGACATGTTGGAAGCAATAATAATATGTGATGATGATGACAACTAGCTGGGTACAGTGTTTCACATACACTAGTGGCTTCTGATCTTCACAAGAACTTGGAAGGTGGGTGGTAATTCCATTTTGTAGATGAGCAAACTGAGGTTTAGACATGTTAGAAGATTTGCCTAAGGCCATACAGAGAGGAAGCAAAGTCATTTTCTAAATCCACATCTTCTGACTCCATGCCCCATAATAAACAGTGTCATAAGCACTGGTTAACTAATGAATCACCACAGTCACAACTTATGTCTCTAACAGTGAGATTACAAAGGTGAACCACTGGGGTAAGAGGCAAAGTCACTGATGAGTACAGACAGGATAGGACTCATGTACACCCTGCCTGCCCCAGGGCACACAGTCAGCACCTGCAGTTCCCAGACACACGCACCAGGATCTGTAAATCAACGAGCGTATCTCAAACCTGCCTGTAAGTAAGGGAAAATTAGAAGCAGATTTTGGCCACCTTCCAGGGTGGGACAACGGAATTGGTACTTTGTCTTAGATTTAAAATGGTCAAGCATTTCCATATCAAGGTCAAGGCCTTCCTCACTCACCCTGGACTAACTCCTGAACAGAGCTCCTTGCCTAGCCAGTCAAGTTCAGCAATGTCAGGCCACAGACTTCTTCCCCCTAGGAGTGAATGTTAAAGAGCCTTTTAGGGCCTTGCTGATAAAAGTTTAAAAAGACCAATAGGAAAAAAAACAAATGCCTAGCCATTCCAGCTGAGTTGGTGAATACTCTGAGACAGAGACCCTTATAGGCCCATGGCAGTACAGAAAATCCAGAAACAACAAATATCGCTCTGTGGAAAAAGCAAAATGTTACATCTGCAAACCTCCATTTGGCAATCGCATTTTAGGCTTTACTTTCAAGTCAGCAGAATACACCCATAGATTCTAAAACCCATCAACAGCACTTAGTTTCCAGTCTAGCCTCTGAAAGCCAGTTTAGCCCATTATTTAGAAAAACATGGTAATATTCCAACTAACCTAATCGCATTTCAATGGGAAAAGCCAAGCCAAAATTCCAGACCACAATAATAAGAAATATTTCCCATTCTCAGCTCAAGTGGTCTATGCTAGTCCCAGGAAAACAGAAGGGACAAGATAGGTGCTACTGCGGTGCGCCCCAGTGGCTTACTAACACTAACTCCCAGCTCCTCAGGGCTGTTTCATCTTTTTCTAGCTGTCCTGACCCACGGAAGAAGGGAACTTGCCCTACTGGGCTGGAGGGCAAGTGGCTCTGAAGATCTACCTCCGTCTCCTCCAGGACCTGGTGGCACAGCCTGAAGAAGAGCTCAATAACTTACAGGTTAAAATAAGAGCCTTTGGCCTCATTTTTGAAACCATTCTTGCCTGAAATTCTAGTTAAAGCTACAAGTGCTTCTGTCATTATAGGATAGCAGCTGTAACAGTCTGGGTCTGACACTGTTCAACACTTCCTGGGAGGGCAGAGTCCCTAACTGCTCTCTTGCCACATCTCTGTAGAGCAGTGACCAGGCACACTGGGGGCTGAACAACATGGTTCTTTATGTAAAACAAACAAAAGCCAAAGCTGTACATCTGCACGTGCACAAATATGTACCTGTGCACGTGTAGACAACAGTCTGGAATGGCACATGCCAACCAGTTAACAGGTCTCTTCTGGGAAAAGGAATGGGATGGGAGAGTAGAGCAGTAGTTTTCAGATTCACTGCTTGAATTTCTTTTGAGAAGTACATTTTTACAAAATATGCTTTTATGCGTAATTTTGAAAATACTTTAATCTATGACAAGCCATTTTAAAAACACTTCAAAATCATGGTATCTCTGAATATAATATGATCATAGAAAAATCAAAAATTATAAACATACTTCAATAGGTTCAAAACAGAATGACCCAAGGAAGATACTATACATTTATACCAGCAGGTTCAGCAAATGATAGTCCATGGGCCAAATCCAGTCCAAAAGACAGGTCTACAAGGTAAAACTGGTTTTTACATTCTTAAAGGGATACTTTAAAAAAAAGAAGAAAACATGACAGAGACACGTGTGGCCCATGAAGCTTAAAATTTATTATTTGCCCTCTACAGAAAGTTTGATGATATCTAATTTACACCAAGACTACTGTGTCATCTCAAAAACAGTTCTAAATTCCTCTTAGAAATGCCTTCAAAATCACTTTTAAACACAATAAAAATGAATCATAATACTTAATAGTCTACTTTTTCCCCCTTAAACCCACAACAGTATAAGTTATTCATTCAGCCACCTCAATCATCAGATTTGGCTCAGAAGACTGGTGATTTCCTAAGATCAAATACAACCCTGGGATGGGGAAAGGAACATTCTCCCGCCTAGCATCCAGACACTTAACCTCTGATGTGCTTCTAAAATGTACAAGGACACATGGAAAAATCAAACTCAGAAGAACTCTCTAAGTAGCTAAAAATAATTTTTTAAATCTCTCAGTGAAACTAATTTAACAGATGACAGTTTAATAGCTATTTCCTAAACCAAGGAAAGAACAATGTCATCTTTATTCTGAATGAAATTTGTATCCAATCTTACACTCTAATCTAGAGCCCTGAAAAAGGGAGAATATTTCGTTTTGACTCTCAAAGACCCTAAGAAATGTACTGAGTAAGAATCAAATGCATCCAAATGTGAACAGCTGTAAATTTAGAACTG
Organism: Vicugna pacos; assembly: GCF_048564905.1. Classification (NCBI taxonomy): domain Eukaryota; kingdom Metazoa; phylum Chordata; class Mammalia; order Artiodactyla; family Camelidae; genus Vicugna; species Vicugna pacos. Next base: position 16,350,212 of record NC_132995.1, read on the forward strand.
GAAAGATGATTTATCCTGTAAACATGTGTGGAACTTTCTACATTAAACCAATGGTTCTATATAAAGACAATTCACAAATAAATCTTCGTTTATAATATTTAGAAACCTCAGTCCCCACTGTGTACTTTATTTGAACAGTATGTTATTTGGAAATTAAGTTCCAATTTGAAAATTAAAAAAATATATATATAGGCTGATTTGGCTTTTTGTTTAATAATTTTTTATCCTACTTAATTTGAAACAAAAGCAATTCAGAACCTGGCATGCAAAAATTTTTACAAGGTGAGGAGGGGCAATTTAAGGGTAGGGGAGTGGGAGGTTCAAACTGCTGGGTGTAAGACAGGCTCAAGATTGTACTGTCCAACACGGAGCATACAGCCATGGGAAGAAACCTTTAAAAATTGTCTAAAAATTAAAAAAAAAATTTTAAAGAAATGCAAGTGCTCAAATAAGAAATATACGACTCACTCAAAAATTTTGTTTTTACAAGGACAGAGCATCAATAGAAAAAAGAGGGCAAAGACCATCATTTCGGTGATTAGGGAAAAACTAAGACAACATTCTCACTTACCTCTGGAATACATTTTCCTACCCGAGTGTGACACAGAAGATACTCTACCTCAATGTCCTGGAGACTGAATTCCTTCTGATCCGTAAAGTTTGCGGCCCCGGCACTGAGTTCCATCAGCATTTTGGCGATCTCGGGCTTTATGGCTGACGTCAGCCGGCTGGCGGCTTCCATGACGTGCTCTTGCACGTCTTTGAGCTGCATGGCTGCCTTGGAGTAGTGAGAGTTCCTGAACACGGTGCTGAAGAGATCTGTGAGGAAAGTGCTGGCACGGCAGAAGACGTTGAGGGCATCCAGGTACTTGGAAATGCCCTGCTGGATGTCAGCGATGGGGGTGGAGTGGGGCACGGCGTGGTGGCAGCTGCCGGCAGCGGCCAGGCCGCCCAGGGGGGCGGTGGCGGCCGTGGACGCCAGCGGGGCACTCAGCGCGCGGCCCAGCTCGGGCATCGGGTACTGCTGGTGCTGCTGCCCCTTCTGCTTGGACCCGCCAAGCAGGAAGCGCCGCTTGTAGTCCATTTTACTGTCCTGGGCGCTGCAGCAATACATGCGGGAAGGCCGACTGTCCCAGTGACCGCCAGAGGGTCAGGGTTCTGAGTCCTCCTTTTCCTTTTCACCTAATACTGTGGCTAGGTATAAAAATAATGGAGTTCTGCAAATCTAAGTTTTAAAAAAGGCATTTCCATGAGGCAGGTGACCATGTGATCCAACGTAGATGTGAAAAGGACAACGGGTTTATATAATTAATATTTTCAGTGTAGGCAGGACCTCTGACAAAAAATAAAAGTGTGTCTAAAATGCTATATAAGAACTGTTAGCGCTCCACTCTCTTAATAAAAAGATATGCTTGCTGAGAAAAATGTTTACCTATAATTGCTTTGCAAGAATATTTTGATACTGTATTTACAATGGCAGAAAAATAACTTAACTTTAAAAAATGTAATATAATGTATCTTCAATATACCAGAAAAGTTAGAACCCAAAACCCACAAGCTGATCAACAGCAATTTAAAAAGCAGTACAGAATAACTTCACACTAAGTCCTTAGGAAGGAAGATCAAATCTCTGCAGAATTTTGACAGAGCCTGCCTGCCAAATCCATTTACCTGTAAAGCTTCTCAATGCGAAAAATTTCCAAGTTTCCTTTAATATTTTCTGAAAACAAGTTTTTTTTGCAAAAAATGGCATCTGTTATTGTAAGTCTTCTCCTTTCCTTTTGTTTGCTGAGGTAGCGGTTTCCTTGTAACATTAATAAGAGGTGCTTCCAGACTGGGTTGGCCCTCAATTGTAAAGTCTGAAGCAAGAATGCACAGATGTATTTGTAAGGCCTCTAAGTCATTTCCTGTAAGGGGGAAAAATAAGATAAAGTTAGGAAAGTTACAAGACAGTGAGTAATTCTGAAACATTAACTCCTGAAATGCTATTATCCACAAAGATGGGCTACAAATGAGTAAGAAACCATATTAAAACTTTATAAAAACAGGCACAACAGTGAGAATGGAACTATGATACGATAACTGTTAGAAAATTCCTCAAGTTGTGATACAAAAATAATGCAATAAAAAAATTTTGATTCCCCACTAACCACTCCAAAGCTCAGGCTGACAAATGACACCATCCAGTGGGGCCTGGACTTGTGTCTGTGTTTGGCATTCCCTTGTTTCCTTCTCAAAGAGCGCACAAATCCACAAGAGAATTGGAGGGGTACTCAGATTATGGTGAGGGTCGTCGACAAGTACAGCACTCACAAAACCTTAAGGGGGACTGGAAAACGGAGCGATGAGCAAAGACTGAGAGAAATCAGGATTGTTATAAAGAAAATGCTACTCTGAGATAGTCCTTGACTGTAGGATAGGTTTTGATAAGTACAAAAGGGATAGCTAGGGCTCACCAAGTCAAAGGACCACCACAGCAAAGGCCGTGAAGCAAGGTGGCTTAAGGTCTGTTCAGGACACCCACTTTACTGGGCTGGAGTGAAGAATACAGAAAGACAGAGCCTGAAGAGGAGAGTGGCTGGCAGGTCTGCAGACAGGATTCTCTTCTCATCCTCAGCCAGGTAGGTACCAGTTTCCCCTCCAGACATTCAAAGGGAAGCCTGGCACAGTGTGCCGGTTACACCCTGAGGCAGCTTCTATAGAATCCCTGGCTCTGGACAGTTTCAAACAGCAAGGTCTGGACATCTCTGGTTGTAGTTTCTGAACCTATAACAGTGGAGTCGTGTGCTTCTTCTCACAAAGCTGACATCAGGTTCACACTTGCCTGAACTATCTGTTCTCTCAAAGATAACAATAGTTCAAATATATTTTATTGAGTTTACATGTAAACTTCAAACTATATCATGTCTGTATACAGTTTGGTCTACTTATTGATAACAAGATTTTCTTTCTTTTCATTTTCCTTTTTTGGTAGATAAAAATAAATACAAGGCATACCTTGACACTCATCATGGCCAACTACTATGCTTCCTTTATGGTTCTACAATTGCATAAAGAATCCAGGAAGGCAGGCAGGTTACAAGAGCAAGAGATGAGAAAAGTGCTGTGTGTACAAACACATACACTAAATGTAGCAACACTAACCTAGCTAGCATATACATTCAACTAAACTGGCCACCATTTGTAGCTCCATGTTCAAGAGAATCTTGACTCTTAAAAACTCTCATAAACTTTTCAAGAAACAAGATATCAGTTATTTGTAAGAAATCTGGGAGTGTGGGAGGGATCAATTAGGAGTCTGGGATTAACAGATACACACTACTATATATAAAATAGATAAATAACAAGGACCTATTGTATAGCACAGAGAACTACGTTCACTATCTTGTAATAATCTATACTGGAGAAGAATCTGAAAAGAATATATATATACACACACACACATATTCTGAAAACAGAATCACTTTGCTGTATACCTGAAACTAACAAAATGTAAATCAACTATACTTCAATAACATTTTCTTAAAAGTAAAAAAAAAAAAAGAAATCTGTTCTTAAATGTTCTTTTTTCAAATTCATTACAATAAGGCAATCATATCAATCCCTACCCAAGTGCTCCATTATAATCAATGTGGCTTTATAAATTCCGAACTACAACAGAAGCTCTCAACAGGAGTCTTGAAGGATGGAAGTGTGTGTGCCTGTGGAGGAAAATCATCACCTTGAGCTGGCCACAGGGAGTGTCTTGAGTAGCCCTGAGGAGCATCATTCTTTGTTCTGTGCTGCAAACTGGTGCCTCTGGCTCTGAGAGTCCACCCTCATCCCTCTGCCAGATGACCCTAGAAGGTCAAGTAAGGTCTACACACTTACCTAATTTTTAAAAAAGTATCATAAATATTAAGATTTTTTTTCACTTTATGTACTTCCAAAGTTTATTTAAATGAAATCTACTGTTTAAAAACATACTACTTCACCAAATTCAACTACAAATTCAATGCAATCTCTATCAAAATTTGAACTATCCTTTTAACAGAAACAGGCAAGCTGATCCTAAAATGCATGTGGAAATACAAGGGACCCAAGATGACCAAACAAATACTGAAAAAAGTACATTGGAAGATTCACATTTCCTGATTTGAAAACCTGCTGTAAAGGTATATAGTAATCAAGACAGTGAACTACTGGCGTAAGTAAAGACATACATACCAATGGAATGTAACTGAGAGTTTAGAATGACCCATACCTCTATTATAAATAGATTTTAGACAAGAATGCCAAAACCATTCAGTTTGGAAAAGAACAGTCTTCAATAAATGGTGCTGGGACAACTAGATACTCACATGCAAAAAAAAAAAAAAATCAGTATGAACCCCTGTTTTATAAACAAAAATTAACTCAAAATGGATCAAAAATCTTAATGTAAGAGCTAAAACTAAAAAACTCTTAGAAGAAAATATAGGTGTAAATCTTTATGATCTTAGATTAGGCAATGGTTTCTTAGACATGACCTCTTAAAGTACAAACAATAAAAGAACAAATAGGTTCTGAACTGAACTTCATCAACATTAAAATGTACATCAAAGTCACTATGATGGTAAAAAGGCAACTCACAGCATAGACAAAAATACTGGAAAATCATATAAGGGTATAGTATCCAGAATATAAAAAGAATTCTCAAAATTCAATAATAAAATGATAAATAATCTCTTAAAAGATGGGTAAATGATATGAATAGATGTTTCTCCAAAGATACACAACTGGTCAGTAACCAAATGAAATGATGCTCAACATGGACAGTCACTAGGGAAATACAAATAAACCATAGTGAGATACCATTTCACACATTCTAGCATGGCTACAGTAAAAACAAACAAAAAACAAAACAGAAAATAAGTGTGGGCGAGAATGTGGAGAAACTGGAACCCTCATAAACTGCTGGTGAGAACGTGGAAAAATTCTGCTACTGTGGAAAGCAGTCTGGCAGTTCCTCAAAACATTAAATGAGAGTGGCTGTAAGACCAAGCAATTCCACTCTTAAGCATGTATCTGAGAAAACTGAAAACATAAGTTTATATAAAAACTTGCACATGAATGTCCATAGCATCATTACTCACAAGAGCCCCGAAATGGAACAACACAAGTCTATCAAATGATGAATGAGTAAACAAAATGTGGTATAGCCATACAATGGAATATTACTGAGCTATAAAAAGAATGAAGTATTGATAAATGCAGCAGCGTAGCTGAAATTTGAAAACATTATGGTAAGAGAAAGAAGCCAGAAACAGAAAGCTGTGTACTATGAGATTCCATTGGCATGAAACATCCAGATAAAGTAAATACACAGTGACAGAAAGAAGTAGACTAGTGACTTCCAGGAGTTGAGGAGAGGAAGGGAATGGGGAGTGACTATTAATTAACAGAGTTTCTTTTTGAGGTGATGAAGATTTCTAGAATTAGACAGTGGTGATGGCCACACAATTCTGTTAATAGACTAAAACTGTGCTATATTTCCCCTGTGCTATATACAGTATAATCTTGTTTATCTAGTCTACATATGCCTGTCAGTATCTACAAATTTTGAACTCCCAGTCTATCCCTTCCCACCCCCTTCCCCCTGAAATGGTGAATTTATGGTATGAGAATTATATATCAATTAAAAAAGAGAGAAATAGGGGGAAATATATACTACTGGTCTCCAGCAATGTTTATTTAGAATAGATTAACAAAGGTCTCATAAGCTACATCTGAAAAGTGATTTACTGGGTAGATGGTCAGCTCTGTGAATGGATATCAACTAATGAGGGTAGTAATTACCTGGCTGTTTACTTGGAGAAAATAAATTAAGCATGTTGCTGTAATTTGTGTACTTTCTTATGTGTTACTCTTCAATAAAAGTTTAAGGAAGAAACAAAGGGTTAACTAGCACAGAAAGGAGGGAAACTTGGGTAAGGAAACTTATCTTCCAAGGGGAAGAGCATGAGGGAGGGAAAACCTAGAAGGTAGTATGGCAGAGACTACCACATGGCTGGTCTCAATCAAATCTTCCTCCTTTAGTATAAACCAGTGGGGCCAAGAACATGTGTACCATCACACTACTTTGAAATGTATATGCTTACATGACTAACTTGGGGTATAAGAAAAAGTCCTAGATGAAAAGCTTTGGTAAACTTTAAGATTCAGATCTAATCCAAACTACAATTTCACTATTAAGAGGAGAGCAGCAGATTCATGAAAATAAAAATCTAAAAAGAAAGGGGAGGGAAGTGATGTCATAAAAATGGCAGAGTAAGAACCTCCCAAAATTCTCTCCCCTATATAAATAACGAGAAAACTGGCCAAAATGGTCAGAATCAACTTAAAAAAAAAAACTCTACAAATTAACAGGTTTGCAGCAAAATGGGAAGCATTTATTCAAGAAAAACAGCTGAATCTCAGTAAGAATACAGCAGTAGCCCCTTATCCATGGGGGATATGTTCCAAGATCCCTAGTGGATGCCAGAAACCATGAACAGTACTGAACTCTATATATACTACGTCTTTCCCTACACTAACAGACAGGTAGCATATACAGCATGGATACGCTGTTCCAGGAAGGATGGAATGGAACAGCGCAAGATTTCATCATGCAACTCAGAATAGCATGCAATTAAAACTTATTTCCGAAATTTTCTACTTAATATTTTCAGACTGCAGTTAACTGCAGGTAACTGAAATTACTGAAAGTGAAAATGTGGATAAGGGAGACTACTGTAGCCAGTTCTGGGGTATTTTAACTTGATCTAATTCCATTCTCTGCTCTCCAACTCTATGGTAACCTTGAAAACTAACAGTTGCATTTGCAGTGAAAACCAGAAGTCAGCAGCCACTGGAGGGAGTAGAACTGGGCTAGAGCTCTTTCAAAGTTTCATTCCCAGGAAATTATCATTATCTGACCTATCTGGTGGTTCCCTGAGAGATCCCACTTTTAAAGGTCTCTAATTTGACCTGACTTGGAACTCATTTGGAGAAGGAAGAGAATCTGATTTCCAGTTGCCACACTGTATCATATAAAATGTTCAGTTCTCAATTAAAACTTACAAGGTATACAAAGAAACAAGAAAGCATGGCCCATATAAAGGAAAATATACAAGACAAACTGATGAGGAAGCCTAGATGTTGAATTTACTAGACAAAGATTTAAATCAGCTATTTTAATTATGTTCATATTGTGCTGTACACCAGAGACTGACACACTGTAATTGACTGTACTTCAATAGAAATAAATAAGCACGTTAAAAGAACTAAAGGAAATCATTTCTACAGAACTAAAGGAAGTCAACTATACTTCAACTTTTCAAAAAATGAAATCATGAAAAAAAAAACCTAAAAATTATGAGAATAACGTCTCAGTCTACAGCCATACCACCCTGAACGCGCCCGATCTCATCTGATCTCAGAAGCTAAGCAGGGTCGGGCCTGGTTAGTACTTGGGTGGGAGAATAACGTCTCAGTAAATCCAGAACACTAATAAAAGAGAGAAATTATATCTTAAAAACAGAAACAAACAGAAATTCTGGAGTTGAAATATACAAAAACTAACATTAAAAAAATTCACTAAGCAATCCAACAACAAATTTGAACAGGACTCAGTGAAACTAAAGATTAATCAACTGAGATTATCCAGTATGAGGAATAGGAAGAAAAAAAGAAAAGAGCCTCAGTGACCTGTGGGACACCATCAAGCATACCAGTATTATATAATAGAATTTCAGGAGAGAGAAAGAAAGGCACAGAAAAAATACTTGAAGAAATGAAGGTCCCAAATTTCTCAAATCTCATGAAAAACACATGAATCTACACATCCATAAAGCTCAACAAACTCTAAGTAGGATAAACTCAAAAGAAATCAACCTAGATATATTATAATCAAATTGCCTAAAGGCAAAACCAAAGATAGAATCTTGAAAGCAACAAGAGAAAAGCAACTCATCACATAGAGTTGATTCTCTTCATTTATAGGTAGTTAATATAAAGTCGTGTCTTGAACACTGAATTAGCAAATACTGAACCAGTACTCCTGGATGACATGTAAAGTTCCTGTGAGCCTCAGGTCAAAACATTTTTACCAACCAATCAATACATAACCTTGTTTTATGTGTGTTTCTGTTTAAACATACCTTACTTAATATATACTGTTGATTCATTAACATTGAACTCACAGCCAGTAACACTAAAACTTATGTCTGAATGAAGCTCATCTAACACATCTATTTTCTCTGTAAGGTACATTACAGCCTTCTTGGGCTTAGGAACACTAGACAGCACTTTAGCACTATGCTTAGGGGCCATTTTAAACAGTGAAATTGCCAACAAAAAGCATAAAAATGCAAAAAAGATGTGGCACTGAACAGACTAAGAAAAGAACACTTTATAGTCTAAGAGCTGAAATGAGAAGGCAGTTGTTCGACCTCAACTGGTAGGAGGAGGGGGAGGTGTGCATGTTGGGCAATTCAAATTTTTTGCTACTTTGTACATGTCTACAACTGACCACAAGAGCTCCACAAGTATTGATTTTGTGTTGCAAATAAATTTATTCAGTAAGCCAATCTGCAAATACAGAATCTGAGAGTCATGAGGATCAACTATAACACTACTTGAAACACTTACATTCCCAACACAATGGGGTACTCCTCGACTTAAAAATATAAAACATCAAAATGTGAAACAAATAATCAGATCATCTGAAAAGATACACAGAAGTTCCTTTAAGTAGTGAACCCAGGATTGACTGATTGATTATTTTTAATGTAGGTACTGGGGGCAGAACCCAGAACTTAATGCATACTAAGCATGCACTCTACCACTGAGCTATACACCCCCTACCCCGAGGATATATTTAATGTAACAATTCAGCAATTCCATGATGTACAACCTTTCAGGATTTCACTATGATTTTTAAAGGCTCAAGTCTATATATATTTAAGGTACAATCTATCTGACAATTTAGACAATTTATATAATTTATAAGGACAAAGTTATGCTTTAAGAGAACAATTACATCTAGTGGATCATTTACTCCTTTTTTCCCCTTTAATAATGCATCATTTTAAAAATTAAAAAGTAAAATTTGTAAAAGCTAAACAAGTTGAGGAATTACATTATTATTCATTAAACTTTTTAATTTAATGCTAAGCTCATGGTGAAAATTTGTATAAAAATGCCAACGAACATTACAACTGCTTAAACAACAAGGTAAAATATATATTAAAATCTCTTCACTGTTTGGTTTGCACATTGCTGCTTCATCAAAGATAATTACTGATTACGTCAATCAAAAAGACAAACAAATAATAAGTGTTGGTGAGAATGTGGACAAACTGGAATCTTCATACATTGCTAGTAGAATTATAAAATGGGGTAACACTTTGGAAAACAGTTTGGAAGCTCCTCAAAATAAGTATAGTGTTACTACATGACCCAGAAATTTCACCCCAATGTACATATTCAAGAGAAATGAAAAACATATCCACACAAAAACCTTTACATCAAAACTCACAGCAGCATTATTCATAAGTCAGAAACCAGAAATAACCCAAATATATATCAACTGATGAATGAATAAACAAAATGTGATATAACTATACAACAGAATATTGTATATGCATTATATACATGTAAAGGAATGAAGTATGGTTACGTGTTAAAACAGCAACTTTGACAACATTCTGCTAAGTGTGAAAGATGCCAGACACAAGAATATTATGCGATCCCATTGATAGGAAATGCTCAGAATAGGTAACTCCACAGAAATAGAAAGCAGGTTTGTGGAATAAAGAGTTACTGCTAATGGGTATAGCATTTCTTTTTGGAGTGATGGCAAGATTCTGAAGTTAGTGGTGATGGTTGCATAACTCTGAATATACTATATCTCAATTATATTTCAATAGCACTGTTGAAAAAAATATTTCATCTTTCATTTCTATCTCCCTTACATAACTTCTAACAGCAAAAGGTACATAATTTTTAAAAAGTTTTCCAGGGACACTTCTAATGCCAGACTTAGTTTCCTTTTCATACTTCAACTAGAAATCTATTTAAATGCTACCCCGAATCTGGGAATGTGCCAAAAGGCCCTTAAAGATCACCTAATTTAAGCCCTTCAACTTACAGATGAGGGGAAAAAAATACCAGGACACTGTGTTGCACTAGGTTGCATAGTGCCAGTATCTTGACTCTCAGAAATGTTCTGTTCAGAACTATCCAGACTGGCACATAGATTAAGCTATGCTGCAGTAACAAATCCTGAAAGGAGTGGCCTAACCCAAGAAGGTTTATTTCTTGCTCACGTAAAGTTCAATGAGGGTCTAGCAACCCTTCAACTTGTAGCAACATCTTGGGAACCTGTGTTTTCCACAGTCACCTTAGCATGAGAAAAGAAACTCATGCACTCTTCACTGCTTCCAACTGCGAGTGACACACATCATTCCCCATCACAGCCCTCTGGCTAGAATGAGTCACGTGGTGCTAATGTAATTACAAGAGAAATTGGGGAATGTAGGGACATATGGAATATTGGATAAGCACTACAGTTAGCCACAGCTGTCCACCCAACCCAGCTGTGTGTTGCTTAGTTTATACCAGATGGTGAAAACAATTCTGATTCCACACAGGAGAGGCTATTCTGTAATGCGGAGTCCCTACAGTTGCTTTCCAGAGGCCAGGTGATTCTTACATAGGCTGCTCCAGGACATGGTTCCTTGTTGTGTGGATATATGCAGAGTAGGGGAATGGAAGGTGGTGAGGAGAAAAAGGTCACAGACTACTTTGAGAAACTGATGAAAGAACCCTCCATAGAAAAGCATATATCCAAAACACTGACGTTTCCACTCAGTTTTGGATTTGGAGCCCCAGGTGAAGAACCACCTGCCCTCCACACTCCCAATACTTCCCTTCCCTGCAGAGGAAGGCTACATAGAGCTGGAGGCAGCAGGTGACTTCATCAAAACGGAGCCTCACTTTCTGCATTTAGTGTTGGCCCAGCAGATAACCAGGCAGGGGAGGCCTAAGGTTCAAGCTAACACATTCAGGAGAAAACAAAGAGAAATACATATTGAACCCTTTGTACCCACACCACTTAATACCCATGCACCTATATTCTCAAGGTGTGGCCTCAGACTGTGAGCATCAGAACTGAATTGCCCAGGACCAAAGGTGCACCTGTATTAGTACGTCTGTCTATAAATCATATCAGTGTACAGGGGGCAGTCATAATGCCCACTGACCATGTTATTAAGAATGGAAACTTTCTAAGCAATTTTTTTTTACAAGATGCCATATTAACATTAACCTTGTTAAGACTGGGATGAAAAGAAACAAGCTAATTATGGCTTAAGGGCTTCCTTCCCTGACATTAGAATCAGAACACCCCTCTTAATGGAATGATTATTAAAATACTGATTCCTGGGATACAATCCAAACCTAATGAATCAATCTTTGGGGGCAGGAGCAGAGAATATGCATGTTTTACAAGCTCCTCAGGTGATTCTAGATGCATGTTATAATTTGAGAACCAAAACAATCAGCTAAAAACCTGCTGAAAGCCACAAGGATGAGGAGACCTGAGCAAGGACATCTGAAGATGCTGACTATATAAACACCACTTAATGCAACTCAGGTTATTTCACAAAAATTCCTAGTCATTCAAGAATCCAGAAAGAGACCTCCATCTCCATGTGATAAATGACTCTATTTCTTAGAACCAAGGGGCTGGTTGGACAATTCAATGAAAACTTCTGTTTGAATCATAATTGCTTCTAATAAGACCACTTAAATCTCACAGTCAGGCCTGGGGTTCTTCTCCAGGCAGAGAGAACAAGCCCTTGAAGAAAATTAAAATTGGTTTTTACTTATTCTTAACAGATCTGGTGTTCCTGTGCTGATCTTTGTAATCAAAACTAGATAGAGTTGAATTCAAGGAAATAACATGGAATTGAAACACCATTCAATTTCTATCATTTTCAAATGGGACTTTGCCAAGAAACAGCACGCAGAGAAGGTGGTGACATCCCACTAAGGAGTCGTCTCCATGGCAGTGATCATAATACCCCCTGACAAAATATTGTGAGAAGCTGGGTGATGGGTTCATGAGGTTCATCATATTATTTGCTCTACTGTTACATACAACTGAACATTTCTGCGATAAAAAGTTTAAAATCCACACAAATGTGTATATAGGCACCAGGATATATCCTTTTTATTATTGTTTTAATAAAATTCTTCTCACCGCTTGTCTTACTGTTTTTTTTTAATGCTTTCTCCCCATATTTATCTGCCTGAAGGGCTAAAATATGTTCACTCCATTTAAGGACATTTCTGTTCTGTATTTTCTGAAAAAGAATTTCCACTGGGAAAATATTCACCATTTATGAATCCACTATTCATGAGACATGGAAATAAATATGCATTGTGAAAGACCTCAGAAGTTAGTTGTAGCCAAGATTTGTGAGATTTAAGTACCACATTCATAAGTTTTAATGCTGCCTAAGATTCTCAAACACATAGCAGAAAAGGACTTTTTGGTAGATGTCACATCTTTTCAATACTACAATAATTTGCAAACGTTCTCAATAGATTACAATTGAACTCAGATTGGATTACATCATTTAAAACATTCCTTTCTGTAATCAAAGTCATCAGCAATTTGTATTTCAAACAATAACAAAGAACATGCTTGAAACTAGACAAAAGTAAAGTATAAAAGGGTTTTTCCCCCCACAACTGGTAAGATTAAAAAAAGTGGTCATCCTAAGAAAATTTGAAGAGCTTCCCTTTAGAGAATGTAGTGGAAAAGAGAATGGTGTTGGGAGCCAACTAACTGGGTGAGATCCTGGCTCTGCCACTTACCAGCTATGTGAATTTGGGCAAGTTCTTTAACCTCTCTGTGCCTCAGTTTCATCGCCTGCAAAATAGGGATAATAACAGTAACTAATGTTACAGAGTTGAATGACCTTATACATATAAAGCATGTAGACTAATGTCTGGCACATATTAAGCATGAAATGTTTGATGATCTTGTTGTTATTACCATTCCAATAGGTGAAAGTAAGCAGGTCTTATTATCTTGATTGTCTGGAAAAAAGTTACTGACAAAAAAAAAAAAGAAAACTCACTAAACCTCTGAACTGAGTAGAAATCTATGTATTCTTGGGCGGGTGGCATCACATGTTTCAGTGATGTGATAGTTGTTTTTGTGAACAAAGAGAACAATTTTAAATTCATTTCAGTCATTAAGTCAATAGAGAAAAAGGAATGAAAAGCAGTCCTATTGTTGCCAATGGTATGGCACAAAGTAGCTTCATTTCAAGATGACACGCTAAATAAACAGGCACGTGTACTTACCTTCCTACCTTCCCCAAATCCTAGAGACGTAGCAGTAAAGATATTCACAAGGGAATCACATAATAGTAATGAGAACAGCTGAGGGATATAGTCTGTTTAAATGCCAGCCACTTTCTAGAAGACAGAGAGGAAGCAGAGCCTCTGAGAACACAGACCAGAGCAGAGTTAGACACTTCGCAGAACATGTAAAGTCAACGGCGGGTGGAGAAGCAGAGCCTTTTTTCCTGGAGGAGCTGGATAAATGCCTGTCTTTGAGTCGGCAGGTACAGAACTCAGGAGTGGGAAATAGGTTCATCTATCTGATTTCCTCCTACTTCTCACTCCTGGTCAGTGAATCAGCCAACTCCTATGAAGGCAAGAGGGCTGCTGGAAAAACAGAAACTTCTTTTCAATAACATGTATAATCAATCCAGTTCTTCACTGATAAGAATCATCAGATAGTGAAAAAAAACTAACTGGACAAAAAGGAAAACTAAGATGAAAATGAAAAGTAGATCAGACCCCAGAAGAAACATATATTTTAGGTCCCACAGAAAGACCTGAAAAGAAAGTCTAACTGGTATCCTCAGGGAGATTTGGGAAGATAATGCACCCTTAAAACAAAAGCAAGCAAATTATAAAGGAAGCAGATTCAAGAAAGAAATTACTGAAAATAAGAAATATGATCACCAAGATGAAAAACAAAATAAGAAATAAGATGGGAGTGTAGTAGTGTGTAGGGAATTGATACACACACACATACATACACACACACACACACACACACCACTCGCTTATATTTTTAAAAATCAGGGAATAAACCAAGAACCAATAAAAATGTTTATCTATGAAGTACAGAGAAGAAAGAACAAAGGCAAGGAAGGAAACATACATCTCTCAATCTACCTTGCTTTAGAGTTTTATCTTCAGAACCACGTAAATATTTAATAAAATTATGAAATGAAAGTAAATAAGAAAGAAAACAATCCCTAAAAATTTTAAAAAGACAAGGGCAGGAGAGATAAATTAGGAGTATGGGATTAACAGATACACACTACCATATATAAAATAGATAAACAACAATGATTTACTATATAGCACAGGAAACTATGTTCAATATCTTGTAATGATATTGGAAAAAAATATAATGGAAAAAAAATTTTAAGTATATATATAACCAAATCACTTTGCTATAAACCTGAAACAAATACAATACGGTCAATCAACTATACTTCAATTAAAAAAAAAAAAGACAAGTGAACCTAAATTATCATATGGGTGGAATAATCACACAGAGGAGTTTTTCAAATTAAAACAGTGGTTTGATTGTACCTCTCTTGTGTTACTGTCAACAAAGGAGAAGAGATACAAATATAAAAATCAAAGAAATAATAATTCTTTCATTTTTCTTTTGAATTTAAATCATTATTTATCTTTATCTTTCCAGAAAGTTACTTTTATCCTGACCTAGAAGAATTCACATCCCAATTTCTGTTTATGTCCTTAATATTATTTCCTCCCAACAAATCGAATCAGAACTCCTTATAGAAATGACTGATTCTAGATCTGGGGTCAGAAACAAAAAGATAAGCCCAGGAATTCTTATCAGGCCAGAAATCAGGGAATCTATCTAACACTACCCAGCTCATTTCAAAGGACCCAGAGTCAACCTAAGGAGTAAGCTCTATTAATGGCCAGTAACAGGAGAACTTAAGCATCAAAAAGAATAATTCTGGAGCAAAATTCATTAAATACATAAACAGTAATGAGTTTGGAGTCGGCAATGATTTCTTGGCTATGACACCAAAAGCACAAGCAACAAAAGAAAAAACAGACAAATTTTACCTCACCAACATTAAAACTTTTGTTTGTCAAAGAACACTACTGATAGGATGAAAAGACAACCCACAAAATGAAAGAAAATATCTGTAAATTATATACACATCTGAAAAGAGATTAATATCCAGAATATATAAAGAACTCCTATAGCTCAAAAATATAAAACCAAACAATCCATTTGTCAAATGGGTAAAGGATTTGACTAGACATCTGTCCAAAGAAATAGACAAATGGCCAATAAACACATGAAAGGATGCACAACACATCACTAACGATTAGGGAAATGCAAAGCAAAACCACAATAAGGTAACACTTCATATGCATTAGGGTGGCTGTTAGGAAAAAAACACACACAGAAAACAACATGTTGGCAAGGACATGGAGAAATTAGAAAACTGTTCATTGCGGGTGGAAAGGTGAAATGGTACAGCCACTGTGGAAAACAGTATGTTAGTTCCTCAAAAAATTAAACATACAATTAATTAACATGTTATCATGTTACCTAGTAATTCCACTCCTGGGCATATACTCAAAAGAACTGAAAGCAGGACTCAAACAAATAGCTGTACTCCAATATGCATAGCAACATTACTCATAATAGCAAAAAGGCCACAAGCCAGATGTCCACCAACATTTGATGAATGGATAAGCAAAATGTGGTATAACCATACGATGGAATATTATTCAGCCTAAAAAGGAAGGAAATTCTGATACACGCCTCAATATAGATGAACCTATGTTCACCCATGTGGCAAGATACCACTCTACTTGTGAGGCCACTGGTCTGCAGAAACCTGGTTGCAATATCTATGGCCTTAAGATAGGTGCTGTGGGGAAGAAGGTGGAAATCATGGTCTCTGCTTTCAAAGTCAGAACTAGGTAACAGGATCAGCAAGCATCCTGTTTGTCAAGTTCAGGCTTGATATGGGTGAAGAGTGCGGGCTATTTCTCTGGGGAGCTGGACCTTTACCTTTTACAATCTGTTTACAGCATCTTTCACCCCCACCACACACACACACACACACATGCTTTACCTCATTTCTCTAGTCAAATATGTTCACCTGTTCTTTCACAGTGTTACGTTTTACAACCTTGCCCAAACTGATGATCGAATATAAATAAGCCCTTTGAAGAAGATGTACAAATGGCCAATAAGCATGTGAAAAGATGCTCAACATCATTTGCTATCAGGGAAATGCGAATCAAAACCGTGAGATACCACTTCACAGCCACTAGGATGACTAAAATAAAAAAAGACAATAACAAGTGTTGACAGGATGTGGAGAAACTGGAGTCGTGGTAATGTAAAATGGTGCAGATATTTTGGAAAATAGTCCGGCGGTGCCTCAAAAGGTTAAACACAGAATTACCATATAACCAAGCAATTCCACAATTATGTACATATGCAAGAAAAATAAAAAACATATGTCTGCACAAAAACCTGCGTATGAAAGTTCAGAGCAATACTATTCGTAACAGTAAAAAAGTGAAACAACCCAAATGTCTAACAACTTCATAGTGCAGCCATACAATGGAATAATATTCTTCAGGCATAAAAGGAATGAAGCACTGCAAACTATCAGGTATGAAATAAGCTACAAGGATGTACTGTACAACTTGGGGAATACAGCCAATATTTTATAATAACTACAAATGAGGTATAATCTTTAAAAATTGTGGATTACTATCTTGTATACATGTTACATATAATATTGTACATCAACTATACTTCAACTTAAAAATTATGATATTGTAAAATAAGTACATAAATTAAAAAGTTTTAAAAAATGAAAAAAGAAAAGGAATGAAGTACTGATATATACTAGTACATGGATGAGGCTTGAAAACATTATGCTAAGTGAAAGAAGCCAGATATAAAAGGTCACATATTGTATGATTCCATTAATACACAATGTCCAGAATAGGCAAATCCATGAAACAGAAAGTAGATGAATGGTTGCCTAGGGCTGGGGGGAACAGGAAGAATGAGGACTGCTAATGGGTACAGGGTTTCTTTTTGGAGTGATGGAAACATTCTGAAACTATGGTGGCAGTTGTGTAATTCTATGAATATACTAAAAATCACTGAATTATACACTTTAAATGGGTGCGCTGTATGGTATGTGAGTTATATTTTAATAAAGCTGTTATTTAAAAAAATAAAGATGAACCATTCCACAAACAATTACCTCTTCAAAGAAAAAAAATACAGAAAATGCTCTGTCTTCTCCAGTCCACAACAATGTAAATTTAAATAGTCACCCTTGATAGTGCGGGGACACTACAAGAAACTAGGGAGATTAGTGAAGCTATTGTCCATGAAATTCAAAGCCCAACCATTTCTATGTTTTGGGGTTTTGGTTTTTTTTTTTGGGTCAGTTCAGAATGACACGAGCCATATTTAGAAATGCACTCCAGAAAAATGCTTTGAAGAATTTTACTCTCAACATTCACAAATTTAAAATATCTATCTAAACAAGAGAAAATGCCTGAAAGATTCAGTTCTTAGTGCTCTCTCTTCTTAGAACTCTACTTTTTTGGCTCCCCTGATATGTTACCACGTGAAAAAGAGTGATATGAAAAGATGCTACCTCCTCCTGCCCCCTGGCCCTTCTTAGTTGCCTCCTTGAGCCACTCCCCCTCTGAGAGACCTGGAGTGCTGTCCTTCCTGAGAACTCTATGCTGGGCTGTTTCTCTCTAAGATCAACATACTCTCACTGGGAGGATCCCCAAATCCATCTTTCTAGCCCAGATCTTTTTCCTGTGCTCCAGATTCCAAATATTCAACGGCCTACTGGATAGGTCCCCAAATCAAATGTCCAAAACCACCTCTCCCAGTCTTTCTGTATTCCTCCCTGTCATGGTGAATGGCATCACCCTCTACCTACTCGAACAAGCCAGAAACCTGGAGTTATCCTCTGCCCCTCTCTCTCCTTTATATCCAATTACTCATTTAGTCATATCCTTTCTGCTTCCTTAGTATCTCACAAGTCTTTTCCCTTCTGTCTTCACTGCCAACCCAAGTTCAAACCATCCTCACCTACTGCCTGAATTACAGAGGAGCTTCCTGAGTGATCTTCCAACTGCTGGGACTGCTCCTCTCTGGTTGCTGTGTGATTAGACTAACCATGCCACTGTTCCGCTTACAATCCATTATGGCTCTCCACTACCCCACCTTTCTCTTACCTCCTCCGCCCCCCAATTCTGCTCAGTTCTTGCTTATGCCATCTTTCCTCTCACCGTCTACACATTCAGCTCCCTCTGCCTGGAAAGCTCTCCTGGCTTACTCTCACTCCTCCTGGATGTCTGAGACATCACCTGCTCTGGGAAGTCACCTTGACAAAGACTGAGTTAGCAGCACCTCTGTGTGCAACTGTGACATCCTGCATTATCTTTGCTGTATTGTCTAGCACTGCATCACAACTGCCAGTTTCCTCTGTGTTTCCCCGCATCTCCAACTGCCAACATCACCCAGCTCATTCGAGATATCCGAGTGTGCCAAGCACACTATAAACATTCAACAGATATTTGCTGAATGATTAGTTCATCCTCAGTATTTATTTAATGGTTATTTCTATGCAGCATTCATACGTTCAGCCTTGCTATCCACAGAGGCAGTAGCGGAAGTGCTAGACTGAAAAAAAAAAAAAAAAGCTGATGACATGCCGCATTCACACAAGTACTCCTCAACAAAACTGATCATTCATTAAGTGACTACAATGTCTCAAGTATTATACCTGGAGCTTTACATAACACTTAATGTTCAGTGGAGCTGTAAAATAAAAACGGACATTTACTGAATGGGTACTAAGTACCAGGCACTGTGCTATGCACTTTTCATTTGTTATCTAATTTAATGCTCAAAAGGACCCTGCCAGGTAGGTGAAGTATGTAAGGAAGCTAAGTGAGTTCTCCACGTTCTTGCCACACAGCCAAGGTTACTGACAGTGCTGGGGCTGGGGCCTGGGAGTCTGTCACCAGCAGCTGGGCTCTCCATCACTGCATTATTCCACCTCTGTCAACTATCCAGACCAGGACAGTCTGCTTATCACCCTTAGGAGATGGTTTCAAGCCATAGGTTTCTTGGAATTGACAGGAAGTCGGGCTGGAGCAATGAAAAGAAAGTGACCTCTGTTTAGGAGATCAAACTCATATTCATTGCTGATGACCTAAATGCAACTCTCCAATCAAGATCCCTCTCTCCTGGCACTAGACTCACAAGACATCTCCTGAGGTCCTTCAAATGATACCAAGTCATCCTTCCATTCCCTGCTCCTCCTGCTGTATTTACTGCCTTGGTTAAAGGCACTACCTACACTGCACCTAAACCTACGGTATCATCCCAGATGGTCCCTGTCCTGTTCCCTTTTCTGGCAGGTGCTTTACATTCAATCCAGCCAGTCCTGTTCACCACAGTTCACAGTTCAATCCCGTTCACCTGGTCTACTGCAACAGATCCAGAACTGTTACCTACTGCTACTGTTACATCCTAAATGCCTCTCCCCCTCCTTTACACCAGCACTGTTCAGCTTCCAAGGAACCAGCCTTCAGGAGCAAGCATTTAAGGCTGAGAGAGAATACCTTTTATGAGGACTAGAAGCTAGGCTGCTAGCTAGATGCTTACGCTCCAGCTCTCTCAATGAAAGCAAAGGAGACAATAGCAAAATCTAAGTAACAACTAAAAATGTATGAGAATATCACACGCCAGAATAGAAACTAACAAATAGCTCCAATCCCAAGGAACCAGACATTCTATTTTATTCCATTTCACAAAATTAGTAAGTCAGCATTCAATCTTTTAACACAGTGGTTCTCAACAAGTCAGGAAGATGATGCTACATACACACATACACACACACACACACACACACTGCCCAGGGGACATTTAGCTATGTCTGGAAACATTTTTTGGTTGTCACAACTGAAAAAGCTCTAGTAAGTAAGGCTGGAAATGCTCCTAAATATCCTGCAATGCCCAGGACAGACCCCTATTCACCTGAAGACAAAAACTTACCCACTCAAAGGTCCAGAGTGTAGCAATTCAGCAGCTCTGCTTAACAAATTCCTTCCATATTGAAGTACCTAATGGATAAAAAGTTACTTCTTTCTGGGAAGACAATACAAACTTCCCCCATAAATTAAGCTATACCAGGTCCATAAGAGATACCAGTGGAAAAGAGGCAGGTAAATGCTACATGTGTGGTTTAGAAAATAAATACTGAGTGGGAAGAAGGAGAGCACCACAGAGGCTGAGGCCTGGTCAGCGATCTCAAGAGAGCAGGTGAGGCTCCTCACTTCACCCCAAGCCTGGGAGTCAAGGCCCCCATGAATCCAGAACTCACCTCTCTAGTCTTACTTGCAACAGGCCCCTTCAGCCCACCCTCTGCTCCTGCCACACTGCCCACCTACAACAGCTTCTCCACAGCACCACGACACCCTGCTGTTCCCACTGGAAAAAACCCTCACCTATTTCACCAAAGCTCTGTCCTCCAGCTCAGCAGCACTTAACTCCCCTCAACCCCAGGGGAGGAGGACATGTCCTTATCTCAAATCACCAATCACAAAAGCCAGTTCCTAGATTCCTACAGGAAGGAGGTAGTACAAAGACTTAGGTGGAAAATGCTTTAAATGGCTCAGGCCCTAAGGCCTTGCCCTCTGCCACCTAAAATCAGGGCTTAGGAACAGCCAGCCAGGAGCCCCCACACTTCCTGCAGTTGCTGGGTAAAAATAGGAAGTGGGGGAGGAAGCTCACAAAGCAGAAACAAATGTAATCACTGCTTAGCTTCCTGAACATAAATCACTGAGCAGGGAGGGTATCATTAAAACACTGAAACGGAAAGGGAGGCATGCAGAGCCAAGGCCAGAGGAAAGGAAGTGACACTTCTGGGTCCACCAAGCCCAGACTAACTCTGCCGGGGAGACTAGTATAGTATGTGCAAAACTGGACATGAGTTTATAAAGAAAGTTTCCAAGGAATTAATACTAAAGCATGTTAATTTAAAGAATCAAGCAACAACTCCTGAAACATTAAAGTCCTATCAGAGTAAAAAATGTCAATGAAAAAGTTTTAAGAAAGTCAGGATTAAACTATATTTGCCCTAGTCAAGAAGAGGCTAGTAGAACTGTTAAAACAAACCAGAAAGTTACTAAACAACTGAGTGGTTTATGAAACCCATGCTTTTCCACACTGAGCTATGAAAATGCACATAGATAGAAAAGAACCCTACTAAACAAAAATTCTAATCACAGAATTCTAAAAAATTCTAATCATAGTTGGAATCTGTCATCTATCAGAGTTGAACAAAGATGCCTCTACACTTGTGCCCACCAACACGGCTCAACCTGCAGGCTGTGCCTGAATGCTCCAGGCACCCAGGATGCAGAGGTCAGTGCCGATGTCAAAGAGCTTCTAGTCTAATGGGGGCACAAACTGCCTCCATGTGGTGACACCTGATTGCCCTTGTGCTGACTCTTGCTCTTAAACAATTTATCACCACAAAATACGACATTCCTTTACAAAAATAAAGCAAGTTATCATTAGTGGGTTTGAAGAGCTTTTATATTTGGTAATCTACAAATAACTGGTAATTTCATTTAAGCAGAAGAAAGAAATTTTCTAACCACAAAGCCAACAGAGTTGAAATTAGTTTCAAAATAACACAGGTTAAAAACAAAATAGGCCAAATGTGTTAAACAGTCATATAGATAAATGACAGGTTTAATTTTGTTCAAATTGAGGGTATGGAGTGGGTGGGGGGTAGAAAGAGGAAAAAATCAAAGTTTAGTTTTTTAAATAGTCATTGCATAAACAAGCAGAAAAGTCAATTAAATGGATGATAATCACCATATATTGTTTCATACAAAGAAAAATGGTGAACATTTAATGAAAAAAATCCATTATTACTTGGTCCTGCTGAGGACAAATCCAGCTATCTGTCTGATTCTTTGGTAATAAATGAATTTACTCTATCCTAAGACTCATGTGTAGTCTTTTTATGAAGTCAAAGGCAAACTCTCAAATCTGCTGCCATTAAAATAAATGAAGTATTAGAACTTTTGAAAGAATTTTATTAGAGGAACACTCTAAGCCAAAAAAAAAAAAAACTTTGTTAAACAGAAATATTCAAAAGAGAGGGAAATAGGTGGGGGGCAAAGCCTTACCAAAAACAGGTTTATCTACAAATAATTACCACACATCACCAAAGGGTGAACAAAGTTGGCTCCTAAACTCCTGAAAAAGTGCTCAGGTGAAATTAAGTTTTTATCTATAAACTGAAATGGTCTTGGGCCAATAAAAATCTGCACATCAAAATGCACCCCAAGCACTATGAAAAGTTCTACAACAACAAATTGTGCTGCTTATGGAAATTCAAGTGTAAATCAAGAAGTGAGAATAACTTACAGTAAATCATCTTTAAAAAATCACAAAACATTGATGTACTTTTTCAAATCCAATTTGTTAAAAAAAAAAAAAAACTTAAAAAAAAAATCTACATCTATGAAAAAACCTGCAGGTGATTTTTATTCCAGTGTGTTACAGCATGAAAAGGCCTTGATCCACTCAGCTCTGTTTAAGTCTAGTTTTAGCTCAGTTATCCAAAGTTTCCAAACTTGTAAAAGCAAACTGAACTAGTAAAAACTAATGTATCTACTAGAAGGTTATTTAAGGAAATTTAAAATTCTATAGTGCTACTCATTCTTAACAACTTGCACTGTGACACATAACCAAAATTAACCTCGGATGGGGAAAAGCAAGTATTTATCAAGAAGCTTATATACAAATGGGTAAATCAAAGTGTAATATGGAAATTATTTCACTTATTACAGAGAGGAATTATATAACCTTTAGATAAATACACTTCAGATTCAGGATCATTTCTGAAACTTTAAGGTACTCTTTTTATAATATCCATAAATGTTATCAGTGGATATTATAAAAGCTCCCTCCTCCAGGCAGGAAACATTGACTCCAATTTTGCACACCCAGCAAGCCTTCCTTCCCATTGCTAAAAAAGAACAGCAAGTCAGAGTTACAGCTAGGGCGCCCAATTTTCTCCACAAACATTCCAGCAGGTCAAATATTTAGCCATGAGGACATTCAAAGAGCCTCCTCCCCATCCTATCCCCACTCTCCCCCACCCCTTCCCGAGGCAGGGAAAAGAGGCAGGCCTGCGGTAGCTTATGCTCTTACTTTGTAGGTAAGATGTTCCGATGCTGAGATACTAGGGAAACAGGTATTGTCAAAGGACAGTAGCTATGGGTAAGGGTTTGGGAAGACAGACTCACCTACAAATGAAATTCCACTCTCAGTAACTATCAGTTGAATGAAAGCACTTGCTCACTCTATGACCTGAGGCAAGTTATTTGAACTCTTGGGCCTCAGTTTCTTCAGTACTATGGTGAGGATTAAATCCATAAAGGACAGCACTTGGCACATTCTGAGTCTTACTCAGTAAATAGAAGCTCCTGAAAGATGCCAGGGACCAGTTAGAGGGCAGAATTTTATCTTTTTTGAAATTCTTCACCCTGGTCTACTATTTATAAAAATACAAAATTCTCCCTCCCCACCCCCACCAACACTGCAAAGTCACAAGAACTTTCAAAAACATTATTTACCTTCTTCCAGCTCTGGCCCCAACTTCCAAAGTCCTGGAAACAAACTAAAACTGTGCTGCCCTGTGTTCTCCAGAGGGGAAGGAGGTCATGGCTCCACCCATTTCCCTGCCTACCACTCCCTCCTCTTTCAGCCTCAAACTACAAGTACATGGACACTGCTAAGGAAGGGATCACCTTGCATCACAAAGTACATTACAAAGGGACTTAAAGCGCAAGGATGTGGTGCATCCTCCTACCCTGAGACCCAGGGATGAGATAGGTCCTCGTGAGCTGGTGAGAGGGACCACTTTCACCTCTCCCTGCCTAGGTTACCAGCCTGCAGCACTCAAGTTGGGGAGCTAAGCCAGCTTTCCTGTGCCTCTGTTCTCAGCCACACATATCCACCTCTGGGACTGGGGAAAGACTCAGGTATTCCTAGGTTCCCCAGTCATAATTATCAACTTGCTAGTATCTAAGCCCAAAATCATCTTTAGTAAGAAAATTAGATTTTTTTCAGGGAACATGTAGCTCTAATTCCACATTCAAAAACTTCCACATTATGATTCTTCACAAAAACTACCAATTTGAAAAAGCACATATCCAAAACAAGGAACATAGTCAAAATGGTTAAAAAAAAAAAAAAAAGGCAACACCATCTAAGAATGAATTCTAGAAATAGACTAAGTAAATGTAGAGGTCTGCATCCAGGACCCTCATTGGCAGCACTGTCTGTCTAGAAGTGCCAACCTGAAAGTAACCCACATGTCCTGCATTAAGGGGTTCATTAACAAAATTACACAGGAACACCTCACAACCATTTGAAAGATCAAGGCAGAGTTACCTTGTTTCATCAGACCTAAACTCCCTTATAAATCCTATCATCAAATTTATACATGCTAAGAAAAACTCTGCCATCTAACGATGACCTGCCATCTCACGACATATCGCAGTTTTAGGCTCCCTCAAGGCTCTTTCCTGTCACATTCCTCTGTCGCATTCCATCTAGGACATACATCCTCCTTGGAACAAGCCTCTTTGTGCCCTTTTCTCTCCTGTCACTTTTTCTAGTAGTTACCCATATTTAAGATCCACTGTTTTGATGAAACCATCTCAGGCCCCTTCAGTTCCCAGAGAGCCTTTCTTGACCTCCGGCAGCCCCCTCTGCAACTGCTCCTTGTTAGCTTTGTGTGACTTCCCTTTCCAGATGAACTGTGAGCACACGGAGACAGAGGCTGGACACATCCTCACATTCATGGCAGCGCACAATGCAGGGCCCTAACACCACCACCACAAACCCACATTTGTCAGGAACTGTTCTAAGGACTTCACAAATATTAACTCCTTTATGCCTCACTGTAACCCCAGAAGGTACGTACTATTACTTCCCCCATTATCAGACAGGGTAAACTGAGGCAAAGAGAGGTTGTATGACTTAGAGGTTAGTGATGAGTAAGTAGCAGAGGCAGGACTCGAACCCAAGCAGTCTGGATCGAGTCCTTGCTCTTAACCTCTATACTACACTCCCTCTCTAAATGACTGCTATGTACATAGCAGACACTCAAATTTTCATTTGTATTCATTTTTAATTGAAAATATAATGCACATACACAGTAGGAAAAATTCATACTGTACAAAAGAGTATGCAAGAAAAAGCTAGGTCAGTCTAACAGCCTAGATTTCTGGGGCCTCATCCCAAAGGCAATTACTGTTTCTTTTTCATCATTCCAGAATTTTTTTCTGTGCTTAGAAACCTATTTCATGTGTATTCCTCTCTCTTTTTCACACAAATGGGCACATATACCCATTGTCCTGGATTTTGCCTTTTTCACTGAATATTTCTCTGACCTTGATGCATATCTGCTATTTTTATTTTTATTTACTATTTTTATTCAATTTGAAGACATAAATATTTTCACACTTTAACCCAAGATGACTTCACGAAGTCAGAGAATCTTGGTGGACTTGGACTTCATCAGGAAACAGGAGTCACAAAAGGCTTTTTTAAATGCACAAAAGCTACCAAGAGTTAGCCTTGTAGGAATGTGTAGGCTGAATCAAAAGGCACAGACCTAGAAGGTGACATTCGACTTATGGCTTCTCCTGTAATAGTAAATGCCTACATCAGAGGACTGTTATGAGGACCAAATGAGGTATATACACAAAGCACTCTGCACCAAATCTGGCTAGCACAGAGAGTCTAAGGGACAACCACAGCACCTGACACGCTGTTAGTGCCCAATAAGTTAGATATTATTAACATATATTTCTTCAAAAGCTGGCCCCACTTTCCTCTCCCATCTCATTTCCCTCTACTCCCCTATTTTTATCTGTCCACCCTTCACCCTGAATCTCCTGTAACTCACATCCTCATGCTTGCTCACCTCTGCACCTTTGTGTAGTCATTGTGGCCCTGCTTCTAAGGCCTCTCCCCTTACTGTGGTTCTGGACTCATTAACTATTCCCCACAGTACTCAGCTCAAGCACAGCCCTCTTCTGGAAATGTTCCCTAACAACTGCAGCTGGATTCTCTGAACAAGCAGTTTGGGAAGAGCCTATCTGTCAGGACTTCCCACCTTCTGGTTCTCAGCATTGTCAGTGCATCCAGGAGCAAGCAGGTTCAGGGGGACTGACTCAGGCTATCTAAGCTCAAAGATGACTGGTGTATTAACCAGAAGGCCAGTTACTAAGTTTACAAACACTGATGAGAGCTAATACCTATTGAGCATTTACCAGGAGGTAGGCAGCAAAGATGAAGGTTCAGCTATTATTCCCAATCTATAGATGGGAAAACAGGAGCTTAGCCAGCATCCCAAGACCAGGATCTGATCAAGCAGTCTGGATGCAGACCACTTTCAACCACTCACATTCTCTCCTTGGCAGGAAATCTCCATGTGAAGCCATGTTCTAATCAAAGGGTATTAGGATCATGGAAGCAAAGCAAGGGAACGATTGATTCTCCCCACTAGGGGCATCAACGCCCATCTGCCTGGTAGTGCAAAGGCCCAGTGGAGGACCATACGCAGCTCCCCTGGCCTGGGCCCCCAGACAGTGCTACAGACACATCACCCAATTCCTCTCTGGGACCCACCACCCCAATTTCCATAGACATCACAACCCTTTCCTTCTGTAATCACAGTCTTTCTTTTGAGGATACAAAATTAAATTTCAGCATCTGGCTACAAACACATTCCAATCATGCCTTCCTAGGGTTATAGCTGGGTCATTTTGGTTGAGCTTAAAAGTTTTCCCTGAAATTCTCAAAATTACATGTACTAAATGTCTCTTGGCATGTATCTTTTCTATAGATTGCTGATTTAACATTATTCTGGTTTGATTCTCAGATGATCATTGATTCATTCAAAAAAGACTTAATTGTTCCTAGAACACTGTGTCATAGGTCCTGGAGACAGCACCAGTGAACAAGATAGGTAAGATCTCTGAACCTGGTGGAGCTTATTATGTGCCTCCGACTTTTAGCCACTTGCCATACTTTATGGCAACTGCTTATTTGGTTTTCTTCCCTAGGCTGCGCCTTCCAGCTCTGTATTCCAAGAACTGGCCTGTACTGTAAATACTCCATAAATGTGAGCTAACTCAATTCATGACTAAATTCACTGGGTCTCATTTTTCTCATCCAGGGTTGAATCAGATTATGTCTGAAGTCCGTTAGAGCACAGGTACAAAGTTTAAATCATATCATAGGGATAGAAAGCAAACGGCAAATACAACCCAAATAAAGAAGGAAGAGATGTGGTATTCAGCTGGTAAGAAAAAAGCAATGAAGGGCCCCATCACCTGGAGAAAGTACGGCCTCAGGAACATGAATAAGGGTGAGTTAGTTGGGGAGAAAGAAATGACTTGCAGCAAAATCTTGAGTTGGGGGTCACTGAGTGGAAACAGGCTATGGGGGTGAAATGAGTCTCTACATAGAAGTCACATACTGGATCAGTGGGAAGGAGCATGCACTGGGGGAAAGAGGTAGAGGTATTAAATTAGGCCTTAGAAAATGCTCCCAGGCAGATACGGGAAGAGAAGCAGCAAAGGCGAGAGAATAAGCAGAGTCACAAAGTTAAGATAAGGACCACCATAGCTCCAAGTCAAGAAGGGCAACCAAGGGGGTGGGTATAGCTCAGAGGTAGAGCACGTGCTCAGCATGCACGAAGTCCCGGGTTCAATCCCCAGTACCTCCATTAAAAATAATGAGAGTAATTTTTTTAAAAGGCCAACCAAAAGGAGATTCACAACAGCAAGAAAGTATTGCTCATCTTGCCAAATATTTACGGTCAAGGTCAAGGGAAATGAGTAAGCAACAGCCACTGCATCCGTCAATTGGGGGGCCCTCAGGATGACAGTTTCAGTATGGATAAAGCACAACCCCAACACATTCAGGTTCTCAGTGAACCTACACAAAGAGAAAACGACATTCTTTTTCTGTAACTCCAAAAACTTACTCAAACCAACATTCTTTGTTCACGTTGGATGGTCACTTACCACTAAGCACAAAGTCAAAAGAGTCTGGTAAAGGAGAGAGTGGACATTCAACTCATGTGATTCCCCAGTCCACTAGCTCTCAGACAAAATCGTTTTCCTATAGGGTTATTAGTCCCCCTTGACATAAAACTGCTGGGGTACTGGGCTTTGGGTTTTCAGCAGAATAAACATTTAGTAAAATTTTCAGAAGAATCATGTGCAACTTGTTCAAAAAATTTTAAAGAGGATGCTTAAAACATGCTGTCTTCCAAAAATCCAGAGATAATTTTAGATTGAAAAATCTAGGCTTGCCAAGGGAATCTGAGAACTTTTCTATCTTGGTCTCCAATGCTAACCTACGTATTCGTGTGCAAAAATAGAGGAAGATTAGAATCTCAAATGCCAGACTGAAAAGTTGCCACAACAAACCTCAACTCTTCATATGGAGTCTGTTATTTAGTCAGCAAGAAAGCAAATGAAACAGCAATAACTAAACTTTTTATTTTAAAAGAGAAAATGAAAAAAATCTCAAATATGAAATACTTCCTAGACCTGTAAAGGAAAACGATTTTTAAAAGGATATTGTGAGTGGAATTTTAAAACAGCATGAATAAAGTCTAAATATCAAATTTATAAGTAGTCCTTTACAAACACAGGTTTAGAACTGCAGGTATAAAATATGATAAAATGGCATTTATAGATCATTCAATAGCATGGGGAAAACTAACCCATTTGGAAAATATTTCATATCTTAAACCAAAACCAAATTTTAAGTAAATTAAATAACTAAAAGTAAAACAAAACAAAACAAAACCATGGAATGACAAGCAAATAGGGAAGTTATAAAGACCGCGATGGAGAATAATTTTTGAAATGTCAAAGGAAAAATAATACTATGATTTTTTTTAAATGAGCGTTATTACCTTTGACCTCATTTGTAAATTTATCCTAAAACAACAATCAGACAAATCCTTTTGGCAGAACTATCTTGTGACGAACTGGAAACAATCTACATGTCCGTCAGTAAGGAAGGCTTGGTTAAATGATGACATGGTATACTAAAACGTCCATAAAAGTGATAATCTATACCTGTATTTATTGATGTCACCAAAATGTTAGCAATGGCTGTCACTGAGTGGTAGGCTGACGGGTGACTGTCACTTTAAAAAGTATTATCTCAATACTTTTTTGTGTTGTCTTGAACGTAAAGAACACATTGCTTTTATAATGGGGGTGAGAGGCGTTAACAAGCTATTTTCAAACTGGAGCCCCCCTAAAGCTGAGTATTTATCTGGCAAAATTTGTAAGGAATATAAACAAAATTCTTATCACGCCAACCAGACATGCTTCTTTCTTCGCACCGCGCGGTGTAGGAAGACACACCCCTGACCCTGCCCTCGCCCCTCGGACGCTGGTCCTTCATCCTCACCTCGGGCCTCTCGGGGTACCCGCGGAAGCTTCTCCGGCCCGACTGCGCCAGCGGGCTTGTCAGGGCCGGAAGATCTTGTTCCTCCGGGCCCGGCCCGGCCCGACCCGGCCCGGAGGGGAAGGTGAGCGCAGCCGGCCGGCAGCCGCGGGGCGGCGTGAGGGCCGCGTCCCCAGGCAGTCCCAGCGGACCCCGAGCCCCACAGGCCGCCGTCCCTCAGCGGACGGCTCGGCGGGCTTCCGGGAGCCGGTCCCGGCGCCAGCCCGACCTCCCCAACCCTGGCTGCCAGTGAGAGAGAGCCCTCCTCCCCTCCTGTCCCGCGTCCGCTGGGTCCCCGCCGCGCCCCCGGTTCCAGGCACGAGCCAGGAGGCCCCTCCGGGCTTCCGTCCGCCTGGCCAGCGCCCCCAGAGCCCGGCGTCCTCCACAGCGGACGGGCAAGGGACCGGGGCCGATGGCCCTGCGCCCTGCGGCTCCAAGCGGAGCGGCACCCAGCGAGGTCATCTAGTCGCCAGCCCGGGCCGCTGCCCACCGCCCACCCGCCACCCACCGAGCCCGCCGGCCGGCGCCAGGCAGCGCCAGCTCGCGCCCGCTCCTCACCTGCGACGCGCCTCGGCCCCCAGCACACCGCCCGGACCGGCTGTGTACACCGGAAGTGACGTCTCCCGGCCGGCCCCGCCCCCGCCCCAGGCGGACGCCGGGTGGCTGCGGACCCAGCCCCTGGGAGCGGACCGCCCCCTGCGCGAGCGGGGAGGGGGCGGCCGTGCACCTCCTAATTTAGGGACCGAGGACCTCCAAGTGGAACAACCAGGGAGGGGGTTGAGGACCGGCGGCCAGAGCCCGCAGGGCCTCCCTGGTCCTCCACTATAGCTTGGCCTCGGGGCAGGAGGGGTCAGCTGCGTCCTCAGAGGTTTATTATTAAAATTGATTACTGAAAATTGAGCTCTTACTAGATGCCAGGTTCTGACAGGCACTGTAGGAACGAGATAATGCCCTCACCCTCATACATTTATTCCTTAATAGTGGAAACACAATAAAATTGTCAGAAATAGGTTTGATGATATAGTACCGATTGCGACAAGTGGTAGGAGGGGAAAGTGGAAGAAGGAGGGAGAGTCCTCCGACCTAGTGAAGGAGGGTGATCAGGGAATTCTTCGCTCAGGAAAAGAGCAGGAGTTGAGATCCTAAAATGGAGAAGGAAAAACAACAAAAATAACAACAAAACCTTGGCGTAGCAGTGAGGAAAGGACTTTACCGCAGAACTAACAGCTGGTGTCTTCTATGGCTTTGTGTTCAAGAAACTAGGGCGGTAAGAACGTCTTACCTGAGAGTAAGGGGTAATTTTACTGTACTTGTGGGCTTAACGGGATTACTTGGGCTAAATTATGGAGAAGGACTAGAGAGGAGAGGCAAGAGTTGATGTAGATTTGTATGCCCGTGTTCCGAGCAGCATTTTTCGTAATAGTCAAAAAGCTGGACACAACCTAGGCGTCCATAGATGTGTGAATGGATAAACCAAATGTAGTATATCCATACAATGGAATATTATTCAGCTTTAAAAAGGAAGGGAATTTAAAAAAAAAAGGGAAGGAAATTCAGACACATGCTACAAGTGGATGAATCATGAAGACGTTATACTAAGTGAAATAAGCCAGTCACAAAAGGACAGATATTCTGTAATTCCACTTAAATTAGGTACCTAGAGTAGTCAAGGTCATAGGGGTAGAAAGTAGGATGGTAATTGACAGGGACTGGGAGGAGGGGAACATAGGGAGTTTGTAATTAATAGGTACAAATTTTCAGGTTGGGAAGATGGAAAAGCTCTGGAGATGGATGTGGTAATGGTTACACAGCGGTGTGAATGTACTTAAGGCCACAAAACTATATGCTTGAAAATGGTTAAAATGGGAAATTGTATGTATATTTTACAATGACTGATAGATGTAGAGATCAAGTAGGAGGCTCTTTCAGTTGTCCAAGCAAGAGGTGGTCCTGATTTAGACCAGGATTTAGATTTGAACATCTATCAGAAAAAAAGTTTAAATATGATCCAGTTTATTATACTTATAAATTATATATATGCACTTCCAATATACTATTTACATTATGAAACATACATAAAAAGAATTTTAAAAGATAAACTATATATATACATATATATATATATACACACATGAATATTTTCTTCCTCTACCCCAATAGATTGCCTTCTTATACTAGTGAGTATGTGAACCTCTCTTTGAAAGCCATTCACGGACTATGGTAGTGGCAATGGGGAATAAAGTCAGTGATGAACTAGACGTGGAGGGTCAGGAAGAGGAGGAAATCCTAAATCTCTCCTGGGTCTCTGAGACAAGCCATGGTACTGGTGACAGTCACAGTGCTGAGAAGCTCCTGAAGACCACCTTTGGAAGGGAGGAAGATAAGAAGAAGACCATGTGAACATGACATCAAAGAGGAAGCACCAAGTAGGCAGTTGGGAATGGAGGTCTAGAGCTTAGGAGGGAGCTGGACGTGTCACTGGGGCTTAGAGGGCCACTGACATTGTGGGTTGGAGCTGAAGGTGGGTATAGGTTGAGGGAAGACTTTTTGGTGGTTGGTTTTTGAAGGTGGAAGAGACTTAAACATGTTTCAGTGTCAGAGAGGAAGAGTCGGGTGACAGAAAGAGGCTGAGGATACAGGTAAAAAGATGTGTTCATCTTGCGAGGTTCTGAAAAGGCTGAAGGGGGTCTCAGATGCTTGGCCATGTGTTTACCTCAGGTTGCAGTAAAGAGGGAGGAAAGCTTGGGGACAGAGACGCGAGGAAAGTGAAAAAGTTCTGAAAGCAGAAAGGAGAAATGTGGTAGAATTTCCAAATTGTAGTGAGGATCTATTTCAGGCTCATAGAACCATCTTTCCTATTAAGTGACTTGCCCCTGCAGCTTTCAGGTGAAAGCGAAGAAGATGAAGAAGGAGTCACCTGGGGGCTGAATAACGGAGAACATTATATGTTACCAATATAATGGGCTATGGAATCCAAGCTCCAGGAGAAGGGATGTGAAAGAGAACAGCTGGGATGGAGGAGGTGTCCCTGGGTGCTAGTGTCATCTGAAGTATTATAGGCTGTAAAAGGGACCAGAGATGATGTGCTCGGCTTTTTGAGTGAGTCAGCTGTCTCGTGCAGTCTCAGGACAAGCCCATCTCTTATTCAGAGGTTTTGGTCTAAATCAGGCCTGGAGGCACCTGGTAAACACTGGGATGGAACTTTAAAGAGGCCCCCTGGCAGGCTCTGACCCACACACCCAACCACTGTTGCTTACTTCACTCCAAGCCTCATGGCCCCAGAGTAATGTACTGGAAACCACTCGTGCCTGGCACCACCTGGGCCCCTTGTATAGACTTCAATCCAGGCAGGGCCAGGAGGTTCCGGAGACCCATTCAGCCATGCATGCACTTCTTAGTGGGACTCAGCATGAACTTGAGGCCCCTTTGGTGGTCTCTGTGGTGCTCTCAGCACCAGGCTGACTTGGACCTCTCAAGCTTACCTGAGGACATTTTGTATTGTGGCTGGATCAAGTCGGCTTTGTGAGCACATCTATAGCTATCATATTATACTCACTTACTAGAGGTTTTAATTTTTTATTTTCATTCATCAAACACATACATATGGAGAGGAAGGGAAAGAACACCCATGTACCCACCACACAGGTTTGAGACATTTGTCACTTCGTGTCAACTCTTTATTCCAAACTCCCTTGCAGCAGAGGGCTGAGAAGAAGATGCAGCCCACAGGGTCTAGAGACAGGGGCTGGCCCTCCTGGAGCCCCCACATCCTCAGGAAAGGAAGCCGCCTTCCTCCAGCTCAGCAGGGAGGTCTACGGATGGAGCCTCAACATGCACATGGGGATGGGATGGTGCCTCAGAGACCATCAGACAAACACTTCAATTTGCCACTTAGGAGGCCAAGAAGGCCCAAGACAGGAAACATGGTCTCTCCTGAATCCACCTGACCTCCTGTGTATTGGTTTGAGGCAGAGTTGGAGCCAGATCCTGTGGAAGGAATGGGAGCCTCGGAATTTATTCCCTGTAACAAGCAAGCAGAACGGAGTTTCAGGAGCTCCCCGGTGACTGAAGAGCCCTGCATTAGTGGATGGGCCACAGATGTACCTTGACCTCGGCCTGAGATGGCTCCCCTTGTTGAGGGAAAAAGCTAATTTGCTAGGTTGAGCTTTTATGAGGGCTTCACATTCCTAACATCAGAAGAGCTGCGGAATATGAGCATCCCACACAGAGGGGTTCATAAGGAATTAGAGAACTGATTTTCTTAGGCAGCCAAAGTTATTACTGTTGGCTTCCGCACGCTGTGTAGCAAAAGCCAGGGCTTCCAGGCTGGGCTTTTACATGTTAACTTCAGAGGGCGTGTCTGAAAGAAGAGCCTTCAGGGAAGGAGTTTTCACAGCCAAGTGTTCTTGGTGGTGGTGGTTGGAGGGGTGGGTAGGGGCAATGGGGTTGAGTTTGGAGAGTAACTTTTCTCCTTCACCTTATTGATCTCCCTTGCGCAGAATGCGAAACCTACAAGATGGACTGTGAGTGCCCCTAAGAGTAGCTGCATTCCTGAATCCACAGGATCTGGGAGCCAGTCTGGAGAGGGCTGGCCAGACATTCTGGGCACAGAGCAACTGGCTGTCTGCTGGGTATGGAGAGATGCTGGGGAGAGGCCAGTCCAATCTGTCCGGTGGCGTGGCCCACACAGGAAAGGGGGGGTGAGGGCAGCATGGGTCACGTGCCAAAGGGGAAACTTCTCCCCCAGTCTCCAGACTGTCTCCCTGAGGAAGTCGCTCCTCACCCCTCCCTTTCCCCTGTAACCATTTGAGCATCCTGTTGTTCTTTCTCCACTCCACCCTCCACAGGCTGGCAATGGCTGTGCTTGTGGCCAAGAGGCCCTTGCCAGGCAGAACCATCTGCTTCTGTTGCACCCCCACCTCAAAGATCCCAGCTTGCCTTTGATCTTTCTGAGGAGCTGGGGCTGGCCAGGGGCCGGGAAGACCCTTGATGGGTGAACTGGACCCCAGGAGTCCAGGACTCTTCCTCTGCAGCCAGGACAGGATGCCTGGTACCATCTTACGAAACATGTAACATTCGTGTAGGCAGGAGGAGCTGCCGGGGAGCTCCCTGAGGGCTCAGGGCTTGGTGAAGCAGATGTGTCTGGATGTATGTGGAGTGGAGGAGGGGCGGGGGGCTGCTGGATGGACCACCCTCGAGGCTATGATCACCACAGTTATCAGGTGTGAAGGTCTGCACAGTGGAGAGGGATGTTTTCCAGGCCCCACAGGCTGCCAGAGCCAGTAAAGGAAGGAAAGGTGTGCTGGGGAGGGAGACAGGCAAGGTTCTGTTGCTGGTGGAGCCAGAAGGGCTGCAGCCTTGAAGTCAAGTTACCCTTAAAGCCAGAGGCAGCTCCAGTCCATTCCACAACAGACAGAACCAAGGCCCAGCTCTCCTCAGGTTCCAGTATGTAGACCTGGCCCCGGGCACCGCCCTAGCTCAGAAGGTCTAGGCTATTGTCTTGGTCCAGCAATAATTGTGAGAGGGTAGTTTGCTGAGTTGATTCTGTGGCCTTGTAAAGAGTTGGACTTGAACCCTTGTTGGTGGTCTGAACAATTAAATTTATAAGCATCCCCTCAGATTTGCAAACCTACCAGGGAGCCAAGACTGAGGGGCATGAGAAACCTTGTTGGGTTCGTCTGGTTGAAGAAACCAGAACTCTATCTCCTTTCCTGAGTGTGGGTGGATTCTCCTTTTGGTTATCAAACTGTAATAACCCCAACTCCTTGCCACTGAAACAAGAGGGGATTTATTAGCCCAAACAAAAAGAGCACTGTGGCCACTAGAATGGCTGTCCTTGGCAGCAGTACTGATGCCTGGGAGGAACTTACTGCCGCCCTGCAGCTTCTGTCTGCTCCCTCTGGGTGTGGGGGCAGGAGGGGGGAGCGCCTCAGGGCCTCGGTCTTCATTTCTTCGACACATAATCCCTGAGTCCTCCAGCCAACAGCCTTGTTCAGGCCTCCAATCAGAGATTTTTACCCATGGTTGCCCCTAGTTACAGTTCATTTAGGGCATCTCAATTGGGTCTTCAATTCCTAGCAAGCAGGGACAGTAAAGCTGCCACTGGCTGAGTTTCTGGTGTCAGTGGTGACTTGTGCAACCTTGGGCAGTGGCCACAGAGCCTGGACTCCCTCCCAAAGAGATTTGGGATACTCAATTTCATGTTCAGTGTAGGTGCTGGATGGTAGGACTACACATAACAGACTCCTCTCCCCAGACAGCTGGCTGCCTCCACATGGAATTCAGGGAACCAGGTGTTCCAGCCAGGTCAGAGAGCAGTGTGTGGGAGCAGTGTGAACAGTAAAAGGGGTTTCTCCCCATTTACTCCACAGGAAGAGTTGGGCTCAGGGCCCAGACCCCTAGCCTTCTCACTGCTCGGCAATGTTGTACCTGACCTTAACCCTAACCCACACAGCTGCCAAATATTCATGCTTTCCTTTTAGGGGCAAAGCTGGGCAGAACCAAATAACATTTTAAAGCCAAGTTACTGGAAATATTTGGGAAAAGGCTGAGTTTATAAACTAAAATTTGGCTCTTAACCTACAATGATTTCACTACCATGAAACATTGCTGTTAAAGTGCAAAAAATGAACCATGCTAACTCACCACTGCAACAAATGTGCCTGGGCAGCACCACCCAGTCCTGACATTACAGTGAGGCTCTCGGAGGGAGCTGATGAAACTAAAAGCCACCTTTGATTTATAAGCCAACACTTATGAGAAGCGCAAAGGAGATTGAGCTTATTGAACGGAAGTACAACTCTTACCTCACATAAAGCCCATCAGATCCGTAAGAAGTAATGAGATTACTTCTCAAAAATCCTGTGATCTCATCAAATTAGCAATCTGAGCTGTTTCCGCATCTGCACAGGCACAGTCAGAGGCAAAACCAAGAGAACCGTAAGTCTAGAAGATGTCAGAGGCTTGGCCTCCTCCCAGAATGGGTCTCTGGTGTGGGACTCTTTAAGTTGCGTGAAAGCATGACCTCATGAACCTCCTCCTCCAGGAAGCCTTCTCTGAAATCCCCAACTCTGTAATTTTCCCAGTCACAGTATTTATCTCACAAGACTGTTAAGTTTTGCCCCTTCTGGACTGTGAGCTTGGATGATATTCATCTCATACTCAACTGTTCCTCCAGCACTTGGCACTGCATATAGCACACAGCAGGCATTCTCGAAGTAACTTGCTCATTTATTCAACGAGTTTCTAAGCACCTACATGGGCCAGACGCAGTACCAGGCACTGGGGATGGAGTGGTGAGCAAGATAAAAGTGATCCTTCCCCAAACAAAAATGACAAAGATAACCACAATATAAACATACAAGCCCAACGAGGACACGTTGCAGCGAAGAAAAGATTTGAGCACTAGAAGATGACGACTGCAAGGAG
Organism: Vicugna pacos; assembly: GCF_048564905.1. Lineage (NCBI taxonomy): Eukaryota > Metazoa > Chordata > Mammalia > Artiodactyla > Camelidae > Vicugna > Vicugna pacos. Next base: position 16,387,368 of record NC_132995.1, read on the forward strand.
AACGGAACACATTCTGGAAGGTCATGGAAGGCATCTTTGAAAAGGCAGTGTTTAAACTGACATTTGAAGAATGAGAAGCCACTAGCTGGGGGGAGAGACCTCCAGGTGAAAGGAACTGCAAAGGCCTTTGGAATTTGGCTCGTTTTGGAATTTGGAACAGAAGGAAAGTTAAGGGTGGTTCCCCAGGGACTAGGTCATAGAAGGCTGGCTGAGAAGGATGGAACTCTTTCTTAAAAGAAACGGGAAATCACTGGAGAGTTTGATGCAAAAATCTGTTCTCATAGCACTGGGGTAAGCAGGACAGAGGCGGAGAGAGTTTGCCAGGCACTCAGGGGTCTCTGTGTAGTCTCAGAGGGGCAGAGCAATGGAGAGAATCCAAGATCTCCTGCCACGTAACTTTTATATTAATACTTCATTCACATAAAACACACAGATCTTATGTACACAGTTCAAATTTTCACTTATGTATACGTACTGTATCCACCACCCCAATCAAGATATAAAATACTTCAGCAGGCCCTTCTTCCTCCAGATATAACTACTAATCTCCATCACCACTGTTACTGTCTTTGAGTTTTACGTGAATGTAATCATATAATATATACTCTTTTGTGTCTGGCTTTTTTCACTCATTGTGTCTGTGATGTTTATTTATGTTGTGTAGAGCAATTTTTTTCACTGTATTCCTTTGATAAATATTTATTTATTCATTCTACTCTTGTCGGACATTTATTTCCAGGCTTTGGCAATGATGACTTATACCGTGAACATTCTTGTACGTGTCTTTTGTGGACATAAGCCAATCACTTCTACTGGGTATATACCCAACAATGAAACTGCTGGGTCATAAATACACGTATTTAACTTTAGTGGTTCCTGCCCATTTGTTTTCCAAAACGGTTGCACCAGTTTACACTCCCACCATTGAAGTGTGCAAGACTCAGTTCTTTTACGTCCTCACCAACAGTTAACATTATGGTCTTTTAAAAAAAGTTGCAGTCATTTTCTGTGGGGGTAGAATGGCATCCCGTGGTTTTAATTTGCATTTTTTGATGACGAAGTGTTAAGAACCTTTCCATAAGTTTATTAGATATTTGAACTTATTGTCTGTTCAAGATTTAAAAAATTAGAAAAAACTGATTTGTAGTTCTTTATATATTCTGGATTATGAGCCCTTTGATGGCTAATATTACCTAATGCAAATATCTTCTCCATCTGTGGCTCGCAGTTTTGCTCTCTTGATATCTTTTGATGAAACAAATTTTTAGTCTTAGTGAAGTCCAGTTTATCAGTATTTTTTCCCTTTCATAATTGTCACTTTTTGTGTCGTCTTTGCCTACTCCAAGGTCTTGAAAATATGCCCTTATTTTTTCTCAGAAATGCTTTGTAGTTTCCAGTGTAGAGGTCTTATACATCTTTCATTAGATTGCTGGGTGTCTGATTTTTTTGGTGGGTACTATTTTATTTATTTATTCATTCATTCATTCATTCATTCATTCATTCATTATTGAGTTATCAGTTTACAATATTGTGTCTGGTGGGTACTATTATAAATGGTAACATTTTAACTTTCACTTTCTGACTTGTTGCTTATACAAAGAAACAAGTGATTTTTGTAGACGTTGATGATTCACTTATTAATTGCAGCAGTTTGTAGATAGGTTTGGTTTTTATTCATATCCCACTGTGTCATGTTAAAAAATAATAGTTTTCTTTTCCCCAGTCTTTGTACCTGTATTTCTTTCTCATATCTTATTGCACTAAGTAGGATAGCCAACACAATGCTGAATAGAAGTGGTGATGACTGACACCAGTCACAAGGGGAGCTGTCAGTATTTCACCATTACATGTAATGCTTGTGTATATTTTTTGTAAATATCTTTTACTAGATTAGGAAGTTTCCATCTATTCCTAATTTCCTGAGTTTTGAACGTCTCTTCTTTCTTTTTGAAGGGCTGAAGACTGTGTGCGCACCCAGTTTGTTCATGGCAGGGTGGAGAGGATCAAATGTGAAAAGATGTCAGCCTGCTCCAGAAGGTACCCTGGGGCTCATGCCAGCAACTGTTGGGATATTGCCAGCCTTTCCACCAGCCATCTCTGTGGGCTCATCATTGCCGGGTCATCTGTAGCTGGCGGTCACAGACGTTACATGTGTTCACTAATACTTGGTTCTATACTTCCCTGCTTCCTTAAGTGAGAACAAGGTAAGTTCAAGCTGGGATAAGGCAAAAATGAGCATGTCTGACAGCTCCTTTCTATTCCTGGGAAAAGAAAAAGCAGCCATCTCCTGACGGTGCTAGGGATAGACACCAGGAGAGTGGTCTGAAGTGTGAAGACTCCGGGATTTCCAGATTTAAACCAAGTAGCAGCTGGAAGGAAAAAGGAAGCTGGCTGAGACACTTATAGGTATGTTTGGAGCTAAGTCGTGATCCAGGATGATGAAAGTTGCAGAGCAAACCCACTGACAGTCTGGAAACCAGACGTCTGACCCAGGCACACATCCAGAGAGAGGTTATAGTAAGTATGGACAGGCTTAGCATTTTTTGCTTTGCCAAGAAGCCCTTTAGATACTTGCAGAGAACAGGCCTGAGGTTCTGATCATTTACAACTACAGATAAGCCCAGTGCCAGGTGACTAGGCAGCTGGCTCCAAGGCCGCGTCCCTCTGGGAGTCAAGTCGGATCTCCGGGCTGTCTGGAGCAGCAGCAGTGCTGGACATGGCGACTCGCTGCTGAACACCAGCTTGCCACAGAACCAGAGGTGTGCAGCTGCCCTGCTAGCTCACAGTCCCGAGACTTATTTTTACATCTGTGACTCAGAGGCCTAGACCAGGACTGAGGCCTTGGAGAGAAAGAAGCCTTGGTTAGGGGTTGGCTTTTTTTTTTTTTCTTTTTGGTGGGGTAGGTAATTAGGTAATTAGGTTTATTCATTTATTCTTAGAGGAGGTATTGAGGATTGAACCCAGAACCTCATGCATGCTAAGCATGTGCTCTACCACTTGAGCTACCCCCTCCCCCAGGAGTTGGCTCTTGAGAGTTGCATGGGCCTGGCTGTTTGACACCATGATCACATCCATTTCAGAACACGGTTGCAGTGATAGAATTTCCGGTAGGACGCAGTCTCTTGAGGCTTCCGTATTAGATGCCTCCTGTAAGACATGTGATACAAATTATGTTCCTAAAAGCTCATTCTGCTTACTGCACAGAAAATGAACCAGAAACGTGCAGTATGGACAGACGGTGACCAATGAAGAGGCTATTACAGTAGCACTGGCAAGAGCTGAAGGTGCTTCACACTAGAATAGAGGCAAACAGATTTCTGGCTCAAGACGGTAAACCAGCTACAAACGTTTACCTTCTTTTCCTAGAAGACGACATTAAAATGTCAATAAATGACTAAAATGATATTTATAATATAAATGGAATTGTGCAGGGAGAAATGTGTGAAGTATTTTTCAACAAATTCTATTTTTTTGGTCTTTTTTTTTTTTAATCTTTAAAAAAATTTATTTTATTTATTTATCTTTTATTCTTTAAAAATAAATTTTTTTCCAACAAATTTTTAGACTGATTACAACAGATGGAAGTATGGTGACCCCAGGGCAGAACAGAAGATACCATACCGAGGGGTGCTATTGTGCAGAAGGAGCCATGTGCCTGAAACTCGGAAATGCTTCAGACTCTAAAGCAGCAGGTACAACAGAGGGCAAGAGTGAGAAGGAGGCTTGAAAACAGGAAAACTAATGTATGGTCTGTCTCCGCAACAAGCAGTGAACAATCTTGTTTCTCACTGCTGCAATTAGAACGACCTATAATCAGGCAACACACTCCTAGGAAAAACAAGCAAAGGAAGATTCTTCTCTGCAGGTATCTGTGGGATGTGGAAATATTGACACCTTTGAACAAGCCCTCTGGAATTCAGAGACCTCAAGGATAAAGATCACACCTTAAAGCATCTGCCAGCTGACAAATTCCGGCCAAACCCAGAGCTCCAGGGCAACTCCCATGAAAGCTAATCAAGAATTCTCAGGTATTTGAATAAAGTCTACTGCAGGAAGTTTATGACCAAGATTAACAGGATTAAGAAAGAAAATCTGAGAAACAAACTTAAGAAACACAAAAGTTTGATTTGACAGCTCTTACATCTGAGTAAGAGGGAGATCTAGTGAAAGAACTGGGTGGGTAGCATCAAATAATTATCTAAGAAGTAATAGGAGAAAGAACTAAAGGAAACATACAGATCTTTAAATCAAAAGGGTCTACAAACTGCCCAGAATAACACTGGGTTAAAACAAAAAGACCCATACCTAGAGAAATCCTTAAAATTCCTTAACACAAAGGAAAATGCAAAGCTTCCAAAGAGAAAAATCATCATCTACAATGAAAAAGAATCAAACTGGCATCAGAGTTAGCACTGCATGTTAGATAGATAAAAGGTCACAATTGAACTAAGAATTTTATATACATATATAATTTTTTAAATTTGTTTTCTTTGGGGGGTAATTAGGTTTATTTATCTATTATTATTTTTCATTATTTAACAGAGGTACTGGGGATCAAACCTATGATGTCAATGCTTGCTAAGCATGCACTCTATCACTGATCTATACCCTCCTCCCAAAATGACTTTTACATTTTTTAAAGTGTCAAATTTGAAAAAGAGGAAGATGTGATAAAGACCTTACAATCTGGCTCTGTATATTTTCAAGTGTCTTTCTTTATTACTATTTTTATTTATTTTGGGGGGTAATTGGTTTATTTACTTATTTATTTTAATGGAGGTACCAGGGACTGAACCTGGGACCTCATGCGTGCTAGGCATGCACTTAACCACTGAGCTATACCCTCCCCTAGCCCTGTATACTTTTAAAGAAAACTCCCTAAGTAAGAATTCTAGCAAATGAGAAAATGGAATACAGGGCATCCGGGAAACTGTGATCTAACCCAGGAGGGCAATAATGAGAAATCCCAGGATCATAACTGCTGAAGATCTCAAAAACAGCATGTTTGATCTTTAGCAGGATAGCAGAAGGTTACAGGACAGTAGTCTCTAGAGAAAAAGATTTCATAAACTAATCAGATAGCATGGTTAAGGGTTTGGAAAAATTTTATTATATGATAAAGGCAATAAATACAAGCAGAGAATTCAGAAACTCCAGGAAGAATGAAAAGCTGTGGGGAAAATAATCGTTCGAGGGAAAAATGATCTTAATGAGATATGAAAATTGGTGAGCTCAAGAAGAATGGAATAGATTCCAAGCAATAGAGAATGAGAAAGAAGGGAGCGGGAAGAGAGAGAGAGAACATGAACACACATGTGCAAGAGCCAATCAGAAATTCTAGGGAAACTATTGCAGACAAAAACAAAACCAAGATAATAATACATACAAACTTCAGGATAGTCATTTCCTTTTGGGTGAAGCAGAAATGCAATAGGGGAGTCATAATACATACAGGTTGTTGATAACGTTCTAGTTCTTGAGTTGTTATAGGTTCAGTTACGCATATTGTGGGTCCCATATTCTTCTGTTTATATTTAATGTAAAAGAGGAAAAACAGTTTAAAAATCAGACAAGGAAGACAAGGTCAAATCATGAGGCAAATTACAATGTAGATGATTTTAAAAACCTGATGGAATCCAAGAAAAGAAAATCCACTTAATCTTGATCATAGTAACATATATTTTTTGAAAGGTACAGTATTTATGATACTAGAACTGTAGAGAAGGCACATCACTGGGCTCTGGGCTGAAGAATTCTTATAAAATCACACCAAAATATTGTTTATGAGTTTTCAGCTTTTAAAGTCAACCAATATGTGAAAGTAAGACAATGTTTAGTGGCAGGAGGAATAAAACATTGTGTAAAAAAAGGAAATATAGACAATTTGGCTCATCCATAAATGATATTTACTTAGTTGTAATAAGTATTATGTAGCTGTAATTAAGTGTTATGATTAAGTATGTGAGGAGGATACAGAGTAAGGATGTGTGAATCTCTGTGTGTGCGGGGTTAAGACAGTAAATCTACATAAAAAGAGGCCCATGGTTGATAAACACATGGGAAAAACAAAGTAAAAAACAGTTTATACAGACTCTTCCTATTGACATATTAACAAAAGGAGGGACGTGGATATCATGTGCATACACACCATCTGGATAGGGACATGTGAAAGAATACAGATAAACTGTTCATAGTATTTGCCTTTAAGGAAGAGAAGTCAACTAACTATGCTATTTGTTTCCATTTGTGCTATGTACAGATATTATTTAACTAAAAATATAAACTTTTTTGGACCTGTCTCCTAGAGTAATGGAAATAAAAACAAAAATAAACAAATGGGACCTAATGAAACTTAAAAAGCTTTCACAAAGCCAAGGAAATCATTGACAAAACAAAAAAGACAATTTTCTGGATTTGCAAATGATGTGACTGACAAAGGATTAATTTTCAAAATATACAAAGGGCTCATATAGCTCAGTATTAAAAAAAACCAAACAACCCAATCAAAACCAGGCAGATCTAAAAAGACACATGAAAAGATGCTAAACATCATTAATTATTAGAAAAATGCAAATGAAAACTACAATGAGGTATCACATCACACTGGTCAGAATGGCTATCACCAAAAAGTCTACAAATAATGGAACTACTGGATCCTACAAATTGGAATGCTGGAGAGGGTGCAGAGAAAAGGAACCCTTCTACACTGTTGGTGGGGATGTAAACTGATGCAGCTATTATGGAGAACAGTACAGAGGTTCCTTAAAAAGCTAAAACTAGAGTTAACCATATAATCCAGCTATCCCACTCCTGGGCATATATCTGGACAAAGTCTAATTTGAAAAGATACATGCACCCCAATGTTCACAGCAGCAGTACTTATAACAGCCAAGACATGGAAACAACCTAAACAGCCATCAACAGATGAATGGATAAAGAAGATGTGATATGTATATATGTATAAAATGGAATATTACTCAGCCATAAAAAGAATGAAATAATGCCATTTGCAGCAATGTGGATGGACCTAGGGATGATTACACTAAGGGAAGTAAGTCAGAGTAACACAAATATAATATTGCTTATGTATAGAATATAAAAAAATGATACAAATGAATTTATTTACAAAACAGCAGCAGACTCACAGATAGAAAACAAACTTATGGCTACCAAAGGGGAAAGGTGGGGGAGGGATAAATTAGGAGTTTGTGATTAGAATGTTCACGCCACTATATATAAACCAGATAACCAACAAAAACCTACTGTATAGCACAGGGAACTATATTCAATATCTTTCTTATAATAACCTATAATGGAAAAGAATCTGAAAAGGAATATATATATATTTATGTGTAACAGAATGATGCTTCTGTACACCTGAAACACATTGTAAATCAACTATCCTTTAATAAAAAACAACTATTTTTTTAAAAGCGACTATTAAGTATCATAATAAAAAAGCATTTTGAAATTGAAAAAAAAAGAACACTGGAAGAAAAGCAGAAGCAAGATCATCACTTCGGTTTGGGGAATACTATGTTAGAGAAGCTACTTTAAGACCTTTACAGGCATCAAGAAGTCAGATCTAGACTCAGAAGAGATCTGTGCTGGATAAAAAGTGAATGTGAGAGTAACTCCAGGTAGTTAAGGCCGTAGGGGTTGATGCCATAGACAGTATGCAGTTTAAAAAGAGAAAAAAAGCAAATTTACCTGGCAGGGGAGATAACATGGTCACGAAGGTGGTTTTCCCAGAGTGAGGCTTATTCCATTGCACTCCGGATGTGCTGACCCCTGAGATTTCCCCAAATGTGGGACACTTGACTGCATAATTTGTGGTGGGGGGAGGTGGAGAAAAAAGTTAAAGTAGAACCTTGAGGAACACTATCCTTTTAAAATGGGGTGATTGAAAAATTAGAATTAGGCAGACAGAAGCAGCAAGTAGAGAGGGTGGGACGAAAGCCAGATGAGTATGGCAGCCAGGAAAACAGGAGTATTTTAAGAAGGAAGAAGTCGACCGTATGAAATGCTTCTGTAAAGCAAGTAAGAGAGGAAAACTGTGAAAGGTTTGCTGGAGCTCACTGGGGACCTCACCAAGAACTGCATCAGTGGTATACAGAGTAGATCAAGTGGGTTAGGAAGTAGAAGGGAGATCAGGCGTCTAGACAGTTAAAGAGTTAAGTAGGAAATGGTAGAATGTAGGATTTGTCATAATTTTCTTAAAAAAAAAAAAGAAGTCTTTGATATAATAAATGCTACATAATTACAACTACAGGCATACTTCATCTTCTTCTGCTTTGCAGACGCTGCTTTGACAAACTGAAGGTCTGTGGCAACCCTGCATCTAGCGAGTCTATTGCCGCCATTTTTCCAACAGCATTATTTTAAAACTAAGGTATGTATGTTGTCTTTAAGACGTTATTATTGTACATTTAACAGACTACAGTACACTGTAAACCTCACTTTTACATACCTAGGAAATAAAAAAGTTGACACGACTTGCTTTATTGTGATATGTTTTATCGTAGTCTGGAACTGAATCCGCAGTATCTCCAAGTTGTGCCTGTATATGTCAATATGAGTACTAACATACTAATATGCTACATAATACACTAGCAGAATAACTAAATGCAAACGCAAAGGATCCTTTATCAAAGAAGTTGAAGTTATAGGCTGAAATAACTCAATAATGTAAGTCTGGAAATGGGGAAGGTTTTGACAGGCCGTCTTTTCTCTATTTTTATAGGACAACCAGGAAAAGGCTGGATGCAGATGAGGTTGGTTTAGAGGATGTGGTGCGTGCCTGAGGCAGTTTCCATCCAATGGCTTCTGGTTCTCTTTGAAATAGATGGCAAGGCTGTTTGCTGACTACAGAGGTGATTACAGAAAAGTACTAAGTTTTGCTGGCAATGTTGAGGACCTAGTAGAGAGCAGTCATCAGATTTACAGTGGTACTAATTCTCTTCTGTGATCTCTTCTGCAGGACATAACCCTCTGGGTGAATACTGACAATGTTGGTGGTGGGGGTAGATGCTTTTATGGTCGGGGTTTCTCTAGGAAGGAGCACAAGATCAAAAGAGGAGCAAAGGAGATTAGGGTATTTGTGAGACAAATGATTGGATCATGGAGTTTAGGCTGGTTGGAGATGGCGGTAGGGAAAGCAAAAAAAGGGAGCTAATGAATCAAAAGTAGAAAGATTCCTGACCTGGAAGCTAAAAGCAGTTACTGAGCAAGGGAGTGGTTAGGTCACTGCATATACGTGTGTTTGTTTCTTGAGCAAGCCAGTTGGAAGATCAACGTGTGAGGTGTCTAATACCCATGATTCAGAGGTGATGCAGCTGAGGTTGATGGACAAGGTCCAGGTGTGTCCACAGGTTTGGGTGGGAGATGAGAAGAAATGGTCACAGGGCAAGGAACAGGAACCAGGGTGTAGGATGGATCTAGAAGAGTTAACAAAGCAGTCCTGAATGCTGTCCTTTATAAAGACTGCTTACAAGTTTGGCCTTCGACTGACATCTGGAAATCTAGACTTGAGAAGGATTTCTATCATCCTCACTACTATACCTAAATTGTTTGTACGAACAACGTGGTTTACTTGTGCTTTACTTCTGGGAGTCTGGGATTTTGGTATGTGCCAAGAAGAGGCTGCCTACGTTACCAGCCCCCGATCAAAACCCTGGGCACTCAGCCTCTAATGAGCTTCCCTGGTAGACAACATTCCACACATGTTGAAACATCTCATCGCTGGGGAATGAAGTGCATCTTTCATGACTCCACTTTCAAAGTCCCTTCTGGACGTGTGAGCCTGGCTTAGTCTAGACTTTGCCCAAGTGTCTTTTCCTTTGATAATTCTGCTTTGCATCTTTTTGCTGTAAGAAATCGTAACCATGAGTATGATTGTCCTGGGGACTCCCAACACAGATGGGTAAACCACACAGATGTTGAAGTCATTTGGAATAATATAAGTATAGAGGAAGAGAAAGGCAGGTATACTTTTTTTAAGGAGATGGGTAGTAATCAGGTCATTACAAGATCATAACCAGGTAAGTGAAGGGATTACAAAAGCCTTAAAAGAGTAAGTAGGGGTTTTACCGAGAGGGGAGGGAGCATGGACACCAAGCCTACATCCTGAACATAGGTTTGTAGGACGAGGAATACTTCAGTTCTGCCACTGGGAAGGGTGCTATGTGGAGCAGTGCCTTTAGGGGACAAAGGCTAGGCACAGAAAGGATTAACCTTGCATCTGCTCTAACACATACATCTATGCCTACATCTATAGCACCTCAGGGTTTTCTGATACTTTATTTCTAGTAACAAATAACTAGCAGTAGCACAGTGGTGTGGAGTAGCACCATAGCTGTGCACGACTATCTTTCATAGTACTCAAAGTCCTTAAGAGGTTTAAGTCAGTATTCCTTTCACCCACTCTAACTTCAGCTTCTCTTGCTGAGGAAAAAAGTGTCTGCATTATTTTAACAGCCAAAAGCTAGAAACTACCCAAATGCAGTAGAATGGATAAACTGTGGCCTATTAATACAATGGAATATTATACTGCAACAAAAATGAACACTCCACAGTCAAATGCAACAATGTGGATGAATCTCACAAACACAACGTTGAGCAAAGAAGCTAAGCACAAAAAAGTACATACTGCGTAATTCCATTTAAGAACAAAAACAAGGAAAAGCAATCTATGCTGTTAGAAGTCAGGATAGTGGTTACCCTTGAGGGGGTGGGGGCTACTGGGAGTTGTAGAGGGGCTTCTGGGTACTCTTTACATAGGTAATTATGATATGTGTGCTTTTCTGTGTGCACATTATACTTTAAAATAAAACAGTGCTACTCAATATACTAAGTGAAAAAAGCAAGTTTCACAATAGTTTATATACTATGAATCCATTTTTGTCGAAAAGCACATGTCTGTACAGAACAATGCCAGGCAAAATATATAGCCAAATGGTTTTGACTATGGTTAGCTTTGGGTAGTGGGGCTGTAGATTTTCTTTTCTTTCTTCTTTTCCCTTATTTATTTTTAAAAACCACCTTCCATACTGCCCATATCCTTTTTACAATGTATTACTTGTACAAAAACAAAACCATACCTAATTCCATTTTGTAACTGCAAACTGCAAGGTTCCAATACTCACTGAAATGCCATTAAATACTGGAATGGACAAAGGGATAACCATCATCCAACTAATCCATTAAAAAAAATTTACGAAACAATTTCAGCACAAGCAAAATCCTGAATTGCAATGTTGGGATTTGCATTCTCATCAACAATCCTGTGTGAGGCCAGCAGCAGAGGATTATCAGGATTAAGTGAGCACCAGGATTATAGAAGCACACTCCAGACATCTAGTAAACATGTTCCTGTCCCCTGTACTGGGATGACTGTAAACCATTCACTGGAATTCATTACAGTCTCGCCCTGGCCCAGGCTTCTCACACTTTCTCAAAATTGGCATTCTTTGCTCTCTTCCCTTCCACTTGTAGACTGTTCTTCGAGTTTGGAGGCAAAGGCAAGACTTTCTGGGTCATGAGCTCCTTGCTGGCCGCTCTCAGTTGTTTCTGTGCACCTAAACTATGAGTCACCCTAAGAAAGGCTTATTATTGAACTGAAATATGCTTTGGCCTCACAGAGCTGCTTTGTTTCTTTATAAACCACAATATGAACATCACTGCATTTTAAAGCATTTCCCTAAGATCAACATTCATGGTGAACCAGAATCAGACTCGGGTTGATTTTGATATGTTTGTGAGCTAAACCCCAAAACATTTTTATTAGTCAGCCAAGTTTGTTAAATATGAACCGAGCTGGAACGTAAAGGACACCCATACCACTGACTCACAGCTCGGTACCATCACTGAGAACAGAAACCACATTAGATTCAGACGCACCACGTGCTCTTGGAGCCAGATTTATAAATGTCTCAAACCACAAGCTCGCTTTTCACTAGCCCTGACTGAAAAGCAGGATAACCTCTGCTCCTCAGGAGGCTATTACCCAACAAGAGCAGTGCCTGGGACCTGGATCTTTAGCTTCCCCGTGTACGCACCAGCTGGCTGAAATGCTGCTGCTGGCCTCTACGTCTCTGATGCTCAAAGTTAACACCCTCTCTTACTTCCCTCACGTGACCAGCTCCTACTCAGGGGATACCTCTTCCAAGAAGTTGTCCCAGTGCCTCTACCTTCAGAGAACTAAAGTGGCCTGCTCTGAGCTAATCCCCGCTAGGCATCCTGAGATCCAGAGATTAATGATTCTACTTTACTTTCCTAAGTTTGATTCCCATTGTACTAATACTTGCATCTTTTAAAAACACAGTCAAAACAGGGTAAACTAAGTAAACTGGTGACATCTGAGCTCCTAAGAAACCATTCACCTTCATTACCTTATACTGTGACACTCCCCCAACTGTCACTGTTTAAACCAGTTTATAGTATCTGAATAGGGCAGGGGGATCCTGTCACACTGAACCACTGAATCCAGACAGAATTAGATCTGAACTGTTACTACAGGGCTTCACAGAAGGAGTGCCTTCTCTTTCAGGCAGACAACCAGAGACAGGGACAAGTCACATAAAAGTGAGACAGAAACAACATACACCCATTTCTTATATGCCAGGAACTGAGTCTCAATCTCCCCGTTTCCCCCTACACTGTCCTGCAGAAATGTGCCCCATCTTCCACTCAGTCCCTTCCCACTCTTCATGCCCCAGTCACAACCTGGACATGAGATTTGGAAGGATGGAGAAATGATAAAATAATCCTACATGGAAACACCACCAAGGCCCCTACAAGGAAGGGGCTAGATTTGATGAGCCAGCTGTGAAGTTTTAAATTTGTCTTTCTAAACCTGCCTGATCAGAACTACCTGTGAGACAGACCAATTCCCAGGTTCCACTACAGAATTTCAGAATCGAACTCTTCAGGTGTGAAGCGTGGGAGTTTGTACTTTGTAAATCAACTACACTTCAGTTAAATAAAAGTAAAAATAAAAATGTGCTCCTCAGCTGATTCTGATAAGAGATTTATGAACTACTGAGAGAGAACAGGAAGAAGTGGTAATTTCTACATGATAAATGACTTGCCAAGATGCTGCCAGTGCTCCTGTAAGTATGGTCCTTTCTTTTCATATACCATGTAAAGACTCCTCAGTGAAGTTTTTAAAAATTTGTTGGGGGGTGGGAGAGGGAATTATTTCCCAAATCATTGTCCTTCCAGCATTTCTCAAAGTGGAAGGGCCACTGATGCACTTTAGGCTGGATAACTGGATACGGCACTGTCCAGCATAGCACAGGACATTAACTATCCGGGCCCTTACTCTTAAATGCCAGTGTGGTCCCCCAAAACACCTGTTTTCACACTCTTGAATGCTCCCCGGATGTCAGTTCACCCCCGATTAAGAGCCATTGAGCTGAATTAATATTCGTGACCTCTTCCCCTAGCCTTCACATTAAGTTGTGCTTTTGGAGGGAGAAATGGTCTATCCAAAGATGAGTTTAGGAGGAATCAGCCCTTCCCTCTTTCCACCTGCGTGTCCACAGAGGGTACACTCTTAACCTGAGGCTGGCTTGTGCCTGCTTGGTTTAGTCTCCTCATGTCATGGATTGTAACTCAGGAGCTGTCTATACTCTAGGAGGGGGAGAAAGGGCTTTGAGTTTTACCTAAAAACCTAGGAAAAAAAAAATCCTAGGGGAAAAAAGTAAGAATTTAGTTATTTTAGGGATATAAACATGATCACAATTCCACTCTTGGATGTTAAAGATACCTTCCACTATGTTTTTCTATTGTTAAGAGAGTATCACTGTTTAAAGAGAAAGAACTTTGACGAACATTTTTTTATTGAACAGTTTTATTCTGTCTTAGAATAAAAACCTCACTTTAATATTGCAAGGTGCACTGCAGGTATGCCATGCTGCCAGTTATCACTGGGACACCAAATGCCCTAATCAGTGACCCAGAAGGCTTGGGAAATGCATGAATTCATACTTTCAAAGTAGGCAGAACTGGTATTTACAGTTTTCCTTCTTCAAATCAGCCTGGGACATCTCAAACAGTCTACGCAGGTATTGCCATAGCACTCGCTTTGATATTCAGAATGCCTCAGAAATGTGTTCAATATCATGACTTGTGGGTCCTCCAAAAGACTTTGTTCTTAACATGCAAGCAAACAGTATTAAACAAATTATCTAAACTATGGCTGCCAAGTATTGAACCTTAATAATGAAACCAAACTACAAAACATCTTCTTGTAGAGCTATACAAAAGATATAAAATTAAAATTAAAAATATCAACCACCATTAAATATTCCAATCCTCCTACAATGCAGTTTTTCTTATCTTTATCACTACTGAATATTTTAAGGAGAAAGTTAACAAAAATCAAAATAGATAAAATATTTAAATCTTTGGATTCTTTTATTCCATGGCCTTCAGAAAAACACAAAAACGGCCAGATTTTTCCCACTATAGCCTAAAATGACAAAAAGATTTACCAGTAATTTATAATTAGCAATGAACTCTATACTGAGTCATTTGTGGGTCAGAGGCCGAAGGACCAGTGTTACGTTATCCTGTAGGTTGCCAAAATAATTTCTAACGCTCTGAATCCTGAAATATAATGGAGTAAGTCAGGGTATCACAACAAACTTCCAGGCATATCAGGAAGAACAGGTTAGTTGACACTCAGTTTTATTGTCTTAAAAAAGGAGGGGAGGTACTTATTTGAAAATACAGTTAAGTACATTCTTATCTATGATTATTTACATTTGTATACTGAAAATATCTATTATTTGGATAAATCCTGTGATATGCCATTTGCTACAAAATAAAGTTCTTACAATGAGCATGAGTAATTTATCCTTTTTAGATAATGGAAGAATGTATCAAATCTTCATTTATGTTCCAAACATTAAAAAAAAAAAAAATCAAAAATCGTAAGCCTGGAAAGCTATGAAGAAAAGACCCACCCATAGCTCTCTTCCTCAGCGCATCAACTTCTGAAAGAACACAGTATGTTTGCTGACTTTAAAATGTTTATTCTTTAAAAAATTAGTTGCTTTTTATACAGCTATACAAAGTTCTTAATGTTTCTTTGGCAATGGAATATAATGGAATTTTACAACTATATAAAAAAGTTACCTTTGCCTAAGAAACAGTATTTACTGTGTATACATCGTTTACTGACAAAATTCTCTACCATCCAGCACCCTAATTAATTGACAAAATAAGCTACCTCAAAAGGGATATTACAGGATTTCCAAAAAGAAAGAAATAAACACACACACACACACATACACACACTCACACCCACACACACACCCTCCTCTGGCTCAAAACACAGTATCACGGCCCTATCTGCAGGAAACTTGCAATAATTGCCAAATACAATTTAGTGATAAGAAAAACCCTTTCAGTGATGAAAAAATACTTGTAAGTCCCACTGGAGTACTGTTTTAGTTTAACTATACATAAGAAATTACTTAGCCTTCTGCTATTCCAAATATATTTAATGCTCATTTTTTAAGATGAGCCCCCCCCACCCCCCGAAAAGTAACTGCATTGAATCTTTGAAATTAAGCAGGAAAACAACCAAAAACCCAGTGCTGGTGACAAATATACAGCAAAATCACTTCTTCATTCTTCGCACAGATTGAAACCAATTCTCAGGAACATGAAGAGCTAGAAATCCATCTACTTTCAAAGACTTGTTTGTAGACTATGCAGCAACTTTGTTGTCTTTCTAAAAAGGAAAAAGAAATTAGCTCAAGTTTCAAAGTATTGGTTTATTAGTAAGCATTTTTAATTTGTGTAAGTATATTTCCTTTAAATATACCCTCCTCTTGCTTTCATGTATAAATCCATTTTACTGATTTCCAGGACACATCTTTCGTCACTTACACATCCAGCAGTAGCTCATAATTTGTTAACTGTATTTTCCAGTTAGCAGAGGTTACAGCAGTGGTGGTGTGGGCTTGTCTTAGCAAGGCGGCTTCCCCCACCCTCGCTAAGATACAGGCACACTCCACTTTGGTTGCTGTCCTAATAATTTTTTAAAATAATGATAGAACTTAATCAAGCCTTGAACATAGTAGGTCAAACTCATCAGATACAACTGACAACATACTGTGAGACTAATAAAATCCCCAAGTCTTTGATGGTTTTACTAAGCAACAAAATATCCAGAGAGTAAAACAACATTCCTCTCCAAAGTTTCATGCCAGGACAAAGCAGTGATTTGGAAATTCATTTTAAAAAGACAACTTAAATCTAAAGTAAGTTCTAAATATCAGACTGTTGACTGGGAAATTTTTATAAAAGTAACCAGGGAAAAAGCAATAAAAATCTCAAGGGGACTCTAGTTCTCCAGGGAGATTAACTCTAAACTAAAGGCTTGTACTCAGCCATCATAGTCAAGGGCTTCTATTTTCCACAAGATTAGTTGCTACCATATACTGGATTTTTACTGCTGATTCTTAGTTGCTTAGAAATACACAGTTCCTATATTAAAGCCTTAACTATATCTGTGTATACAACACAAAATCATTTGTACAATGTTATTAAGTTAGAATATATATGGCATGGTGTAAACTGGTACAGAGAGAAATAAGCTGAGGATAATCCCACTGTCCCCCACCAATGCCAACCTTCACATGCCTTATTTATTTATTTTTTTTTTAACCTTTCAGAAAGCTGTATGGTCAATCCAGACCTTTTAGGGTCCAAAAGCTGTGGTTTTCTAAAAGGTTAAAAAAAAAAAAAGAAAGCAAAACAAAGAGGAAAAGAAGTAGAGTGAAGGCAGGAGAAGGGGGAGACAGAGGTAGCAGGAAGAAGGGAAAATAAAAGGGGGAAAGAGAGAGACAGTACCATGCTGAGTCATTTCAAATACCTCACTGTCCCTGGACCCTCTCTGAAGGAACACAGATTCAAATGGAAAGCGATCTGTCTCACTCATAGTGGCTTAACCTCCTTAGCAGCATTTAAAATAGGAGTGGGCTATACATTCTTATTATCCCCAGCCTGATCTCCCACCCCCAAAAAAAGAGAGAAAAGAAAAACACTACAGGACCCTACTCACCACAAGTTTATGTTTCTAACACTATTCTTAAGCAAAACTGGGCTGGAAGTCAGAGTATGAGTTTTGGCTTTATTAGCTTGTACTTAGATCAAGAGAGTTAATTTCTCTGAGTCCGTGGTTTCCTAACTATTGGGAGTATGGTGGGAGAGAGGTTCTAGGCTGTTATCTCTAAGGAGTTAAAAAAAAAAATCCACAATCCCTTCTTTACCCACGTTTCATTAAATAACCAGATAAACTTGTAAGTTCATGCCAAGGGAGCATAAAGAACAAAGCTAACACGTTACATGAAGCCTGCTGCAAATGCCATTGCACTCCATCTCTAAGAAGATATTTCAGAAACGAGTTTAATCCCTGAGAGAAATCTCCTTTATGTAACAGTGGTCACTCACTATTTCCGTATGTAAAGGCAGCAGATGATATGATTTAGAAGGCATAGGCTGTTGAGAATGTCAGGGATCTAGCGGCAGACAGAAGGATCATTCAGCTATGGAATGGACAATCAACGGCTAGCCACACTGATGGAACTTCAGCCTCACTGAATGAGGAAGAAACGTATTTTTAATCAACATGCCCAGTACTTACTTCAAGCCCATTATGGCTCCGTGCTGAGATAGGTGTTCTGGTGGAAAGAAAAGTAAAATACATATTCACTAATGCCAAGAGGCTCCCATCTAGTTGGCGATGCAGAACAAAGTAAAACACATGAAATAGGGAATATATTTAAAATGTGTACTGATGAAAGCAGATACCACAGGAGGTCAGAAAAGGAAGACATCAGTGGAGGAAGGAAGAGAAGTTTCTAAGGATAGAGCAAATCTTAGGCAAGACTGAAAGGAGTCCTGACTTTTAGCTGTTCCTGTCTCCCCACTAGACTGTAAACACCAAGAAGCCTGGGACTGCATGTTTTGTTACCACCAATGTCCAGCATAGAGCCTGGCATATATGACGAATTTGATATACTTGGTCAATAAATGAGGTTAAAGCTGGAATCAAGCAGTATGTATAAGAGATGACCATGAGCCAACCTGCTTGAATCAAATAGGCTAAAGGGTAATAAGAAATAGGGCAGAATGTATCATAGTGGGACCCTCACAGAGTGAAAAGAGCAAGCAGTGCAATATCACATTAGAACCTTCAAACCATCAGGGTAATGCCTGAGGTCCAGTGAATGTATCACCCCTTAAAATATCAAAGTAGATGTTGATCTATCTGCCAGGGAAATAGCACTGCAGATAAAGACTCATGTAGACAACCTCTATAATGCATTCTAATTCTGCAGTATATATGATAGGAGTTTTAACTAAAGGCTCAAAATGGCTGGACAGTGAGACATGGCATTAATAAGTGTATGTACTATGTACACAGTGGTTCTGCAAAGGTTTACTGATGACTGTTCAGATAAAGGGGAGTAATGGTCTGGTCTTACACAGAGAATATGACAGATGTTTTTTTCAAATTATCTGAAAAACATGAAGAAGAGTATATTCTGTTTGTTGGAAAGGTAGTTAAACGATTAGGTTGAAAATAGAAGGGGAAAGATTTTCATTCAAATTATGTGTATGTCTGTGAATTCCTAATAATTAGAGCATCCATGGGGTGGGAATGGATGCTCTCAGGAGGAGTAAGCTCCCAACCGCTATAAGAGATACCAAGGGAAGAGGTTACAGTTTGGCCAGGAGGTTATACATCTCAGATGTTTTCCAACTCTGAGACTTCAATGAACTTTAAAATAAGGTGCATTTGAGATAAAACTGTGCAACTCTCTATCCACAAATATCAAAACTGATGGCCTGAAAGGTTTAACAACTCAACAGAGGGCACGCTAGCAATAATTATTAAAATTCCAGTAAGTTTCAAGTCTAATTTAAACATACTTTTTCTCAAACCAAGCTGACTCAATGTGGTCTTCAACAAGGAGTTGCCATTGGCTCTTCAGCAGGTAGCTGACATGCCTGAAGTGAGGTAAAGAGAGACTGAAGGTCTGAAGACCAATCAGTGGGTTAGTATGGCAGCTGAGAAACATCTCGAAGAAATGGATGTGGGACCTGATAATGGGCCATGATCATGGATACCGCCACTGCCCAGGATAGAAAAAGAATGTCAGACTGAGATGATGCAAAGGCAGGAAGATGATGAGGTCATTGTGAAGAAGGTTAAGTTTATCACAGGACATAATGCACACAAACACAGAGAAATGCCGATGAAAGCATACAAGATCTAAGCTGAAAAACTGATTAAAAGCTAAGAATAGACAAGCTCAGAAAAGGGAAGGGGAAACTCGCAGGTGAGGAAGGGAGAGAGAAAGCTCACGTATACACAAGAGTGCAAACGTGAACATGAACACTCGAAAGAGAGCAAACTGAACACTACAGGCAGAAGGAATAGGTAAAAAGGTCCTGAGATAGGAATAAGCTTGGCACTAAACAAGAGCTAGAAGGCCCGCAGGTCTGTAGCAGAAGGAATGAAGAACAGGGCAGTCCCACTGGCAACAAGGCCTAGAGCAAGCACTAGACTTCTGACCTGGAGAGCAGCCAGATCATGACGTGCCCTTATACGCTGTGTTGAGGAACATGGTTTTGTTTTTTTTTTTTTAATTGAAGTATAGTTAGTTTACAAGGTGTCAATTTCTGGTGTACAGCATAATGTTTCAGTCACACATATATTTGTTTTCATATTCTTTTTCATTATAGGTTACTCTAAGATACCGAATACAGTTCCCTGTGAAGAAACTTGTGTTTATCTATTTTATACATAGTAGTTAATAGAACATGTGTTATTTTTATAAAGAAAATAATATCAAAAGTGTTTAAAAAATCAGGAAGGAAGACCTGAAGTTGGGTAGGTGTATATCAACGCCATTGCAGAGGAGTTAAGGGCAAATATTTGTGAAAAGGCTACTGAATTCTATAAGCAAAAGGTCACTGGCAACTTCAAGAGGAGGAATAGTGGCAAGTAAGAGGTGTTCTGTAGTTCCCAAGACATGGTTTCTGAGCTGGAATGGCCATTTTGCAAGTTAGAAATCCTGCAGCTCCATCAGGTTGCATCCACCATGGCTGGATAGCCTGAGCTAATGACCTGAGGCTTATTTTCAGCAGTCCTGGCTATGATGACACAATACCAAAGGCATCAAAATTAACAGAACAGACCCAAAAGCCACTAACACTGATCCTTTAAGAGGGATCTCAACAATGGTCAGTTTTAAATATTGAATAATGAAATTCCTGCTAGCAGGTCTTTCTGTTTCTCGCTGTTCTTTGCAATTCCTAGTAGATCTCTTTACGAAGTGATTTTCATTCTTTCTTTGATTACATACCTTCCTCCACACTATCCCTAAAATCAATCAACTAGCATAGTAACATTGACTTAATTGACAGATCCTTTTAAATAAATTTTATATATAAACTTACTATTCAGAGCTAGTCTTTTTAGCAGCAGTTCCCAAATGCCAATATATTTTCAACACAAGTTAAAAAAAAAAAAACAAAAAAACCCAAAACACCAGGGAAAATGTAGTTGAGGTTTCCGCAAAACTAAATTAAGAGCACTGACTCAGGAACAAAATCACTAGGTTCAAGACTCAGCCTGTGTATGTTCATGTGTGACTGAAGCATTATGCTGTACACCAGAAATTGACACAACATTGTAAACTGACTAGACTTCAATAAAATACGTACATGATAAAAAGTTGACTCAGCATCATCAGTTACTAGTTGATCTTGGGCAAGTATTTTAGTATCTCTGTACCTATTTCCTCATTTGTACACATGAAACACTATATAAATGTTAGCTGCTATTAAGTGTATAGGTTTGCCTCCCATTTGGGAGTATGTTCTTCCTAGATTCTTTTGGTGCTAAAGCATACTCTATAATATGAAATAAAGGTGACATAATATGGTCCTTTTTATACTGTATAATGTCTTTAGTGATTTCCTGTGCTTCCAACAACAAAAGTTTTTGAAGGAGAAGAAATTAAAAAAAGAAATAACCCAAGGTCAGTCTAATAGTTTTTTTTGGAAGAAATTTTTAACAGTCCGTGAAATCTGAAACCATGGTTCTATAATAAAAAGACAAAATAGGGTATCATATTTTTATTTCTTACTTCCTCACACTGAAAAGGAAATAGTTAAAAAAAAACTTGGATTCATTAGCCAAGAAGTTATTGCTCCTTAAAATTACATAAGTATTCTGCAGGTACACCCTCCTCTGAAAAATCAAAATGGAAGTTATATAAATGCCCTAAAAATATTTACTCAAAATAGATAAAAATTAAAAACATTTTGAGTTTCACAGAACTGCAAACCAACCCCAAAGCATACAATACTTACCCTATATTCAAAATCTGCAAACTCCCTGCCCCCACGACCTCCTCTGAATCCACCACGAAATCCTCGAGGGGTGGTGAATGTACCACCTCGGCCACCACCACGCCCTCGGCCACCACGGAAACCAAGACCTCCTCTCCCTCTGTACCCTCCACGGCCACGGTTTGGACGAAGTGGTATTCCAAATGTTTCCGCATTTAATCTTCTTTCTTCAGCCCAGGTTGGTCTCCGTTCTCTATTATGAGAACAAATAATCTTTAGTGTATCAAGTTTTAAAGAACATTTTCCAGCCAAACTATGTAGCACTAATTCCCAAATTAAAGCTAAGTAATTCCTAAAGATCAAATAAAAATAAGCACCTTATCTAAATCATCACAGACTGTCCATGGCAATATGTCCCTATAATATTCTGTTCAACTTCATTTGAAAATATGACTGGTATTAAGTTTCTTGTAAATGTAGTTGATAATACAGAGAAACTGACAGCAGCCCTGATGTAGTGGGAACTCATATGTAATGGGACTGGCAATTGACTACTCCCTCCAATCAGCCCCAAAGGAAGAAAGGGCAAAGACAGGAAAGGAAACCCTGTCTCAGGAAGTGATGAGAAGGAAGGTAGATCCCCAGGTTCCTAGTATGCTCCTGGCCAAATCTCTGGACCGGATGCCTCAAGCAAGTGTCTGAATTGTTGCTGCCGCCGCCGTAAAGTCCAGACAGGACTCAGAATCATCCCCATCCATGCTGAAATTTTAGTAGACGACTGCCACCAGGTGGCACTAAACTGCAACTAGGAGAACGACAATTTGGATGGGGAGCAGAAACTCTTGAACTTTTAGTTTGTTATACTGGGTCCTTTCATTAACCAATTTTCTGGATCTGTATTTACTACACTATGGCAGAGGTTTACTATATTAGTAAACTTCATCTGAACTACTTCGTAAAGGGGTAAAGCGTTTAGATGTTAGCTGAATGTTTCTATTTTAATTACTAATTTTCAACTGTCAATGCATCCCCAAACCAAAGTATATTATTTTTTCTTTTCAAAGAGCAGTATCATATATTATACTGTATAGCAAAGGGAAATATATATAAGATCTTATGGTAACTCACATTGAAAAAAAATGTGACAATGAATATATAAGTTCATGTATAACTGAAAAATTGTGCTCTACACTGGCATTTGACACAACATTGTAAAATGACTACAACTCTATAAAAAAAAGTAAAAAAAAAGTAAAAAAATAGCATTATATAAAATTTTTTATAAATTATTTTCTTTTAGCAAAAACACTGAAAAACTGCAGTCATTGCATATTTTTAAGTATTCAGTAAACTTTGTGAATTTATAAGAAATCATTTCACACTTCAACATCTTAAGAGCAACTTAAAAACTGTACCTATTATCATCACAAGAAATATTATCAAAGAAGGATTTAGTTTTGTCATAATAGCAATTAGGTCCAAGTGGATCTTCTTCATCTGCATTTCCTTCACTGTTTTGGGTATCAACTCCTGAGTCTCCTTTATCTTCACCATTTACAGGCTTCTCCTGTTTCTCAAGTTTATCTTCTATTGAAAAATAAGTACATACAATAAAAGTCAAGGCTTGTACCAAACATCCATAATTCACAAGTCAAATAAGAGTATTTTCTGAATAGAAAAATGAAAACATACCTTTCAATTTAAGTTTATTATGAAACTCTCTGTCAATTTCCTCCTTGTTAAATTGTGCATTTGCACTTTCAAAGTCAAAGTCTTTCTCAAATTTCATTGGACCATCTCGTCGAATACCAAATCTTCCCCTGCCACCTCGATGACCCCCACGCCCTCTCCTTGGAGCTGAAGGAGCACCTGGAACTATATTAATAAGCAAATAAAGAATTAGCTGGATTAGAGCAGAAGCTATTATTGTGATCTTTATATTAAAGAGTCAACAACAGAAATGCTTACAAGTCTCTATATACATTACTATATTTGTATTTTTTTAAATAAAAAAGAAAGTTTCACAAACATTTAATACATAACAGACTGGGAACAGCACACATATTTATAAACTTGAAATTTATAAATGGCACACATGAACTTTATATCTATGGGGTCTATACTCATAAATGCTGACAAGAGTGTACAACCAAACAACTTGGGAGACTTCTGTACTAAATTACTGTGTACTCCTTGAGGGCAGGGGTTTTGTTCTGCTTATAATCCCTAATACCTACAGAGTGTCAAACATCTGAAGGGTTCTCAAAATTTAGGAAGCTTTTTATGGAAAGGATCATAGAAACCAAAATTTAAGGTAAGAAAAATAAATGAACACTTATCAGCACAAACTGCAAGACAGGAGGTGTTATTTCCACCTCACAGATAGCACAAAAGACAAGAAGCACCAGGCTCAACCACTCCAACCACTTCCTGCTTCACTTTTACTGTCTCCCTCTAAATGGCTCCATATTAGTCAAGTCTTTCTTTACAATTTAATACAATCACAAGACTTATGAGGTATGATGAAGCAATACCAAAACAGCATAAATTACAGTGAACACTTGAGAACCCAAATATGCAACACAAGAGGAATAGTTAAGTGGAAAAAAATAAAAGAGAAACATGGAATGGTATTTGATGTGAGTTAACAGAAAAATACAGAGCACAAAGCAGCATGAACTTAAAGATTATAATTATGTGAAGTGTTTAACACATACCGATAAAGATGAGAAGTGACTATAGACTAATAGACAGGTTTGGGCTCACTGTTCACTGAACATTTGGCAAATTATCCAAGTTTGAGAAAACAAATCACAAAAACCTACAGCAGTATATCCAGACACTTAAATCTAGACAAGCAGGATGTTTAAATATTTAACTTTACTACTGAAAATGTCTTGGCCACAAACCATAAAGTACAGCATGATACTTCTGTCTGAAATTTTGAAGGGCAGTGAAAAGGTACTTTTATTTACTACTTCACATGATTTCTGAATGATGAAAGCATGGCAATTATTTTATCTTGAGGGAGGAGTTCTTTCTTTTTCCAAATTAAAAAAAGTGAAATATAGTAAACAAACCAGAAACTCTATGTTCTACGGTACATACAAAAACACACATAAAAATGTACAGAAGAAACAGTGTTTATACACATTTAAAAATATATCTAGTTTTCTAAAATTGAGTAAAAGATCATCTTCCAATTATTACATAATTGAGGTGATTACACACCTTTAGTTTTTAATTTGGAAGAGTTTTAAATTATAATTTATTCTCTGCTAATAAATTTAAAAATAATAAAATGGATGGATTTAGGATAAATGTTATAGATTACAAAAGAGAGAAAGTATTCAACCATATTAAATCAGTAACTATGAAAGAAAGCTAAAGTACTTGAACAATTACTTCCAAAAAAGGGGCTCAAGGCTTAATTTTAATAAAACTTTTCAAACTTTTATGGTATAGCTAATTCTGTTCTTAAAAGCATAGAAAACCATGTAAACAATTTTATAACGTTAACATGAAACGACAAAACAACAAAAAAATACAAAAGGTAGCATAAAGGAGAAAGCCACACAACAATGTACATGTACGTGCACAGAACCTACTAGCATATTACATTCAAGAATATGTTAAAAGGAATTGCCTACCATCAAATAGGGTTTATTCCAGACATGTAATGATAATTAAAAAAAACCTTTCATTTAAAAATAATTAGACCAAAACCAAAACCAAACCACTCCCCCCGTCACAAAACAAACGAATGGTCCTGTGCGCCCATTATCCAGTTTCCCCTCCAATAGTAACATCTTATTTAACTATTATTTATTATCAAAAATCAGGAAAAAACCAGGACACTGGCATAATATAATAAACTACATTACAGAGCTCATTCAGATTTCAAGTTTTGCATGTACTCATTTTGGGATACGTCTTTATGTATAGTTCTATGACCTTTTGCTACATATACAGATCCACACAACTACCAGCAAAATCAAGATAAACAACTATTTGGTTACCACAATGAAACGCCCTTGTGCTTATCCTTTATATTGTCAACTCTTGCCATTCATTTTTTTAATAGTAAATATGTATCATATGTTCAAATGTTCTCTCTATTGAGAAGCACAGGATATGGCTTTCAGATACAAGTAACAACTTACCTATTTGTCTCTTGCTATCATTTCTGAGTTGCTCATTTTCTGGTCTTGAAACTTTGTGTACTTCAGCTATAGAACATATAAAAAGTGACAATCAACTCAGGACACATAATAAACTTTTTGTTAAGTTTAAATGGAAAAACAAACAAATCAACCACAAAATCAAAAATCTACCCCCACCACCATCACTACTTTGAGTCAAATTTGAAAGACTGAACATTCTATCAAGTTCAGTTTAAACTTTCTAGGCTCATTCACATAAAATAAAACTTTTTTTTTTTAATGAAAATAAGGTTGGAAGATGTCAACCAGTCAATTAAGAAACAGTAAACAGCTAAAGTTCTACCTCGCCTGTGCTCTTGATTCTCTATTGCTTTTTGGCTGGTAGATGGTAAAGGCCTGGTTGATACAGGGCTCCTCCTCCCAACAGGTGCCGGAGCAGGTAAGTGGGCCGAGGCGGTCTGTACTGCTTGTTCCATGGTTGGGCTTTTTCTCAAAGGGTCTAACTGAGGGCTTGAACGACCTAAAACGTAACCAAAAGATAAGAAACTACCCTATCCTTCGGGGATTTCAAAATAATCTAGACCCTAAAAAAAAGGTGTAGAGTTTTATTTCTACCAATCAAATCCTCAGCACAAATCTGAGTTCATCTACTCATTAGATCAGAGCTTCAAACTGTTTATCTTTAGCAGGCTGGTCATAAGATTGGTTAAAAAAATTTTTTTTAACCACCCCCACACCCACCAAACAAAAAAATTCTGAAACTTTATCTGTATTTCTACCTAGTGGAATAAGGTTTAAATAAGTTTTTCAAAAACTGCTGCTGATAAAAGATTCCCCAGGAATATTATAAAGATGGTAGGTCAGATGCAGGCTTTCCCCAATAACCACAACCACAAGATCATACTGGCATTTTAACCATTATTTCCAGAGGCTTTTTTAGTATTTTCCAAAGATATGTCTAAAGCGATACCTTTATACCTGTAAGTATTATCTTCATTAAATTTCCATTATAAAGGAAGTAAAGAACTAGAAAGTCAGGTGAAGTTCTTCAGTACCTTAGGGGCTTGGGTAATTAAACATCAATATTAAAAGGCCAGCAATAAACCTTTCAGATAAACACACAGTAGTCATTCTCATTCTTTGCTATCTGAATGATCTCTCGGCAAATTTTTGCTTAATATGGGTTTTGTACTTACAAATTCTATTTTTCCTTTTATGAAGTCAGAGTCTGGTCACAGTACAAACAGAAAATTTTTAACACTGGATGCTCCCATCATGCTTTTTGTTCCTAATGCTTGCTGTAAGCTCTGCTCAAGGTGCTCTCACAACCCATGATATTGCGCCAAAATAGGTTTTTAATGCTCACTTTATGTTAAAAAAAATCCCAAATATGCTGCAAACTTACTACCCACCTGTGCATATCTGCACAGGCTCCAAACTGGTAAACTGGTGAGTAATGACAGCACACTGGTTGTGCAACAGGTGCTTCATGGACTGTTTATTAGTAATACTCCCCAAGTACATGGTTATCTAAAGTATGCAATTACAAATATGTGTCACCATTTCCAGCCAGTAATGCCAAAGTTTACTCTGCCAGTAATAGAAACACTGTAATTTTCCTATTGATTATAATGGGAAATCATGGTAGTTTAAGTTTTGGCCTATGAGAAAACATTTTGTAATCGTTTATCATCTTGTGAAAGGATTTATTTATAAAACAAACATTAAGGTTTTGAAAAGCCTATTGTTTAAGTAATTTTACAATAGTATATTAAATGACTTTATAAATTTATAAAACTTTACTTCATTAAGGCTTTTCTTTAAGCCTGTGACTCAAAGTATTACAGAACTGCAAGTGATAGGGCAATCACAGCAGGTAATAACTCATTTGTTGCATAACTTGAAAACTTTCATAATTAAAGTCTAGTACTATAAAAAAAAAGTCTAGTATTACATCATGATGTCAATTTTGTTGTAAACAGTGAAATATAGCTGATACTGGACATACTATACATACATAAACTCAGAAACTCTTTTAGCATAATAAAAATACTCCCTCAAGCTGGCTTCACATTTTTATCATCACAGTTATAAGAAAATCAAGAAAACTCTAGGTGTTTAAATTTTGTAAAATTTAGAAATTTTAGTCGGTAAAATTTAAACACAGATCCCCAGGTCTTCTCTCCCACTGCTTTATATAACCACACCTCTTCTTCTAATAAATATGTAATTTTAAGAAACATTTAAATCTATTTAAAACTATTTTAGACCTAAGTACCAGGGAAAGATTCTACAGTTATTTTTCCAAATGATCAGGCAGTTGTCTGTCCCAACAGCATTTATTCAATAGCTAGTCTTTCTCTACTAGTTTAAAGATATCTTTATCATATACTAATTACTGCTTTATTTTATGTATACTTTATTAAGGAGATAAGCCCTATCTCATTACTTTATTTTTAAAATATGTCTAGCTATACTTCCATGCTTACTTTTAAGACAGTCTATGTAATCTGTTTTACCAGGTTCTTACTATTCCATTTGAATTTAATGGAACTATAGTAAATTCAATTATCATGAGAAGTAAAGTCTTTCTAATACTAAATCTTTGTTAACGAGGAATAAGATACATTTCTCCAGTGATACATGACTTCTTTTATGTCCCTCTATTACATTTTGTATCCTTCATCAGAGAGGTTGGTCATATTTCTTGTTATGTATTTTATACATAATTTGAATTTCTCATCATTGTGAATATCCCCATTAATAATCAGTGGGTTAGGTCTTAGGACAACTATCAATTTTTATTCATATTCTCTACATTTTACCTCTAATTTAAGTCCCAATTTAGTCTGGGTTTTTCAGTGAATTCTCAATTGCAAGTAGAAAGTCATCACTAGCAAATAATACTAATTAAAAAAATAACAATGTTAATTTTAATATTTATACCTCTTACTTCTTTTTCACATATTCCTGATATAGCTAAAAATTCCAGAACAATGCTGAGGAGCATCTTTATTATTTTAATAAGAATTCTCCTTGTGCTTCAATATTAAGGTTAATGGTGGTTATTAATTAATATAGCTAACATCTACCTAGCAGGTTCTGTGTCATGCACTGTGCTACAGGCACTGCATGCATTTAAAAAAATTTAACCCCAACAATAAGTTTGTTAGTTTATCAGTAAAGTCCCATTTAAACTAAAGCTCCACTTTATAGTTTAGAAAACGAATGCTTAAAAAGATTTTTTCTCTAAGAATTTTTTTTAAAGAATGAATTCTTATTGAAAAAAACAAAACAATACACATATACACAAGTATACACTTATGTTAACTTAGAGAAAAGGCTGGAATGTTAAGTATACTCTGGATAGTGAGATTACGGGTATTTTCACTTTTTTCTTATGCTTTGTGTACTTCCAATTCACCTACAACAAATCTTTAGAATGTTACAAAATTAAAAATTAAGTTATTCCAAATCAGTATGAATAAAAGTGACTACAATTATTTCAAAATATCTAAAGTGAGATACACAGGATTATGTTTAGCATTGGCTTGATTTTACCTTCAAAAGCTTTAAAAAATATTGTCCTGTGATTATGGTATCTTTCTAAAATGACTTCATGCTGTTTTATTTAAAAGTAAACATCCATATAAAGCAGTGAGCCAGTAATATTCACTTTAGCAGCAGATAAAAATAGATCAGGAATCTCGGGACCACTGAAGGTTATGTGACTGGCTGGTAAAAAAATCCAGAATTAAAAAAAAAAAAAAGAAAAAACAAACAGGATCCTTTAAGAAGCTTATTAAAATGCCAATCCCCAAGTTTCAGGGATTCTGATGTAGCAATTCTCAGGATCTATA
Source organism: Vicugna pacos (assembly GCF_048564905.1). Lineage (NCBI taxonomy): Eukaryota > Metazoa > Chordata > Mammalia > Artiodactyla > Camelidae > Vicugna > Vicugna pacos. The sequence continues at coordinate 16,416,772 of NC_132995.1, forward strand.
GTTTTAAGAAACACTCCAGATCAGACGGTTTGGTTTTGGGTGGTCTACATTGAGAGTCACTGCTCTAGATTCTATGAGGATGCTAGGAAAGCAACAGCATAATGAATAGTTTGTTTCCTCATCAAAATCATCAAAGATAATTCATCCTCAGTGGTGAGCCTGGGACTGACTTGTAATATGTAAGTATTATATACAAATATTACATACAATATAATAACATTGCTCTGTAAAAAATAAGTCTGTAAAAAATAAGTCAGTGTTCACTGTTTCAGTTTTATGATCTAAGAATTATAAAAAGTCTAAATAGTGGAAGTCATTCAATAATGTACTTACTGCTAATGACAATTAGAAAAATTAGAACAGAACTAAATGGAAATTATGCATGAGATTTACAAGCTGCAAAAGCTGTTACATTCAGAGAAAGATACCACTACAGAAATTTAGAACAGAAATATTTGAAGGAAAAAAACAGCTTACCTTGAGATAACTGTGTTTTTAGAGATCTTGTATCCTGTGTAAAGGCAGAACCAACTGCACTACTTTGGGATAGGGTACCGCTGTTTGGTGCTTCTGTTCCAAAGGATGTCAAAGAGCTTCCAGCTTTAAGAATTTTTTTTAATGACAAAAAAAAAAAAAAGGTTTTAAATTTTAAACCTTTCAGTTATACAAAGTAATATACTTTTTAAATAATGGTTAACTGTCACCCCCTTGTAACACTTGTGCAACTTAGTAACGGAAATTAATGAAACTGAATTAAACATAGAGCAATCTTTGACCAGCACCCTTGGATGCAACAATTTTCTGTAATATGCTGTCCTAGGCAATTATGCAGATGGGACAGCAAGGACACACATCAGATAGAGAAGTAGCAGAAATGGTACATTTTACACCATCTGTACAGTCAAATCAGCAGACTCGTCAAGGCAATGGACAACGGAGAGTCCATTTTAATGCTTTCCATCAGGACAGTATTGTACGGCTGCATTCTGCCTAAAGCAACCACAAAAAGTTCTGGTAATATGAGTAACAAAACCCTAGAAAAGACCCAATTCTTTGCTATATTAGGTTATGTCAATCTTCTCTACATTTCTTCACTGTTTACAGATCATTCACTTTCCATATGCTGTGTTCTCTTCTTACTTAATATTTAATCTATGTAGGATTCCTCTAGCAGGAACTGTTTCAATAGCTTTTCTTCCCCCACCTCTAAATCCAATCTAAAAATGGAATCAGAATAATCTTTTACAAAACAGAAACATAATCACATTACTACAGAGCCCAGTACCCTCTGACTTTCCACTGCCTGCAATAAAAAGTTCAAACTATTTATCTCAGTTTATAAGTCCCCCTTATCTGCCTATTTCTTCTCTCATTAGTTTCCTTACTTTCACCAATCTACTTCACAACAGAAGTCTATCCATCTGCTTTTAAAGTATTTGAAGGTTACGATCATGCTCCTTGCAATCTTCTCATTTCCAAGCTAAGCAACTCCAGTTCCTTCAACCATTACTCACCTTTACATGGTCTTTAAGCCTTCCTGCTTTTGACTTCTCCTAATTTAATAAATTCTAGTTGTTCATATCCCTCTTAACATGAGGCATCAGAACCCAGTATAGTACCTGAGACAGTAAGAATCAATGGGACTCCTTTAGAGGTGCCATCCAGTCAGGCTGCAGTCCCAGTCAGCTCAGGAGACCCCTAACGTAACTTCCCAAAACCCCCAAAATGTTGGGACTAGTGCTTTCAATAATTCTGTGGAATGCTGAATCTACCCCATTATCCCTAGTATTTCTGGGCAATGACCAAGACGTAAACCACTCTGATGATATGTATTCAACCTCCATGCTGCTGTGTTTTCTTAGTCAACCTCCCACTGCTTGTCCTCGTGGTTAGCGAACTCTTCTATATCCTCCACCACTTTTCTGAGTTCCTGGTCATACTACTCACCTCCTTCACCCCGATTCTGCTATTGATTTATCTCAAATCATTTTTTATGTGTAGTGTGAGGCAGGGAGCAAGGTTAATTTTTTCCAAATAGATACCCAGCTGCTGAAGCATCACCTTTTTTAACAGATCTTTTTTCCCCAATGTTCTTTTTTCAGTAGGGGCGGGTAATTAGGTTCACTGATTTATTTATTTAATGGAGGTACTGGGGATTGACCCCAGGACTTTGTGCATGCTAAGCAAGCACTCTACTACTGAGCTATACCATCCCCTCTGCAACATCACTTGTTATAAAAAAAGATTTTCCCCTCTCCACTGAACTGCACTGGCATCTCTGTTTTAAATCAGTATTTAAGAAGGTCTATTTCTGCACTCTCTATTCTTTACACCCAGGTGTATTTGTCTATTCTTACATCAATAATTTCTTGTTCTGATTACTGTAACTTTATAGTAAGTATTGAAACTGGATGTAAATCTCAGGTTTCCTCCTTCAAGATTGTTTTGACTATTCTAGGTTTTGTATTCCATACGAATATTTGAATCAGCATGTCAATTTCTATTTTTAAAGTGTCTGATAGGATTTTGATCAGGATTATGGTCAATTTGTAAATCAGTTTTGGAGACAGTGTCATCATAAAAATAACATTGAATCTTTTAACCCATAAGCATGGATTAGCACTCTTATTTAGATTTTTAATTTCTCTCAGCAATGTTTTGTGTTTTTTATTGTAGAGCAGAGTTTTCCAAACGGTACTGACATTTTGGGCCAGATAATTGTTTGTTGGGAGGGGTTATCCTCTGCGTTGTAGAATGTTAAGTAGCATCTCTGGCCTCCACCCACTAGTTACTAGTAGTATCTCCCAGTTGTGACAACCAAAAATGTCTCCAGACATTACCAAATGTTCCCTGAGGGAAGGGGGGGGGAGGTAAAAATGATTCCCCTTGCCACTAAGAACCACTCAGTTATAAAAGTTTTGAAATATCTTTTGTTATATATTCATTCTTGGGTATCTGATGTTATTGATGCTACTGCAAGTTGTGTTGCATTTTATATTTAATTTACCAATAATCTGTTCTAGATGAGCAAACTTTAACTGTAAGTGGCTGGATGATCTCTGTTATAACTATACAACTCTGCCCTTACAGTGTAAAAGCAGCCACAGACAACATGTAAATAAATGGGTATGGCTGCATTCCAATAAAACTATTGGCAAAAAACAGGAGGCTGGTGGGATTTGGTCCACAGGACATAGTTTGCCGACCTGTCTGTTCTACGATACAAAAATACAGTTGAGTTTTGTATATTTACCATGTATCCCCTTACTATGCTAAATGTACTTTTTCATTCTAGTGGTTTGAATATTATTTCGTGTTTTCTAGGTACACAATCATGTCACCTTCATATAAAGATATTTTTTAGTTCTGCCTTCCCAATATTTAAATCAATCATTCTTTCTTTTCTTTTCTTTCCTTCCTTCTTTCTTTCTTGCCGTAATGAAATGACTAGGGCCTCAAGAACAACACTACATGAAATGGTAGGAGACAATTTGGCTTTTGCTTTATTCTTTGCATCAAGGGAAAAGCATTCATTGATCCAAATTAGGAAATTCCCTCCTATTCCGTAGTTGTTGATACACTGATGTTGAATTTTATCAAATGCCTGTTCTGTATCTCTTGGGACTGCAGTTCTTCTCCTTTATTCTGTTAATGTGGTAAATTACTAATGATTTTCAAATGTTAAAATATTCTTGCACTCCTGAGATAAACCTTACTTTGTCATTAAGTACTATTCTTTTTATGGATTGCTGGCATCCACTGCTTGTACTGTGTCCAGGATTTTTACATGTATGTTCATGGAAATTAGCTTTAATTTTATTCTCGTCGAATGACTTCATTAGATTTTGGTATCTCAGTTAGCTTGCCTTGATTATCTGATTAGGAAGAGTCTTCTTCCTTTATTTTCAAAGAGTTTGTGTAAGATTGTAAAATTAGGGGGGAGGCTATAGCTCAAATGGTAGAAAGTCCTAGATTTAATCCCCAGTACTGCCTCTAAAATAAATAAATAAACCTAATTACCCCTCCCCTCAAAAAACTATATACATATAAATAAAAGATTGGTAAAATTATTTCTTCCCTAAATGGTAGTAATTTATCAGTAAATAGTCTAGAATTGTCTTTATGGGAGATTTTAAATTACAGTTTCAACTTCTTTAACAAATAGAGTGATAGGGAGATTCTATTTCCTCTTGTGTTAGTTTAGGAAGTTTTATTTTCAAGGAATTTATCTGTTTCATCTAAAATGTTGAATTTGTTGACATAAAGTTGTTCACAATATCTTCATAACATCTTTTTAGGATCTATAGTGATGTCTACCCTTTCATTCTTGATAGTGATGATTTGAGTCTTCTTTTGTTCCTTGTTCACTCTTGCTAGGGACTTACTAATTTTATGAAATGTTTCAAAGAACCAACTCCTGGCTTTGTTGACATTATATACAATTTGGCTTGTTTTTATTTTGTTGATCTAAAATTTCTCTTCCTTCTAGTACTTTTGGGCTAATTTTCTTTCTTTTTTTTTTAAGTTTCTTAAGTGGCAGCGTAGAGAACTGATTTTAAAAAATTCTTATTTTCTTATATGTGTATTTAAAGGTATGAAATTTCTCCTAAGTAATGCTTAAACTCCACTCACAAATTTTGATATGTTGCATTTTATGATCATTAAATTTAAAAATATATTCTAATTTCCCTTATGATTTCCTCTTTAATTTACTAGTGATTTTACAAGTTTGCTCAAATTCCAATTATTTGAATATTTTTCAAGTTATTTTTAATTCCAAATTTAATTTCTTTGTGGTTAAGCAGATATTATTTCAATCCTTCTGAATTTAATATAACTTGTATTATAGCCCAGAATTTGATTTATCCCATTGAGTGATCCAAGTTTACTTTAAAAGAATCTATATTCTGCAAGTGTTGGGTGTACTATTTTATAAAAGTTACATACACATTTAGGATTGTTATAGCTTTCTGATGAACTGCCCTCTGTACCATTATAAAGAATTCCGCTTTATCTCTAGCAGTATTTCTGATCTTTAAGTTGCTGTTTTGCCTAATGTTAATTTTCCTAACATTGTTTTCTTGTTATTAGTGTTTGTATTGTATGTCATGCCTTTTCCTATTTTTTTACTTTTTGCCTTTTAATTCATCTCTTGTAGGATCTCTGCCTTTTAACTGGAATGTTTAATTCCTTTACACTTCACCAAAGTAGATCTTTAAAATCTTTAGTCTGTCACACTTAATGCATGAAACATTCACTTGGTTTATGCTAACTTTAAAGTTCGTAAGCATGTTAAGTGTTCATTAAATTCAATGATTAAAAATTAATCTGTACAGAACACTGGAGACCTGAGAGAATCACTGACCAATATGGTTTGGCTATGTTTAACTAGCTAAAATGTACCCATTTGTCTGTCTGTTCAGCCAATATTCTTCCATCTTGACTACAACAGTATTACGAGACTTAGCATGCCATGGTTATTTTGCTGCTTCAATTTATTGTGAGATAATTAGTTTTTTCTAAGGGTCCATAAATTAAAGTCATTAATAACCTAAAGTTTGCACATAACAATTATTTTAGCATCAGCTTAAAAATACAACATCAACAAAAGTGCTTTAATACTACGGTGCACCATTCCTTTATATGTATGAGAATATGTTTCCTCACAATCTTGCCAAAACAGTATACACTCAAACTTTAAGGTTTTGTCAAACTGATAGTGAGAAATGGTGTCTTGGTGCTGATTTAATTTGTATATTTATTATAAGCAAAATTTAAGCATCTTTCCATGTTTAAGGACCATTTGTATTTCTTTTTTTCTGAAAAAGACTAAGTTAGTTCCTAACCCTTACAATTTTTTCTGTTGAGTTATAGATCTTTATTTTTAGAAATTCTATAGATACAAGACCTTCATGATGTAAATTGCAAATAAAACTATAAAAGACTATAAATAATATATAAAAACTAAAATGGAAAATATTTCCCCCAATCAAATAACAATAGTATAACCTGATTTACTAAAACATTCCTGTTGTAAACATCAGGATATTATGGACAGAAAATGAAAACAAGACACTTAAAAGTCTTATTTAATTTGTGCCAACACAAACTATGTCTGAGTTAATCCCTTTTCTAAAAAACATCTGCCACCTTAATGTTTTCCTCCTCCTCATTTAACAGCTTCTAAATACTATATATAGTTCCCTAATTAGCCATTCCACAATAGTCTATCAATATGGAAATCAAAATCAAAAATAGTCTGCCACTGCAAAAATTAGTCTACTGGCACTGAAAACACAAGTAAAACTTCCCACCTTTCTGACACCCAAAGAACACTAAACCAGCAACCCCCAATATTAAAATTAGATAAAAGCATTTATAAGGAATATAAACATTATCACCACAAAATACTCTGATTAGAGGAGCAGGCTGTGAAGATTAGCAGAAGCAGTATTTACTGTGTAGACACTGTATGCTAGACCCTGTTTAAAAGCTTTATACGCATTAAGTCATGCAAACTTTACAGTAACGTAGGAAGTTAAGCACACAATAGTCCCAATGTTAGCAAACTACTCAATTTAGTGAAAGGAGTTGCAAAAGGATAAAATTATTCACAACTGTCCTTAATTTGAACCATCAGGAAAGGATTCTACCACCTAAAACTAACAGAGGGTGTATCTTGATTTAACATGTGTAAGTAACATTGACCATACCACTGGAATAGGATTACAAGGTACATGGACCAAAACTACCTGATTCCTCCTATCCAAGAATAAATCTAAAAGGAATTAAATTAATTAAATTTTGATTAGGGATGAATGTCTGGGTTACCGGTCCCCAGATAAAAAGAACTAAAAAATTTTTTTTGAAAAATGTCAAACCAGTGTCAAAATTAAAAGTACACTGAATTACAATCTATTCCTCATCTGGCTCACCAACTAACATCTCGCCCATGCCTATTCTGTTTCTTCATTTCTTCATATTGTGATACACACACTTCTCTTTTGCCTGCATAGGCTACAATCAGTTTTGACTCTTCACCCTTAAATACTTCAAAATCATCTCCCCAAAACAAAGACATCCTCCTATTTGGTTAACCACACATCACCACCACATCTAAGAAAATCAACAATAACATCATCCTTACTCAAAGTTCCTCTGTAGTTCCTAAAACATTCTTTACCAACTTTTCCTAAAACTTGGGATCCAATCACATATTTTATTTGGATATAGTATATCTCTTCAACTCCTAAAGTCTAAAAGTCCTGCTGCCTCTCTGTTCTTCACAGCACTGAATCCTTTTAAGAGTTTGGCCTCTGAATATATATGTTCATTTCCTCATGATTAGAATCTGCATTTCAATAAGAATACCACAGTTGTCTACTCCCCTTCTGCTACAGCAATATATCAGGAGACATATAATCATTAACTATGGCAAACTCAAACTTGACAACTTAAGATGGTAACCATCAGATCTCTCCATTATAAAGGCACATTTTCCCCCTTTGTAATTAATAAGTAAACTGTGAGATGATACTTTAAGACCATTTTAATATCCTGTTTCAACATCATTTACCCAATGATTTTAGCATCCACTGATAATTCTTGCTGTTTCACTGGAGATTCCAAAATGGTGATTTCCTATATCCACCATTCCTTCTATTTATTAGCTAGCATTTTTCTGTTTAAAAAAAAAAACCTTGTTTCCTCTTCTTTTAAAAAGTAGCCTAGATTCCTTTTAGTGGGAAAAGACATTTAAAAAGCAAGAATTAGGTCTATATGTGTTCTTTGCTACTGGGTATCATTGCTTCTAGGCCCCTACAATGAAGAGAGACAGGAAATAACCAGTCTTTAAAAAATGAATTCAACTCTTTCACATAAATTGCAGCAATATTTTTTGGATCTGTTTCCTAGAGTAATGGAAATAAAAACAAAAATAAACAAATGGGACTTAATTAAACTTAAGAGCTTTTGCACAGCAAAGGAAACCACTGACAAAACGAAAAGACAATGGGAGAAAATATTTGCCAAGTGATGCGACTGACAAGGGATTAATTTCCAAAATATACAAAGAGCTCATACAGCTCAATATCAAAAAAACAAACAACCCAATTAAAAAATGGGCAGAAGATTAAAAAAAAAAAAAAGGCAGATCTAAATAGACATTTCTCCAAAGAAGACATCCAGATGACCAGCAGGCACATGAAAAGATGCTCATCACTAATTATTAGAAAAATGCAAATCAAAAATACAATGAAATATCACCTCACACTGGTCAGAATGGCCATCATCAAACAGTCTACAAATAATAAATGCTGGAGAGGATACGAAGAAAAAGGAAGCCTCCTGTACTGTTGGTGGGAATGAAAATCGGTGCAGCCAATATGAACAGTACAGAGGTTCCTTAAAAAACTAAAAATAGAGTTATCATATGATCCATCAATCCAACTCCTGGGCATATATCCAGAGAAAACTATTAGTTCAAAAAGATTTATGCACCCCAGGGTTCACACTAGCACTATGTACAACAGCCAAGACATGGGAGCAACCCAAATGTCCATCAACAGATGAATGGATAAAGAGGTCATATATACATAAAATCTAGTTTTGAGGATATAAGCAATACACACACACACAGTGTACACATGATAGAATATTACTTAGCCATAAAAAAGAATGAAATGATGCCATTTACAGCAACAGGAATGGACCCAGAGATGATCACACTAAGGGAAGTAAGTCAGAGAAAGACAAATATCATATGATATCACTTATATGTGGAATCTAAAAAGATGATACAAATGAACTTATTTACAGAACATAAATTGACTCACAGACATAGAAAACAAACTTATGGTCATCAAAGGGTAAAAGTGGGGAGGAGATATAAATTAGGAGCTTGAGAGTAACATATACGCACTACTATATATAAAATAGATAACCAACAAAGACCTACTATACAGCACAAAGGAACTATATTCAATTATCTTGTAATAACCTATAAGGGAAAAGAATCTGAGAAAGAATAGATTTATATATTGTAAACTGAATCATTTTGCTGTACACCTGAAACCAACATAACATTGTAAATCTTCTTAAAAAGATGAATTCACACTCATACTTCCAATTCATATTCAAATCCATAGGGTTCTTCCTTACCTTTCCCCTTTCCCTATTTGTATCTCCCTTCTCCAAGGTAAGAATACCATTTCTCAACATCAATATGTTACTCATTTGTCCTATCTCATAATACATACAAAATAGTTTCAAAATTAGCAACACCAATACCACTACCAATTATAAACCCTAAATCAAGTTTTTTTTAAAGTTGTATCTGTTCTTACAATATATCCTACTAAGAGTGTAAAAGTTACTTGAATTCTTATTTCTGTATGGTTATGTTATCTGATATATACTTGACACCAGCTGTTTCTGTTTGTATTCATTCAATTTTAGGACTTACTTTTTTTCCTATTGTTTTTTGTGAATAAGTAAAACATTACATATCCAAAAAGTCACAACTGTATTAAAAATATTCATAGAAAGGAATTAATTTTAATATAATTAATTAACATACTAATGAGTTTCAAAACATTTGAAACTGGATTTGTGATTCAGCGAAATAAAGCTGATAAGTGATTAAATCAACGGGGAAAAGGTTGAGGGTTAAAGTTTGACATTTAAAAAGTTATTCTTTACTGCAGGAATTTCAATAAAGGTGTACTTAAGAGCTAAAAAGCATAGCTATAAAAACAAACAAAAATCTGATCTGATCGTATCCAGCTTTTGCACACAACAGCCTTTGTCCTCCAATCATAAGGACTATAATTAGCCTAGCCCTCCTACACTTTCTCCTTATAGTGCCGTGTTTCTAAACCATTATTAGAATAAACACCCTCAAACATACGATATTTTGAGTATCTCTCCTAGGTGGTGTTAAATTATCCACATTCCACATAAATATTCCTTTCTGGCATTATTTCCTAATAATGGCATTATCTCAATTTCCCTTTTTAAAAATCCATCCTGTTTGGAAAAATGCTTATTTTAAATGGATACATTTTACATAGATTAAAAGTAACATTCAATAAAATCTGGTAATTGGATATACCTAGATTTAAAAAAAAGTTACTATTCTAAGAGATGGCATTTATTGAACCACTAATCATTAAGGACATTAAAATAAAGTCTTTAAAATAATAGATTATAAAAGCAACACCAAACAATTAGTCTAAAAATTTATGATAAGTTTTATATATCTTTGTGGTACAGACAAGGAAATTACAAAAAAGAAAAAAAGAAAAAAGAAAAAAAGCACAACATACCAACACCAACAGCACCAAACTGCTGCCCCACTAATGAACTTGGACTGAACTGACTGTATGTGGGCATCCTGCCAAAAGGTCCATAGGAGCCCACTGACTGGAATGAAGAAGTAGATGAGCCTAGTGAAGACTGAAGAAAGGTCATGAGTTATTTTTCCAGGTTCTAAACAACATGTACATAACAAAAAGAAAGTCAGATATTACATTTTTAAGAAAACTATTAAATTATAACTTCTCAACACAAAAGCAATTATAACTTGCAACATGCATTTAATACTAAAACAGCTGAATAACTTTCTAATTTCAATATTTGTACATGTGTGCCAGTTATACTCAATGTGATTTATAAATGCTTTTTTCTACAATGAACTTCTCCTTTGAGTTCAGAGTTTTATAAAAGATTTAGGAAAAGAACTGAAAAAAAGTTCCTGAATAAGTAAAGTAATTTTGCTTAAATAAAAAACATGAGAAAAGTCACATTTGGTTACAGTACTAAGTTTCAGTCTCATGCTGACACAAATATGACATCTCACTTTTGATTTTACTCTTATTTTTGATTACCTGAAGAGTACTATTAAATTTATAGGAAAAACAGACAGAAACAAATTACCCTATACAAAACCATTTACATTTTAAAATACAGTTGTTATCATGTTAAAGAGTACTTTCTAAAAACCTTAACTTATTAAACCTAAAATATATTTTAATACGTATACATGTACACTTTATACATTAATTTATTTTAACATAAAATGTTTCATAGTATCAATATGAAGTATACTAACAGCCACTAGGTTATAAGCTCACTGATGGCAGGATCCTGTCTGTATGCTTGCTGCTAATGTCAGGCACATGGCAAGTACTTGATAAAGACTATTTAACGAATGAGTCAAAAGATCAAAAGTGGTGGGGAGTGGATATAGCCCAGTGGTAGAGTACGTGCTTCGCATGGGTGAGATCCTGGGTTCAATCCCCAGTACCTCCATTAAAAAAAAAAAGATCAAAAGCAAAAACTTATGGTGATTGTAAGTATTTTAACATCATTTTAAATTGTGTTCTCTTGGCTTTCCTCATTCCATGACTGCTTGTTCCCTGGAGTTATCAAAATATATACGAGTCAGATAATATCACTCCTTGGTGTAGGCAGCTATTTCTACTAGAATGTGTCTCTTCTCCCTCCATTTAAGAAGTTCACATTTTCTCAGGATTCTTTTCAGACTTAATTCCTTAAAAGTAAGACTTAAAAAGCAGGGGATAATTGTTTATCCGTGGAATCTTAAAAAAAAAGGACACTAATGAACTAATTATTATTTATAACTTAGATGACTGATTTCTTGAATATGTGTAAGCACATTTGACTATCCTTTATGACTGGATTACTGCATTCCATTGATTCTTATTTTGTGGTTGGCTTTATTCCGTTGATAACTATGTAAGTTTTAAAAGCTAAAGCTCTAAATTGTTCTTAGAAACAATGAACAGTAAATATATGTAAATTTAAAAAAATATCCAGACTAGATAAATCCAAAGAGAGAATGCACACTAGTGGTTACCAGAAGCTGGGAGGAGGGTGCCAACAGAGGGAAAGTGCTTAATGTGTAAGAAGTTTTATTTTGGGTGATGCAAGTGTTTTGGAACTGGATAGAAGCAGAGTTTGCACAACATTGTGAGTGTACTAAATGTCACTGAATTGTTCATTTTAAAATGGTTAATTTCTAAATTGTGAATTTCACCTCAGTAAATTATTTACATAAATAATGAAACACAAGAAACAAAAACAAAAAAACCCCAAAGCAGGGGATAGATGAATAGAGAATTCTTCCAGTTTATGTTGCAAGAACCCAATTTACCATTTCTTATTAAAAAGTTGATCTTATTCCAGAAAAAACAGTAAATAAATGTTAAAAGGTCCTTTCTCTTTTTTCCACTTAAATTTTATATACCACTTAATATTTTCTTTAGAAGAGTCATTAGGTATTTTCTTTTAATGGCTGGAAGTAAGGCAAATTCTATGCAAGGTAATGTATATTTTAACTATCAGTTTTGTGAAAAACTAAGATTTTTATCACCCACATCATAAAAAAGGGAAAGTTAAAAATAAACAACAAGCACATTTCAGAAAATGACCAAAGACTCCTGACAAGAAAAAAGACTGAGAAGAAAATGGATTCAGGAGGAAAACCACAGGGGCCATAAAGCTTTTAATCAGCTAAGCCCTCAAGTTAAAAATATTCTTGTTAATCTTCTTCCTCTGCTGTTACAGTAGAAATTCAGAGTTTCTATATGCTTCCAATCAACATGTAAACAGGTATTATAATGAACATCCTCTTCAATTCATAATCTACAATCTTTTAGACAGCATGTGTTTCTGTTTTTAATAAAATGCACAAGTATGTTAAAATTCTTTTGTTTGTGCTAATGTAACATAGTACATATACTGCATAACATACATATAATATATAATGTGATTTAGCATTTTTTTTCATTAAACCTAGTAATCTTACCTCATAGTCATCACCACCCTAGTTTGTCATAAGAACCACATGCAAATAATATAGTGGCAGGGATCCTGGATCCTGGAGAGAGATTGCCTCAGTCTGTTCAAATTATGGCCCTACCTCAATTTCCTCACTTGTAAAAATGAGAATAACTACAGTACCAAAGGTGCTGTGAGGATTGTCTTATTATATGTGTAGTGCTTTGAACAGTGCTTCTTATAGTTAGACCTCAATAAATGTGAGCTATTTTAACTGTTGTTTAAATTAGAAAATATCTTATGATAAAAATTAATTCCTCAGCTATTTCTTACTCTATTTAGTCCCAATTTATGATCTAAAGAGAAAAACCTGGCGAAGAATGTTATCCAGTTATTTTAGGTATCTAGAAAATGGTTATCAGCTACATGAAAATTTGAGAAAATTTAAAAAACAAAAACCAGGTGAGACAAAAGCCAAGGCTAGCTATGTGCCTGAAGTTTATTTGTACTCCAAGACTAAAAATTTACTATGTTACCTGAACAATAGCTGGGTCCTGAGGCAAAGAACACTGTGGTTTTGGTGGCTCACAAACAGTGAGGTCTTTAATATCACTCCCACGGAATATAATGTATTCAAAGACTTCATCTCGAGGTGGTATTGGACGATCTGTTGGTCTGTCTTCTGTACCAAAGGACCGAACTGGTGAGAAAACAGGATATGAGTGAGATACATGTCTACTCAGTGTATTCAGGTAGTACCTCTTTTAAGTGAACTGTTTCAAAAACTGAGCAGTTCTTAAATGTCATCCAAGAGAAAGTACTCATTAATCTGTAGATAAATACATTGTTTTTAAAAGAGGAAAAACACAGGAGGTTTTGCATAGAGCTAAATGTGTTCAGTTTAAAAGACTATCTGTAATACGAAGTTTTGTTCTTTCTATATTTTTATTTACTTATGTCTTTGGTGATTGTGGTGAGAGGAGGTGTCAAAAATGTCCTTTCACTGTTGATTTATTTTTAATATCCTCATTCAGCAAAATAAAGAACTGGCAACCTGTGTGATACTCTGGGTGTGTGTTGGAGGGTTGGGGAGTAAGTGAAGATTTTCCCAGGACACAAAAATCTCAAAAGTTTGGGAAACTCAGCTTCAGGTTTAAGACAAGACAATGGAAAGAACATCTATCCTGGTGAGTAGTATGTCTTCTAGAAGCAAAGGAAAGCAGTTGTCAGCTATTCAGCCCCATGGGATAGCATAAAATGCCCCAGTTACCTAAAATATCTTATCTCATAATTAAGTCTGATTATTTTAACACTGAGCATTACTCAAAGTTGAACTGTAGACTACCTGCATCATGGTAATAAGCTAGCTAAAAAGACTTCTGGGATCCTGTTAAAATTCACTGTTTCAGACTTTCTAGGAAAAGGGTCCAGAAACCTGCATTTTAAACCAATTCCTCAAGAGTTTCTTATGAATACTACAGTTACAGGTTTCACTATCTTAGGAGACCTCTGAAAATGTTGAAATCCTTATAGAAGTTCCAAACAAGAAAGTTTGAAAGATCAAATATCATCCATTTAAAGAGTGTTCTAGAGGAAGTAAACCCCGTAACATTGTGCAGTTTTGAATATATATATTTTTCTGCAGAATTGATCCAGAGCTAGACTGAAGGTAAAATTTCAGTTTAAATAATGCTTTTTCTTAAATCCTAAAAATTCTTTCTAGTACTTATGAGATTTCTAGGAAGAATGATGGCATAGCTATGTATAGGTTTGCAGAAAAATATTCCTTCCTAAAACTCACAAATGTAAAAAAATTAAAATATCCTTAAACTGGGAAAATACCTAGAACACATACATAAAGTTTTATCAAAAAATATCATTCAGATATTGAATGAGTTAGTCCAAACTGGAAGACCAATATCAGAGTCTATATTTAGCATGCTGAGAAACTTTCCCAGGGACCCTTCAACTTGGTGGATGGGGATGGGGATACACATGTGATAAGCGAAAAGATGTAGAATGCCCTAGTTGAAGCTCCCTTTCTCTGGTGGCTAAAAAATACTTTGTCAGGGCAGGAGTAAGTGACAAAGTCCTGCATCTTGTGCTTTATCCAAAAGGAAGGGTAAAAAGAGTTAAAAAAAAAAAAAAAAGCAAGACTAAGAAAATTACAAATAAAACAATCTCACTTCTAACCTTAGCACAACCACCGCCCTACAATGTTTTATAAAGTCCCAGACCTCCGAAGTAACAGATTAGCTCATCCTGCAGCTGGAGGCAAGTGGGATGGGGTTAAAGGCCCTGCATCTATAAAAAGATAAACTCCATTATGTTCTTGAAACCATTCAAACTATACCACATAGTCAAAAGTTACATGAAAAAAATCCACTCAGGGTTAGTATTTACCACAGGAAATAGAAGAAAACTCAGAAATAAGTGCTTCAATTCTCGAGAAAAATTAAAATCCTGTAATCAAAATGACACTGAAAAGAAAAGGTAGCGCTGAGTTGACAAGAGAGGAAAACTAGATAAGACAAATATCACAGCAGAACTAATAAATACATCAACAACAAGCAGAACATTCTTGGAGAAGATAACAGAAAATGTAAGAGAAAATGTAACTAAAGACGTAACAGAAATTTCCTGACATGAAGACCTAAATTTGATCAAGGTTTTACTGCATTTCTGGAAGAAAATTTAGTGCACTATAAGCCATACAGAGACTCATCCTTTGCTGTATCAAAATAACACTAAATGGACAATAAATTCATTTAACCACATAAATGTATGTGCCAATTTACTAAGGTCCTAAAATAGAATGTAAATTTAATAGTTCTGTAAAAGGCTATAAAGTTACAAAGTGTTACACATGTCAGGATGGTAATCACTTCACACAGTATTCTAACAAAAACTGGGAGATGAAAATGAGCAGAAGGAAACACAAAAGGAAATAAATAAACTAATACTCATCTTTTACAGTAAGGAGTCATGATAAAATTTCGGGGAAGTTGGTAAATTAATACAACTAGGCTTAAAAATCTGTTGTTTGTGGTCCTAAAGATAATCAACAATAGAGTTCAAAACTAAAGGCATATTTTCCAAAATATTATGTGAAGAAAACCTCTACCATACAGCAAAAGAGGCAAAATGAAAAAGCATGAAAACAGAGATCATGAAGAATGATTTACACACATTAAGAGTTTGAGAAACATACTATTGGTGGGAACACAGTTTGGTGCAGCCATTATGGAAAACAGTATGGAGATTTCTCAAAAAACTAAAAATAGTCTTATCATATGATACAGCAACCCCACTGCTCGACATATATCTAGAGGGAACTCTAATTTGAAAAGATGCATGCACTCCAATGTTCACAGCACCACTACATACAATAAATTGATTAATCCCTATTTACAATAGCCAACCAAGATATGGAAGCAACCTTTTTATTTTATTTATTTATTTTTAACATTTTTTAAATTGAGTAATAGTCATTTTACAATGTTGTGTCAAATTCCAGTGTAGAGCACAATTTTTCAGTTATATGTGAACATACATATATTCATTGCCACTTTTTTCACTGTAAGCTACCACAAGATCTTGTACATATTTCCCTATGCTATACAGTATAATCTTGTTTATCTATTCTACATTTTAAAATCCCAGTCTGTCCCTTCCCAACCCCCACTCCCTTGGCAATCACAAGTTTGTATTCTATGTCTATGAGTCTGTTTCTGTTTTGTATTTATGGTTTTTTTTTAGATTCCACATATGAGTGATCTCATATGGTATTTTTCTTTCTCTTTCTGGTTTACTTCACTTAGAATGACATTCTCCAGGAACATCTATGTTGCTGCAAATGGCATTATTTTATTCTTTTTTAAGGCTGAGTAGTATTCCATTGTATAAACATACTACAGCGTCTTTATCCAGCCACCTGTTGATGGACATCTAGGCTGCTTCCGTGTCTTGGCCATTATAAATAGTGCTGCTATGAACATTGGGGTGCAGGTGTCATTTTGAAGTAGGGTTCCTTCTGGATATATGCCCAGGAGCAGGATTCCTGGGTCATATGGTAAGTCTATTCCTAGTCTTTTGAGGAATCTCCATACTGTTTTCCACAGTTGCTTTCCTTGCTTCCCTCTCCCACTCTTAATGATTTAGATGTCTTCTTTTACAATTTTGTGTTTATTCTTTTTGTAATTCATGGCAGTTATCACCTTTCCAGTTAAGAGCTTCTCATTTTTGTAGCATCCTGCTTCTTTTCTATTTAGAGTAGACCTGTCACTCTCTCTTTTAGCATGGGTTTAGTGTTGCTAAACTCTTGTAGTTTTTGCTCATCTGTGAATTTCTTTCTCTCTCCTTCTATTCTAAAGGATAGCCTTGCAGGATAGAGTATCCTAGGCTGCATCTTTTTTTCATTCAGGCCTTTGAATGTATCTTGCCACTCCCTTCTGGCCTGTAGTGTTTGTGTAGAGAAATCAGCTGAAAGTCTTATGGGGGTTCCCTTGTAACTCACTCTTTGTTTTTCTCTTGCTGCCTTTAGGATCATTTCTTTATCCTTGACTCTGGCCATCTTGATTATATGTCTTGGTTTGGGTTTTTCTTGTTTGGGACCCTCTGAGCCTCCTGTACTTGGATATCTGATTCCTTTAGGTTTGGGAAGTTTTCAGTCATGATTTCTTCAAATACCTTTTCAATCCCCTTTGTTCTTTCTTCCCCTTCTGGAACCCCAATTATGTGTAGCTTGGCATGCTTTATATTATCCCATAGGTCCCTTATATTGTTTTCACTGGTTTTTATTTGTTTTTCCCTCAGCTGTTCTGATTGGGTGCTTTCTGTTGTCCTGTCTTCTAGGTCACTTATTCGTTCCTCTGCATTATCAAGCCTGCTTTGTACAGCCTTTAGGTCAGATCTCATCTCAGCAAATGAGTTTACTAATTCTACTTGGTTCTTCTTTATAGCTTCTATTTCACTTTTGACATTTTATATCTCTAAACACTATTTCTTTTAGTTCCTTCAGTACTTTGATCACTCCTTTTTTGAAATCTTAATCTAGTAGGCTATCAGTGTCTATTTCCTTGATCGTGCTTTCAGGGGATTTCTCTTGATCTTTTAATTGGGAGTGGTTCCTCTGCTGTTTCATATTGTTCATATCTCTCAGGCACTGTGGCTTAAGGAGTATCAGTTATCTATTGTGGTACTTAAGGAGTTTATGTATTTATCTATCTAAAGCCTATGCAGGAATAAAACCAGTGGGTGGGCGGGTCACTCCCCCTGATGCCGCCTGCCAGGAACATGGGTTGCTGCCAGCCCTCTCCCAGCACTGGTCGCTGCTGCTCTGTGCAGCTGCCTGCTCCATAGGCAGGCTTGAGGAAGACCGCGGGAACAGCCCGACCCCTGCTCTGTCCCAAATCTCAGCTCCTTGTTTGTCTTGGCGTGAGTTCTCTGAGGGACCAGGGCAGAAAGATCCTATCTGCCTTGGGCTGTAAACAAGTCTCAGTCCTGCCCAGGAGGTCGCAGAGTCCCCAGGCGGATTCAGGTCTCGGCCCCACCCCTGCCCAAGCGCTGTGCACAGGAGATGGCAGCTGTGGCTGCAACCCACCTCTCTTCTGGTGAGAAGTGCCACTAATGATGGCGTGGGTCTGAGGAGACAAAGGCTATGCCCCTCCCTCCAGGGCACACCAGCCCTGTTGCTTTGCTTTTTCGCAATTTATGGGGGACTGAGGTTGTTCTGCTCTGTTTCCCCTCCTAGGCGCGCAGCAGTCTCCCGGGGTTGTGTCAGTGCAGCCACCTCAGTCCTCCGCCCAGCTCAGGCGGCCTGTCCCAGCCTCCAGCTGCCGGCTCGTGTCTTGGGCTGGGTGTCGCAGGGACTCTCTGTGCCCGTTTAACTTAGTTCTGTTGGTCAAAGGGTGCTTGGGGCAGATCTGAGCCTCGGAGGCTCCCCCTCCGTCCTGTTAGCCTCTCTGTTAGAAGGGGGAGACCCAGTCAACGAGTGCTATTCCTCCTTTGCCGCTCCCTCCCCACGGGATTGGTCCGCACTGTTTTGCTTTTTCTTCTTTCTTTTTCCCTTTCTCCTACCAGATTTTTGGCGTCTTTGTCTTTCAAAGAGGGCGATGTCTGTCGGAGTTTGGCAGGTGCTCTGGTTGGCTGAGTGGGTCCATAGATGTGAGTTTTGTTGTATTTGTGCGAGAGGGTGAGCTACAAGTGTCCTTCTATTCCACCACTTTGCTTCTCTGGAAGCAAGCTTTTTAAAATGTCCATCAACAGATAGATGGCTGGATAAAGACGCTGTGGTATGTTTATACAATGGAATACTACTCAGCCATAGAAAAGAATAAAATAATGCCATTTGCAGCAACATGGATGGACCTAGAGATTGTCATTCTAAGTGAAGTAAGCCAGAAAGAGAAAGAAAAATATCGTATGATATCACTTATATGTGGAGTCTAAAAAAAGAAAAAAAAGAAGACACTAATGAACTTATCTACAAAACAGAGACAGACTCACAGACATAGTAAACAAACTTATGGTTCCTGGGGGGGAAAGGGGGTGGGAAGGGATAAAGTGGGAGCTTGAGATTTGCAAATATTAACTAGTATATATAAAACAGATAAATAAGTTTCTTCTATGTAGCACAGGGAATTATATTCAATATCTTGTACCTGTAATGAAAAAGAATATGAGAACAAATATATGTATGTGGATATATGACTGAAACATTATGCTGTACACCAGAAAATGACACACTGTAAACTGACTACAATTAAAAAAAAGTTTGAGAAACAAGTCTAATGATGGAGACTGGCTGATCAGATTTAAAGTTTTTGACAGTTCTTATAGCATTATAAAGAATAAGTTAATAAGAAGATCGGAAGGGTACTCATGTCTGGATGATAATAGAACAAATGAGAGGTGCTGAAGGTTGAAACCTGGACATTGAGAATAGAAAGAAAGGAGGCAGCAAAATGTTACAGCAGAGCTCTACAATTTTATCACCTTGCTTAACCAAAACTTTATGCCGGCTGAATTGCAACTCATCATTTCCCCCTACCCCTAGACCCTGGAAACCATCATTCTCCATTATTTGTCCTTCTACAACTTAGAAAATAAAATGAAAACGAAAGCTTAGGACCAGTTTGGAAGCTCCTGGGCAAGTGATAGTGAAAAGATATTAAAGAGGTCAAAATAACTTGATTTATCAAATGCAATTTCTTACTTAGAATTCTATAACTCTGGCCATTTTTTCCCCAAAATAGACTGCTATATTATTGTTATATCTAAAAATTAGGTAAATATATAATAACATTAAACATGTTATGACTGAAGCAGATTATAAAACCGTTATTTTCAAAAGATTAAAACTATCTAAAATAAAAACAAAGATGGGAGGGACATCATGGAAGATGGCAGATTAGGAAGATCCAGGAATTGGTTTCTACACCCAAACAACTATCGGGCTGGCAAACACAGTCTGAATAAACCTTTTTGGAACTACAGAGTCTAGTCAAATGCTTGTAGCACTCAAAGGAGCTCCTAGTGAAGAAAGAGGCTGGTGACTGTCAGTGATTTTTGTCATTTTACAGTGGCTGGCTATTACCATTCATCATCTCCCATCTCTGTAAAAGGAAGCTATGGGGACAGTGGCCTGTGTTCCCTGTGCTGCTTGCTGGTGCCAGGTGGGCAACAGAGACTTTGTCCTCCAAAAAATTGGGGTTGTATGATATGATCTGCCTAGAAATTCACTGAAGGATGGCCATTGTTTCAATCCTCAAGTGTGAAAAGATGGCTTCCCTCACAGTGTTGGTGAAGGTATTAAAAAGAGCTAGAATATCCTTTTTTCCTTTAACAAAAGCATAATGTATGTTATAAATTGCACACGTACATGGAACATTTTTCAGGACAAATCAAATGTTAGGCCAAAACTAATGCTCAATAAGCTGAAGAAGATGGAAATTTTACAAAGTATCTTCTCTGACCACTTTGAAGCTAGAAATTAATAATAGAAGGTAAACTGGAAAATTCACATGTGGAAAATTCACAAGTATGTGGAAACAACTCACTCTTAAATAATCAATAAGTAAAAGAAGAAATCACTAGGAAAATTAAGAAAACACTTGAAGACAAAAACAAACAAACAAAACAACCCACATGCCAAAATTATGGGATGTGGAGAATGCCATACTCAAGAGGGAAATTTATAATTGTAAATGTTATATTAAAAAAAAATCTCACATCAACTTTATTAAAAAACTAGAAAAAGAGCAAACTAAGCTCAAATCCAGAAGGAAGGAAATAATAATAGAGCAGAGATAAACAACATAAAGAACACAAAAACAGAATCAACAAAACAAAAAATTGATTCTTTGAAAAGATCAACTATTTTAGACAAAACTTTAGCAAGACTAAATAGACTTTCCAAAGAAAAAGGTGAGAAAAATGTAAAAAACTAAAACCGGGTGAAAGCAAGGACATTACTACCAACCTTATAGAAATTTAAAGGCTTCTAAGAGAATACTACAAACAATTGTATGCCAACAAACTAGATAATCTAGATGGAAAAGAAAAATTTCCAGAAACTACAAGTTACCAAAACTAACTCAAGAAGAAACAGACAATCTCAACAGAGCTATAACAAGTAGAGATTGGACCAGTCATCTAAAATCTCCAAAGAACCAGGACCAGATGATTTCACTGGTGAATTTTACCAAAACATTTTAAGAACCAACATCAATCCTACTCAAACTCCTCCAAAAAAACAGAACAAAGGGGAACACTTCTTAACATATTTTATGAGCCCAGCATTACCCTGACACCAAGGTCAAACAAAGATACTATAAGAAAGCTGGATCAACATCTCTTATGAATGGAGATGTAAAACCCTTCAACAAAATACTGACAAACTGAATTCCAAAGTACATTAAAAGGATTATACACCATGACCAATTGGGATTTTATTCTAAGAATGCAAAAGTGGTTTAACATGAAAAAAATTTCAATGTAATAATATACCACATTAATAGACCAAGGCAGGTAAGAAACCCTGAGCATATCGCAATAGATGCAGAAAAAAATCTGACAAAATTTAATACCCTTTAATGATAAAAACACTTAGCAAACTAGGAATCAAAGGGAACTTACTTAACACGGTAAAGGCATATTTGAAAGCCCACAGCTAACATCATATTCAATGGTGAAAGACAACCATTCCCCTAAGAATGGAAACAAGACAAGGATGTTTACTTTCACCACTGCTATTAAACAATGTACTAGAAGTCCTAGCCAGCACGATTTGGCAAGAAAAGGAAATAAGAGGCATAGAAGTAGGAAAGAAAGAAAACTTTTTGTAGATGACATGTTTCCACATATAGAAGAGCCCATAAAATCTATGTTTAAAAACCTACTAGAGCTAATAAATGAATTCAGCAAAATTATAGGTACAACATCAACACAGAAATCAGCTGTGTTTCTATCTACCAACAATAATAAATCCAAAAAGGAAACTAAGAAAACAATCCCACTTACAATAGCATCCAAAAGAATAAAAGATCTAAGAATAAACTTAACCAAGGAGATAAAATAACAACTACCAACTCTTGCTCAAAGAAATTAAAGAAGACCTAAATAAATAGAAAGCCATCCCATGTTCATGGGTTGGAAGACTTAAGATCACAACGGTCCCCAGAGTGATCTAAGATTCAGTGCAATCTCTATCAAAATTACAATGACTTTTCCCCCTTCAGAAATGGAAAAGTTAACTCTCAAATTCATATGCAACTTCAAGGGAGCCCAAACAGACAAAAGAATTTTGAAAACATTGGAGGATTCATACTTTCTGATTTCAAAACCTACTACAAAGCTACAGTAGTCAAAATAGTGTGGTACTTCCATAATGGTAGACATATAGATTTATGGAATGGAATACAGAATACAGAAATAAACCCAAATATCTGTGGCTAATTGATTTTAGACAAGGATCCAATATAATTCAATAGGGATAACTGAGTAGCCTCTTCCAAAAATGGTTCTGGAACAAATGGATAACCACATTTGAAAGAATGAGGTTGAAATCACACCTTATTCTATACATAAAAATTAACTCAAAGAGAATGTGATATTGAAATATAACATTTTATACACACACACACACACACACACACACACATACATGTATATATGTCTTTATCTCTAGCTCTTGGCCAGAACTCCTAAAACTTTGGTAATTTCCTAAGAGATAAAGGTATAAAGAGCATCTTTTATTCTAACATTTCATCTTTGAACCCTGGTTTCTGACATAGAGCTCCTAAATCTCTTAGAATTTTCTGGATGATTATCAAAGCATCTTTTGTTCTAATGAGAAGACTCTTGGTGGGCTCCTGGATAGCTTCAGGAAAAGGGCTGGTCATCCGAAAGACTAAGCTATGATTAGAAGCTTGGAACTATCAGTCTGACCTCCCATCTTCTGGGGAGGGGAGAGCGGCCTGAGATTGAGTTAATAATTGAACATGTCTATGTGATGAAGCCTCCATAAAAATGCATCAGCTATGGGGTTTGGACAGCTTCCTGGTTGGTAAACATGTAAAGGTGCTGGGAGGGTGATGTGCCTGTAAAGCTCTGTAGGTCTTCCCACATATTTTGCCCTATGCATCTCTTCTATCTGGCTGTACTGAGTCTAATAAGTAAACTGTTTTATTGAGTTCTGTGAGCTGTTGTAGAAAATAACAAACCAAAGAGGGGGTTGTGGGAATCCCCAATTTATAGTCAGTTGGTTGAAAACAGAGGTCATAACCTGGGACTTGAGACCAATGGGTGGAGTGGAGGAGAGTCTCATGCGATCGAGCCCTTAACCTGTGAGATCTGACACTAACTTCAGATAGACAGTGTCAGAATAGAATTAAATTGCAGGACACCACTTGATGTCCAGGGAATTGGAGAACTGACTGATATGCGGAAAATCCCCCATACATTTGGTGGCCACAGTAGAGGAGAAACACAGTTTTACTTTTAGTGGGTCAATGACCTAACTACAAGAGCCAAAAGTATGAACCTATTAAAAGAGAACACAGGAGAAAATCTTTAGGACCCTGAATTTGACAATGGATTCTTAGATTTGACACTAAAAGTCCAAGCAACAAAGAAAAAATAGATAAATTGGACTCCGTAGAAATCAAACCCTTCTGTGCATCAGAGAATATGGAGAATATCAGAAGACAAACTATGGAATAAGGGTGATATCTGCAAGTCTTATTTAAGTGTTTAATATGTAGAATATATAAAGAATTCTTAACAAAAAGACAAACAATCCAATTAAAAATGAGCAAAAACTTGGAGATACTTCTCAAAAAGAGATATACAAATAGCCAACAAGTTTATGGAAAAATGTTTAATATCATTGGTTATTATGGAAATGAAATAAAAACCATCTTGAAATATCACTTCATAATTACTAATACGGTTTTAATAATAAAATCACTGTGCTCAAGCTCCTCCATGTTTTTAACAAATGGCCATGAGTTTAGAGAAATGATAATAAAATCAGAAAATAACAGATATTGATGAGGATGTGGAGAAATAGGAATCCTTGCACATTGCTGGTGGAAAGTAAAATGGTGCAGCTGCTGTGAAAAATAGCTTACTGGTTCTTCAAAAAATTAAACATATAATAACCACATGACTCAGCAATTTCACTCACATGTGTGAAAACCTATGTCCGCACAGAAACTTACACATGAAATGTTTCAAGTAGTATTATTCATTAACAGCCAAAAGTTGGAAATAACACATATGCCCATCAACAGATGAATAGATAAATTGTTTTTTACACACACACACACACACACACACACACACACACACACACACACAGATATATTAAGAGTAGGCCAGTAGGCTGGAGATAAGTTACAATTTGAGTCCAAAGGTGGTTTGTTGGCAGAATTCCTTCTTGTTCAGAAGAGGTCTATCTTTGCTCTATTAAAGCCTTCAACTGACTGGATGAGGCCCACCCACATCCCACATCATGGAGGGTAAACTGCTTTACTCAAAGTCCACTGATTTAAATATTAATCTCATTTGAAAAACATCTGAAACATCCAGAGTATCTGACCAAATATCTGGGTACAGTGGCCCAGCTAAACTGACACAACACTAGCCATCACACAACTCCATCAGTAATATTTCCAGGTGGAAGTAACACATTCTTCCTCTAAAAATCACACAGCATTCTATCACTGTCTATACCTACCCTTTCTAGAATTGAAAGATCTTCAGAAGAAAGATCTGTAATCCCACAGTATCTAATATAGTGCCCTACATATTGCTGACATTTGAGTATTTCTTGAATAAATAAATTCCACAGTGGAAAAAGCTATTAAGTAAGCTATTTCCAAAATTACTAATCACTGTTTAGTATCAAGGGAATTGAATTAAATTATCCAATAAACCTACTTAGAATAAAATGGGAAAATGACTATTTACAGCAAAAAGAATTAGCAGCTGGACATCAATAGGATGGGAAGACAGAAAAACTAACACACAGAATTAAAAAACAAAACAAAACAAAACAAAACAGTATATATGCACAAGCATCAAACCAGGAAAAGAAAAAAATGGTGAAAAGCTGCACTTGGTATTTTTCTTCTTCTGATATTTATCTTTAAGCTCTTGTAGCATATCCAGTATCATATACAAACTCTTGCTGAAACTATCTGAGATACTACATATTTAGAATAAACTGCTATATAATATGGGTTTAATATGTCTTAATTACTTAAATATTAAAAGATCTCTGTTTATCATTTATCAGTCTTCTACAATGTGGTACCCTTGCATAGACCCTGATGACAGGATGGTAGTAAGTAGGCTCTTTCACTTGGGCAGGGAATTTTAAAAAATAAGATTCCACAGGCCTGCTCTTTGAATCATACCAAAGCCTGTCTCCACAAACCTCCACTCTAACTAGTTTAGGCCTACATTTCTTCTTTCCCAAACTCTTAAAATACTCCAACTGACCTTAATATTGTCAACTTCTTCCCTCAACCCCAATTTTTGCACACTGCTGTCAGCATAAACTTCCTAAAGCTGGACTCTGACATATCACTTTATTGGCTAAAAACTTTCAGTGGTCCTCTACAATCCACCAAGAAAACTCAGACTTGTTAACATGCCATTCAAGTGACAAACTGAATAAATTAAGATAAATTTAGCAGTGGAAGCAAAATAAAGAGGGTGGGGGTGCTTGAGTCTTCCAGAGCTGTTAGTTCTTTTCTTTCCTTTGTGACTTCGTTCTCAATCTGTTGCATTGTCCATTTCTTCCACAACAACCATGAAAGGAGTAAGTGAAAGGCATTCCACTTCAAGGGAATCTTGTGAAAAGGCCCCAGGTCTGAAGGAACCTGACTGATCTGAAGACCTAAATGGCTACTAGTGTTGTCCTACCTTAAGTGAGTTGCAAGGTGTTGCGGATCAGAGTAAGAGTCTTGGACTTTGTTAGTTGTCTGTGCATTCACTTCCCTGACAAGACTACAAACTTGCTGTAGTCTGGACATTTCCTCCCAGATGTCCTCTTCATATGGCTAATTGTGACTATCTGTCAGGCCCTAGCTTAGATGCTAGGTCCTCAATAATCTTGTCTCTGTTGCTCCCTTTTGTTTCCTAGCACCTAGCACAGTGTCTAGCACTTAGTCATAGTAGGCACTCAGTAATTCTCTTGAATGGATGTAAAAAGCTCCAGGCAGATATAAGCTTCGCCTATGCCCTATTTGCTCCATGAAGTCTTTATTGTGGTAGGTACCTCTGCTCCCAAATGTGCCTAGGTTTCTCCAGAACCTCTAATTTACCCTCAACAGAGAGTACCAGGGTTGGAGAGGAGTAATGTGAAATGCAAAAGGGGTATTTAGAAATCTAGCCACTGTTGGAACAAATTGCAAGTTAATCATCCAGTTTTTACCCCCATCTTCACCCGATTACTTTATAGTCCTTCTTTCTGTTACACATGATGATGCCAAATTCCTGAGTCTCTTAGGAGTTTGGATGCAAATCAGGTTTACTTCTTGGCTTTACCCAATGTCTACTTAGTTTGCAGCTTTCTAAATTCTGCTAAGAAGTCATTTAAACTAATCCATTTGTTTTTTAGCCTCCAAAAATTTGTTGCTGTTGTCTCCTTTCCAAATCTTTGTCCTTTTATGGGTTTATGCCTTAAAAAAAAAGTCCTTCTCATGTAGCTTTAGAATTAATCAACAGGAAGAAAAAGTAAAAGTACAATCTGTAGTCTAAATTTAATCCTGACTCTAAGCTGCTTTCTGTTGGGCATTCTTCCTTGTGGTCTTGTATTTTAATCTCCCAAACTATAAGAGCAAATTCACTGCTTAATTTAAAATAAATTCATCCAATTGGAAGAAAAAACAAAAGAAAACAGGCGAGGAACACAAACTAATATAAGGGTCATAGAGAGAGAGAGTAAATTTATTAAAGAGACTTGAAGTCTTCAGATTTACAAGATCCACAGAGAACCACTGAGGGAAAAAAAAAACATACCAGTGTGGCAACATTTCTGAACACCAAGAATAAAGCTTCCAGAGAGAAAAGTAACTGGAATCAGATTGGCATCAGCAACACCAGAATGTTAGAAGACAACAATTCAGTAACTTCAAAGTTCCATAGAAAAAAAGATTCTGAATTTGTAATAAAATAGCTAGCTAATCAAGTCATCAAGAAAAACACAGGTTCACTAAGAAAATCTGCCACCCACACATCCCATGTTTTCGCTTTGTTTTGTTTTTAAACGACAAGGATGCAGTGAAGCAATATTGCAGAGGGAAACAGAGAATTAACTAAGAGTCCAACATTGTTAACAAGAAACAAGAAGCTCTATGTGTCTCTGAATAAACTGGTGAGAGATAATGGAATAGCAGCAAGTAGAAGTGGTAAGAAGTCAAATTCTGGATTTATTATTAAAGTAGAGCTGACAGGATCAGAAATACATATGAGTAGTAAGAAAAATTAAGGATGACTCAAAGGTTTTTGTCTTACCAACCAGAAGAATAAATTGTCATTCAATTAGATGGAGAAGGCTAGATGGAGAAACAAGTTTGGGACATGCAGAATGACAGATGCCTACCAGACATCACTCCAGGTGGAGAGGCGAAGGAGGCAGATGGATATACAAGTCAGGAGTTCAGAAGAGAAGTTCAGATTGGAGATAAGAGTCAGTAATCTATAGATAGCATTTGAAGCCATGAACTGGATGAAATTATCAAAAGAGTACAGATGATAAAATAAATAAGGAAATAATTTGTAAAAAATAGCAAAGAAAAAAAGAGGGGAGAGAGAGAACAAGAAAGAGAAGATATGAGCCCTGGAGTTCTCCAACATTTAAAGGTTTAGGAGTTGAAGAATCAACAAAAACTAAGATGCAAGCAGTGAGGTATGAGAGAAAACCAGCATAACATCAAGTGAAGAAAGTATTATAAGAAGAACAGATCAATTGTGCCAAATGCTGCTGATCAGTAGAGTGCACTGAAGATAAAAACCAACCACTAGGTTTAGCAACATGCAAGTTTTTGGTAACCTTGATGTAGACAACTCCTTCAAGGAGTTTTGGTGTAAACAGAAGGCTAGAAATGGGACAGTACATAGAAAAGAGGAACTGCAGTTAAGAATAAAAGTGTTTTTTTTTTTTTGGTTGTTGCTGTTTTTCAGATAGGTGAAATAATAACATTATCTGTGAGGAGACAGGGAGGATCCGGTAGAGAAGAAAAAACTGAATACACAGGAGAGAAGAGAAAGAATAGAGAATTGCTGGAGCAATGTCCTTGAGTCATCAAGACGGGATGACATCTACTGTACAAGTGGAAGGGTAGTTTTAGAGAGAACAGCTTATCTATATTGATCAGAGAAAAGCAGAGATTTGGGGCACAGATGCAAGTAACAGGTTACAGGTGGGAAGAATTGATCTCAACTAAGTAAGAAGCAGGGTTCACAGACTAAAAGTGAAGATGGGCGAGGAGGTGTTCGAGTTCTGAGGAAAACAAAGAATGGAAGAGGCAGAAAAATGGAATGAAAGGACCATGGGAATATAGCACAGATAAAACATGGGAAGTAACCACGACTGCTGGGCTTAGTGAACATAAATTTACAGTGAAACTGGTCAGCGTGTCTGTGTTGATATAAACAAGGCTGTGGTTTCTCCAAGCTTGTGCAAGAAAGCAGGAAGGGAAGGGGGTTCAACACTATATGCTCTGTACTGATTGTAACAACTGCTAGTGGAATTAAATCAGGAAGTAAATTTATGAGAGTGTGGGACAGTGAAAGATAGTAAGATCAACAGACTCTAGACTACAATAGATATGAATGACTGATGGATTTGGGGTACTACAGATTGAACACCTACATAAAGATGCTAGAAATAATCCAGATGCTGGATAGCTGGAAATAACAATGACAGAGCTACTATCTATTAAGTATCTACAATAAACTAATTACTTTTAGTATTATCTAATTTCATTCTCAGAATTATTCTGAAAGATGGGCATTATTATCCTTACTTAAAAGATGAAGAAGTTAAAGCTAAGATTACATAACTTGTCTCAGGTCAAAGACCTTCTAAGTATTCCAACTGGCCTTTTGGGTCACATTTTCTTACAGAAATAAACACCCCATAAAACCAGAATAAAATTCTTGTGAATGAAATATTTTACAGACTAAAACACTTTATCCATTTAAAAACTTATTTCAAAGCAACACATAGAAAATAAAAGGTAAACTGTTCCTACAGAGAGGACCTTCTATCACAAACTAATAAATTAAAGTTAAACCATCTACAGTTACTACTCTTACTACTTTGGCATTCAGCTAAACACAAAACTCTTGCTATGTGTCATGCACAGATAAGATTTCTTCACTCTTACTATTTCATTCCTTCTACTATTATTTCCTTCCGGTTTTATGCTGTTTTCTTTACTTCTGATTCAGAACGTCATGGCCTATCTTACTGGAAAATGCAGTTTTTGGCACCTGACTTGAGACTCCCAGAATTACCAAGAATTTCTTCAGACTATGCAGCAGCAACAACAAACTGTTTCCAAGGTTTCAAGTTCTGGCAACCTCACTAAATAGGGCAACCGAAAGAAACTGCAGCATTAAGTTTCATCAGATATTTGCGTTCTAGGTAGTGATTTTGTGAATTGCTAGATTCAGATCCCCAGCTCATGTGAGAATGCAAAAAATCAATAAAGCACTTCATAGGCATTTCATCCATCATACAAAGCTCTTCCTCTCACTGGAGTTTATGATTATGTGGCTAATTAACAATCAAGACATGGGTAAGCTATGCCAATGGACAAGACTTAACAGATTATTAAGGAAATAATCCATTACTAATTTACCTGCTTTTATATTCCTCCACCAATCACCTGATTTTAAGGACAAATAATTTTAAAAGCAGCTGGCTTATATAATCATTCTTTTCCACAAAGTCTCTTTTCCTAATGCAATGGCAACCTGATTTTCATTTGAGGGGTATATTTTCCAGGTACAGCTAACTAAATATATGCTAGATAAGGATTTTATTCATTTTAGCCTATCTCATTTAGTGTTAAAATCTATGTATATAATGCTTATAGGAAATGTGAACTTCCTCCAACTTTGAGATTCCAGTAATTACAAACCTTCAATAACTACAAGTGTCCTTTCAAATATTTGCCAAGAGCCTGCTATGTGCCAGGCACTGTTCCAGGTACTGAGGATAGAGCAATGACTGAGACAAAACCCCGCCTTCACAGACCTTCCAATCTGTGGAGAATCTCTTGGTAATCAGGATCTAGTATGTGCTTTGGGCGTCATAGTCACAGATACAGGTGCATATACAACTGGAAGTATTCCACAAACTTGCATGTCACCATTTTACAACTCCCTCAAATGTCCTGAATTGAGTCTTCTCTTAAATTTTAAAAGAAAATTATAACTGAGCTTGAGTCATAAGGTAAAACTCTCCCTCCCCAACGATGTCATTTAAATAATGTCATAAGATTTTATACTCTTGTATCCCTATTCTCTGCAACTTTTTACTGTTGGGGAGGAGCAACATATCTTACGTGTTTTAATTTTAAAGAAAGATACAATTGTGGAAAAGCATTATTTGGAGATATCCTCAAGAGATTTCTACAAAATTAATAAACTAAAATGCTAAATCATTTCCATTTACTCATTCACTTAATAAACATTCATCTGCCCCAGGAGCTCAGGCTCTATGTGGGGAGGGAAAGTGAAGAGAGATAACAAAACACATGCAAATAAGCAAAGAAGACTATGGGTAGGTCATGATCAGTACTAGGAAGAAAGTAACTCAGAGCTGTGACAAAGACTACAAGAAACAAATTTGGTGGGAGGGGGTGGGTATGTGCACGAAGTCCTGGGTTCAATTCCCCATACCTCCATTAAAAAAAAAAAAAAGAAAGAAGAAACAAACTACAGGCCAGATTATCTATTAAGATACTCAGACTGCCATTAAAGTTGCCTTTAAAGCTTCTTGACATTGATTTAGAAGATTCCAAACATCAAAGTTCATCAAACTTACCTCAATTTCACTTTTATGGAACTAGAGGCAGTCTGTGAAATCTCTGGCAGAAAATAAAGGATATCACCCACTCGGCAGTACCTTTGGGATTGACTGGGCTTTTGATTATGTATAGTGTGGTCATACAATTTACTATCCAAACTGGAACATTTTCAAGAGAGAAAAGGGATGTTTTAATAATTGAGACAGAATAACAGGCACAAATAAGGACTTTCCACCAGGGCAAACCAGGCCATATGGCCACCCTGATTACAAATTACATCAAACAGAACTATTCCAAGTTTTCAAGAGTATTCTATAGTTTCAGATGGATTTAAATAGTAAGTAATACCCAAGTAAAGAAACTAAATTATAATTTAGATCATATAAACCAAGTGACTCCCTTACCAAAACGTAAAGATTTAAATACCTCACACTATACACAAAATCAACTTCAGGCACATTATAGACTTAAATGCAAAAAGGTAAAATGAAAAGTTTTGAAAAGGTAATCAAAGCAGCTCCATGATTTTGTGGTAGGGAAAAATCTCTTAAAAAAAAAAAAGAAAGAAAGAAAGGAAAAGAGACACTAGCCATAAAGGAAAAGAGTGATAAATATGTCTACATTAAAACGAAGAACTTCTGTTCATCAAAAGAAACCATTAAATGGGAAAAGATACTTGCAGAAGATACATCCAGCAAAGGATTCATATTCTGAACACCAAACTCTAGAAAAAGACATACAGGAAAATGAGCAAAAGATTTCAAAGGCACTTCATGAAAGATGAAATCCAAATGACCATGATATGAAAAAGTGCTCACCTCTTTAGTAATCAGGGAGATTAAAACCAGGTACAACTACATATCTACCAGACTGGATAGAACTAAAATAACTGATACTTAGTAAACAATTTAAACAACTGCAGAATATTCAAAACTGCAGGAGGACCAAAACCTCCCCAAACCCCCCAAAACAAGACTGCAGAAATAGTCAAAACATGTTATATGCATGATGGAATACTATGCCACAACAAACGCCAAAATAAAATATATACAAGATGATTCCATTTATATAATGTTCAAAGAGACAAAACTAAATTCTATTGTTTAGAGATGTAAGCCCGAGTGATAGAATGTCAGAATAACGTTTGTAACTAGCTTAGGAGGGCAGTAGTTGTTGATGGGTGGAAGTAGCGGGTGGGAGGCTTCTGGGATGTTGGCAATATCTGTCTTACCCTGGGTGATAGATACAAGGATCTTTGTTTAAAAATATTTTATTTTTATCTGTGTATCTTTTCAACATGTCTGGTTATATTTCACAATAAGAAAAAGAAAATTCTCCCCAGAGGGGGAAAATATTAACATCCTAAAAAGAATTCTAAGAATGTTAAAGAGATTAACTCAATCCACATTTATAAAGAGTCAACAGGGATCTCTAAATCCAAATAAGTGCGGTGTGCTAAACATACTGTATTCTAAAATCGATGAATAAACTTTTGGCTTTAACCTGTTAGACTGCCATTCTTTATACAAATTTTGAAAAAGGTGTAATTTCAAATAAATTTTCAACAAGTCACGTAAATTCTAAAATTTTACGACCAAACATTCCACTTCCAATTTTGAAATTTGAAGTGCCCAGTTGCTGACTGGGAAGATATAGAGTAGTTTCAGATTAGACACTGCTACATAGAATATCAAGATTCGATGACTCCTTTTTGCAAACACAATTAGATTCCCAAACCTCTGTTACACATTAAATAACCTACACTGCTTAAGAAAAAAGAATTTTTATGTATGTGGGATTAAATACCAAAGCCATTAAGTACAGACATAAATTCAATGATTAAAAAAAAACCCTTTTCATTGCTGTAGTCATATAACACATCAAATCATGATAAACAGAACAAATTATGTTTGGCATGTGAATTTAACTATTACAGATTAATAAAATGTTTAGTGACTCTAGAAGCTGTTGAAAAGACAATTTTAAAAAATGTGGATCTTTATTAAAATACAGACTTTTTCAGGTTCTTGCAAAAGAGTGTATTCATAGATTTTTTTAAAAAGACTGAAATAAATACATTAGAAATCTTAAAAATTTTTCCCTTGTGAGGAGTAATGATACCACAGCCAACTCACCGGTAAGGCACTAAATTTGTAAGACACCTTAAAATTCAGATTAGGTAAAACAACGCTTTTTAAAAAGCTATTAAACCTCTTTAATGAGAAAAATTGTTTTCAACTTGTATGTGGCTCTCACCAAGAACTTTAGAGAGCCTTTTTCATAATTTCATAAAGCCAAAAAAATTAAAACACTACAAAGCTAAATATCCAGCTGGGGAGGAGGAGAGGAAAGGAAATTAAGATAAAATAATTTAAGATTCCCTACCTAGATATAAAATTTGTCCCAACACGAGTGCTATTAAAAAGGATCTACCACAGCATCCCCCCCAAGTGTCATTAAATACTTGCTTGATACCGAGAAATGACTCTCCTATCAATCAAAGGTTAATTTTTTTTCTTTTACAGATTTAGAAGATTGTCTTCCTATCCTTGCAACTGTCCCTAACAATGGTATTCACTCTATAACCCTTCAAGATGTGCTGGGAAAATTACCTTAGTTATCTTGCTTCCGTCTCCCCAGTGTTCCAAAGACCTGTGAAGTTTCTTTTATGATCAGGAGCTAAAGTTTATTTTTTTCTTGGTTTCCTGGCCGAGCAAAGGCCCAGCACGTGTGAACAGAAACAAAACCCAAACCAAC
This sequence comes from Vicugna pacos, assembly GCF_048564905.1. Lineage (NCBI taxonomy): Eukaryota > Metazoa > Chordata > Mammalia > Artiodactyla > Camelidae > Vicugna > Vicugna pacos. The sequence continues at coordinate 16,450,884 of NC_132995.1, forward strand.
TGTGGCGATGCTAAATATTTCGAGGAGGACAACTTCCTTCTGACACCCAGAACTCCCTGCCCGAGGAAGCCTCCACCGGGGTAGGTCAGCGTCCACTGACCACTGAGATCTGCCTTCTCAACAAGGGTCCTGCATCAAGTTGAACCCTCCCCCCCCACCGCCCCCGGGATTCCAGAAACAAGGCCGAAGCGAAAGCAGTAAACATTTTTAAAGAGACGGTTGCACAACAGGCTTTGAGAAGGATTCCGGTTTAACAGGTAAATACCATACACGAGACAAGTGGGATGTGATCTGCTCGATGGTACCAAAGGCATTTCGGGACCGTCTGCGTCGCAGAGGAAACCCAAAGTTTGGGCACATTACTTACAGTTCACCTGAGGAATATGCAACGAATTGAAAGTAAGAACGTAAGGAAATGGGTGCTGGAGAATCAACAAATCAGCACTTTAAACTCAGGCTAGGCGGAAAAATTCTTTGAATCCTCAGGCTTTGTTTGGTGGTAAAACAACAGAACCACCGAATTTCGGAGTTGGAAGACACGTATCTCCGTGTTCTCCAGCCTGTTCTCGGACTTCAGGACCGCCCCGCCCGGCCGGCTCTCAGCCCTGTAGTTCCCGGATTGAAGGCGCCGACCTCCGGGCGGAAGACTGGGAGCCCGGGGGAGGCCGCGGCCCGGCTCGGCCCGCGACGCCGGGGCCCGGAGGGAGGGAAGGGAGCGGCCTCCCCGAGGACGACGGAGGGGGCAGGGAGGGAGCGGCGGGGGGAGGTGGGGTGGGTTGTGGGTCGAGAGGCAGGCGCAGCCCTAAGCGCCCGGACCGGCACCCCACCCCAAGGCCCGCCCCAGCGTACCTTTGGCGAGAGCTACGGTAGAGTTCTCGGTGTCGATAGTGTAGAGGATGCCCTCGTAGCGGATCTCCGCCTTAGAGATAAGGCTGATCTTGCTGCCGATGTAAGGGGTGCCCCCGCTCATGGCGCCGCCGCCGCCGCCTCTCTGGGCCGCTCGCAGAGAGGCAGATCCCACGCCGCTGTGGCCGCTCCGCACGCCCGCCTGCTCCGTCGGCACCTACAGCAGCCGCCTCAGACTCAACATGGCGGTGGCGCCGGCTCCGCTACCCTCCCCCAGCCTCCCGCCCTCAAGCCGCGGCGCGGCGGCGGCGGCGGCGGCAGCGGCGGCGGCGCGGGGCATGCTGGGCCGTGGAAGCCGCTCTATCGCGAGACGCCGCTGGCTGCCAGCGGCTCCGAACTCCGCGACCTCCGTAGTCGCAGCCGCGCACCTTGGCCTAGTTTAGGTTCGCTGTACCCGAGGGGCCTGAGAGGAGATTCTGGGAGTGGCGACGTGCCTCCAGACGCCAGGACACTGCGGGCTGGAGTGGAGGCGCGAGGGGTTCTCTGGACTTAAGCTGCGGCCTCCGCCATTTCCAGACCCATTGTATCTTGTCCTAAGTCCCGTGTCTTTGCAAATACGGATCCGTCTGCCTGGAAAGTTGCCCACCTGCCTCCAAGCTCCTGGTGAGCCCCTTTAGGACCTGGTTACTTCCCCTTTGAGGCAGCTGCACCCCTCCAGGAGCTCTGAGGACCCATTACATCATCTGTCACCCAACAAGCCCGCCCCACCCCCACCCACTCCCACTTCTTCCCTTCCCTGCTCTTGGAGGAGGGATTCTGTCCACTTTCTAATGGTTTCATCCAGGCTCATGACATTCAGTGCCATTGCACACAGGCCAATCTCAAGTTTGCAGTTTTGATCAATTCTGTGAACTCTGGATTCACATAAAGCGTAACCTTGTCAACTGAAAAAAAAAAACCCACCTAAAACCTAATGTTTAAGAATTATATTTTATTTTGCAGACTTGATGAAAACTTAAGTTCCCTCAGGTCTCCGAGGGACCGTGGGAGGTAAGGGAGGAGCCAGGATATATAGGAGTTCTTGCAAAAACAAAACAAACAAAACCCTAGGTAGTCTGACATCAAAAGATAACTCTTAATTAAAGAAAAACCAGACATCTCAAGTTAATGAATTTAGCACTTTTCTATGTGTGGGAAGATGCAAGAGTCTGGGCTCATTGAAATCATTCCTTTGATATGCACCTTAACTAGAGCTAGTAAACTGTTTTTCTCCATCCTGAATCCCCTCAGGGCGCACAGTTGAGGGTGGCTACAGTGGTTGATGGCTTGATGGCTGCAGAATCCTTTGTTTGCTTACATGGCAGGCAGCATTCATCATTACTACCTCCTCAGCATCTCCAGGTGAAGGTTTAATCCGCCATGCTCCTGATTTCTCCTCTAAACCTAATCTTTTCCCACTGTTCACCATTGAGGTACAACTTACTCAACAGTTCATACTTAACGATGGGACTCCTCTCTCGCCCCCACATCTGTTCTGACTGCAAAATCCTGTCCTTTTCACCTATAGAATATATCCTGAATCTGGTCCCTTCTCACCGTCTCCGCCCCCACCGTACAACGAGCCACCCTGTTGATATGCACCTTAACTAGAGCTAGTAAACTGTTTTTCGCCATCCTGAATCCCCTCAGGGCACACAGTTGGGGGTAGGTCCCTCTACCTCTGCATTTGTCCCCGATAGTTTATTCTCAACCTAGTAACCCGAAAGACCTTGTTAAAATCTAAGTCAGATCATATTACTCCTCTCCCCAGTGATTTTATGTCACACAGAGTGAAAGCCAGACTCCTTACTTTGGCTTATGAAGACATAAGTGATTTAGCACCTTGTTACCTCACTATACTATTCTGTTCTAGCCACCTCTTTCACCCAGAACTTTTACACTTCATACAGATCTCTACTCAAAGTCACCTCCGGAGTCACCTCCTTACTGTTCTGTTTAAAATAATACCACTTGCATCATTCTACAGACCCTTACTCTCCTTGCTTTTTCTTCAGAGCATTTAATCTCTCTCCAGTATGTCTATTTAATTATTTGTGTGCGTCTGTCTCCTTCACTAGAATGTAAATGTTTTGAGACGGACTTTTTTTCGGTCACTGCTGTATGATTAGGTACCTAGTAGAGTGTATGAAACAGAGCAGCTCCTCAGTAAATTGGATGAAGTTTGATGAAGGCAGAGCACAGGCAGGATGTCTGGTGAGCTGAGTGAACAAATGGTAAGAAGCCTGGCAACATGCAGATGGGGAAGCAGGAGCAAAGACTAGAGGCTATGCTGAGTCTGGTGCATAATGGCTTCTAAGGAAGGCTATGAAATACCTTCTTCAGTACAAGGTTCCTGCCAGGGAGTTAAACTCTTATTTCTGTTCTTTCCTCTCCCTTCTAGGCCTGCAACCCAGCTTGTCTTCTCATGCTTCCTGAGTGAGAGCTCATCCTTTTCCATATATAAGCTAACGATTCCCAAATTTACTTCTTCATTCCAGATCTCCTGACTTCCAGGGTCACACTAGCTATGTACTTACTAGATGCAGTTCTTGAGGTGTCCCATGGGTACTTCCAGCTCAGAATGTTCAAAATTATCTGAATCTGTTCCCTTCCCCAAAATAAACCTGCCTTTTATCCACGCTCCCTGTCCTATCACTGGCCCCAGGACTCACTAAGGTATCCAGTCTTGAAGCCAGAGTCCTTACCTGGGTATACCCAATCAATCACCAATCTTGCGGATTCTGTGCTCGTTCTGTGCTCGCTTCGGCAGCACATAACCAGTCTTGCTGATTCTACTTTGTTTTGCAATTCATGGCTTCCTGCACCCTGGGGCACCAGGAACTATGCATAAATGCAGTTGATCGGTGCAGCTGATTAGTGTGGTTGCCCGTAGTATATTTATTATACATGTAAATCTCTAACATATATATGCTAGAAAAAGGTTGAGAACTGTGACGCATTTCACCACCACAGCTTCTGAGGATTCAAATTCCATGTTACTCCCCTGCTTAAGGACCATTGATGACTTCTAGTAGCCTACAAAACCCAAAACCAAACCAAACCCCCCCAAAAAAACCCTCTCCATTGAATGTTTTCAGCAACAGAAGCTCTGGAATGGAAAAGCAATTGGGTTGGAAGAGGAAATGAGGAAGATAGGTCCAAAGCAATGTTTCTAGCTAGAATACTATTTTTAACTTACATTTGTGTTTTCTTGGTAAGACTGAGGAGTGGCTGATGGAGAATAAGGGGAAAACAAGGTTTCTGCCTCTCACTGTCTTTGGTGTGGCCACGGTTATTCATTGTAACTCCCAACATTCTGCGTGCCTGAGGCTCTGGCCACACTAAATTCATGTTTTCTCAAAACGTATGTATCACTCTCCCTCGTCTAATCATTCCTTCGTCTCCTGTTTGATATGAAAGGCTCTCTATCCCATCTCTACTTGACAGGCAAGATTCAAAGTTACCCTCACAGTATAGATAAAAATTACCTCAGAATAGATCAAAGACCTAAATGTAAGAGCTAAAACTATAAAACTCTTAGAAGAAAACATTATGGTAAATCTTCTTGACCTGGATTACACAATGGTTTCTTAAACAACCAAAGAAAAAGCTCAAACAACCAAAGAAAAAATACGTAAGTTGAATTTCATAAAAATTAAAAACTTTTGCATTTCACAGGACATTGTCAGGAAAGTGAAGAGAAAACCCACAGAATGGGAGAAAATATTTGCAAACTGTAGATCAAATAAGAAACTTGTGTCCAGAATATGTAAAGAACTCTTAAAACCAACAATAAAAACACAAATTAAATTGCCCAATTAAAAAAATGTTTAAAGGATTTGTATAGACATCCCTCCAAAGAAATATACAAGTGGCCAAATAAGCACAGAAGAAGATGCTTAACATCGTTAATCATTAGGGAAATGCAAATCAAAACCACAATGAGATACCACTTCATACCTAGCAGGATGATTGTGTTTAAATAGACAGTAACAAGTGTTAATGCGGATGTAGAGAAATTGGAGCCCTTATACATTGCTGATGGGAAAATAAAATAGTGCAGCCTGTTCGGAAAACAGTTTGGCAGTTTCTCAAAAAGTTGAACATAGAGATACCATATGACACAACTGTTCCATTCTTAAATACCCATGATAACTAAAAACATATGTACCCACAAAAACCTTGTACATAAATGTTCATAGCAGCATTATTCATAATAGAGTGGAAACAACCCAAATATCCATCAACTGGTGAATGGATAAATAAAATATGGCACGTCCATATGATGAAATATTATTTAGCCATAAAAACAAATGAAGTACTGATACATGCTCCAACATGGATGAACCTTAAAAGTATGCTAAGTGAAAGAAATCAGACATGAAATGTCATATGTTATATGATTCCATGGATATGAAGTGTCCAGAATAGGAAAATCCATAGATACATAAAACAGATTAGTGGATTAGTGGTTGCCAGGGCTGGGGAGTGACTGCTAATGGATGGAGGTTTCTCTCTGGGGTGATGAAAATGTCTGGAATTAGATAGTGGTGATTGTTAAACTATATTATTAATATTCTCAAAACCCACTAAATTATACACTTTAAAAAGTGAATTTTATAGTGTGTGAATTGTATCACAATAAAAATATGCCTCTTCATATTATGACTCTATTAAACTAAGGTTACATAGCAACATGGGCACATGCTTATAATATTTAAATAAAAAATCTGGATACAAAATTATATGAGTATAAAGACTTATTTTGAAAAAAGGCAGCATATGAAAATAAAGCAGTAAAGTAAATGCTATTGTGTCAAGATATTAGATATAACGTTTTATGGTAAATTTTCTCTCTGTATTAGTAAGGAGATGTGTCCTGTTATATATTTCTGTATAACAAACCACTGTAAAATTCAATAATTTAAAACAATTACCATTTTATTATGTCTCACAGTTTTTAGAGCAGGGCATGACTAAGTAGTTCTGTTTTAAAATAGCACCATCTGTGATCATTTGGTGGCCACTTGCCTGGTCTAGAAGGTCCTAGATGTCTTCATTAACATGACTGGCAGGAACAGCTAGAAGGCTGGGACTCTTATAACACTGTGAAACCACCTTACCAGCTTGGACTGTCAGCTTTCTTATTTGTGCTAGTGTTATTTTGAGTCTTTCTTTTTTCTTTTCTTTCTTTCTTTTTTTTTTTTTTTGAGTCTTTCTTAAATAGCAGTCAAATACATTTCCCAAGTGTTGCAAAAAGGAAGACAAATGATTGGGTCAGTCATTTTACTGACTGGAGGAGGAACCACATCTTACACAGGGTTGAATTCTGAACTCAGTATGTGTGTCAGTTGGTTCTTCTCAGAAGTAGCTACTGAGACAGGAGTGAGAGGTTTATTGGAAGAATGACTGTGAAAAGTGAAAGGGAGAGGAAGCAGGATTGAGCAGGTAGAGTTTGCAGATCTGACAAAATCTCAGCCAACCTAACAGGGCTCCTGGAGCAAAGATTACTCTTTAGAATAGACCCACATCGTGCAGAAATTATGAGGCCTAGTACCCCTGCTATTCTCTTTATTGGCTGGGGCTGCCCAGGAAGAACATGGACTTGGATTGAAAGCTCTCTGCTAACTGCATTCCTTGGTAACAGCATCACAGTTCCTTTCTTAATTTCTTTCTTCCTTCCTTCCTTCGTTTCTTTTTTCTTTGTCTTTCTTTCTAAATTTTCTTTTTCTTTTTTAAAAAATATTTTGTTGTTTTTAATTTCTTTTTTCGCTCATTTGTTTGTTTTCTTTTTTTTTTTGGAGGGGTTAATTAGGTTTGTTTGTTTAATGGAAGTACTGGGGATTGGTTCCAGGACCTCTTGCATGCTAGGCAAGCACTCTACCACTGAGCTGTACCCTCCTCCCTCAAGTCCTTTCTTGAAGCAAGTAAAAATTAGATAGTCAACAGTTCCCTAAGTCTTTTCCTGTGATTGCATCTTACTTTAGCAAGAGTTAATGAATTAGATGCCCAATTTAATAAGTTTCTCTTCTATAAAACTTTATAATTCATAGAGTAGAACTTCTGAGATTTTTCTATTTTTTCTTATCTGTTTCATTAATTTTTTTAAAAGAATTTGATCTAAGTTGTGAAATGTATTGTTATAAACTTATTCATAATATCCTGTTAATATCCTTTTTTTTTCTGAGTTCAAAATTTTAAAATTGCTTATGTTCAGTGCAAACCAGAGTGTTCAAATTCATGGCACAAGTTTTATTAGTCTTGGGTATTTTTGTATTCTTTATATGAATATTGCCTGTTTTATTAACACATATTGCTCTCAGCATACAGATGCAGATTATTTTCTAGCTATTATTAAAAGTAAGAAAAAAAAGTAAGGTAGGGTGTTCTGTAGAAGTGCTAGGTTATTATTCAGTGAGTTATTTGCTATTGTTCTTTTTCGGCCATTTCTTGTTGGGGAATTGTGTCCTGTGCTGCTTGTTGCATTTTCTCCAGTTTTTCCAGTCAGATTTTAAGGATAAAAGTTGGGGTTTACACAGCACCACTTGGTTATATCTTCCTCAGACAACTGCCCTTGTTTTGGAAGAACTTCCCAGAACATTGACTTCACTTCTGCCATATCTGATATGGTTTCTTGCTGAAAGTTCTACTGTTCTTTCTCCCCGCAGCTTTAGGCATCCAACCGGATATTACCAAGATGACTGACAGGTGTTGACTGAAACCTACAGAAGGAACTCGCTTGGCGACTCCAGTTGGAATGGATACTCCCTGGGGCCACCGGGGGCCAAGTTATCCCCGTCTTTCCATCATGACCCCAATCTAAATTGTCAAATGCAACTTTCGGACAGGACAGGGATTTTTGGAGCCCTCAACTCTTGTCTACCTAGGTAAGTGGACTAGACGTCCCAACAAAATAAGAGCGAGGAAACTTGCTCGCTCAATACCTCAACCCGGGCGGGTAGTCCAGAATATGAATTAACTTGTTTAGTATGGGATGTCTGGGTCACCTTTGGTTCGTTTTCGGGCCTTCTTACAGATGCATGTCTTCTGAGACAGCTCAACTGTTGCCCCAAGCAACTGTCCCCGTTAGTGTCCTTTTAACATCTGTAGGCTCTGTAGTGATGTTTCCCCTATGACTAGGGTCTTCTTCCCCCAAACCCCTGCCCCTTATGTCTTGCTAGGGGTTTATCACTTTTATTCATCTATTCAAGGAATTAGATTTGGTTTTGTTACTTTTATCTATTGTTTGTTTTCCATTTCATTGACTTCTGCTATTATCTTCATTATTTCCTTCCTTCTACTTATTTTGGGTTTAATTTGCTCTTCTTTTTTTAGCTTCTTTAAGGTAGAAGCTTAAATTATAGATGTTAAACCATTCTTCTTTTCTAATATAAGCATTTAAACCTGTAAATTTCCTTCTAACAATACTTTAGCTGCATCCCACACAATTTAATATGTATTTTATTATTATTATTCAGCTAGAAACATTTTCTAATTTCCTACTGTGATTTCTTCTTTGACCCATAAATTATTTCAAACAGTGTGGCATAATTTCCAGATTTTGGAGAATTTTCTACTTGTCTTTTGTTAATAATTCCTTATATATATCCATCATGGTCAGAGAGTATGCTCTGCATGAAATCCTTTGAAATTATTGAGACTTGTTCTATAGACTGATAAACTGATGAATGTTCCATATGCACTTAAAAAGAATGTGCATTCTGCAGTTATTGGGTGTATTATTCTGTAAATGTTGAGTCAAATTGGTTGATCATGTTCTTCAAATCTTCTGATTTTTTTGGTCTGTTCTAATAGTTACTGGAGAGTTATGTTAAAAATCTCTATGATGGTAGAGTAATCTATTTTTCTTTTTATATATATATCAATTTTGCTTCATATGTTATTAGACGCATGTAGTTTGTTTTCAACCATCTTTTCTTTTTTTAATTGAAGTATAGTTGATTTACAATGTTTCTGGTATATAGCAAAGTTACACATATATACATATATAAATCTATTCTTTTTCAGATTCTTTTCCATTATGGTTATTACAAGATACTGAATACAGTTCCCTGTGCTATACAGTAGGTCCTTGTTGGTTATCTATTTTACATATGTCAATTCTAAACTCCCAATTTATCCACCCATCTTTCTATTGTGGTAACCATAAGTTTGTTTTCTACATCTGTGAGACTGTTTCTGTTTTGTAAATAAGTTCATTTGTGTCATTTTTTTAGATTCCACATAAGAGCAATATCATACAATATTTGTCCTCTGTCTGACTTGCTTCACTTAGTATGATAATCTCTAGGTCCATCCATGTTGCTGTAAATGGCATTATTTCATTCTTTTTTTTTATGGTTGAGTGATATTCCATTACACACACACACAGACACACACACACACATACATATACATACACACCACATCTTCTTTATTCATTCGTCTATTGATGAGCATTTAGATTGTTTCCATGTCTTGGCTATTGTAAATAGTGCTAGGTGCACGTAGTTTGGATTCTTACTCTCTCCTAGTGAATCAACACTTTTATCACTATGAAACAGCTTTTTGTCAGGTCCTTTACATGATACTAAAAGAGCTATAACTGCTTTCTCATGACTAGTGTTGCTTGGTATATCTTTTTTATCCTTTTATTTTCACCTATCCCTTTTTTTATAATGTGTATAACTAAATGTGGTGTTTATATTCAGTTTGACAAGTTCTAGCTTTTACCTGGAGCATTTAGTTCATTTATATTTAATATAATTACTGATATGTTTAGGTTTAAGTTTACCATTTGGCAATTTGTTGTCATTCTACTTTTTATTTGGTTTTTATTTTCTGCTTTCTTTTGTATTAATCAAAAAAATTTTATTATCCCATTTTTTTTCTCCTCTATTAGAAATTTAGCTCTACCTTTTTGCATTTATATTAGTGATTGCCCTAAAGATTACATCTATAATTCATTGTAGTCTAGGCTGAATTAGCTTTTTACTGCTTTATAAACAATGAAGGGCGTTAAAACAATTTGATTCTATTTACGTTCTCTCTTTGTGTTATATTGTTATATGTTTTACTTCTACATATAAGCTCCCACAAAACATTATTGCTTTTGATTTAAAGAGTCAATATATTTCTAAATATAATTTTTAAAATAGCCTTTTATGTTTATCCACATAGTTATCATTTAAGTGACTAGCCAGTTTTTCTGTTATTCTCTGAATGTGATGAGTCTTTTTCTATGGATGAATTAAGATTTTCTTCTTATGGTTTTCAAAAGTTTGCCTGTGATGTCTTTATGTGTGGTATTCCTTATGTTTTTCTTGCTAGCTTGAGGTTTGCTGCATTTATTAGATCTTTCATCAATTTTGGAAAATTTCCAATAACTAACACTTTTTGTTATATTTCTTCTGCCCCATTCTGTCTTTTTTTTTTTTTTTTTTGGTGAGTCTCTACTTATACATATGTTAGACCTTTTGATATTATTCTGCATGTCTCTCACACTCTGTTCTATTTTCTTTTTCTTTTTCTTTCCTCTTTGCTTCATTTTGGGTAATTTTGGCTTTCTCAGTTCACAGATCCTTTCTTCTGCTGGTTGCAATCAATTATTCATCCCATCCAGTATTGTCTTTTTCAGTTCTTAAGTGTCCATTTGTATCTTCTCAAGAAAGTCTATCTTACTATTGAAAATTTGCATCTTATTGTCCTTATGCACTCTGTTCATCTTATGCTCTGAAGTCTTTAACATAATTGTAATAATTATTTTAAAATTCTTTCCTGCTAATTTTAGCATCTGGGTCATATTGGGATCTGCATGTATTGATTATTTTTTCTCTTGACTATGGATCACTCTGCTTCTTGACTATGGGCTCTGAGTCTTTGCATCTCATAATTTTTTGAGGAGGATAGTTAGGTTTATTTATTTGTTTATTCTTAATGGAGGTACTGGGGATTGAACCCAGGACTTCTGCATGCTAAGCATGCACTCTACCAGTTGAGCTATACCCTCCCCAACTTGCAGCTCATAATTTTTTACATTATGTGTAACATACAAGTTTGGACATTGTATTTAAAAGAACCAAAGTGACTGGTGCAAAAACATTTTTTTTTTTCCCAGAGAGGACAAGCCTTTTCCTCTGTCAGTCTACTGGGATGAAGGGCTGATCATTCAGACTCAATCAAGAGTTGAGCTCAATTAGGGCTGGATTGCAGCTTTAGTTAGTTTCAGTTTACTTGGGCTTCAAGTGCCTTAAGGGCAAGATGTGATCTGTATGTCTCTCAGGCTCCTCCTTCTAGTGGGGCTTAGACCCAAGCATTGGGAGCTGATGGAGATCTGTCTCTTTCAGTCCAGGACCAGCCTCCTGTACTGCTACCCATTTAACTATAGAGGAGGACTAGCTCTGTGTTTTGATTTCTTATATATATTCTCATCTGTTGCTCTATCCCATAGAGATGTTTAATCTATCAGTAGTTTTTTCTTAGCCAGGCAGAGACTGTGGCAGTTCCCATCATCTGCCTGCCCATGCCCAGACTTGGCAAGTGCCCCTCGTAGCCACCAATCTCTTCTTACCTATGAAATCTTGTCTTCTTTCTTTAAAGTTTAGTTCTTTTAGACTAATTTCTGATTCTGTTATAATAAATATCATCTTGTACTTTATCCATTTTTTCCCCTGTCTTTATAGTAGAAGTGGTGGTCTGTTGTGACTTTTACAGCCCAACTGCAAGTGGAATTTGGAAGATTTAGGGGCCATATTTATATCCACTAGGAATATGTCCATTATACCCTCACAGCCAGTTCTTCCTCCAGAGTTGTGATAGAATGTTAGTCTTTCAGTTAAATAACATATGACATTTTTGGCTTTCATTTAAGGGCTGTGTTTTTTGGAAAAAGTCCCTTCAAACACCAGAACCACTCCTGGTGCAGTGAGATGCTTATTCTATGAGCAATGCACTGAAACTAAGACTAATTAATGGTGCTACAGAGGATGTCTTCCGTCCCATATTTGCTCTGGGTGCATACATATTGAGTGGAGTTGTTACTGATTTCTGTCTTTCTCTCTTTTCAGAGCATGGTTGTTGAATTTACATAGTTAAAAGCACAGATGACATAATTGCATTGTTTAATCAACAGTAACCCTCTGAGTTTTGTATCTTCCATGGACACAGGGTGGAAGAATGGTGAAATCGGGACCAAATCTCTGTCTATAACCATTTGCCTCCTAAGTGTATGCAGTGAGAGTACCTGTGGTAAAGCACTTTGTAAACTTAATAGCACTCTAAGTGGGGAGGATATAGCTTAATGGTAGAGTGCATGCTTAGCATGCACAAGGTCCTGGGTTCAATCTCCAGTACCCCTGAATGTATGAATGAATGAATGAATGAATAAATAAATAAATACTGAATTACTCCCAGAAAAAAATTTTTAAAAATTAAAAATAGCACTCTATAGTTAGTTATGTTTTTCTCATCATTACTTAGAAACTTTTCCAATGACCTTAATGACAAACAATAGAAATGGGTAAGAAGTGAGTCTGATTGCAAAGTAAGCAAAATAATGGAAATTAATCTATAATGAATTTATCTTAGGAAAATCTTTCTAAAATGCAAATCTGATGATGTCAGACCTGGCCCACAAGCCCCCCTGCCCCGCAAAAAAAAAAAAACCAAACCTTCAATGACTTCTCTTTGCTTAATATTCTTAGAATAGCCTTGAGTATGTTGTCTACAAAACCCTGTGTGAATCGGCTCCTTCTTAACTCTCCCATCTCACTGTCCCCTGTTCTCTCCACTCCCAGCCTTTGTCCTCCATTCCAGAAGCCATATTAAACTTCTATCAGATGCTTCCCCTTGAGCCTTCCCACTGCAGCTCTCAACCTAGGTATCACTTCAGTCCAGGAGCCTTCTGAGATGGTTGATCACTCCCACATCTTATCCAGCCTGTACTAAAGCCATTGTGCTAATCACTAGTGGTGAAATTACCAATTTATGCATATCATACAGTAATCTCTAAGTTGTGCTAAGAGCCTTTCCACCACTGCATTCTTAGCGCCAACTCAGGGCCTTGCACAAAGTAGACATGCAAAACATCTCTGTCAGATGAATTAATAGATAAATTACTATTTTTTTTGTTTTGTGAATTTACAGCAAAGATATCACAGTAAGGGAAAGGGTGACTTTTGTTTTTTTTCAAATACAAGATATAGAAGGGATTACTTCTAGTTTTACAGATTTTAATATATAAAGGCTTAAAATGAGTTGTTTAGGACATCAATTATTGCACCTGTGTTCTATGTTTGGTTTTTTTCTTTTAGAGTAAAATGTTTTGCCCCAAATCCAAGCATTTTTATTCATTTCTTGTTGTGTACTAAGTTTACATGCAAATTTCAATTGCCAGTTGAGTAGTTCTATATGGCAGACACCCATGGCTTTCTCATTCACCCCATCTGGGCCTCCAGTGTGGTCTAATTATCCTGAAAAGCCAAGATGTGTTAGAGCTGAGCTTGATTACTCTAATGGCACGCAATGTTTTTACAAATCTCCGGATTTCCTGAATAATTATCATTATCATATGTATGTGTTTAGCCAAAAGCTTAATTGGAAAATTCCAGAATGAAACAATGCTACATGAGAAAAAAACCTCCCAGTCATTTTCTTTGAAAAAAAATTGTTTCAAATCAAAGAACCACTAATACATGCATAAGGTTAAACTGTCAAAACATGCAGAAGGGCTTATGATGCATGGCAATTATTCCCATCCTACCTCTCCCCAGCCACGGACCTAGGAAGGCAGCCACTTTTAACCCTTTCAGCTGTTTCTCCTGGTGGTTTTTTTTTTATTCTTATGTTTTATTGACGTGTAGTTGATTTACAATGTTAGTTTCAAGTGTACAGCAAAGCAGTTCAGTTCTACATATACACACATATTTCCAGAGTCTTTCAATTACAGCTCATCACAAAAAATTGTATATAGTTCCCTGTGCTATACAGTAGGTTGTTGCTGTTTATCTGTTTTCTATATAGTAATGTGTATCTATTAATCCCCAAATCCTAATCTATCCCTCCCTCCCCTTTCCCTCCTGGTGACTACAGTTTGTTTTCTGTGTCTGTGAATCTATTTCTGGTTTGTAAATAATTTTTTTTTAAGATTCCACATATAAGTGACATCATGTGATACTTGTCTTTCTCTGAGTTATTTCACTTAATATGATAATCTCTAGCTCCATCCATGTTGTGGCAAATGGCATTATTTCATTCTTTTTCTACGGTTTAGTAATAGTACGTTGTTTATATATCCCATATCTTCTTTATCCACTCATCTATTGATGGGCATTTTGGTTGTTTCAATGTCTTGGCTATTATAAATAGTGCTGCTATGAACATTGGGGTGCATATATCTTTTCAAATTATAGTTTTCTCTGATTATATGCTCAGGAGTGGGATTGCTGGATCATGTGGTACATCTATTTTTAGGTTTTTAAGGAACCTCCATACTGTCCTTCATAGTGGCTGCAACCTGGTGATTATTTTTAGTCTCTGAGTAATATGCTTACATCATCAGTTCTTGATTCATCCATTGTAGACATTATTTATTACTTTCCAGCTATGACAAATAAAGATTTATCTCATAGAGCAAGTACTTAGAGACATTTTAAAGTTCTTTTCCACTCCTGAGTTGCTTTTATTTCTTCCGTGCAGGACAAAGATCCAGGCTGTATGCATTGTAAGATGGACCCGTAATGTCCGGGTAGTGCTCATTCTGACTGTGTAGTTTGCTGCACTGACAGTTCCATAGTGTGAAGATGCCCCTTGCCTTTTGGCTATAATTTTGTTTGCTTGTCTTAGAGTGAGTCATGTTGCAGGCTTTCATCAAAGTCTGGAGACCACTGGAGCATATATAAGAATGAGACCATAAATCATCTCTGTGATGGGGCCTTCAGCCACCCTCTGGTTGAAGCACTTCACTTAGGGTGATCAGATGGAAAGCCACTCTCTAGATGTTTAACTGGTGTGCCTCTAAATGACAGACTGTGGAGGTTTTGAGGCATTAATTCCTTTTTAGAGAAGAACTCCTGCAGTTTTTCTAGGGGGTGCATGTCAGGCCACCACGTGGCTGCAAGGTGAGAGCGGCGGGGAGGGGAGTAGGATTCAGCCCTGTGTCTTACTCGTACCCTTTGCTGTTCTGGGCACAGCACACAAACCTCTTGGGGGTCCAAGGGAAGATTTACTCCCTGCTTGGCTGCTATTCTCCTTCTGACTCTCTACCACATGCATTTAGTCCTTGGCCTCCTGTACTTGGCTTCCTCAGTTACCTCCATGCTCTATTTTTGTGCATATGTGGTAAACATAAAATGTACCATTTCCACCATTTTCAAGGGTACAGTTCAGTGGCATTAACCACACTCACAGTGTTGTGCAACCATCACTACTGTCTACCTGCAGAACTTTTCCATCTACTCAAACTGAAACTCTGTACCTATGAAGCAATAACTGCTTATTCCCCACTCCCCACAGCCCCTGGCAGCTGTCATTCTACTTTCTATCTCTGTGATTTTGACTATAAATATCTCACATGCATGGAATCACATAGTGTTTGTTCTCAGTGTCCACCCTCTATTTTATAACTTCAATAAGTCTGTTGAAATTTCTTATCTCTTGGTGGTTTCTCATCTCTTGTTGTGGATTTGCATCCTTTACCTCCTTTACTGTTATTTTTGTAGGGTATTGGGAGGGCATGGGGACTAGAGTGTGCAATTAAACAGCCATCTTTAACCAGGAGTTCATTCATTTTGAAAAGGGAATGTTCTAACAAAAGGACAAATATCGTATTATTCCATTTAAATGAGGTACCTGGAATAACCAAATTCATAGAGATAGAAAGAAGAATAGTGGTTACTAGGGCTGGAGGGCAGGCAGGGGTTAGTTGGAAGTTTTATTGTTTTGTGAGTATGGAGTTTCAGTTTGGAAAGCGAAAATGTGCTGGAGATGGATGGTAGTGATGGTTGTACAGCAGTGTGAGTATACTTAATTCCACTTAAAAATGGTGAAAATGGTATAAATTTTGTGTTGTGTATGTTTTACCACGATAAAAATTTTTAAAAGAAAGGGTTTATCTCCATGGTATATGATTTTACTACAACTAAGTGTCTAAGGAAAAGCAGCTCCTTTAAAATGCTGTAGAAGTGGGGTTTTAATTTTGGAAATGACAGTATCTTGTATTGAGTTGACTTAAGTCTTGGTAACAATTATTAACCCTAGACCAAAAAAATTCTTTTAAATGCTATGCTTGAAGGCACTGGCAAGCAGCCTAAAGCAGGCAGGAATTGAAGGGAACATGAGTCTCATAAGTAGGGAGGGAAACTGGGTTAGTTCCAATTTTTCAGGCTTTTCCTCTGAGGGCACTTCCATTTTTTCAGCAACACATGACACATAGTGGACTAGAACTGAAAAAGAAAGGGGAGGTCTTACTAACTGGAGAGACTGAAGTTAGATTTTAGGGCTGCCAAAACTGCTGGAAATTGATGGGGAACATCCCAGAAAGGAGGGAGTTAGAGGGAGAAACTACAAAATCTGCATATAAATTCCTCTCAAATCCCTGGTTGACTTTTAACAGGAACATGCACAGGGGCAAGACCTCAAGGACCCCAGTTGAAAGTTTTAGCTAAAATTGTAGGCAGAAATTTCTATACTAGTTTGAAGTTCAAGTCCTGACAAGTAGGAGGGGGTCGTTGAATTCCTAAAACTTTCTACTGAAACCCCAAAAGGCCAAGTCTTACAAGTAAGCCCAGGATTAAGGGTTATCAGAAACATCCATGAGATCAACTTAATAGCAGACTGGAAATGCAGAACACAGGAGAGTCAACCTGAAGACAGGTCAGTAGAAATTATTCAAATTATTTAAAATGATTGAAAAAGATGATCAAGTTGTCTAATATACGTGTATTTGGAGTCCGTCAAAAGAAGAAGGGGGAAAAGAATAGGGTGGAAAAAAATATCAAAGACCAGTGGTCCAGAAGTCCCCAAATTTGGTGAGATACATGAACCCACAGGTCCAAGAATCAAAAGAAAATCTACAGCAACAAGAAGGACCTACTGTATAGCACAGGGAACTATATTCATTTCTTGTACTAACACACAATGGAAAGGAATATGAAAAGAAAACATGTATATATACGTATCTGTATAACTGAATCACTTTGCTGTACCCCTGAAACATACATTGTAAATCAACTACACTTCAATACAAAATAAAAATTAAAAAAAAATAGTGACTCGATACAAAAGTACAATAGTGGCCCTTGTACTTTTTTTCTGAAGTGAATGTGCAGATGTAAAGTTTGCAGAGAGCAGAGACTTTGTCTCAGTGGGCAGCCACAAGATGGGACACGAAGTTAAAATCCAATGACTTCGAGGTCAACTGTCAGTCTAATGCTGAGGAATGCAGAGGGTCTGTCCCTCTATGGAAGTTCAGTAACCAGAGCACAACAGACCAGGAAAAAAGAACAATGGTTTATTCCTGCATCTGTAGGCTTTGTAAGCCTTTCCTTCCAAGGTATCAGGTCTGGGGCTAGGGTGAGGAAAGGTAGGCACCTGAGGTGCAAAATTTAAGGAGATACTCATTCTCAATGTACAATTCCAATAGAGAGAGAGGTGCTCTGGCACATGGCCACACCACTGCAGCATTAGGAATCAGAATCCAGTGAACACACTTTGCAAGCTGTGGGATGATAACAAACAGCACATTAATGTATTGTTAACAAAGCATTTTATGATTTGATCTTCATGAATAGTAGAGCAGAGACTCAGTATTGTCATGTTCCTCTCTTTATACTGGGAAAACCAAGGGCCAGAGAAGGTGATGGTTCTGACCTCAGGCAGACAATGGTTTAGCCAGGATTTCACTCAACTCTTTTCAGCCCAAACCTCAGCTCTTTCTAGTACAACAGCCAGCTAGAAGAGAAAGCAGTCTGCTCAATAACTGATTCAGCTCTACTTCTCTGTGTGCAAAAATTCCCATTTTTGCCCTCCCAAATATCTTGACTAATTTTGTGTTCTGATAGGTGACCTAAGTTATTGAAGATATAGACAAGTAAATTATGATGAGTCATAGGCATACTTACTGGCACATAAAAATAATAGGGTAACTAATCAATGTGTTATTGCAAAACACTTTCATAAAAATTGCCTTTTTCTAGAAATTCAAAGCATTATAAAAAGAAGTTACAATGGAACAACTTTTAGAGTTTATAGAAAATAATTTTAGGACAAAAGTATAAAAATTGAGCAAAATAATGAAAAGAACAGTAAATTATATGCTGCTATATTATAGTAATTACATAAATCATGTAGCAGTGATTCTTAAATTTGGATGGTATCGGATGCCTTACCAAGAGTTTTCCATTATTGAAAGTGATTTTTAGGCTAATACCCATCACTTACATCTAAGAGTATTAAAAGTTAGAGATACTTCATAGGTAATATTTTAAAGAATTGCTCATCTTGTAACTGAGAAGGACCCTATTGTCATCATCAGTGACCATCTGGTATTTGTAATGGTGTTTATAACTGCTTAACTGTGAATTGTTTAAAGGGTTTTTTCTCATGCTTTTACTGACCAAGGTTAGGCTGGAGAGGAGGGAGGCTTGAATGGTCCGTCCACCCCCCTTGTGGTGCTGCATGGGGGCATCATGCTCAGTGCCTTCTTCTCGACCCTAGTGCCCTCCTCTTGACCCCACTACCCTCCTCTTGATCTCAACAACTCAGTTTTGTGCATCTAGTTGTTCATAATTCACCCCAACTGCTCATGTCTGCAGTTGTGTTTGGCCCATTGTGGTTTCCTTGTATTCTGTTGTTCGAGGTGCAGGCCTCAGCCTGCTAAAAAGCATTTATTAACCTGACTTTAAACCACACAAGTTTTTCTCTAGAGCTCTTTTCCAGGGACCCCTTTCCTATACACCCTTTGTTCTAGGTACAAGAGTATTAGAAGAGTCCCAAAGCCAGAACTGAACTTCATACCCAGCAGAGGGAAAGGCGTCACTACATCTGCAAAAACAAGAATAATTCTGCAACAACTTGTTACCCTATATGCAATCTCTGTGGGAACTAGCTCCACCCCTTGAACTCTTGAACTTTTACTATAAAACTCTCTTCCTACTTTCCCCAGGGGTCTCATACTCTTGGAGGCATTAGCCCACTATGACCTCCTTTGCCTGGCAAAGAAAGCTGCCTTTTCTACTTCATCCAAAACTCTTTCCTGGAGTCTCATTTTGGTAAATGAGGTACAGAGGCTGAGTTTCAGCAACAATCTTTCCAGATACACCTCACTGCTTCTAAGATCTGGGCACCATATTGGCGTTACTTAGTTAGCTGGAATTTCAACGTGTCTTGGATATGAGTATACACTAGTGTGGGTAAGATGGCAACTCCTTACAATATCTTCTGGCTTTGGAGTGTTCAGAGTAAGGGAATGTGCCTTAAGGCCCTGTGTTGACCAGAGGCAATGGTGGCAATGTGGGTGGTGGTATTCATGGTGGTGGGGTGGCAGTGGAGGTAGTGTGTTAAATGAATGAGAAGGAGACAAAGATACCTCCAGAGGTCTTAAGTCTATCACTGGGGATTTTGTTGTTCAAATATCAAGAGGTTCAAAGAAATCAGCCAGGTAAACTAGAAAGAAAAGACATTCCAGAGGCAGAGGGTGGGAAGAATCAGGCACTAGCCAGTTAGGGATCTGCCCTATATTGTTGAAAGCCTGAGCACTAGCCTTGGGCTTGTTGCCAAGCTGAGTGGCAGTAGGCAAGGGAGGCTGGGAGGCATTGCCGCAGATTGCTCCTGATTCTCCCAGGGGCGATGAGGCGATGGGAGCCAGCTTGCAAATTCCCTTCAACAGGTGAATGAATACCTGTAGGGCCCAGTTCACCCTGACTGAAGCTGCCCTGAGAGGTTTTTGTGCTTTTACACAGGCTTCCCCTTGAATTATGCAGTAGAGGCAAATTACAAACGGAGACCATGTACTGTATGTCTAAATGTTGAAAAACTATAATTCAAGCAATAAGTAGTTAAATAAAATGTGTTATTTCCTTTTTCTCTGGATAAACTGTGCCTTCAAACCAACCAGGAAGGCCAGGTCACATGGAGACTTCTCAGACTCCTTGGAGGGTCACAGCAGAACGTGGTGAAGGGGGGGAGAACTAGCCCCAGCTACAGCCTGATCCCATCTTGGCTCTTTCCGACATTGTGCAGGCCCCACTGATGTGTTCACATTTGTCCACGTTCCTCAAAACAGCCACCTCTAGGTCATACTCAAGTCTCGGGAAGTGCACACCCTATGTGGCGATGTGCCACGCCTCAGGATGGTGGACATGGGAAGAGAAGCCCACAAGAGGCCCACCTGGAAATGGGATCGAGGCTGTTTGGGCATGGAAATCTGGAGTCCTTGGCCACTGGGGCATCAATTAGAATAGGGGTCAGCAAACGATGGGTCCTAGGCTAAATCTGGGCTCTCTGCCTGTTTTTATAAATACAGTTATATTGGAATATAGCTATGATTATTCATTTATGTATTATCTCTGGCTGCTTTCTTGCTACAATGGCAGGGTTAAGTAGCGGTGACAAAGATTATATGGCCTGCAAAGCCTAAAATATTTACTCTCTGGCCCTTTAAAGAGAGGGTTTGCCAACCTTTGGTCTAGAAGGGGGAGTGGCCAGGCTCCAGTGGAGCCTCCTTGGCTCCAGAGATGCAGTTACAGGAGGGCCAGAGTGTAGTTCCCTAACTTCCACCCTGTGCTGTGGGGTGCGGGGAGCCCAAACCTGAATTTGATCATGAGGAAACAGCAGACAAATACAAATTCTGCCAAAATGGTAGGCCTGTATTCTTCAAAATGCCCATGTTATAAAAGACATAAAAGGGCTAAGGAACTATTCCCAATTAAAGGAGACTAAAGAAACATGACAACAAAAAGCAAGACTAAAAGAATGGACGTGGGACCAGGAAAACGTACGATAAACAACAGTAGTGAAATTTTCATAGGTCTATTAATAGCATTATATTGATGTTAATTCCCAATCTGAGAATTATACTGTGATTATGTAAGTAGATGTTTTTAGGAAATACACAATGAACTATTTAGGGATAAAGGGATATGATGGCTGCAACTTACTCTCAAATAATAACAATGATAATAAAAACACATATATATGTAGAGAGAGGAAAAAGTGACAAAGCAAATGTGGCAAAATGTCAACAATTGGTCAATGTCTGTGAAATCTTTCTAGGAGTTCTTTATATTCTTTTTGCAACTTTTCTATATGTTCTAACTTATTTCATAATAAAAACTGAAACAATAAAATGTGGGGGTAAGCCATTCCCTCTCCCTTCTTCACCACAGTACCCCTCTCTCTCCCTTTCCCAATACACTCACTGTAATTCAACAAATTATAGCGAATAACAAATGAAACAGAAATGGGTATAGTTATGGAAAAGAAAAGGA
This sequence comes from Vicugna pacos, assembly GCF_048564905.1. NCBI lineage: Eukaryota > Metazoa > Chordata > Mammalia > Artiodactyla > Camelidae > Vicugna > Vicugna pacos. Next base: position 16,472,252 of record NC_132995.1, read on the forward strand.
AAAAAAGGTCATTTTTGGCAGCTGATGTAATTACCCATACAAAGCCCACTAGCGATCTTCTTAGGCTTATTTAGAGTCACAAGATGACCGCAGGCCACACTCAGTCTGTTTAGAAGGAGATAGGGCAGGGTTTCTTCAGATGCTCTTTGTGGCTGCAGTGACTGTCCTTGCCACAGTTCACTCCGTAGGTGCAAAGATGCTAGGTCCACATTGGGCCTTAATGAGAGCTGCTTTGATTTAAAAGTTGATGCCTCACAAGAGACAGTCTCTCAATTCTGTAGGCATAGTTTCCATGGTTTCTGCAAGGAATGTGCCTTCTTATAATAGTTCCACACTCAGGAAGCCCAACAATTGTTTCCCCATTGGGTAGTTACAGGTCTATCAGTTCAGAGGCAAGTTATCAATGATTGTTTTTATTATAAGCTATGTTGCCTAGCAACATACTTGAGATACTTTCAGGGAAATAAACCCAAGGTCAGATTCACAGGCAGAAGTGTTTTTCTACATCTTTGCCTATAGTCCATCCCCGAGGCTTTGGTTAACTTTTAGCAAAAGGACCAATTAGCACATTTTGCCATCACCAGGATTTGCATTATTCAGTGAGGTAAGGATGGCCCCTCCATAGCCTATGACACTGGAACAGTCTTCGGCCATCTGTCTTTATTGTGCCTACAATACTTGCTTTTATTCTTGGAATTCCAGGCATTTTACATCTTACAGTAGTATATGACAGTTTTTAGCAAACAGAACATACTGCATTGATATTTATTAACTTTTTTTGGAAAAGAATCTCTTCCCCCTATGTGCCATTGGTAAATCAAGGTTTTTTTTCCAGTCTGAGAGTACAGTTTAGGCGTTTAAAAATAACTATTCTTGCTTTTTAAAAATTTTTCACTTTGGAAAGTGTTTGCATCCCCATCAATTTTCACTAGATGGCAGCAGAGGACACTAGTAGTCAGGCTCCAGTGTAGTCTTAAATAACTTCAGCATTCTCAGTCCATAGATTTTATCATACTCATGGATGCTGTTTAGGTTGGCCTGGTCTTATCCCTTATCGAGCATGGAGCACTTTCTTTAACCTTTTATTGGTGACCCTGAAAACTATTACACGGTTGTCATGTAGCCCTGCTTGGGCCTGATGGCCGCCACACTGCCTGCTGTCTGCTTTTGCCCTCTACTGTCTTGGGTGCTTTCCATGTAGATTAAAATTTGGATGGAGTCAGAGTCTACTTGGCAGTTCCACCTGCTTTATCAGGTAAAGTCCCACCACAACGTGGCATCTTCTGGTTCATTCTCTTGTCTTTGTCCCCACAACATCCACCCAGCCGATGTCTATTAATCTGTTCCTATGGCCCAGCTGCAGTGGGTCCCTTTCAAGGGCAGTGAGCAGTTTCTCCTCTCAGTGTGAATTTGGTTTTACTCCAACCACATCTGCCCCTTTCCAGGGAATGATTTATTCCGTCGTATACTGCAGAGCTTTCAGCATCAGAGAATGGGTAGATTGCTTCTCCCACCCCAGCATTCTGTGCCTTGTCAGCCTGTCCTTCCTTCTTCCTTATCTCATAGTCCATTGGTCAAACTGAATCAGAGGTCCGAAAGTCTAGCCTACCACTGCCACCACTCTGCAGTGTCCTTGGAGGTGGGATTGGGCAGGGACTTATATTTGACTATATATTCAGATTCACAAGACTATCACAGGCCACACATGACACCGGACTATTCAGACATAGGACAGGAACCACACACACATGCCAGCAAAGCAGTGTCAGATATTTCTAGCAGTGGGGCTCTTTGCAGCAAGAAGACAAGGTCTACAATGGGCTGGTGCACCCTTCAAGCCCCCAAGCAAACCCCTTATGCCCCCAAGCAAGCAATATCTCCACAGGCATGGCTTCCAAGGTCCCCAGAGGGACTTGCAGTTTAGAAAAGGAATCCAAGGCTATGGTGACTCCCAGTCCAGATAAAAGTTACAAGCCAGGAGTCTCTGTTATTATAAACAATGTTGCCTGGTAACATAGTTGACACAAACCATCTTTATCTGTTTCCAGGAAAACACAGAAAATTAACCCAAAGTCAGATTCTCACACAAAGGAGAAAAAGTTTTAACACTTTACCAACAACCTAGAAATGAAAAGAATCAAATGAAAAACTACTAAAATGAATGAAGGAGTTCAGTAAGGTGGCCAGATATTTAAAAAAGAAAAAAGCCTTTTTATATACTAGCAATGATTAGGGAATGTAGTGGGATAAATATTTCCTTTATAATAGCAACAGAAACCATAATTATGTAATATTTATTTATAATATACCCAAAATGTTCAAGCTCTACATAAAGAATAGGTAAAATTTGAGTGAAAATTCCTGAATAAGTGAACCAGGTTAATTAGTTGGAAAGAGTCAATATTGTAGTGACATAATTGCTTTACGAATAAACTAAAAATATGGCATAGTCCCAATAAAAAATCACAATAGAATTTTTCTAAGGAATTTGAAAAATTGATCCTAACATTCACCTGGAAACAGACATATGGAAAAAATTTGAAAGAAAAGAGATGGAATTATTTTGTAGAAAGCAAACCTATTATAAAATTATAGTGATCAAAAGAGTGCAATTTTGGCTCAGATATAGGCAAACGTATCAGTAGAACTTGAATAATTATGCTCAGAGTCAAACACTTTAGTTTTCTTTTATGTTCATATAACTTACATGTATAAAATACATACATCTTACAAGTAGAGAAGAGTGAATTTTTACATGTGTATGTATCAGCTTAGCCAACACTCAGATCAAGATATAGATCATTTCTGGTACCCCAATAGCTTTGCTGGTACTCTCTCCCAGTTATTACTCCCTCCACCAAAAGTAATCATGGGTTATTTTTGCCTGTTTACAAGCTTCATATGGATAGAATCATACAGATGTAATCTTTTGTGCCTGGCTTATTTTGGGCAACATTGTATTTATGATATTCATCCATGTGCTTGCATGTGGCAGTAATTTGTTCTTTTTCATTATTGTAGTATTCCATTTCATACAATAGCATTTCGTGATATAAATATAACATCATATAGTTATCCATCTTATTGCTGATGGACACTTGGGTTGTTCCCAGATTTTGGTCATTACAAATAAAACTGCTAGGAACATTCTTGTCCATGTTTTTTGGTGGACATAAGCATCATTTATGTTGGGTATACCCAGAAATGGAATTGCTGGGTCACAGGATGAGTATGTATGCTTAGCTTTTGTAGATACTGCTGGTTTTCTGAAGTAGTTGTACCATGGTGGGGTTTGGGATGTTGGTTTATAGTGATATCTCAATTGTTGTTTTAATTTGCATTTTCTTGGATGACTAATGATGTTGAATGCTTTTTCATATGCTTTTTGGCCGTTTGGATCTCCTCTTTTGTGTAAATATTTTGTCCCTCCACTCCCCTAAAGTTGATTCAGATGTTTTCTTATCAGTTTATAGGAGTCCTCTGTCAGATATGTTTTACAAATATCTTTTCCTGGTTTGTCGCTTACCTTTTGTCTTTCTTCATGGCATCTTGATGAATGGAAATTTCATTAATAAAATTAATATATAACTTAAAAATTGGATTAATTTACTAATCTTTTATGGTTACTGCTATTTGTGTCCCATTTAAGAAATCTTTCCCTACCCTTAAAATAACATAGTCTCCTATGATTTAATTGTATTATTGTCTTGCCTTTCACATTTATGTCTATAATACTTCTCAAATTGATTTTTGTATATGGTGTGAGGTAGAGGTCAAGGTTCATGTTTTCTTAAATGAATATTCAATTGACCTAGCCTCATTTATTGAAAATACCATTCATTCCTCACTGAATTGTACTAGAGGTTCTAAGTTAGTGCAATAGGTAAGAAAAAGAAATAAAAGTCATTCAGATTAAAAAGGAAGAAGAAATTGGTCTCTATTTACTGGTTACTGATAATAGGGTTGTCTCTATAGGAAATTTACAGAATTTATAAAAAGCTAATCAAACTATTGAGTTTAGCAAATTTTTAGGATGTAAGATGTATATACAAAAAATCAGTTGTATTTCTATATATTAGCAATAAACTATTAAAAATTTAGAAACAATACTATTTACAATAGCATAAAAAGTATGAAATACTTGGGCATAAATCTGACAAAAGATGTGCAAGTTCTGTACACTGAAAACTACAAAACAATTTTGAGAGAAATTATAGAATACCTAAATAAATAGAGATATATACCATATTCATAGATTAGAAGATTCAATATTTTTAAGGTGTCAATTTGCCATAGATTGATCTACAGATTCATTGAAATCCTAATCAAAATCCCAGCAGGTTCTTTTTTTGGTTATTGAAATTGACAAACTGATTCATTTGGGATTGCAAAAGATGTAGAATAGTCAAGACAACTTTGAGACCAAAGAACAAAGTTGTAACATTTAAACGACATGATTTAACATTTATTATAAAGCTATGATAATCACGACCATGTGGTATCAATGTCAAGACAGAAAAATAAATCAATGAACAGAATAGATTCCATAAATAAACCCACATTTATACAATCAATTGATTTTTTAACTAAGAGGCAAAGACAATTCAGTAGAGAAAAGATAATTTTTTCAATAAATGGTTAAACAATTAGAACAAATGGTTAAACAACTGCATTGCTATATGCAAAAAAAATTAACTTCAATCCATATCTTGTACATAAAAATTAATATAGCATAGCAGGTCATATAATATATAACATATATATATATGTATATAGTATTGCATAGCATATAATACAGCATGGTCATAAACTTAACACTTAACACTTAGAACCATAAAACTTCTAGAGAAAAAACAGACAAAATTTTGGGGGACCTGAGTTAGGCAAAGACTTCTTAGACACCAAAAAAAAATCTATAAATAAAAATTGATAAGTTAAACTTTATCAAAATTAAAAATGTCTGCTTCTGAAACATACTTTTAAGAGAATGAAAGGACAAGCCACAAGACTGGGAGAAAACATTCACAAATCATTATCTGAAAAGACATATCCAGATGATGTACTTTCAAAACTGAATAAAAAGAGAATGAAGAACCTAATTTTTAAAAATGGGCAAAAGGTTTAATTGACATTTCATTAAAAGAGACATATGAATGAAAAATAAGCTCATGAAAGGTGATGCGCAACATCACTAGTCATTAGATAAATGCAAATCAAACCTATGATGAGATATCACTACACAAGTATTAGAATGTCTAACAAGTGTTAGTGAAAATATGGAAAATCTAGAACTCATTCACTGCTGGTGGAAATGTAAAATGAACACCCACTTTGAAAAATAGTTTGGCAGTTTCTTAAAAGGTCAAACACACACCTACCATATGATAGCCATTTCACTCCTAGGTTTTTTTTTTTCTGTCTCTCTATATTTTTATTGAAGTATAGTCAGTTTACAATGTTGTGTCAATTTCTAGTGTACAGCACAATGCTTCAGTCATACATGAACATACATATATTCGTGGTCATATTCCTCCTCATCATAAGTTACTATAAGATTGAATATAGTTCCCTGTGCTATACAGTATGAACTTGTGTATCTATTTTACATATATTAATATCTGCAAATCTTGAACTCCCAACACTCCTAGTTTTTAATCCAAATAAAAGCATATTTCCATACAAAGACTTGTACATCAATGTTGACAACTTTGTTTGTAATAGCTAGAAACTGAAAACATCATAAATATCCACATAATAGACTACTACTTAGTAATAAAAAAGAATGAACTATTAATACACTCAGCAACATGGATTAATCTCAAAATAATTAAGACTGACTCCCCCCAACACCCCTAAAAGTACATAGCATATAAGTCCATTTATATACAATTCTATAAAATACAAACTGATCTATAGTGACCAAAAGCAGATCTGTGGTTCTCTGAGAAATAGATATGGTAGGTTGTTACTGGGAGTAGGGATTACAAGTGGACAGAAGGAAACTTTTGGGGATGATGTATATGTTCACTGTCTAGATTGTGGTGATGGTTTCAGGGGTGTATATATACATACGTAAAAATCAAACTGTACCCTTCAGATATGTGCAGATTTTAAAAGTCACCTGAATAAAGGCTTTTTTTTTTAAAGTGTGGAGAAGCAGAGGCCACGTGTAGTGTTGTAAATGACCCAGGTTTTGCCACCAAAGTTGGGCCGGTGTGCTTGGGCAAGCTGCTTAGAATCCTCAGCTGTAGAGATAATACCGCCCTCGTAGGGCTTAGGAGACAGAGAATTTATGTAAAGCATATGGCACTTGGCTAGGCATTCTGTTGGGGCGCCATTCACAGTGGAAGGGTGACAGGCAGGTTGCAATCAACTTCAAGCTCTAGTGCATTTTGGATCTGCGACTTTATCCAAGTTCTTTAACTTCTCTCTTTCACTGTCTCAGGTGCAGAAGGTATTAAAATGACACAATAGATGCAACTAGCGTAGTGCCAGGTAAACAAGAGAGGAGGCGTTAGTAGCGTTAGATCTTGGCTGGTTGCTGGGATCAGGCGGAGGGTCGCGGCAGGAATGTCCTGGATTGGGGGCGGGTAAGGCTGGGAGGCTCAGAGAGCTGGGACCAGGAGGGCGGCAAAAGCGACACCCAGAAGCCGCGGCAAATGCCCCGACTGCACAACAGGGAACCAGGCTCACGACCAAACACCAAGCCACGGTTACCTCCCAGACTGCCCCGCGCCTCCGGGCGCAGGCGCAGTGAGGTAAACGGGGGATTGGGGAAGGGGGATCCAGTCCCAGGGTGTTCAGTAGGCGTGGCCTGATCCCTCGCCCCGCCTCGGCCGAGGCCACACCCCTCGCCCCGCCTCTTGGTCTGTGCCGCGGCGGGAGGCGCAGCTGCAGGGCTTTAGGAGGCAATCCGCCCGCAGGTGAGTTCGGCAGGGCGGCAATGGATGCTCCGGGTTGCTTGCACCAGCTGGTTTGCTAATGGGAAAGGGGGGCGTTGCTGGTGCTGAGTGGGATGCTCTTCCTCGGTTCCTTCTGCTCACTTAGGACTGGGCCCCAGAGTCTCGCCTGGAGTGGGACAACTCTCCAGGAGGTGCTCTCCGCTTCTTGGCTCCGGCTTCAGGCACTGCTGCAAAACAGACCGAGCGCTTGCATGGTTTGCCTCCTCCCTGGTGGGGAGTTTTCAGTTTAAACACAGTTGTTCCTTCCCGCTCCAATGTAGTACGTGAGTACATGAGGAAACTGAGGCACAGAGAAGCAAAGTCGCCCCCATAGGTTTTACACCTGTTAGTGGCCGAGTCACTCAAGGTCGAAATCTCAACAGTCTGGCCTCAGAGCTTGTGCCCTTGACTATTCACTATTGCCTCCAGGCTTGTTCCTGTCAAACTGTGGTTAGATATTTACTTAAATTGTTTAAAAAAAAAAAGAATAAAATGACTGGATGCTGGGTACTAATTTGCTTCACTAGTAGATGAGGCAAAAGTTACCAGGGTAACCTGATGTGTTACATTCATACTTGAATGTAAAAGACATGGATTAGGAAATTATTATTTTACTTGCAATAAAGTTATGAAAAACTTATTCATGACTCAAAACAATCCTCGTTCATTTTTTTGTCTTAAAGTAGTCAAATACATATGTGAGAATACTTGAGATTTTATGGTTATTTTTGTCCATTCGTTAAAGTTACAGCAGCTCCCCTTAAAAAGGGGATCCCTTTTCACTTCAGGCTGGCCCCACAGTCCTCTCCAGGGCTGCACTGTGGCTGCTAGCTTGTTGAATAGACTCATAAGTAGCCATGACCATGTTGATGCTTGGCAGGCTGCTAAATTTTGTTTCTCCGCTGTAGTACTTGTTGAACACTTTAAGAACAAGAAAAAAAAACTCTTAATGGGTGACAAACCAAAGCATAAACTTCTCTTACAAAATAGCACACTACCGCTTTTTTTCTATGTAGGCAAAGCATTTTAGGTGAACTTTTGAGGTACTGGATATGTTCAGTTTCAGTGGTATATGTTTTGTATGTTGTCAGGAATAGATACACATTTTTATGGATGTGTTTTCTCTTTCCTGCCTGCTTGGTGATTTTATGGATTTATAATTGCCATCACATGTTGTCATCTGCTCTCACCCCACCTGCCCCCAGCCCAGAACCAGATTTTCTTATGACATTTTGCTGCTTTTGTTCTGTGATCATATTTGAGAATCTCAGATCCAGCTTGGCTCGGATTCTCTGTCCCTCACCTCCCCAGGCCCACAGCTACATGTGAAGTCAGGACACCTAGTCCCAGGTGGCAGCTGTCTTTTTCAGCTTCTTTTTAAGAGGAAGAGCCTCAAGCCTCGAGCTTGGCTTGGGACTATAGTCTTGCAGAGAGCATGACTTCTTTCCCCCAAAGGAATTGAGTGCCCAGCTGCTAGTGCTGGGCTCCATCCCTAGGCCCCAGTAGGCCTGGGGCTGCCCTCCTGTCATTACTGTGTACGTATATCTGTACCCTGTCGGCTGAGATGCTTTCTTTATTCTTGGGCCCAACTGTGGCTTATTGATTTTCTCTTTTTATATTTTATCACTCATTGTAAGCTCCCAGAGGACAGGAACTGTCAGTTTTGTTCATCACTTTATTTCTAGCATTCAGAATGGAACCTGACACATAGTAGGTATCCAATAAATAGTCATTGGATAATAAATGAATGAAATGCTTTGTTTGGAAAAAGTGTGAAATTAGGACCCACCCAGAAGCAGAATTTGGCATGTTCTCCCGGAAGAGCAAAATATATTAGTATTCCAGTATTAACCTCTAATTAATTCTCTTTTTGAAAACCACATACAAACTCTCCACTCCTATCTTTGTTTCATGTCTAATAGATTTACCTTATAATTTCATAAATATATCTGCAAAGTATAATCAAATTCTTTTTATTAGCAATATATTTCTGTAGAATGGAGAATTCTGTTTAAAACTTCTAATTCTATCAGGTTTTTTATTGTACCAGCTATCAATTTCTGGATAACAAACTACCCCACAACTTAGTGAGTTAACAATCATTTTGTAATTATTTCCCTCGCAGTTTTGTGGGACAGAAATTCAGACAGAACACAGTGAGGAAGGTTCATTTATACTCATTTATATACTCATTTATAATCCATGATGTCTGAGACCTCAGCTTGGAGCTGATTGGGCATCTCTGTCTACTCATGTGGTTTCATACCATTTCTGCAAGTGTCTCTAGCATGGTGGCCTTAGGATAGTTGGAATTCTTACACGGCGGCTGGTCTAAGAGCTACTCTTTTGAGACACAGCAAATGGAAGCTGCTTGTCTCTTAAGGGCTGGGCCCAGAAACTGGCATGGCATCTTTCTTGCTGACTCTTCTATTGGTCAAAGCTGTTATAGAACCTGCCCAAATTTAAGGGGACATGACATAGACCGCACCTTTAATGGGAGGAATGTCAATTTATGACCATCTTGAACCTGCCATATTGAATATTAGAAACATATCTTAGTAAGAAGGCATCTCAAAGGTAATATCGTCTAACCTGCCATGCTCTGGACATTTTTTTTATAAATAACATCGCCAACAAAAGTGGTTCAATTTTTGCTTGAACATTTTCAATGAGGTAAAAGTAAGCCTTGAGTTTGGTGTTAGATCAGCCTCTGATGTCAACTTTGAGATAGAAGGAAACAAAAATGGACAGTTGATCACTAAGAGTCCTCATTTTTTAGCTAATCTTTTTGAAGTTTAAAATCCAAAACTCCGATTAAAGCAACAGTTTTGGTGATACCCAGGGACAGTGGGACTCTTTGGGATGCTGAAAATCTGAAGCATGCAGTGTGTTGGATGTAAATCCTCTTAGTTGATTTAAAGTGGAGAAAACTGTTAAAAAGCAACAGCTGTAATTTTTAAAAAAATTTTTTCTTGGTGGGAGGAGGAAGATAATTAGGTTTACTTATTTCTAGAGGAGTTACTGGGAATTGAACCCAGGACCCCAAGCATGCTAAGCATGCACTCTACCACTTGAGCTACACCCCCCCCTTCTAATAGCCATAATCTTAGAGAGGTGACATGGTCCTGACATTAGAAGAAGGCAGTCATTCAGCCACAATGGATGCTGTTGAGGCTGAATGGGCAGGATTTTTGTGCCTGGGGGTGAGAGAGGAGGCGAGTGGGAAGAGTGGTTTCTCTAGGCTTTGAGTCCTGGTGGCTGGAGATGGAGACTTCTTTCACTGATGCAGGTACGGAGGAAGATGAGCATTTGTTATTGGACTGAGATGATTATGAAATCCAGGTTATCACAAGTGAACCTGAAACATAAACACATAGTTTACCAGATGGAAAATGAGGACTACCAATTCTCTAATTGGGAACGAGATGACTTCAGGTATCAGTTGCCTTGGGAATATTCATAGACTCAACCCGGAAGCTCTTGGCTAGTTGTTCTCCCAGGAGTTTAGATATTCTTTTTACAGGTAGTGTAAATCGTTGAAGAAGTTTTGATATAACAAATTAAGGATTTTAGGAAGATCACTTTGTTGGCATTGTAGAGAGTTAATTAGGAAAGGCAAAGTCCAGTCGTAGGTCTATTTCATTAGTCTAGGGATAAGAACTAAGCTTGGGTCATTAATAACGGGTATGAGGGGGCAGATATGAGAGTTGTTTAGGGGAATGGACTCTAAAGGATTTGGTGACAGAGTGACTGAAGGTGGCAGGAAGAGGGAAAGAGAAATGAGTTAGGCTTGAAGAATATGAAATAGATGGTGATGTGTTAACAAATAAAAAGTAGGAGGAAAATGTTTGGAAAGAAGAATGATGAGTTTGATTCTTTAACTTAATCAGGATATAATTCACATGTAGTGAAACGCATAGATCTTAAGTGTACGGTTCGATCAGCTTTGACAAATGCATATACCCATGTAACTCACAGCCCGATCAAGATAGAGAGCATTTCTGTAACTCTCAGAGAGGTCTCTTATGCGCCTTTGCAGTCATTTCCCCCCTCCAGAAGCAACCATTACTGGTTTCTATCACCACAGATTAGTTTTGCTTGTGTTAGATTTTCTGAATGGAAATATGTGCTATATACTATTCTGTGTGGCGTTTCTTACTCAGCCTAACGTTGGTGAGATTAATCAATGTTGGTATGTGTATCAACTCATTCCATTTTATTCCCTGAGTAGTTTTCTCTTATATAACTATACCCCAGTTTATCTCTTCACCTGTGGACACCTGGCTTTTTTCAATTTTGGCACTAATATAGAGAAAACTCCTATGAACATTCTTGTATAAGGCTTTTTGTGAACATACATTTTTATTTCTCTTGGATAAAATACCTAAGAGTGGGACTGCTGAGTTTAAGCTAAGAAACTGCCTAGCAGTTTTTCAGTGTTTGTACCATTTTACACTCTACCAGCAAAATATGAGAGTTCCAGTTGTTTCTCATCTTTACCAATGCTTGATGTTGTCAGTCTTTTTCGTTTTAACTATTCTAATGGGTGTAGAGAGGTATCTCATTGAAGTTAATTTGCATTTTGCTGATGATTTGTGATGTTGAGAACTTTTTCATGTGCTCTCTGGCATTCATGTGTCTTTTGCTAACTGTATCCTGGGAAAGTGCTTGCAGATGGATAAACTCTCCCTTTGTCAACTTCAACTTATGTTCCAGTTCTCTGGATCAAGTGCTCTGAAATCCGGTCTCACGTTAGCTCTCCTGGTCTTTGCTGGTACATAGTGCATGGGTGTTATAGCTCCTTTGGGGTGTAGTCCCTTTCTTCTTGTATCAGAATCAGTGGGTTTTGTTGTGACTTAATCACAATTTTATGATTAAATCACAGGTTTAGGATTAGAATCCTGGTAGGCAGGAAGGGCACCCCTGTTGAGGTGAGTGTGGGTGGGAAGCTGTCAAACTCTTTGTGTCCGGTGTAATTTTTTCAAAATAACTTTTGCCAAAAACTTGAATTTTTTCACTGCCAACAAATACTGTCAGTTGTTTTCCTTGAAGTGATAGGGTCACTTAGTTCATTTCTGAGAAAATGTGTGCCCAGTACCCAAGACTGAATAACTCAGTTTGTCAATCATTCTTTTAAGTAGAAATGACATTCTGTCAAAAGAGCGGCTCCATTGGTTTTATAACTCAAATTTTCACGCAAGTGCCTTTCCTCAAGACCACCATTGTACTTCAGTATGTAACAAGTGCTTTATGTACACTGCCCAGTTCATCACATATGACATATTTTTATTAAAATATTAAAAAGATGTATCTTCAAGGGCAAGATCGAATAAAGTTAATGATATTTACTGTTCATCAAGAACATTCTTTAGTGAAGCTGGCTTTTTCTTCCCCCAGTGTGAGGGCCTGGCTGTAAAGAATACAATGACTCTGATAGTTTGATGCCACTGCCTTGATTTGTGCTAAGGCATCAACATCCTGCCAGTCACATCTGCTCCCCCCTTACCTGGGGGCAGATAACCCCTATCCTAACTTGTAATATGATAGATACGTTGTACCTATTTTTGAACTTCATATAAATGCAATCACCAAATCTGTACTTTTTTGTATCCAGCTTCTTTCACTGAACATTGTTTGTGAGATTCGTGTGTGTGTTTGTGTGTGTGTTGTTGCAGTTTGTTCATTCTCATTGCAATTTTATATCTTCCTTGTGTAACTGTTTATCCCTTCTGTGGTAGATAGACATTTGGGTTATGACCCCCCTTTTTTTTGGCTCTTATAAGTAGTGCTGTTAGGAGTAATACATCTGTCTTTTGATGAACATGTATACATGTTTCTACTGGCATTTACCTAGGAGAAGAATTTCTACGTTGTGTTAACCTTTAAAATAAAACAGCCAGTTACTTTACGAGCAAAATGGGTTTATCTGGGAATTTTCAAGACATACAAGCTAAGGCAAAACCATAGGCAAGATTCTAGCAAACAAAGGAGAGGAATGTTACCTTACAGAGAAAAAAAGGAGGAAATTGGCAGGGACAGCTTTGAAAGAAAGTCCACTGGAGGAAAGGGAGAGTTCAGGGTGGGGATGGCTGGTTTCTTTGGGTGAGTGGTGGTAGATTCTCAGCCTGAGGTTACTGCTGTGCAAGGAGAAAATCTTCCTTTCTTTCTCTTTTGGAGAAGTAAAGTGAGTAACTTTCTTCCTGTTGGAGATCCAAGTTACCTCTCTACCACTTTGGGGTGTGCAGACAGCAAGGAAGGATAGTGCGTGAGAGCTCCCCCTTCAGGGTCCTGGCTTCATTTTAAATGAGTTTCCCTTTATTAATTTTCACAGTTGTGAAGTATGTGTATATTCAGTTTTAGCAACTACTGCTTGTTGATTTTCTATGATTTTTTTGAAATAATGAAATTAGAGTGGAGAAACAACTTTGATTTATAATCTTCCCTCTGTATCTCTGGGGATTGGTTCCAGGACCCCCTGCTGATACCCAAATCTGTGGATGCTCAAGTCCCTTATATAAAATGGTGTAGTATTTGCATACAGCCTATGTACATCCTCCTGTGTACTTTAGATCATCTCTAGCTTACTTAAAATACCTAATAGAGTATAAATGCTATGTAAATAGTTATAAATATAATGTAAATACTATGTAAGTAGCACCAGCATGTAGCAAATTAAAGTTTTGCTTTTTGAAACTTTCTGTGATTTTTTGTTTGTTTGTTTCTGAATATTTTCAGTCCATAGTTGGTTTAATCTGTGGATGCGGAACCCATGGATTGAGGACTGACTGTACACATAACAAAATAAAAGATGTAAACATTTTGTATTAGATTGGAGAGGCAGTTGGGGGCTACACTGTTCAGAGCCTGAATGCCATATAAAGGCAGCGTGGGCTGGGTAGTACAATGAAGATGGGGCTAGGTTGACTCTCATGTCCACTACTTACATTGTGTTACCTTGGCCAAGCTGCTTTACATTCCTCAACCTTAGTTTCCTCATCTGTAAAATGGGGTAGTACTCACCTAAAAGGATTGTTCGGAGATTGTATAAATAATATATGAAAACTGCTTAGAAGAGGACCTGATACCTAAGACACTCCCCCAAATATTAGTTTCTTCCAAAGGATTTTATTTGGGGAATGTAGGAGATATTGATAATATCTGAGCAGGAAAATATATCATTAATATTATGTCCTTTAAAATGTTTAATAAAATAAAGGTAACTCTGAGACTGAAGTATTAGAATTGCAATCTCCTAGTTTTCTGCTGGTCGGCATGTTTTATGCCAAGCACAGAATGGAGGTGGGTGCATTTTAAGCTTCTTTCCCAAGATGCTGTTTTGCAAAATGCACAGACTCACTCCCATTATTGCAATGCTTTGAAGAGTAGAGACAACTTATTGCCATTACATAGCAATAGCCTTTCAGCATTCTTCTTCCTGTATCATTTGCCTCAGAGGATGAGGCCCTAAAAGGTAGAGAGGAGAGACCAAGATGCAAATAATTGGTCTTTGTCTTGTTGCCTAAACACGGCCTCCATACCCCACTTACCAAACTAAGACTTCAGATGTTTTGGATGAAGTAGGAAAGGCAGCTTTATTTCTTTGCCAGGCAAAGGAGGTCACAGTGGGCTAATGCTTTTAAGACTGTGAGCCTGCTGGGGAGAGAAGGCAGAGGGTTTTATAGGAAAAGTTCAAGAGTTCAAGGCGTGGAGCTAGTTTCCATAGAGACTGCATCCAGGAGAACAAATTGTTGCAAAGTCATTCTTGTTTTTGCAGATGTAGTGACCCCTTTCCCTTTGCTGGGTATGAAGTTCATCTCCGGCTTTGGGACTTTTCTAATATTCTTGTACTTAGAACAAAGGGTGTATAGGAAAGGGATCCCTGGAAAAGAGCTCTAGAGAAAAACTTGTGCAGTTTAAAGTCAAGGTGATAAATGCTTTTAGCCTTTTAAGCAGGCTGAGTCTTACACCTCAAACAACAGGATACAAAGAAACCACAAGGGACCAAAAACAACTGCAGACATGTGTTCCTGAGTTACGAACAACAAGATACATCGAAACCCTAATGCCGCTCCTGAGATGTCAGGGTCAAGGTGAGGGCACTGGGGGCAAAAGTAGGGCACTGAGCATGATCCTTGCACGCAGCACCACGAGGCGGATGAGTGGATCACTCAAGCCCTCTCCTTTCCAGCCTAACCCTGGTCAGCCAGAGCATGAGAAGAATCCTAAACCATTATACAGTTAAGCAGTTACAAGCATCATTACAGGTATCAGGTGGTCACCGATGACAATAAGGTCCTGCTCGGTTACAGTCTCAGCTATAAAGAGATGACCATTGCTGTTATAGTCAAAGAAAGGCAGAGCAAAAGGATCTGAGGCCCCAAAGTCTTAGGACCTAGTAGCATGAGCACTGACATCTGGTACAAGGAGGGGGTAAGGAACAGCATCAGGATCTTCACATTATACTCCCAGGTCTCATTGAAAAATTAACAGATGGACCTGGTTGGAACAAAAGGTGGTAGCTTAGAGATGCTGGCGTGTTGTCTGGATGTTGGGGAGGAGAGAGCAGAGCCTGCTTGCCCACTGGATACGGGCTGGGTGAAGACTTGTCTTCTTTAGCCTCATCGTGAAACAGAGCTTGAAGGTGTCAGCCTGTGATTTGGTTATCTGTGGTCTCTTCCAATTAAACAAGGTATGTGTAGCAGTGAACGTCCTGGAAGTGTTCATCCGAAACTGTTGTTAGAGAATAACTCTATTTTCAAAGCTTGTGTTAAAAAAGATTAAAAAAAAAAAAGGGAAAGCTCCCTACAAGGAGGCAGAGCAGATAACTGACAACTCCCTCTCATCCTTCAGTCTCATCCTATGCCAGAATAATCTTCTTAAAACACCACATTGATTATGGGACAGCCCTACATTAAACCTTTAAGTGGCTCTCACTGCCTGTAAATAAATTTCAGACTTCTCATCCTGGTGTTAACAGTCTTTACTTGAATTGGCTTCATTCTATCGTGAGCCTTCTTTGTGACTACCCACTAAACCATACTCTCTTCTTTAGCAAAGGGAGTTTACTTGAGCTTTCATGACTTTTTCATTCTTTGTGCTTTTATAAATCCTGCTTGTTCTTCAAGGGCTAATTGAAATTCATTTTCTG
The DNA here is from genome assembly GCF_048564905.1 of Vicugna pacos. NCBI lineage: Eukaryota > Metazoa > Chordata > Mammalia > Artiodactyla > Camelidae > Vicugna > Vicugna pacos. The sequence goes on from NC_132995.1 coordinate 16,488,341, forward strand.
TCTTCCCTGAAGTTTTTCCTTGGCAGTCCAGCTTCAGGTATCCTTCCTGTGAATTTCTATAGCAAGTAATTCGTTCATATTTAATTTGATGACTAATCTTTTGCCACTATATCATGATATTTTGTTATTATTTATATCTTTTTCTCTGCTCACTTCTTAATTGTTTTTTTTCCTCCAACCAATTTGTGAACTCCTTAAACCAGAGTCCCTGCTATCAAATAACTATTTAAAAAAAATCAAGTTACTTTTTCTGTTTCATTATGTCAAGGCAGTGATTCACAAGTAATAGACCCTTAATAAGGGTGTGTGTGCTAACAATAAAAATGAAGATAAGTAAAACTATATGCCAGAAAGCATGAAGGATATCTTACAAAACCAGATAAGAAAATGAGAACTGGATTTTCCTAGAGTCAGACGTGATGACACATTGAACTGAGGATTCATGTCCTCCGGAAGACCAGTCTTATTGGAAGACAGTAACTTTGCATTGAATTCTTGATCCAACTGGGAGTCTCAAGAGTATATTGCATTCTAATGCCCCACATGACTGTAAGTCCTAGGCATGCTATAGGTTTTAAGACCTTTGGACAAGTCTTTTGCCCAGAAATCCTTCACTGATTCATTCATTCATTCACTTCATTTTCATTACATGCCTGCTATGTTTCAGACTCTGCTGTAGGTGTTGGTGGTTCAGCAGTGGACAAGATAGACTTTGTCCATCTAATGAACACATGTTCATTTTGTTGGGTATTGAGGGAGGAAGAAGGAGATAGATACTATATAAAATAATTTTGGAAGGAGATAATGGGGTGATTGGATAGTATCTGGGTGGGGTGGAGTAGAGAGAGTGGCTGTGAGTCTACTTTCGAGTTAGGGTGGTCAACTGCTTTTGACAAATGTTGTGAAGTGAGGAGCCCCCTGAATTTAGAGCTGACAAGACCTGGACTCTATCCAGCTCTGCCAGTTTTATCTCAGGTAAGACGCCCAATATCTCTGAACTTCAGTAGCTCATTTCTAAAATGAAGATATTGATAATTACCTTACAGTGTTGTGAAAATTAAATGAGATGACACATATGAAAAGAAATGCTTGGTAACTAAAAAGAGTGATAAAAATATGATGTTACTCTATTTCTCAGTTGACTAGTTGGATTTCATGTGGTGATGATGATTGTGGATGAAGCCTTTGGTGGGGCTGTGAAGCAGAGACCTGGGCCGTCTGAGCTTCTGGACCACTGGGTGTCTGCTCCTGAGAAGGTGGCTGCCTGCTTGGCTGCAGGAAAACAGAAGTCAGGCTAGGGGGACTTCCAAGGTGGGAGCAGAGAAACCACCAATTCTTCATTAAGTCTCTATATCCTGTCCTGGATCCTTATGGGGTCACTAATGGTTTTTAAAAAAAAGTCCTTTTGACTTTGTGGATCTTTTCCTTCTCTCATATCTAAACAAGTATAGCTGTTAAGAGCTCACAAACTGATACTTAACTTAGGCAAACTGAATAGTAAAAAAAAATGTGTATGAATGTTTACACTCTTTTGAAGTTATAAACAAAATGAAACTGTTTATTTGACTTATAGAACTTTCTCTTTTGATTCCTGATTATTTTTGATGCTTGAAAGATGACAGCAGTGTGACTTCTATTTGTGGCCTTTTTAGGCAGGCAGGTGCTGCCATTTAGTTTTGTATGTTTTTTTTTTTTTTTTTAGTTTTGTATGTTTGATTGCTGTCTTTGCTGACATTTGAGATGAAGTTTCTAGAGAAATTCTGAAACGCTAAACAGAGCTTTACACATAGAACCAAACTGATTTTTCATTTGCAGCTTATTGGAGTTGGTTTAAAATTATTTTGATTCCGTGACATGTTTAATATCTGTAGTATAACCTTTTTACTCAGACTATCTAGAAGGCAGAAAGGCTTTTTCTGGAAAATATTCTAGAAAATAGAAAGGCTAGTTGAGGACGGAAAGGTACTCTAGTGGATTGATACAGAGTTGTCTGTGAAGTGCATCGCTTTGGCCGTGGAGGTGTGCAGGCGACTCTGAACATTGTCAAGTTTTAAGTGTTGAAAAAATATTTTAGTTGTAGGCTGAAGGTGGCAAGTAAGGTTTTTGGGGTGGATTAAACTTTGATCGGGGGCAAGCTTTTATATGACATTCCAGGTTTCCAGTGTGGCCTGGAAGCTCTGGAAGTGGTTTTCCCACCCCTCTGCCTCACCTTGTGTGACTTTCTTTTCCGTGCTGTCTTTGTCTTAGTTCCTGGGTGATAGCAATCACCTTCTCCCCGTAGGTTCTGTGTACATGCTGTTTCTTTCGCCAGGAACCTTCTTCCCTCTGCTCTTATTTATTTACTTGTTAACTTTTGGAAATTGAAAATGCACAGCAGTCAAAAAAGAAAGCAACAATCACCCACATTCTTACCACTTTAGACCAGCCACTGCTAACATCTTTGCATATTTGCTGTTAATATTTTTTAAAAGAAATATCACTATCAGTTTTGTAATGTTATGATTTAGAAGAAATATATATTTTGTCATACAGATGATCATATATAGATTTCTCATATATTTGGTCTTCATCCAAGGTTCCTGTCTCATAGCTTCCCAAACCCTTGGAAGTGATGAGAACTTAAAGGTATTTCTTACGTTAGTAAAGTGACTTTTGGAATGCACCTATGGATAGAGTTTGGTTGCTAGGAGGACCAAGTGTGATTAGCGGGTTGGAACTTTCAGTCCCACCCTCAGACGTCCTGGGAGGGGAGAGAGGCTGGAGGTTGAATCAATAGCTAATGGCCAAGAAGTTAATCAATCATGCCTAGGTGGTTGATCCTCCATAAGAATCCAAAAGGATGGGGTTTGGAGAGCTTCCAGATTGGTGAACCTGTGTAGATTTGGGAGAGTGGTGCACCTGGAGAGGGCATGGAAACTCCGTGCCCTTTCCTCAGACCTTGCTCTGTGCATCTCTTCTGTCTGACTATCCCTGAGCTATATCTTTTTACAATAGACTGGTAATCTAGTAAGTAAAATGTTTCTCTAAGTTCTGTGAGCTGTTCTAGCACATTAATCCAACCCAAGGTAGGGGTCATTGAAACCTCCAGCTTATGGTGGGTTGGTCAGAAGCCCAGGTGATAATCTGGCCTTGTGGCTGGTGTCTGAAGTGGGGGCAGGGAGACAAAGTCTTACAGGATTGAACCTGTAACCTGTGGATCTTGTGCTATCTGTAGGTAGAGAGTGTCAGAATTGAGTTGATTTGCAGGACACTTTCCTGGTGTCCTGAGAATTGTTGCTGTGAGGAATCTTCCCCCCAACCCCCCTGTACCACTATGGAAATTGGGACCTAGAACCCTTTTAGTTTGATAACAGTGATATTTGTTCATTCTAAAGAGTTCAAATAATGCAGAAAACTGCAATGATAAAATGTAAAAAAATACATAACCCTCCCTAAATCCTACCACCCAGAAACAACCACCATTAACATTAAATGAGCAACATAGCAGACACACACACACATGTGCACTCCTTATTTGCTTCAGCACACGTTTCTGTGTGGTCTTCTGGCTTTGAATACTGCTATGGGGAAGTCTGAAGCCATCTAGATTCTTCTGCCTGGTACCTGAACAAGTCCTTATGTTTGAAGTTCAGTGGCTTCGGTGGAAAGTTGAGCTCTTTGTATCAAATTTCTTGTATGTGGTGTGGACCAGAAATTGTTGCCTGCCATTCCAGTAAGCAACAAATGTTGCCCATTGCCAGCTGCTGTAGCAGTCCTGATGGTACATCTTCAGGGGAATTCAGGAGGGAGAAAAAACAGGATACTGGCTCTAGATAGTTAAAGGGCATGTCAAAGGAATGATTTCAGTGAGCCCACACTCTTGCAGCTTCCCAAGTACAGAAAAGCACTCAAATCATTAACTTGAGATATCTGGTTTTTTTTTTTTGTGATTAGCAGTAATCTTTTGATATTCTGACTACATGATTTTTTTGTTTAATTATTATTTAACTTTTTTTTTGTTGAAATATAGTTGGTTTATAATGCTGTGTTAGTTTCAGGTGGACAGCAAAGTGATTCAGATACACACACAGACACACACACACATACATACACACAGCTATTATTTTTAGATTCTTTTCCATTATAGGTTATTGCAAGATATTGAATATAGTTCCCTGGGCTATATAGTAGGTCTTTATTAGTTATCTATTGTATATATAATAGTGTGTATCTGTTAATCCTAAACTCCTAATTTCTCCCTCTTGCCTTTCCCCTTTGGTAACCATAAATTTGTTTTCACTGTCTGTGAATCTATTTCTGGTTTGTAAATAAGTTAATTTGTATCATTTTTTTAGATTCCACATATAAGTGATATCATGTATTTGTCTTTATCTGATTACTTCACTTAGTATGATAATCTCTAGGTCCATCTGTGTTGCTGCATATAGTATTATTTCATTCTTTTTTATGACTGAGTAGTATTCCACTGTGTTATATATCAATTTTCTTTTTCTAGTCAATGCTGATGGACATTTTGGTTACTTCCATGTCTTGGCTATTGTAAATAATGCTGCTATAAACATTGGGGTGCATGTATCTTTTCCACTTAGAGTTTTCATCTTTTCCAGATATATGCCCAGGAGTGGGATTGCAAGATCACATGGTAACTCTATTTTTAGTTTTTTAAGAATTTTTTTTTTCAGCAAAAACTTGTATATATCCTGGCTCCTCCCTTACCTCTTTGAAACAGTTCCTCAGAGCTGTCTGAGAGGCTGATTCCTGGGTAGTCCTCAGTAGTATCCCTGAATAAAACATAATTCTCAACTTTTAGGTTGTACTTTTTTTTTCAGTTGACAATAATATGCCCTTTCAATGTCCAGACTTTTTTTTTTTTCAAATCTAATTCCGAGAAATCATCTTGTGTTTCATCTTGGAAACTTTCTGTTCCATTTGTTGGGTTTTTTACTGCAAGACACCAGTCATCCTAATACAGGATCATGTTTACCTGACTGCCATAGCCATAAGTTTCCTCTAATTGCTTTAATTTATTCTGACTTTTGAATCGTTGTTCACTGCCACTTCTGTAAACCCTTTTTTCTCATCTGGCTTTAATTTATTCATCAGCTGTGGTGGAGTCTGTTTTGTACCATTTCTAATGTATTGATTTGTTGTGTGATATCTTGGTCCTCAGTTTCATTAAGTCTGCACTCTTCCTTTTCATGCCATTTTGTTGTTCCCATCTTGCCTTAAGCTTTATTGAATTCGTGTTCTTTTTGACTTGCTATCATGAGAAGCAGTTGTGGGGAAGTGTTCCTCTGTTCTTTGAGTTAATTTTCTTCGGGGTTACTTTTGTGTGCTAAGCTCCTGGGAGGTGTTTGCATATTGCATGCTGTTTCCTTTGAACCTGCTCCTGCTTGGGTGGCTCTGTGTGTAGGCCTGCTTCTCTGCTCAGTGAGTTGACTAAATGGGGTGACTTCTCGACAGACTTTCTACAGTATCTGGGCAATCTGTTTTCCTTTGGGAACCGCAGAGTGAGGTCTGGATATTTCCCATTTTTCTGTGCCCTGGAATGGTGGCCAATAAGGGTAGCGTGGAGGTATGAGTTAGAGGGTCTGCTCAGTCAAGGGTTTGATCTGTAAACAAGGCCAGTTACATAATTTCTGGGGCCCAGTACAAAATGAAGACATGGGGCCTTACTCTAAAGGCAGGAAAAAAGTGCCACTGAAGGTAGCAAAACATAAAGTTTTTTCCTTAAAAAAAATTTTGATGACTTACCGAACCCAATAGGGGTTATAGTGGTACATGAGTGACAATATAAACTTATGAATTGCAAAAAATAATATTTTTGGTGTCCTAATTTTTGATAATTTAAAATTTTGAGACAGATATTTTTCTTGATGCAATAGTTACTGGAAGTATTAAGGATACTTTATAGGCTGTGACAGCCAGGATTGGCCATATGACTTATAGGGCCCAGTACAAAATGAAAATATGGAGATCTGTGTTCAAAGAAAGCAGGATATTCTGTTGATTCTTATTTTGTGGTTGGCTTAATTCCTTTGATAACTGTGTAAGTTTAAGCTAAAGCTCTAAACTGTTCTTAGAAGTAATGAACAGTACATATATGTAAACTAAAAAAATGTACAATATATTGTATATATGTATTTACACGTAATATATTGTATATGTGCAGTCAAATCATAGCAATTCTACCTAATAAAACTGAAAACTGAAAAAAAAAAGCAGGATAAAAGTGCCATTAAAGGTACTAAAATATAATGCTTTGTCCTTTCATGGTCTCTCTTGACTTGTCATGGAGTTTTTTTGTTAGATATTTAATTTCATATTAGTAAAGAAAATTAAAAACTGAAATTATTAACATTCCTTTTACTGTTCATCTTTATATCGTGCAATGCTAGTTTTAAATACAAATATATTAACATTTAATGTGGAATTGCCAAAATTATACAATTCATATTTCATAGCTTGTCCATGCATGTGTATTTTGTTCTTACAAACAGTAAGAACAGTGGAAAGGCTGCATAAAACTAAACAAAATATTTTTGTTTCACTTATATGCACATTCTGCCAACTCTCAACATTCAGGTTACTGATAAGTGAAAAAGGACTGAAAGTAAAAGGAACTTTGGGTTGCCTTATTTTTCCCTTCCTTCTATTTTTCTGTCCTTCTACATGGAATATTCCTACAGGTCATACAGCCATTAAAGGATAATAAAAGAATACTACAAACAACTTTATACTCATAAATTCAATGACTTAGAATAAATGAACCAATTCTTCAAAACCCACAAATTACCCAAACTCAACCAAGATGAAAATAGACAACCTAAATAATCCTATAACCATTAAATAAATTGAATTTGAATTTAAAAGCTCCTCCCAAAGAAATCTCCAGGCCCAGATGGTTTCAATGGAGAACTCAAACCAAACATTTAAAGAAGAATTAACACCACTTTTATATACAGACAGACCTCGCTTTATTGTGCTTTGTCTTACTGTGCTTCACAGATACTGTGGTTTGGTTTTTTTTTTTTAAGTAACAAATTGAAGCTTTGTGGCAACTCTGCAGTGTTGGATGATAGTATTTTTAGAAGTAAAATATTTTAAAATTATGGTATGTACTTTTCTTAGACATAATGCTACTGCACACTTAATAGACTAAAGTGTAGTATAAAAATAACTTTTATATGCATTGGGAAACCCCAAAATTCATGTGAATTGCTTTATTGCAATATTAACTTTCACTGTGGTGGTCTGGAACCAAACTCGTAATATCTCTAAGGTATCTCTGTAATCTCTTCCAGAATACAGAAGAAGAGGAGATACTTTCTAACTCATTCTGGGAGGCTAGTATCACCCCAATGCCAAAACCAGACAAAAATACTACAAAAAGTAAAACTATATACTGATATTTTTAAATTAACTAAGATATAAAAATCTTCAACAAAATACTAGGAAATTGAATCCAGCAATATGTGAAAAGATGAACACCATGAACAACTGGAATTACTCCAGGTATGTAAACCTGGTTCCCTGGTTTCAACATTTGAAAATCAATGTAATCCACCATATCAATAAGCTAAAAGAAAAAAAATCACATTCTCATGTCAAGTGACATAAAAAGCACCTGACAAAATCAAACTCATTCATGATGAAAATTTTCAGTAAGCTAGGAATAGAGAAAAACTTCCTGAACTCAATAAAGAACTTGTACAAAAACCTAACAGTGAACAAATGCTTAATGGTGAAAGACTGAATGCTTTCTTTCTAAGATCAAGAACAAGGTAAGGATGTCCACTTTTACCACTCTTACTAAACACAGTACTGGAAGTTCTAGCCACTGAAATAAGGCAGGAAAAAGAAATAAAAGATGTACAGATTAGAAAGGAAGAAATAAACTATCTTTATTTGCAGATGACATGATTATCTACATAGACATTCTCAAGGAATTTACAAAAAAACCTCTTCTAGAACTAATAAGTTCAGTAATATCGCAGGATGCAAGATCAAGCCACAAATATCAATTGCATTTCTCTACACTAACAATGTGGGAACCAAAATTAAAAGCACAATACTATTTACAGTTGCTTCAAAGAAATGAAATGCTTAGCTATAAACTCCATAAAACATGTACAGGATCTGTGTACTGAAAATTACAAAATTTTGATGAAATAAATCAAAGACCTAAATAAATGGAGAGACATACTGTGTTCATTGGTTGGGACATAGTAGAGATGTCAGTTCTCCCCAGACTGATCTATGGGGTTAATACAATTTATATTAAAATTTCAGCAAGGTGTTTAAAAAATAGATGTAGATAAGCTTATTCTAAAATGTACATGAGAAGCTAATACTCTAGAATAGCAAAAATAATTTTTAAAAGAAGAATAATGAAGGAGTCACTCTAACCTGATATGAAGGCCTACTATATAGCTATAATAATTAAGATGGTATGGAATTGGCGGAGAGATGGACACGTGGGTCAAGGGAACGGAGTAGATAACCCAGAAATAGACTCAAACACAAATGTACCCAACCTAGTTTTGACAAAAGTGTAAAGGCAGTTCAATGCAGGAAGCATAGCTTTTCAACTAACAGTGTTGGAGCAATTGGACATCCACAGGCAAAAAATGAATATTGACCTATAATTCAACATGTAAAATATGAAACTATAAATCTTTTAGGAAGAAAATCAAAGGAGAAAATCTTCAGGATCTAGAACTAGGTAAAGAGTTCTTAGACTTGCTCCCAAAAGGTATCATGATTCATTGAAGGAAAAATCGATAAATTGGACTTCATCAAAATTAAAACCATTTGCTCTCCTAAAGCCCATGTGAAGAGGATGAAAAGACAAGTTACAGACTGGGAGAAAATATTTGCAACTTACATATCCAACAACATGCTAGTATTTATAATAGATAAAGAACCCTCTAAACTTAATGTTAAAAAAGAGATCTCTTATTTTTTAATTGAAGTATAGTTGACTTACTTTTATAACTGCATGAAAATCAACAATTATCTCAAAATAAAAAGTTTAATTAAAAACTCCACATCTTCAGAGCATCCTTTTTTTGTGTGTGTGTGATCCTCCAGACTAACGTTCTTGTTGAACTCTGAACTTTTCCTTTGGAGCGTCTGTCCTGATTTTGTAGTTATTTGAGTGGTTGTTAGTTTAATGTCTGTCTTTCCTAACTGGGCTGCAAGCTGTATACTATTGTCTCTCCAGTGCTGAAACAACTCCCAATAAATATTAATTGAATGAATAAGCGTGCCTTGCAGAATTATTGAAGGGTTTGAAATTGCTTTGTATTTGGCAAATACTTTAAATCCATGCCTCCCCACTTTCTTTTTTTTTGAAAAAATGAACACCTTATCCTCTTCCCAGGACCCCCTTCATCCTTTGATCCTCTTGGCTAAAGTATCATCAACAGCCTCTGTACAACATCTGCCGTTTCTCCAGACTCTCCAAGTTGGACAGCTGCCGAGAATATCTGCCCTCTTGGCCTCCTCTGGGCTGAATTTACCCAGTAATTAGTCTGATTACTCTGTGTTGAAATTTTAGAAAGACAGCATGCTGCTGTTATTATTCAATGCATAACAACATCTAAATTGATCCAGTGCTCGGTGAAAATGACATTTCTTGGCCCATTTATAACAGCCTATGCAAACATTTTGACTTCTTACTAAAAACAATTCAAGTGCCTTCAACTTCTCAAATGACAAGTTATTTTCAGAAAATATGTTGAGGGGAATCTCTGTGACGGCTAAAGCTTTGTAACAAAGTGACTTATTTGACAGGAAAAGTTAGTTTTAGATTTCTGTTTGAATTCCAAGCAATGCTTACCTGAGAAAGAAAGGATGGCTTGGGAAGTTACAGGCAGGCAGCAATCAATTCCTGTTTGCTGTTTTTGAACCAGTCTGGTTGTTGAAGAAGTCAGCAGGATTCTCTTGTGCAGTCTGACTTTTCACAGCATTATGGAAGCAGATATATATTCTCAAGACAACAAATAAATCCTGCTTTATGACTGCAGAAATATTATATAATCAATGCAAGAGACTTAGAAAATAATTAAAAACAAATCCTCTCCCCAGTATCAATGCCAAGAGATAATCACTCTTTTTAAGTTTAAAATGTTGATTAATTTTAGCCTTTGAAGAAAGTTGCAAATATAGTTGTGATAGGAAAATGGTCCCCCGAAGATATCCTAGTCCTAATCTCAGAAGCCTCTGAATGTATTATTTTGGATGGCAAGGGAGACTTTGCCAATGTATTTAAGGTTACAAAACTTACAGAGAGTAGCCTGGAATAGCTAGGTGAGTCCAATCTAATCACATGACTCCTTAAAAGCAGAAAACTCTCTCTTGCTAAAGTCAGAGAGATTTAAAGCATGAGGACTCCAAAAAACTAAAAATAGACTTACCATATGATCCAGCAATCCCACTCCTGGGCATATATCCAGAAGGAACTCTAATTCTAAAAGATACATGCACCCCAGTGTTCATAACAGCACTATATGCAATAGCCAAGACATGGAAACAACCTAAATGTCCATCGACAGATGGCTGGATAAAGAAGCTGTGGTATATTTATAAATGGAATACTACTCAGCCATAAAAAGAATAAAATAATGCCATTTGTAGCAACATGAATGGACCTGGAGATCATCATTCTAAGTGACATAAGCCAGAAAGAGAAAGAAAAATACCAGATGATATCACTTATATGTAGAAAGTTAAAAAATAAATGGAAAAAAACACTAATAAACTCATCTACAAAACAGACTCACAGACATAGAAAACAAACTATGGTTACCTGGGGGAAAATGGGTGGGAGAGGATAATTGGGAATTCAAGACTTGCAAATACTAACTACTAATATATAAAATAGATTAACAACAAATTTCTTCTGGCATGTCATGGCACAACGAACTGTATTCAATATCTTATAGTAACCTATGTTGAAAAAGAAGATGAAAATGAACATATGTATATATATGTGTGACTGAAACAATATGCTGTACACCAGAAATTGACACATTGTAAACTGACTGTACTGCAATTAAAAAAAAAAGCATGAGAACTCAATGCAATTTTGCTAGCTGTGAGATGGAAGGAGCCGTGTGCAGGGGTGGGAGACAGAGGCCTCTAGAAGATAAGGGTGGCCCCTGGCTACAGCCAGCTAGGAAGTGGAACATTCCTCCTGCAGCTTCAAGGAGCTGATCCTCCCAACAACCATGCTAGAGTGAGCTTGCTAGAGGACCCTGAATCCCAGATGAGAACCACAACCTCCATGGATACCTTGATTTTAACCTGGTGAGACCCTGAGCAGAGAATCTAGTCATGCCGTGCACGACTTCTGACCTATGGACCTGTGGGATTATAACTGGGTGGTGTTGTAAGCCGCTCAGTTTGTGGTGATTTGCTGTGCAGCAATAGAAAACTAAGACAACATTACAAAGAGTTCTTGAATATTCCTCACTCAGCTTCCAATAATGTTAACATTTTATGTATCACAGAACAATGAACAAAACAGGACTTTGACATTGGTACAATACCACCAGCCAAACAACAGACTTTATTTGAATTTTACCAGTGTTTCTTTAGGAGGATTAATAAAATGGTCACACGTAGGCTAACAGACTGTTTATTCTTATGCTTGCCCTTAAAAGGGTCAACTGACCTGACTGGTTGCTGCTCATAGTTCCAGGCCTATTGTTGAAACTAAAGCTGTTGATCTTACTGATTCTACTTTATTCCAGTAATTGAATGTAATAATCAAGCTTGGTCTCTGATTCCTTCTCCAAGGAGAAGTTCACAGGACTGTAACCTTACAAAATAGCCTGAATTAGCAAGAAGACCACACCTTGAGTGCTTCCAAGATAAAGAGATCTAACTTCTGGCCTCTGTAGAACTGGTCACCTGGAGGCATCATGTCACCATTCTAAGTCTTCTGATGAGAAAATGATTCTGTTGCTTCTTATTAATGCTTTATTGTTTGATCTATGGCTATATAACCACCCCACCCCATCTCCAAGGGGGGTTCACAGTTTTGAAGTCACCAGCCTGTTGTAAGTCCCCTTTGTCCCACAAAGCAATAAAATTGCATCTTTTCTTCTAAGCTCCAAGACCTTGTCTCTGGGTTATTTGGCTTATCAGGGACAGGGGCCAGTCTTTCGGCAACATTTCTACCAACGGTCTTTTGCTGTTCCAGGATCCAATCTAAGATTAAACAGTGCATTTAATCATGTCTCCTTAGTCTCTTCCAATCTGTGACAGTTCCCCAGTCTTTCATGACCCTGACACTTCTCAAGAGTACTGACTAGTTATTTTGTAGACTATAACTTGATTGGAGTTTGTTACATATTCCTACATGACTGCAGTGAAATATGTACTGTTGGCAAGAGTACCACAGAGATGGGCTTTTCCCCCTGCGTCATATCCAAGGGTTCATGATCTCGATATGTCTTATTAATGGCTTTATTAACCTTGATCACTTGGTTATGGTGGTGACTGCTAGGTTTCTCTGCTATAAAGTTACTATCTTTCCTTTTGTATTAGTAAATATCTTTGAATCTATGAAAACATTGTTTCTCTTTAAACACTTGCCCACTAGTTTTAGCATCCATTGGTCAGTTTTGCCAGCAATGAGGAGGGGATGGAAGGACTCTTAATAGTTTAATCAATATCCTTCCATCTCCCTCCCATGTTTGGTTAATATGTGTTTGTATAATATATATAACTATATATAAAATAAATAGGATATATTTATTACAGGTAATAATAATAATGCTATTTCGTAACTAGTTGTTTACCTAGCAGTGTATCATGAACATTTTCCCTTATCACTAAATATTTATTATTATTTATTTATTTATTTTTGGGGGGAGGGGAGGTAATTAGGTTTCTTTGTGTATTTTTAAATTAATTTTTATTTTATTTTATTTTTTAGTGGAGGTACTGGGGATTAAACTCAGGACCATGTGCAGGCTAAGCGCATACTCTACTACTGAGCTATACCTCTCCCATTAAATATTTTTTAGAACATGAGTTCCAAAAGTAGTTAATAGCATTTTATTTTATGGTTCCATTATTTTTCTAGCCAGTTTACAATTTTTGGATGATTGCTTTAAATTATTTTCTATTGTTATAGGGCACTGTGGATATCAGTATATACACATCTTTGCACACGTTTCTGTATTTCCTAAGAATAGTTTTCTTAAAGTCAAATTGCTGGCTCAAAAGGTTTGCACATTTTTAAAACATTTAATACACACTGTAAACTTCCTTTACTCTGACCAGAAATGCAGATGCATAGCAGATTCTTCCATTCGTCCTATTTTCAGTAGTGTTTAATGTCAGGGTTTTCAGCATTCTTGATTGTGGTGTAATCGTTTAATGATAATTATATTCCCACAAAGCCAGGCTTCCGTTTTCAGAACCAGTAACTGTGGGTGGAGACACAGGCAACAGCAGTGGAGTGCTGGGGGTGAGAGGGGGGAGGTCAGTTCAGTCTGAAGCTGGAGTTTTCCCTGAGTAAGCACAAGCTCACAGTCAGTGGGCTGCCCATTGGGACTGGCTGCTCTGTAGTCCTCCGTATTTGGTGGTGTCAGAATCACCCGAGAGGTTTGTTAAAATGTAGATTTCTGGATTCAAGTCCAGATTTGAAGATCAGAATCCTCGAGGGAGTGTCCCAGGTATCTGCATTTTAAACAGTCTCATCAGGAAGTTAATACCTCTAGGCACCAACAGGTCATGAGACTGACCTAAGTGAGCTGGTTAGAAACAGAGCTGAAGTTCATATCATAGCCTGGTCCAGACCACAATCTCATTATAGCTGACCAAGCCCACTGCAGAACTGGGATGAAAACTCAGGAGTGCTGGTTCCTGGTCCATTGTAGTTGCCAGTGATCCACAGCATCTTCAGATATATTTAACACAATCCTAGAGTATGGATGTGTGGAGTGGGAGTGGGGGTCAGGATCCTCTGAGTTCCAGGTTCTTGGTCTAGTGTAGTTTCTGTCTGCAGGTGTATATACAGACAGACATACAATCTTGGTGTATGTATACGGTTGGGGGTAAGGGGGTGGAGTAGGATACATATAGTCCTTGGCTTTTAGAATGCCTTGGTTCCCTAACTCAACACCAGCCAGGGTGGAGAAAATCCACTCAGAAACATTATATTTATGGAAGCTCTTCATACGTCATTCATGAGTGGGCTGTAGAGACCAGGCTGGTGTGGAGGAAATGAACCTTCCTGATTAAGGATAAAAGCTGCATTCATTATCTGCTCCTGAATTTCCTGGTTGTTATATAGTTTTTTTTTAATGCCAACATAAAGCATTTTAAGGTATAATATCTAAAATGTACTTGGCATTAAATCTTAGTTCTGCTCTTAGCATACTTTATAGGGAACATGGGACATGATTCATTCATACAGGTTATTAGGCTCAATTCCTTAAAAGAGACTAGCTTCTTAAAGTAATGGGTTTGATGTGTATAAGGACCATTTTAGTATAAGTGCCTCCTAAATTATGCAGTTGAGAGCAGAGAGAGTGGGGACTATAGTGTAAATACTTTATGTAAAGCATGTTCATCACTTCTGTTATCTCATGTAAAGACTATGTATCTACATTAAATATAATGCATAAACACATAAGAACCCTTTTTATTAGATATGTGTACTGACAGCAGCAGATCCTTAAAATGGTTTCTCTGGATTCAGAGTTGAGGAAAGAAAGCAATCAGTTTTTCCTGGATGGATCCTTAACTGCTTCTCTCTTTTCCTGAAAGTTCATATAAGGTCTTTTTTCATTCTCACTTTCAACAGTCAAAGAAAACCTGTGTACTTTACACCATTGCATCTATACAATGACCGCGTCCCTGTGTGTTTACTTTGCCTACCCTCCTGTTACTCTGGGTATCACCTTCCTTTGCCTTCTGAAGCACCTTGCTCCAGCAGTTTTCTCCTTTTCTGTATCATCGAGTTTTCCCTATGCACTGGACCATTCACATCAGCATATAAATTTGCTATAATATCACTCATTTTAAGACCAAAAAACCCTTCTTTACCCTAAATCCTTCCCTAGTGATGACTTATTTCTTTTCTCCTTTTATAGCAAAACTCCTTGAGAAAATTGTCATCTTTTTTCTTGAATAGAAGTCAAATCATGTTCAAAACTCACCAGTGGTATCTTTGAGTAAAGCCAAAGTCTTTTCAATGGTCTACAAGACCCCACATGATCTGGCTCCCTCCTATCTCCCTGACCTTCATCTCTTCTCCCTTTATCGTAACATTAGAACTGACAATAGGCTGAATAAAATGAACACAGCCCTACTATGCACTGAATAAGGGACTGAAGATCTTTAGCCAGATTGCTAATGAGCTTGCTTCATCACTACTCACCCTGTGAGTGAAAGTATTGAATGATGTGCAAAGTTAAAAAAAATTGTCCCCCCCCACCAACCATAATTTCTAGGCAATGTCTTGTGGAACCCTGGGGTCTCACAAATCCCCAGTTGAGAAACCCGATTTAGTCCTCTTTTCTTGCCCTCTTCGGATTAATCAATCTCTTTCTTTTTTTTAAATTGAAGTATAGTTGGTTTACAATATTGTGTTAATTTCTGGTGTACAGCATTGTGATTCAGTTTTATTTTTATATATTTATATATATATATTCCTTTTCATATTCTTTTTCATTATAGGCTACTACAAAGTATTGAATATAGTTCCCTGTGCTATACAGTAGGACCTTGTTGTTTATCTATTTTATACATGGTAGTTAGCATCTACAAATCCTGAACTTTCAGTTTATCCCTCCCCACCCCCTTTCTCCTCAGTAACCATAAGTCTGTTTTCTATGTTTGTGAGTCTGTCTCTACTTTGCAAATAAGTTCATTTGTGTCTTTTTTTTTTAAGATTCCAAATATAAGTGATATCATGGTATTTTTCTTTCTCTTTCTGGCTTATTTCACTTAGTATGATGATCTCCAGGTCCATCCATGTTGTTGCAAATGGCATTATTTTATTATTTTTTGTGGCTGAGTATTATTCCATTGTATATATATACCACAACATCTTTATCCAGGCATCTGTTGATGGACATTTAAAGAAGGTTGCTTCCATGTCTTGGCTGTTGTAAATAGGGATTAATCAATTTCTTGATTATTTTTCTGCTTTGTTATCTCCATAGATAAACATTCTTATAGCAATCTTTTAATAATTCCTCTACTATGCATGCTTACTTATTACAGTTATTGTATATTTCTTTAAATTAGTGCTTTTACCACTATCTAAACAATTCAAGAACCTTACCTCAATTTTTAATACCCTCCTGCCTTTTTAGTTTTTGCTAATGTTGTCATATGTTTTACTTTGATATGTATTACACATTTTATAAAACATTTAAAATAGGAAATGTTCTTTTATATTTATCCTATATTTATTATGTCTCATTCTTCATTCTTTCATTTTTTTTTCTTTCAGCTCTTTAAAGATGTTATCTATTTTCTCTGGCTTCCTTAGTGTCTCTTGAAAAACACGCAGTCATCCCAGGGACTTCTGTCTATGGCTCATTGGCCTGACCTGTGTGAAATGGTCACCTCTGGCTTCAAGGCTGGGCATTCTAGTCTTTCCGTATACCTAGCCTCTACTGTAGAGCAAGATAAGGCAGAAGGGAGTTGGACTCAGTGCTCTTGAAGTAAATGACAGTATATGAGTATTGTATTACTTGGTAACAGAAGGAATGTAGTCAAGAGGCATTGTCTGGGAATAATCTATGAAATGTGGTGGCTGTTGGATGTTGGGGAAAAATTAAAGGATAACTTTAAGGTTTGTGGACTGAGTAACTGAGAAAGTAATGGTAAAATTCACAGAAATACGAATGTCCTTATTTTAGGAAAAGGGTGAGTTTGGTTAATATATTATGTATAAATATATATAGATCTGGGATAGTATTCCTTTGTTAGTTTGTCTGTGTTGCAGAAAGCTCCCATTCTGTGCCTCTCTTTTAACTTTGTTTATGCTACTTCTCTTATACAGAACTGTAAATTCTAATATAATCACACCCCGCAGTCTTTTCCTTTATGGTTTGTAGTTTCACCTACCCTTATTACAAACAAGTTTACCTTGAGGCCATGGAACTATTTTCCTATATTTCCTTCTGAAAGTTTAATGTAGTGCTTTTCACATTTAGAACTTTAATTCACCTGAAAAATTAATTTTCTATATGATGTGAGGTAGAGATACTTTTTTTTATTGTTTTCCATGTCGGTTATCAGTTGTCCCTATGCCATTTATTAAATAGTGGCTTCTTTTCTTCACAGATTTTTAATGCCTCTCTATCATTTGTCAAACTCACACATATGTTTAAGTCTTGTGCTTTTTTTAAAAACTGTATTCCATTGGTCTACTGCTTCAGTAGCACAATGTCTTAATTATATTTAAACTTAAGTCTTGGTTTCTGGGTGTTCTTGTTCTTCAATAATTTGCCTATTCTTGGCCTTTGCTGTTCCATATGGATTTTAGAATCAGCTTATCAAGTTCCATGAACATTTCTTTTGGGATTTTTATTTAGATTGCATTGAATTTATATATTAGATTGGAGAATCACCTTATTTTGGTTATAGTATTAAGTATTCCCATCCATGAATGTGACGTATATTTTCCAATCATTTAGGTTTTCATTCAGTCACATCTTTCAATAGCATCTTATATTTTTCTCCATGGAAGCCTTGCACATATTTTGTTAGATTTTAAAAATATTTTTATTGCTATTATAAAGTGATATTTTTTAAGTGAAAATTTCTGATTATTGTAGGCACATAAGGATGAAATTGATTTTTGTATACTGATTTTATGTGTAATACAACTTTGCTGAATTCTTATTCTAATAATTTATCAGTAGATATTTTTGGATTTACTATCTAGATTTTACCACATACGATTAATGACAGTTTTGAGTCTTCTTTTTCAGTCTTAATTCCTCTTATTTATTTCCCATGTTTTCCTCTGATGACTACCCTCTCCCTTTCTAGTACAGTGCTGAACTGAGATGAGGATGCATGTATCTTTGTTGTTAATTATAAGGGAATTCTAATATTTCAATATAGTATTTCGTCTGCAGTAGGATTTTGGCAGATTTATTTTGTATTCCCAGGTTACTAGAAATTTTTGTTATAAAAGGGTCTTGAATTTTACCAAATGCTTTTGTGTGTGTGCACGTGTGTGCGTGTTGCACACACCCACAGAATCTTTGAATCATGCCTTTTATCCTTCAGTCTGTTATGTGGAGAAATATGTGACTTTAGTTTTTATTTTTAAAACTATATTCCTGGATTTGGTTTGCTAGTATTTTATGAGATTGACCGAGAATTTCCTTTCTCATACTGCCTTCTCTTGTGTTCTATCAAAATTATTCTAGTTTCATAAAATAGGCTAAGTAGTGATTGCTCTTTGTTTTTTAAACAGAAGAGTTTTATAAAGTTAGAATAGTTAATTCCTTGACTGGTAGAATTTACCTTCAGAACTATTTTGGACATTTCTTTCTTTTTCTTTTTCCTTTGTGGGCTTGATTTTAATGACTGATTAAACTTTCTGTAATAGCTATAGGACTGTGTACATTTTCTTTTTCTCTCTGGGTAAGTTCTATTTCCCTGTGAAATGATCGATTTCATGTAATTTCCAGATATATTGGTATTAAATTGTAGATAATGGTCTCTCTGAAGCTTTTGAATCTTTGCTTTTTTCCTAATATGATTTGTGCCTGTTACTTTTTTTGGGTTAATTATCAGAATTTTGTTCATTTGATCAATACATGACTGAACCCAGCTGAGGGCTCTGTATAAACATTTAAGATCCTTTAAATGTGGAGATCAACTCACCTTGTAGCTGCCCAATACAAGCCTTGTATGTAAGTTCCCTTATTCATGAAACCTGCCACCTACCAATCTGGAGAGGTCTGCCCCTTTCTTCTGCCACCCCTTGCCCTCTGTGTACAGGGGCCAGTTTGTGATCCAACACTGTTTAAGTGTTTTGCCCATTTCCAACTGAGTTTATCTTTTTATTATCGATCTGTGGCTCTTTCACATACATTCTGGAGATGAGTCCTTTGTCAAGTATTCTGTGTTATACATTTTTTTCTTCCAGTCTGAATTTGTTTTTTCTTTCTCTTAATGGTGACTTTTGAACAGTAGATGTAATTCATTTTGATGATATCCAGTTTATCAATTACTTTATATTTAGTGTTTCCTGTATCTGTTTAGGAAATCTTTACCTATCCCAAGTTTGCAAGAATTCACCTATTTTTCCTAGAGGCTATCTAGTTATAACTTAAATTTTGTTTTATAATCAACCTATTTTACCTGAAAATGTCTTTATTTCAACTTCATTCTTTAAGGATTCTTTCTCTGGATATTAAATTCTGGATTGGCAGGTCTTTTTTCTTTCTTTTAGCACTTTAAAGATCTTACCTCTCTGTCTTCTGATCTCTGTATTTTTTTTTCTGACCTCTGTAGTTTCTGATGAGACGTCAGTGGTAATTTGAATTATTGTTCCACTATTTCCTGGCTGCTTTCAAGATTCTCTCTTTATTCCTGGTTTTACCAGTTTGATCTTGATATGTATAGAGGTGTTTTTTTATTTTGTCTTGTATTTATTCTACTTGTGCTGAACTTCTTGAATATGTGAACTTCTCTCTTTTACCAAATTCGGGAAAGTTTCACCCATTATTTCTTCAGATATTTATTTTGACTCTTTCTCTTTGCCTCTGGTACTCCAATTACACATATGCTAGACTCTTTTTAATTATTCCACAAGCCCAGAGCCCCTGCACATGTGCCTCAGAGAGTCTGCCAATTCTCCTGTCCTGTCTCCAATTTTTTTCCCTGTTAATGGAGGCACTGGGGATTGAACCTAGGACCTTGTGCATGCCAAGCATGTGCTCTACCACTGAGCTATATCCCCTACCATGTCTCCCATTTTTTTTCAGACATACTTGGTAAAGGCCCAAGGAGCAAAGTTGGCCATTGGTACAGACTCTGTGTATGGTTGCTGTTAGGGGTTCTAAACCATCATGCTAACCTTTGTTTAATTTTGGGAATTCATTAAAAGTTCAGTACTTTTCTTACCCATCTGTGGTGGCCTCCTCTGCCTCCCTCTGCTGTACCATGGAAGAAGGCAGTCATGCTTGTCTTTTTAAAATTTTATTTCATTCAGTTTCATTGCATCCTCGTTTCTCTGATATACCTGAAAAGACTATTATTTTGTGGCTAACCACCTTTTCTTGCTATTAGGGTGGAAGCAGCATTCTCGTCTAACTTTCTACATCCTGAGTGGAGGTAGAAATATTCTACTGGTTTTGACATGCTATATTTATTTAAATTAAAAAATTATTTTTCCATTCTGAAAACTTTCTAATTTCCATGATGATTTTTTCCTCTGACTTCTGTGTGTTTCTGGTATCTTTAAATTTCTAAGTCTACAGCTCTTAAAAATTAACTATTTTTTAAACAAGATTACATTGTATAGCACAGGGAGATATACACAAAATGTTATGATAAATCACAGAGAAAAAAATGTGACAATGAGTATGTATATGTCCATGAATGACTGAAAAATTGTGAACACTGGAATTTGACACAACACTGTAAAATGATTATGAATCAATAAAAAATGTAAAAAAAAATTTAACTATTTTTATTATTGATTCCTAACTTAATTACATTTGGTGAGATTAAGCCTAGTATGCTTTGGAGTGTTTAATATTTATCATGATTTGCCTTATATCTTTGAATGGTCAGTTTTTATAAATGGTGCATGTGAATAAAAAGTGTGTATTATTTAGTTATTGATTCATTAGCTCAAGCGGTTGTTCAAATGTTCTTTCTAAACCTTTGTTAATTTTTGTCCCCTTGATGATAAATTACTGAGAGACACATGTTAAAATCTCTTACTATGATTGTGGATTCACCAGTTGCCCCTTGTAATTCTTTGATTTTTGCCTTGTATGTTGTAAGCCACATAATTAGGTGTGTACAAGCTTAAAACTGTACCTTTTGTTATTGTATGGTGACCCACTTTAATCTCATAAAGTGTTTTTTGCCTTCAAGGTTATTCAACTTTAGTTTATGCTTCTCATTCTGGTTTCCTCTTTGTCTCTGGTATGTAGGAATTTCCCTTTTTTTCTGTTGAATTCCGTGATACATTAAACTCCCCCCTCCCATTTTGTCTAGCTTGTTAGTGTGTTTGTGTGTGTGTGTGTTTGGTTGCAGTTGCTGCGTGAAGTCTCTTTACTCTCCAGTCCTGCTGTCCATCAGGGTTTCTCCAGCCTATCTCTTCAGCATGCCCTTTAACCTTCTTTTCCCAGCACGAACTGCTCTGACTTCATGTCCCCATTCACATTCCCCAGCATGGACCCTGACTGGTCTCGCTTATCCGTTTGCTCCAGATCCACTGGCCTACTTACAAGTTAGCTGACCCTGGGATTCATGCTCATCCCAATCCAGTGGGGTCTGTGTGCTGGACAGTTTTGCACACAGAGGGTGGTGGAACAGCACACTGGCCAATTTGGCCCCTCTGTCTGTGGGCTGTTAGTGAACTGGTCCTTGTTTGGTTGTCAGCTTCAGCTTCTGTAGCAAGGAGCGTCCTGGCCAGAATCTGCTGCCCCAATGCAGTGCAGCACAGTGCCTCACTGAATTGCTCAGCCCTGTCTGGAAGCCAGGGATGTTTGCTAGGCTCTGAGGAAGGCTTGAGATTCCTGTCTAGGGAGTACTGATCCATACCCTCACCTCTCAAAACAGCTCAGTGTTCATCAGCAGACCTTCTCCCCCATCACTCCAGTCATCTGCCCCAAAGTCCCTTTTATCCTAGATAAAAAGTCATGTTGGAAAATGGTCCTAAAACTGGCTTCTGGGTAAAGTCTTATAAAGCAGAGCATGGAAAGCAGGCTCTTATGATTTTTTTTTAATGTAAGAGACATCCAACCTGTCTGGGACCAGTGATGTCTTTAGTCTTGTTTCATAGCCATTTCTGATCTTGAGGACCTGTCCAAGTGTAGGGAGGCTTCGCCACTGAAGCAGCAGGATCTGGTACTGGCTTCAGCACTAGGAACCTCTGGGAGCAAGTCATGGATGTTCACCTCCTTGACCTGTTCATCAGCATCCTTGCTGAGTGAGACGGGAGAGTCACTAATCTCGAAGGCCACAGCGATGGATTATCAGAGCTGGAAGGAATCTCAGGAATCTCCTCCAACCCTCTCACTTCCCATGACATAACTGTGCTCCAGAGAGGGGAAGGGGCCAGCCCAAAGTCTCCCACAGCTGGGGGCCGAGGTGGGACAAGGGCCCTGGTACCTTGACCTTCCCAGTCCAGGGCCTTCTTCCTTGTGTCACACTCTCCTCAAAGGCAGAGCACTGAATCATGCTTGAAGTTTAAATAGGGTTTTGACAGAGTTGATTTAGAATCTGCAATGACAGGAGTGTCTAGTAATTAAAGCGTAGGAGGAGCTGTGGTCCCTTGATGTGTAATTGTAGATGGGAATAAATGACCTGAGCCGGGGGAGTGGGTGGGGCATGGGATCTGGGCACAGGACCTTTGAGCTGTGCGGGAAATTCTAAATGCTGCTTTACGCCTTGTGTAGTGTCACCCTGCTCAGAGTAGGCACCGTGTTACCCCCACCTTGTTTTCAGGGTTTCCATCTTCCCTTCTTTCTTCAATCCATGCCCACCTTCCTCTCATCTGCCACTGCTTTCTTATGTACCATTAACCCCTCGTTTCTGCGATCTTTGTTTCTCTCCCTACTAACCTCTGACATAAAGTATTAATTTTTGGCATTTTTTTCCCTTTCTTTGAAGTGCTCCTTCTGGCTACAAAAACTTCCAATTAAGTTTTTTAAATAAAAGATAGAAGTTAAAAGCAGCTGCTGCCTGGGGTTAGCAGGATGGAAACTTGTAGTTGCTTGAAGCTGTACTTCAAAAAGAGAAAACTCAATTTTAAAAGGGTAGAATTTTATTCATATAATGCATTGTGTTCAAAAAACGACTCTGTGGATACTGTAGGCTGGAGAGGAGTCAGACGGCAGGTCACTTGTTCTGTTGCATTTATTTACAGAATATTCTTTTTCTCCGTAATGTTTTCCTTCTAAACAAAAGGGAAAATTTTTGAGCAGCTGGATCCTTGTTTATTCTGTTCTCAGCAACATTAATTAATGTACTATTGAGATTCTCATCTTCATTAACTAAAGAACTTTTACCAAGTTCTTGCATAGATTTACTTTTATGTGCTATTGCACACATACAATAGAATATTTGAATGTATCTCAGAGTTCCTCTGGAGCAATTTCTCTTATGCCTAAATTCCACTTAAAATTGACTGCCCAGGAGGGAAGGGTATAGCTTAGTGGTAGAGTACATGCCTACCATGCATGAGGTCCTGGGTTCAATCCCCAGTACCTGCATTTAAATAAATAAACCTAATTATCCCCCCAACCAAAAAAAAAAAAAAAAAGACTACCTAGAAAATGTGGGTGTATTCTGAGAAGGATCAGGGAGGTGAGGAGTCAGTGGCTGAGGGTTGCTCACTTTTACGCAGGCAGCCTCCTTTATGTGCAGGTGTCCAGGATGCTTTGAATGCTCTTAGTTGCCAGGAGGAAACATTCACCCAAGCTTCCCCTTCCCTCTGGCTCAGGGCTATTCTAGCCAGGAAGTTCTAGCTATGCATTTAATTCAGCATTCGAAGGCCCCAGCAAATCAAAGTGCAGCTTCCTAGAAAAACTGGAGCTGACCGGCAGCATGGACAAGAGAGAAATCTGAAAAATCATTTTCCACCGCATTTTCATCCTAAATCCAAGGGAAGTTAAGGAGGTGACAAATAAACAATCATCACCTAATGCAGTGTTTTTCAAACTACAGGCTGTTACTTGTTGGTGTATTGTGAAATCAACTTAAAGTCTTATGAATTGCATTAAAAAAAAAAGGAGTGAATGGGGAAAGTTATAGCTCAGTGGTAGAGTGTGTGCTTAGCATGCTCGAGGTCCTGGGTTTAATCCCCAGTATCTCCATTAAAAAAAAAGAAAAGAAAATTTAAAAAAAAAGGAGTGAATAGGAAATAGAAATATGTGGCCAGGTGATGGCTAAGTATTGCTTCAGTGAATCTTTATATATGTGTCTCTGTACACACACACACAGAGGAACATATAACAAAGTGTATTTCCTACCTGGAGACTGATGTGAAGGAAGGTCCCAGAAGCAGACTGGCTTAAAGGGTGCGGAGCTCCTCCTGTGTGCCAAGCCCACTGTCTGTGCAGGATTCCACGTTTACCACGGAAGCCCCACTCTTTACCTGTGGTCTGCAAGTCCTACTGACATTGTGCTTTTTGAGGGATACTGTCATCTTTTCCTAATTTCCTTACCTGTGTGCTGAACATTACCATTCTTTTCTAGATCACCCTCTGGAGTTCCAAGCCCATCCATCTTTCTCCATGTCCATATCCATCCTCTCTAGTCGAGCTTTGTCATCTGTCATCTGGGAGATTGCCTCTTGGGAGGATTTTGGGAGCTGATCAAGGGAAATAATATAGCAAAGTGACAGTAGCACACACAAGCTTTATTGGGCGATGCTGTGACAGTTCCCAGCTGAGAAAGTCCCTCTCAGCAGGAGTCTGTCCAGAGGCCAGAGCCTGGGGGCTGCTGATCAGAAGGGGAGGAGGGCAGGGAACTTCTGGTGGGGAGAGGGGCCTTATGTCTGGGTGCTGTCCCTCAGCAGCACAGCGAGGAGTCTCTAGGTCAGGTGCTCTGAAGGACAGTAGTGGCTTGAAGTCTTGTAACCACATCTTTGCCTAATCAATGAACTTCAGGTGCAGAGTGTAGTTTAGTGGACTGTGCAAGGTAGAGAGGACCTAACTGGCTAAAAATCTGTTTGTTTGGGCTATTTTTAAATAACTCATATGTAAAAATTTGAGCTTGGTGCCAGCGAGCTCTTGAGCTAAGAGTCTCAGCCTGCAGTGAAGAAATAACCTAGGGGCCAACAGACAGAGGCCATCTTGGGCTCATTCGTGTTAACACCCCCTCAGTCCATTCTCCACATGGAAACCAGAGCCGTCTTCTAAAAATGCAAATCAGGCCTTGTCACTCCACTGCTTTCTTATTGTTTCCATTTGCCTGTTAACCTTTGCTTATCCCTTTATTTTTCAGCCTTTCTCAGTCATTTCTGTTCATGTGTGTCTCTTCTATACAGCATGTAGGTGAGTTTTGCTTTGTGAGCCAAATTGGAAATATTCTTCTTTTAATAAATTAGATAATCTCCTCAATGGGCTTAATCCCATTCACATTAATTAGTGGTCTCAACTCTGTCATATTATTTTATAATTAGTATTATATTTGCTGTATTTCCTTCTCTACTTGCTGTTTTTTTTGCATTTGTTTGGATATTTAGAAAGGTTGATATTTTGGGTGTAGGCATTACCTCTGTGCTTAATCTTATT
Organism: Vicugna pacos; assembly: GCF_048564905.1. Taxonomy (NCBI): domain Eukaryota; kingdom Metazoa; phylum Chordata; class Mammalia; order Artiodactyla; family Camelidae; genus Vicugna; species Vicugna pacos. The sequence continues at coordinate 16,513,816 of NC_132995.1, forward strand.
TAACCTTGTAATATCAGGTTTGTTAGTTTTTTTTTAAGGATTTATTGACATGCAGTTTACATATCACATGATTCCCTCATTTAAATTAAGTAATTGAGTGGTTTTTAGTATATTCACAGATATGTGCAACCATCATCACAGTCTATATTAAAACATTTTCATCATCTTAAAGGAATCCTGTATCCTTTAGCTTTCACTCCCACCCCTCCAGCCTCATTTCACAGCCCCAGCCCTGGGCAACTCCTAATTCACTTTCTGTCTCTATTGATTTTTCTGCTCTGAATGTTTCATCTGAATGGAATCATATAATACGTAGTCCTTTGTGACTGGCTTCTTTCATTCAGCATAGTATTTCAAGGTTTATCCATGTTCTGGCATATGACAGTACTTCATTCCTTTTAATGGTCAAATAATATTCCATTATGTGGATACACTTCATTTTGTTTATTCATTTGTAAGTTGATGGAAATGTGGGTTGTTTCTACCTTTTGGCTCTTACGAATAATGCTGTTATAAGCATTTGTGGATAAGTTGAGATATATATTTTCATTACTCTTGAGTATATGCCTAGGAATTGCTAGGTCATGTGGTAGGTGGGTGGTCTATATTAAACATTTTGAGAAACTACCACTGTTTTCCAAGGTGACTGAACCATTTTACATTCTCACCAGCAGTGTACAAAGGTTCTGATTTCCCTATATCTTCACAAATGTTTGTTATTATTGTATATCTTTTTGATTATAGCTACCCTAGTGGGTGTTAAATGGTATCTCATTGTGGTTCAAAAAATTTTTTTTAATTGAAGTATAGTCAGTTACAATGTGTCAATTTCTGATGTACAGCACAATGTCCCAGTCATGTATACACATACATATAGTTGTTTTCATATTCTTTTTCATTGAATGTTATTACAAGATATTGAATATAGTTCTCTGTGCTATACAGAAGAAATTTTTTTCCATTGTTCTTTTGATTTGCATTTTCCTGATCACTAATGATGTTGAGCATCTTTTCATGTGCTTTTTGGTCATTTATATATCTTTTTTGAACAAATGACAATTCAAATTTTTGCTCATTTATAAATTTGGTTGTCTTCTTATTGAGTTGTAAGAGTTTTTTTAAAATATATTCTGGATACAAGTCCCTTATCATATTTGCAGATTATTTTTTCCTATTTCATGGATTGTCTTTTCACTTTCCTGATAGTATTCTTTTTTTTTTTTATTGAGGTATAGTCCATTTATAATGTTGTGTCAATTTCTGGTGTACAGCACAATTCTTCAGTCATACATGAATATACATACATTCATTTTCGTATTCTTTTTCACCATAAGCTACTACCAGATATTGAATATATTTCCCTGTGCTATACAGTATAAACTTGTTTATCTATTTTATATATACCAGTCAGTATCTGGAAATCTCTAACTCCAAGTCTATCCCTTCCGACCCCCAACCCCACTGGCAACCCCAAGTCTGTATTCTATGTCTGTGATTTTGTTTCTGTTTTATATATAGGTTCACTTGTCTTTTTTTTTTTTAAGATTCCACATATGAGTGATATCATATGGTATTTTTCTTTCTCTTTCTGGCTTACTTCACTTAGAATGAAATTCTCCAGGACCATCCCTGTTACTGCAAATGGCATTATTTTATCATTTTTTATAGCTGAGGAGTATTCCATTGTATAAATATACCACAACTTCTTTATCCAGTCATCTGTCGATGGACATTTAGGCTGTTTCCATGTCTTGGCTATTGTAAATAGTGCTGCTATGAACACTGGGGTGCAGGTGTCTTTTTGAATTAATATTGCCTCTGGATATATGCCCAGGAATGGGATTGCTGGGTCATATGGTAAGTCTATTCCTAGTCTTTTGAAGAATCTCCATACTGTTTTCTGCAATGGCTGCACCAAGCTGCATTCCCGCCTCTCCACAGCCTCTCCAGCATTTATCATTTGTGGACTTTTGAAGGATGGCCATTCTGACTGGTGTGAGGTGATACCTCATTGTAGTTTGGATATGCATTTTTCTGATAATTAGTGATATTGAGCATTTTTTCATGTGCTTATTGGCCTTTCGTATGTCTTCATTGGAGAATTGCTTGTTTAGGTCATCTTCCCATTTTTGGATTGGGTTGTTTGTTTTTTTCTTGTTAAGTCATATGAGCTGTTTATATATTCTGGAAATCAAGCCCTTGGCAGTCTCATCTTTTGCAAATATTTTCTCCCATTCCATAGGTTGTTTTGTTTTGCTTATGGTTTCCTTTGCTGTGCAAAAGCTTGTAAGTTTAATTAGGTCCCATTTGTTTATTTTTCACTTTTATTTCTGTTACTTGGGTACTGCCCTAGGAGAACATTGCTGAGATGTATGTGAGACAATGTTTTGCCTATGTTTTCGTCTAGGAGATTTATTGTGTCTTGTCTTATGTTTACGTCTTTAAGCCATTTTGAGTTTATTTATGTGTAAAGTGTAAGGAAGTGTTCTAGCTTCATTGATTTACATGCTGCTGTCCAGTTTTCCCAACACCATTTGCTGAAGAGACTGTCTTTATTCCATTGTATGTTTTTGCCTCCTTTGTCAAAGATTAATTGACCAAAAGTTTGTGTGTTTATTTCTGGGCTCTCTATTCTGTTCCATTGATCCATATGTCTGTATTTGTATCAATTATTTTATTTTTTATGTATAACTAGTTACTTTATATGCTCTCTGTGTCTTTATGTCCATCTGCCATATTCTGGGTAAATGTTTTTGATGTGTTTTCCAGTTTGTTTATTTTTCCTTCAGCTTTGTCTAATCTATTTAATCTGATTATCAACTTTAAATTTTTAATAACTATATTATCATATCTAGAAATTTCATTAAAAATCTACCTCATTTTGTAAAAAAATGGATTTCTCTTAAAAATCTCCTTAAATATTTAAAAACATGTTTATTTTATAGAGTCTACCTATTCTCCCTTGTAGTAACTTGTTTTCTTGTATAGTATGTAATTTTTTACTGTGAGCTTATCTTCAGTGGGAGTTGTGTTTTGAAAATCTCAGTGGTTTCATGTGTTTTGGACCTAGAAGTATTTCTGCTGAGTTATATCATATTTGCTTTCACAGAGTTTTTGAGTTCCAGTGATCCTAAAGCAGTTTGTATGCTAATTAATCATCTTAGGCTTCCCACATCATGCTGGAAGTGTAGCTTTGGACCCTGCATGTGTCTGTGGCACAGACGTAAAAATTATATTTCCTCAATTATTTTTTTCTCTTCATCACTCTTGGTTCAGGGTGGATTGCATGCTTCCATGATTCTCTTGGCTGAGAATGGATTGGGATCTTTTTCAGTCTACTTATCATGGAATGGGGATCTTTTGGAGGCCTTGGGTTTCATGCAGGGGAGCAAATTCCAGCCCTCTGTCTCAGGTGGCTCCTAAGGCCACATCGCCTATTCCCATGTGCCCTTAAAGCCTTTCTTGTATCTGAAAGTTACTTTTTCCAAGGCTATCTTTGAAATTCCTCTATTTTTGGTGCTTGGACATTTCGCTATTTATTTTGAGCTTTATTTCATGTAAAAACATTTAGATGTTTATTTTTTAAATGTTTTGTTCATTTACTTAACATAAATTTATTGGCACTTTCTTTGCATCCAGGTGCTATTCTGTCTACTGGGGATATGTAGTTGTGAGAAGAGTGACGTGATCATAGTCACACTTTAAAAAAAAGAATTAATTTTGGCTGCTTGTAGAAAATAGACCAGGAAAGCAGAAGTAAAAGCAAGAAGAAGAGTTTGGTCTATTATAATAAGCCAGGCAAGAGGTGATAATGGCTTGACCACGGTGGTAGTGAGGAGGAGAGAAGTGGTCAGATTCAGATTATAGTTTGAAGGTAGAGCCAACATGATTTGTTTTGCTTTCAGTGTTTAATCTAGAGTTTACAATGTATCTTTGATTTATCGCAGTTAACTTTGAAATACTGTACCACTTCACATATAAGGTAACAATCTTAAACCAATATGCTTATTTCCCCCTCTCATTTTTAGACTTTTTATTATTATGCATTTTACTTCTACACATTTTATAACTCCAAAATGTATTATTATTACTTTTATCTTTAAAGATCAGTTCAGTTTTAAAAATGGAAAAAAAAGTAAAAGTCTTTCATGTTACTCAAATATTTACAATTTCTGATTATCTCCACTCTGTCTTACCGATTTTAATTTCCATTAGGAATCATTTTCCTTCAGCCTGAAGAACCTCCTTTACTATTTTCCATGTTGTTGGTCTCTGGCAATCAATTATCTTGGCTTTTTTTGTGACTGAGAAAATATTTGTTTTTTCTTCTTTTTTGAATGATTCTTTTAGAGGGGTAATTTTTAATATTTTCTTTTTCTTCTTCTTTTTTTTTTAAAGCATTTAAAAGATGTTATTCCACTGTCTCCTGGCTTAGCATTGTTTCTGCAGACAAGTAGCTAAAAATTCTTATTTTTGTTTATCTGTCCCTAATGATTCTTTTTCTTTGGGAGACTCTTAATATTGTCTTACTGGCTTTCAGCAATTTGATCATGTTGATTCTTTGCATTGTTTCCATTGAGTTTTTTGTACTAAGGATTTGTTGAGTTTCGTGTATCTTTGGGTTTATAATTTCAGAAAATTTGGAAAAATTTTCACTGTTACTTCTTTTTTCTTTGGTCTACATTCCACCATTCAATTACACATATGTCAGAACACGTCATAACATCTCATAAGGTGACAAATGCTCTGTGAACTTTTTTTTGGCTTTCTTTATTTCTCTGAGCTTCAGTTTGGATAGTTTTACGGCTTTGTCTTTAAGTTCACTGATCCTTTCTCCTGCTGTATCTAGTCTGCTCTGGAGCCCACTCGGTAACCTTCCCCTTTCAGGTTTTGTACTTTTCATCTATAGATGTTCCATTTGGTTCTTTTACATTTTTTATCTTCATTGTTTTGAGGGTTTCCTTGAATCTTTGAGCATATTTGTAATGTCTTTTAAAAAAACCTTTGCTTATTTCATCCTCTTTATAATATGCAGGTCTGTTTCTACTGACTGATTTTTCTTCTGCTTCTAGGTGATATTTTCCTGCTTCATTGCATGTCTAGTAATTGTGTATCTAATGCTAGATGATGTGAATATTGCCCTGTTTAGTATTTGGATTTTGTTGTATTTCTTTTAACTTTGTGTTTTGTTTTGGAAGATGAATGATTAATTTGATCTTGTTGAATCTTAACTTTAAAAGTTGTTAGGGTAAGTCTAGAAGTGCCTTTTAGCCCACTTACTTCATAACTGTGGCCTTTCTGGCATTTCTGATCTATGTCCAGAATTTTCAACAAGGTTACTTCTCTCTAGTTGGTTGGTGTTTCAAAGACCAAGCATTCAAACACTGTGAGTTCCAGTAGTTTTCCAGTTTATATCTCTCTAGTAGCTGTTTTTTTTCCCCCAAGAACCCTTTTTTTTGCCCTGCTTTTGGTATCTCACACTAGGTATGGATGACTTGCAATTCAGCCAAAAATTCAAGGTGACCCCTATGCAGATGTCTGGAGCTCTTTCTCTGTGTAACTCCTCCGCTCTGATACTCTGTCCCATAAATTCCAGCTATCTCATGTGTTCAAAACTGATGTCTTTCTTTTCAGCTCAGTGAGGTTGCTGTAAGCTTTTAGGACCAGGGTCTTGGTAAATGTCTCTAGGCAGAACATCAGGGCATTGTGTAAGGTTCACATTGTCACCCTTCTCTCTGGGGTCACAGACTTGTGCTACCTGTTGTTCAATGTCTGAAAACAGTTGATTTATACATTTTGTCCAATTGTGTAGTTATTTATAATGGGAGGGCAAGTCCAATTCTAGTTACTCTATTATATCTGTGTGTGGAACTCCCATATTGCTTTTTTTCTATTAAAAAAAGCACATGTCCAAAGAACTTGGTGGTTTAAATAAACTTACAGGAAATTTTTATTATTACATTAGATTTTTTAGAAAGTTTTCTTTATGCATGAAGTAATATTAAAATTAGTATAATATTTAAATATTCTAGAGCCCATCTTTTATAGAAATTATCCCCTTTTGTATATGCCTGTTTGTTTATATGTGTACATGTATGCCTGTATGTTATATGTATGCAAATATATTTACATTTATATGTTTGAAAGAGACACATACACACACAGAGCCTATTGGTGGGAGTGAGAAACTCTTAGGAACTTTAAATGCCACTGCACTGGGTTGAATTGTGTCCTGTCAAAAGATATGTTTAAGTCCTAACCTGTCTTACCTGTGAATATGACCTTATTTGAAAATAGGTCATAGATATAATTAAATTAACATGAAGTCATACTGAATTAAAGTGGGCCCTGACCAGTAGCTAGCGTCCTTCTAAGCGGGAAATCTGCACTCAGAGAGACAGACAGAGGGAAGAAAGTGTAGATGTAAGTGGAGACTGGAGTTGTGCTGCCCCAGCCAAGGACCACCAAGGATTGCCAGCAACCACTAGAAGCTAGAAGAGACAAACAAGGACTCTTCTTGAGAGACCTTGGCAGGAGTGTGGCCCTGCTAACACCTTGAATTTGAACTTCTAGCCCCTGAAACTATGAGAGAATAACACTTTTGTTGGTTTAGGCTTACCAGTTTGTGGTACTTTGTTACAGCAGCCGTCGGAAATTAATTTAGCCACCTTACCAAAGTTGTTGCCAGCTGTGCCAAAAACATTCAGGTGGAGAAAGCCACTAGGAATTTAGGGGACAGGCAAAGACAAGTGATATATGTTTGGTAACTGCATGAATTCCCCCCTATTTTTCTACTGGATTGTGTTTCTTATTTATGTGTAGGAACTCTATGATTTCTGGATATTAATCTTCTGTTTATGGAAGCATAGTCAATTACTTCATTTTGTATTGTGTCTAAACGTGGGTAACCTAGTGATCAGAATAGCAGAAATTACGAATATGGTTTCTGGAGTCAGAATCCCCGTGTTTTATTGGCACTTCTCATTTTTTTAGCTGTATTTTTTAGCTTGGAAAAATTATTAACGTCTGTAAGTGCCATTTTCCTTCTCTGTAAAATAGGGATATACCTATCTTATGGAGTTTGGGATGATTAAATGGAATAACTCTGGTAAAGTACTTGTTAGTGTCTGATACATATTCAATATTTGATAACATATTTGCTATAATTAATATTGTTATAATTTCTCTCACAAACTTTATGTCAAAAATTCCTTTGGTCAGTATTTTTTTTTAATATTTTTCATTAAGTGTTTTGTTTAACATTTATTAAGAAGTTCTAACTAAAAAATGAGTAGAATACAGGAACAATTTGAGAAATAGCTCCTTCAAAAATGGTGAAATTTAGGAAATTTTTTCCTCTAATAAGTATTACAATAGCTACAAATTCTGTCTCAGATCTGACAAATTAAAAATAATAGCTATTTGAGCTTGTTGTATATGTATTTGTATATGTATATATAGTCACACCAAGATGTAAACTTTATTTATGTGAGAAAACTTAAACATTATTTCCCTGTCTTTAAAATAACCTCTTTCAGATTTTGTTTTTAGCTCAATGGTGATACAAGGTTACTTATATTTACTCCTTTGAATTTTTCTGTTGAATTTGCACATGTAATTCCTGTATGTGTAACCATCAGAAACTCCTTCCTAAACTGTATTTTTTTGTATATATATATTTATTGAAGTATAGTCAGTTTACAATGTTGTGTCAGTTTCTAGTGTACAGCATAATGCTTCAGTCATACATGAACATACATATATTTGTTTTCATATTGTTTTTCACCATAGATTACTACAAGAAATTCAATATAGCTCCCTGTGCTATACAGTATGAACTTGCTGTTTATCTGTTTTATATATGTTAGTTAGTATCTGCAAATCTCAAGCTCCCGATTTATCCCTTCCCACCCCCTTCCCCCACTGGTGACCATAAGTTTGTTTTCTATATCTGTGAGTTTCTGTTTTGTAAATAAGTTTGTTTGTCTTTTTTTAGATTCCACATATAAGTGATATCCCAAATTGTTTTCTTGACGTACTTTTATGCACAGATAAGATGTTCAATATATTGGTAGTTATTGCCAGCTTCTTTGTTAATGTTGCCATTTGTTATTCATAAAAATTGTTTCACATTTTATTTTATCAAAAAAAATTTTTATTGAAGCACAGTCAATTACAATAGGTCAACTTCTGGTGTACAGCACAATGTCCCAGTCATGCATATACACACATATATTCATTTTCAGATTACATTTTAAAAGACTTCTATAATGTGTAACGTATGTAGCATCACTCTTATTTTTATTCTTCTTACCAAAACCAATAGAAATTTTCTTGTGAAAAAGATCATTGGTTTATTTTCTAGAAACCCTTTCCCAGCAAAACTCTTTAAAATACTTTTTTTTTTTCAGAGAGACAGATGAATGTAGTTCCTGGAGAGATTCTATATGATGTGACTTGGCTAAGACAGACTGTAGTGACATTACTTAGTATTTTTCAGGTACAGTAGGGAAGGTGTCCACAACATATTCCAGTAAGATCTTGTGGGATTTTGTGTTCAGATTTTTGTAAGCCAGAAACAAGTCCCTGAAGGTAGTGGTATTTATATTTAAGAAAGGCTTTTCTTTTTTCTTTTTGTACGTTAATAAATATGGAATGACCTCGACACCAGAGGGCAGTATTTTATAGTAGTTGCCAAAATGTCCTCCTAATCTGTGTAATTATCTGATGGTTTAAAAAAGATGTCTTACATATGTTTAGTGTTTTTCCCCGTGCTGCTATAAACTGCACCTGCTCCTGAGAGTCATAATGACGCAAAAATTTCATAAACCACAAGTTTTTTGTTTTCTGTTTTTAAATCATTCTGTTTTGTGGAGTTAAACCCCCCTGACTTAATTTTCACAGGAAACTGTGGCATTCCCAGTGGTTAGAGATGGTTGGTAGGGATGAGCGGCTTTCACGTGGTACCACGTGCCCCCAGACCCAGGCCCAAAGGAGGTCTTGCATGGTTAGGGAGTGAAATCAGGTTCATTTGCAGCCAGCAGACTTGGTTTGGCTTCAGGGATGGTCAGAATTTGTGAATTTTGTTCCAGAAGAATATCCTGATCTTACTGAGAAGAGGATGTACTTTTCCTCCAGAAGCTTTTATAAAATTTACTTAATGCACATTTATACTTTCTGTAGTTTAAAAGCAACAGACGGCAGTGCAGACATTTCAATATGCTACATTTGGTTCTCCGTCTCCTTTTGTTTGCTAGTTCCCATTCAATATATCCATGTATTGAATTTTTAAAAATACTTTCCTACTCTTCTGGCATCCTTGTTAAAACAGGGAAGAATATTTATATTGACCAGGTGATTTCTATTTTCTCTCTTTAAAAAAGGTTTTCCCTGCTTGCTCCACATCTAATATATATTCATTGTGGCAAATAAATATGGCAAAAGAAGAAAATAAAGAACACTTGTAATATCATAGGATTTTATTATATATACTCTCTACTTTTCAATTTTTTCTTTTTTAAAAATACAGAAGAGACATGCTCTTTTATAATTTGTAATTTTCACATAATGCAATAAGCATCCTGCAGAATATTTGCACATCATCACTTTGCATGATTATTTAGTATTTTATAGTATGAGTATATATGGTTCATTAAATCAGTTTTCCCTCCTATCAGCAGTACATGAGAGTCCGCGTTATTCACACTCTCGCCTACTGTGGATATTATTATTATTTAAAAAACCCAAACTTTGTTAATCTGGTGTATTCATTCAACAGGTATGTACTGATTGCTGACCATGTACCAGGGATTATTCTCAGTGGGACAGATGAGTGACAGAGGACAATCCCTGACGTCATGAAAGTTATATTCTAGTGGAACAAACATATATAGTAGATGTGGTAAGTGAGTAAATCATTTAGATTTTAGAAAGCAGGAAATGCTCTAGAGAAAAGAACCCGAGCATGTGAAGGAGATAGGAGTGAAGAGGGTGCAGTTTTAGTTCAAGAAGTTGGGGTAAGCCTCGTGGAACAAGTGATGTCATAACTCTTGACTGAAGCAACAGATATTTCAGTTTGCATTTTTGTGATTACTAAGGCCGATCATTCATTTCGTAGGTTTATTCTGATGTGTATTGTCTGTTCATGTCCTGTGTCCATTTTTCTGATTGGGATGTTAGGCTTTTTGATGTTTTTAAAAACCCTTTTCCCTTGGAAATAATTTCACACTTACAGAAAAGTTGCAGCTCTGGATCTAATACAAAGAACACCTGCATACAATCCACCCAGATTCACATATTATCAGCATTTTGCCCATTTTCTCTTTATTATCAATTCTCTATATGTCTAATTTTTTTCCTGAACCATGTGAAAATAAAGTTGCCTATATCTAAATACTTTATGTATATTACCTAAGAATAAGAATGTTCTTTTACGTTACCATTAGTGTAATGATCAACTTCAATATATTTGCATAATCCTTTAATCTACTATCAGCATTCCACTTTTGTCAATTGATCCAATAACATTCTTTGCAATATTGTTTTCCTCCCAGACAAGGTCCAGTCTAGATCAGATATTGCATTTAGCTGTCATGTCTCCTTAGACTCCTCTAATCTGGCGACTTCCACAGTTCTTGTCTTTTATGATAGTGACATTTTAAAAAAGAATATTATTGTCTTAGTCCGTTTGGGCTGCTATAACAAAATACCACAGACGAGGTGGCTTGTAAACAACAGAAATTTCTTTCTTGCATTTCTGGACGCTGCAAATCCAAGACTAGGGTGCCGGCATGGTCTGGTTCTGGTGTAGGCCCTCTTCCAGGCTGCATGCTGCAGACTTCTTTGCTGGGTCCTCACATGGTTGGAAGGATCCTATTCATGAGATCCAGCTATTGTGGTCCCTTCATGTTTACTAGTTGGTAGTTGGCATCCTTCCTTCTCTCCTATCTGTCTGTCTCTTCATCCATCATCCATCTATCCTTCTATTATCTATCTACCTGTCTATCTATCCTCATTCGTATGTACTCAAGAATTTCTATTTTTCAAGGATTTATAATTCATTTGTATTTCTCATTTTTGTGCTCAAATTGTCCCAGATTTGGACTATGGGAACCCCTTCAATCTGGGTCCTATGTCTTTGTGAGCTTCTACCATTTTAGGGCATCATCCCCTTACTTTCTGATCTACAAAGATATTCCAGGATCATCATGCTTCTTCTCAGTCCTAGAATTCATTAATTTCTTCAAGGATCCATGATTCTTTTTAATGTGGGATGGTCTTAGCAACCAGGTTATGGACACTATGTGTACTCATTGCTACTGGGATGTTTTGCCCTTTCAGTGGACATTGCTAGGAAATATGAGGATGTATATACACATACACATACATGTATACACATATATGCATATATACATTTTTATTGAGTTCTTTATATATGTATATGGAATATAATAGAATCTCATATATTAGAAGGAACCTTCCCAGTTTATAATTTGCACTTCAGTTTTTCTTGTTATTTTGTTTATAATGTTTTGAAGTATAAAGTTTTGCTGTAGTTTTCTTTTCTTTCTTTATGTTTCTGCTCTTGGTACTGATCTAAGATTCTACAAATATTCATGTATTTTGATCTTTTCATTAAAAAAAAAGTAAATCTCTAATTCACCTGCAATTATTTTTGCATGTGGAGTGACATAAAAAAATTCTTTTCTTCTGTGTATCTAACAGGTTGTGTTAATAGCATTAATTAAGTATTTCGTGCTATTTCTGCTTATTGGCAATATCAGTTTTATCATATTTGTATGGGTGTATGTTTCACCATGTGTGCATACACACACACACAACACTCACGTATACTTGGGTTTGATTTTTAGATTTTTAAATTCTCTTCTGTTGATCTGTTTTGTCCTGGGTCATTACCACATTGTATTAAAATTTCTAGCTTTATAGTGTTTTAATGTCTGCAAAGTAAAATTCACATTCACTTGTTTTACCATTGAGCCATTCATCATACTTGTTGAGTACTTACTATATGCCAGGCTTTGTTCTAGGCACAGATGAAATGATGCTGATCAACATGGTCACCCTCTCACAGGTCTTAGAGAAGCATACAGGCAGACACAGGTGTAGTTACAACGCTGCCTGATCAGCGGTTCATTACTTTCCTGGTAGACTTTCTTCACTGACTTCTGAACACCACTCACCTGGTTTTCCTTCTGCCTTACTGGCCACTTCCTTTGCTACTTTCTATTTACTTTCCCATCTCTAAATGCTGGAGTCCTCCAAGAGGACCTCCTTTGGGTCTGTGTTTTCTCTATCTTCTCTTAATCCTTTGGCAATCACATCATCTAATCTCAAGGTTTTAAATATCATGATGTCTATAATGGAAACTCTAAATTTATATCCCCTATTCAGACTTCCCTGAGCTCCAAACTTGTGTATCCACCTGCCTCCTTACATCTAAAACATTTCCAGCTAACATACCCCATTATTTTTTTAAACTATTTATGTATTTGCTTATATCCCACTAGCCTGCAAGTAACATAAAAGCAGAGTTTTTTTTTTTTATTGTATTCAAGGTTGTTTATACAGCTCCTAGCATAGTGCCTGGTGCATAGCAATTGCACCATAAATATTTGTTGAATGAATGAATGGCCTAAGTATTCCAATGGATGTTGTCCTGATGTTTCTCCAATTTCTTACAATGAGTTTATTTCAAAGGGGTAATCCTACTTATTTTAAGCTACTGAACTTTTTATTCCCTGTTAATTTTTTGATTCATCCTTACAAAGGGAACTAAGTTTGGCCAGTGCTTAAATAATAATATGTTTGATCAGTTATTATATTATGGGTCCCTGTTTCAGTTATTTCAGGTCAAGGTGAGAGGAGAAGAGAATAGTTGGGATTTGCTGGGGGTTTATTTTTTCCAGACAGAGTTATAATTGCCTGTGCGGAGTGAAAAGAGAGCTCACTTGGAAGCAGCCAAGGGCAGGGAACTTCCCTGTGGTGCTGAGGAGTTGTTGTTTTTCTCCCTTTTGTTACTGTTGTGGAAGTAGCGGCAGTAGGAATAACAACAATGAGGTCGGTAGCAACTGCTTGCATTTGTTGAGTGCTTCACCGAGTGCTGAGCGCTGTAATAGGGCTTTATATGCACCCTCTCACTTAGATCTTAATTATCTTACAAGCCAACTACTACTATTATTCCAACTTTATAGATGATAGATCTGAAACCTGGGTAAATTAGGTGATGCAGAAGCCAGCCTCCATGATGGTCCCCAATGATCTCTGCCTCCTGGTATTTGCATGCTTGTGTGGTCCCCTCCCACATTATACCAGGCTGGTCTCCAGGACCAACAGCACAGAAGAAGTGAGGGTATGTTTCTTCTGAGATTAGGTTATAAAAGACTATGGTTTCCTTCTTGGGCACCCTCTTCCATGCTCTCTCTCTCTGTTTTTCTCAGTGATCACCTGTCCTAGGGAAGGCATTAAAAGGATACTCAGGCAGCCTGTAGAGAGGGCCACGGGGTAAAGAACACTGCCCAACAGCCAGCAAGGAGTTGCAACCTGCCAACAAGCACAGGAATGATTTTGGAAGTGAGTCTCCAGCCCCATTTGAGCTTTCAGATGGCTGTAGCCCTGGCTGGCAGCTTGCCTGTGACCTTGTGAGGGGTCCTGAGCCCAAACCATTTGTGATAATGAGAGTTCTTTTAAGCCTCCAAATTTTGGCATAATGTGTTACGCAGCAGTAGGTAATTCAATATAGGTAACTTGTTCATGAGCACACTGTTGATAAGTAGTGGAGCTAAAACTTGAACCTGGGTTTGTTAGACATCAGAATCTGAGTTCTTGACCACTGGGCTCTCTTGCCATGGGGATAGCTACAGTATCCAGCCCTCTTAACCTGGGCCCATTGAGAACTGCAGCTGAGTCCTGGGGTTTGCTGTGGCCTGTGGGACTCAGAACTGACCCCATGACCTTCTAAGGGCATCTTTCCCTCATTCTGAGTATGGATTAGGCTTTTTGCCTATTTAAAATCCCCTGAATAATTTCTATACACGTCTGTGGAGAGCACATTTAAGATAAGTTGTGACCTCCACTTAAACTGGATGTACAGACTTCCTATTTAGACCAGGAGTTGGCAAACTTTTCTGTAAAGGGTTACACAATAATCATTTAAGGCTTTGTGAGTTAATAGAGTTTTAAAAAATGCGGTCTTGACTGAGTTTTCAGGCCCTGGCTAGGGGCTGGTCATTTCCTTTTCTTGGATAGCCTTTTAAGTTCATGCCCCCAGCTACCTCCCTTAAGGGGCTCTCACATTCTGTGTAACTATATAGCCACCCAGGGCCAGATCCTTGACAATCAAGGACAGCCCCAATGCCCCAGAGCCCTCTGAAATGATTCAGATTAGTCAATCTTAAGCCCACTTACTCTGTGTCATTCTTTTCTTTCTGTGGAAACCACCACAAAGATGCTTGACCACAGTTCCCCTTGTCCCTCTGCCTTGTGATTGACCCTGGTGCTTCCCCTGAGTGGCTCCCCTCCAGGGAACTCCAAGTAACAAATTGCAAAACTCTTTTCAGTTTCTCTCCTGATCTGCATCTGGTCTCACCATATCTCACCAAAGGAAATATGATTGAAACACCAGGCCGTATGGTTGGTTTTGGTCACAGCAACTCAACTCTGTCAGTGTGGTACCAAAACAGCCAGGACAATGCGTGAATGGTGGGTGTGATTGTGTTCCAATAAAACTTTATTTATAAAAATAGGTGGTGGGTCACATTTCGCCTACGGGCTATGGTTTGCTGATCCCTCCTTTAAAGCATCCTTATGGATGTTGATTTTTCTGATCAATGGGTAACACTAAAGAAAGTTTCATATATATTAGTTAATTAGTAAAACTTTTCAAGCTGTCAGTTAGATGACACTGAACGACTCTTGTAAAAACTTGAAAGGCACTTTGTACCCTGTGAACAGTTTCAGCTCTGACACCCACCTGTCTATGTTGTAGTCCATTGTCTGCTTAAAGGAAAACATACAACATAAGAGTTGTGAGTTTAAGTTTTATTCAGGGTCTTACTGAGAACTATAGCCCAGGAAGCAGTCTGAGAAACTGTTCTGAAGAGGCAGGGAAGGAGCCAGGAGATATATATATATATATATATATATATATATATATGATTTTTTTGGGCTAGGAAATATGTGTAGTCAAGCTTGCATCTTGGTAAAAGATTACTGCTAATCACAAAGAACAGATATCTCAAGTGAATGATTTTAATGCTTTTCTACTTATGGGAAGATGCAAGAATCTGGGGGTCATTGAAATTCTTCCTGAGATATGCATGTAACTGTCTAGGGGCCCGTTTTTTTCCAAAGCACAGAGTATCTCATCCTGTTTTTTCATCCTGAATTACTTTCAGGGTGCAGTGTCCCTGAGAGACTGCTGTGGGTTGCAACTTAACCCTTGTATAACTGGATGATGAGTGGCACTCTTTGTTCTTTTTTTGTTCACACCGTCATCATAGTATTACATTTCACATGCTTTTAGAATGACAGTAATAAAAATGTAAGCACCATACGAGAAAGCTGATTTATGCCAGCTTTTGTGACAAATTCTTTTATATTCATTATCATTGTTCATTCTCCCAAGGACAACTGTATCTTCCCATTTTACAGATGACAAAACTAAGGCTTAGAGAAGTCCAAGAGACTCCACCTGCTAAATGCAGAGGTGGCAGCTAATTCAGGTAGTCTGACTTACAAAATCACGTTCTTAGCCCAGTAATGCAATTACATTTCTGAGATTCCCTTACCTCCTTTAAAGCACGTCAAAGCCATCCTTTTAAAATGTCTGTTGGCTTCAATTATAATTATTTAACACATTATTTCTTTCATTAAATAACTTTTAATTTTAAGTGTCCCCAAAAGGATAGACATACTTTTTTCATAATTGGATGTTGTACAAAGTGACAGGATTGATTCTTGCATTCATTCTAGTTCATGATAGAATATATTAGTTTAGTTGGAATTGTTAATTTTCCCTCGGGGAGAATCAAGTGCCTAAGGCACTGATTGATAAATCAATAAATCTTTAGTGAGTCTGGTAAATCAACTGTCACACATATGTCAACCTTTCCTCCAGAGTATAGATTTTATCCAGGACCAGTGTGCCTGTTCCTTTCTGTTGTTTTCTCCCTCAAAATATACTAAGGTATTTAAACAAATCCCTAAGATTGCAAGCTTTTTTCCCCTTTTGAAAATAAGTAGCAATAGGGATCATGCTTTTTGTAGCTATCTTAGGGAAAGAACTCCGTTGTTTGCATATTTGCATTTCAACCCCTAACCTCTCCCGAGGACAAATGGCTGTCTGACTATTAGGCCCGCAGGCGCAGCACTGGGACTGTGGATTAAGCCTCTGAATGCTGACTAGTTTCCCGCAGCACTCCCAGCATGTGTGAAGAATGTGTTTGTAGCTGGGAGGCAAACAGAACATCCAAAGCTGAACAAGAATTTTGAAAAATAGTTGTCTTATGTATAAATTTATTTTGCTCTTAGTGTTTCATTCTCGCTTGTTTCATTATCCCTTATTTCGACTTTCTTTTAAAATAGCTTTAGTGTCATTTGATAGTCTCATGACCGAAGTTTTGGTCACTTGTTTGTTGAATGCTGCTGTCTTGATTTTTCAATGTTCTTTGTTTCTTTATTATTTGAATACCAAGCTACTGATGGGTGGCTCAGATATTCCCCCCCCTCCCCCGGTACAGAAGGCCTGGTGATTTCCAACAAGATGTCTGTGTGGCCTTCCATCTATACAGATAAGGGCCCAGTTGGAAGCGTTGGCGGGTACTGGAAGGCAACAGCTTAGGTTTGTAGCACATATAATAGGAACAGCACAGCTCTGGGCTGTGGATTTATTTCTCTAAGTTTAAGTTATTATTGTGCCTATTTTCAGGTAAAAAACCCAAATGTATTCCCTCAACTGGCTCTTTATTCTTTTAGCATACTTGGAAGAAATGTGAACTATACGTAGGTTGAAAAAGCAAAACAAATCAATGAATTGGCACATTGACGTAAAGGGTCACCAATAGTAATTTATTGAGCACATTTTTGCAAGACTGACCTAGGGCAGGAGAGGCATGATCCCCCTGGGTAGAGTAAAACCCAGCCTCTACCCGCAGGAGCTCAAGATACAGGCTGGAGTAAGGAGCATGCCGGAGAATTTACCCATCAGGGAAAGAATCCTGTTTGAGAGGCTGTGGACAATGGAGCATTAGAGATGAACTTTGGAGGACTGATGGTATTTCAACAATGTAGCTACATTTATTATGGCTGTAAAAGCACAGGGGAGAGAGAATGAGAGAGAGAGACAGAGAGAGAGAGGGAGGGAGAGAGAGAGGAGAGAGAGAAAGGCTCTCTGGGTCTGTCTGTCTATCTGTTTTGTCTATTTGCTGTCACTTTGGGGAATAATTAGCCATTCCCTCCAGCTGGCAAAAGTGTAGGGAAGCAATGGGAGATGATTTTCTAAAAATAATTTAAATTGAAGTCTCACAATTCATTAGGTCTTTAGGAGAACAGCAATGTATATTTTCCTTTCATATGAAGTAAAATTATGTCCTTGTCTGTAGGGATGATGATTCCACTTATTATAAAGTTAATGCTAAATCCATTGTTAGCTGTTTTGTAAATCGTAATGTGGCCGACACATAATAAGCTCTATGTTGTTAAAAAGTTAAAATAATGCTGCCCCATAGGTCAGGGTCATGGTGTAAATTCCATCACACAGCCTGTGCTTTCTAAATCTCTTTATTCATTATTTGCCTGTACCTTTAAACTGGGAATTGATCCCTAGACTGGGCCAAATGTCAGGATCAGCAGCAAGAAGTTTTAACTATATCATGGTTTTTTGAGAGGCAACTTCACTGTACTGTTTGAATAAGCAAAAATATTTCACTTATGGAGTAAGAAATGGATAAAATTGAATTGCCTTTCTACTAAAACTATTCTGCTAATTGGGATTTTTCTGTTATGTTATATCATTAGAAAACACAATACATCGTACTGCATACTCCTCATTTTTTGCTGCGTTAACATCAAGGGGTCAGGGAAATTAACTGAAGAAAAGAGAAATTTCAAAAATAGATGGGTTAAAACACGCTGTTTGTAAATGAAATGGATTAGAATTTTAAGGGGGGACCTTATTGGTTTGTAACTGGCCAATTATTTAGTAGCATTCCCAAGAAATTGGTCATAATAACAGGATTGTAGCACACCTCTGGAATCTATCACAGTGGTATAGTATACAGATGAATCACCTGGGAAATTTTAAGAGTAAGATTCCCAGGTCTAAATTGTAGATGTTTTGATTCCATAACTCTGGGGTGAGACCCCTAAATCTGTTTTTTAAAAAACATCATCCCAGGTGATTGAGAAAAGGCTTCACTGGAACATAGGTGCTTTAACAAAAACCCATGTATAGTATTGAGCACCTGTTCATGGAACATGTATAGAGTTTGAATTGACAATGGTGGTGGGCTGTGTTAAGCGATGGTATAACCTCCCACAATGCTATAAGCTGAAATTCTTTTTTGAAAAATCTTTTATTGAAGTACAGTTGATTTACAACATTGTGTTAGTTTCTGGTGTATAGCAAAGTGATTCACGTCTGTGTATATATATATACGTATGTATTCTTTTTCAGATTCTTTTCTATTATAGTTTATTGCAAGATATTGAATATAGTTCCCTATACTATACAGTAGGACCTTCTTGTTTATCTATTTTATATATAGTAATTTGTATCTGCTAATCCCAAACTCCTAATTCATCCCTCCTATCCTCCTTTCCCCTTTGGTAACCATAAGTTTGTTTTCTGTCTGTGATGCTGTTTCTGTTTTGTAAATAAGTTCATTTGTCTCGTTTTTTAGATTCTACTTATAAATGAGATCATATGGTATTTGTCTTTCTCTGTCTGATTTACTTCACTTAATATGATAATTTCTAGGTTCATCCACGTTGCTCCAAATGGCATGATTTCATTGTTTTTTATGGCTGAGTAATATTTCATTGTATGTGTGTGCACACACACATGTGTGTGTGTGTATGTATATATCTCACATCTTCTTCATACATTCATCTGTCAATGGACATTTAGGTATTTAGGTTGCTTCCATGTCTTGGCTATTATAAACTGAAAATCTTGATGTCAGTGCTTTTGGGTTAAGTATAGATCATCTGTGATTAATGATAGTTTTGCTTCTTCTTCTCTACTTTTTTTTTCTTTTTCATCCTTTTCTCTGCTGGCAGTACTGAGCAGAACTGGCAATAGTGGACACCAGTGGTTTATTCTTTTTTTCTTCCCGTTTTATTGAGATATAATTGACATATATCACTGTGTAAGTTTAAGGTGTACTTACATGTAATGATTTGACTTACATGTATTGTTAAATGATTACCACAATAAGTTTAGTTAGCATCCATTGGCTCATATAGATAGGGTTGTCACACATGGCCTTTATTATTTTGAGGAAATTTCCTCTTATTCCTAGTTTACTGAATATTTTTTATCATGAAAGGATGTTGAATTTTTTTTTTTTAATGGAGGTACTAAGGATTCAACCTAGGACCTTGTGCATGCTGAGCATGCGCTCTACCACTGAACTATTTGTCCCTCCCCGCAAGGTGTTGAACTTTGTCAAGTGCTTTTCTGTATCAATTAAGATGATCATGTGTTTTTTTTCCCCTTCATTCTATTAATACTATGTATTACACCGATTGATTTGCATATGTTGAATCATCCATACATTCTGGGAATAAATCCCACTTGGTCATAATCCTTTGGTATACTCTACATAATCCACTTGGATAATCCTTTTAATATGCTGCGGAATTCAGTTTGCTATATTTTGTTGAGGATTTTTGCATCGATACTCATAGGAGATATTGATCTGTAGTTTTCTTGTAGTGTCTTTATTTCAAATAATGAAATGTTTCATCTTTTTTTTTTTGAAGAGTTTAGAAGGATTATTTTATTTCCCTCATTTTTCAGAGTCCTTTATAAATCAAGGATATTGTTCCCTTATCTGTGATATATTGCAAATGTTTCCCCCAGTTTGTTCTGTTGATTTTATGGTAAAACTAGGTAGTAGGTTTAAAAAAAAATTCCTTATATAGTCAAATTAATCAACTTTTTTCTTTCTGAATAGATTCTGAATTTTAGGTCATAGTTAGAAAGCCCTTTCCACAACTCAAGTTCAAGCAAAATTCACCCACGTTTTCTTCTGGTACTTATAGGGTTTCACTTTTATATTTGGTACCTGATCCTTTCAGAGTTTATTGTTGTGTATTGTGTGGGGGCATGGATCCAACTTAATTTTTTCTAAGTGGTTAATCAGTTGTCTTAGTACCACTTATTAAAAACATAATTTATTCTCTTGTGATTTGAAATGCCACCTTTATTGTATAATAAAATTTTACTGTACTTAGGTGTGTTTCCAGACTTCCTACTGCATTATGCTGGTCTGTCTATTCATATGTACCAAATTGTTTTAACTATAGAATGCTTTTTAATATCTGGTAAGACTGGTCCTTCCTGTAGCACTTTGTCCCTCCTGCTTTCCCTCCCTTTCTTCCTTCCTTCCTTCCTCCCTCCTTTCCTTCCTTCCTTTCTCTTTCTTTCTTTATATATTTTTAAAGACTTCATTTATTTTTTAAGAGCAGTTTTAGGTTCACAGCAAAATTGAGAGGAAGGTGCAGAGATTTCTCATGGATCTCCTGGCCTCACACACGTACAGCCTCACCCATTACCAACATCCCTCACCAGAGCAGTACATTTATTATGATTGATGAATCTACATTGACGAATTATAATTAACCAAAGTCCATAGTTTACATTAGGGTTCACTCTTGGGGTTGTATAGTCTATAAGTTTGGACACCTTGTATCCATTATTATTGTATCATGCAGAATAGTTTCAGTGTCCTGAAAATCCCCTGTGCTTTACCTATAGCATTTTTTTTTTTAGTATTTTTCTAATCCTTTTACATTTTTATTTTTTCATATCAAGTTTAATGTCATCTTGCCTAGTTCCATAAAAAAATCTTGCTGGTGTCTTATTGAGACTACATTTAAATTTTAAATTAACTTAGGAAGAACTGACATCTTTATGATATTTACCCATCCCTTCTAAGAACAAGGGATGTTGCTAGAAAGGATGTCTTTCCATCTGTTCAAATCTCCTTTTATGTCTTTTAGGAATGTTTTATAAATTTTCTTACATAGGCTTTACATATTTCTTGTTAAATCTGTTCCTAAGTAGTTTATCTTCTTTGTTGTTGCTGCGAATGGAGTTTTCTCTACTGCTCACCTTTATTCTCGAAGACAATTTTTTGCTGGGTATAAATAGAGGCGGTATATGAAGATATCATGGCTTTGTACCATTGTGATAGGTTGCTAGTTACTTTCTTTCAGCACACTGACGGTATCATTCTACTGTTTCCTAGTGTCCATATTTCCTCTTGAGATATTAGCAGTCAGGCTAGCTGTTGCTCCTTTGAAGATCATGTTTCTTTCTCTGGCTCCTTTTAAGATTTTTTCTCTCTGATTTTCTGTAGTTTCACTATGATGTGTCTCGGTGTGGATTAAAAAAAATAGTTTATCCTCTTTGGGGTTTGTGAAGCTTTGTGAAGTTATAGGTGGGTGAATTTTGTAAGTTCTGGAAAATTCTCAGTCATTATATCTTCATATATTGCTTCTGCTTATTCTCTGTGTCCTTTTATCTGGAATTCTGATTAAATGTATATTAGACTTGCTCAGTGTATTCTCCAGGCTTGTTCCTTTTCATCTATATTTTATATATATTCTCTTCATGCTTCATTCTGGATAGTTGCTGCTTACCTTTGGTTTGTCAGTGTTCTCTCTTCAGCTGTGTCTAATTTGCTGTTAAATCTATCCATTGAGCTTTTAATTTTGTTTATTGTTTTCCAGTTGTACAATTGCCATTTGATTCCTTTTCACTTCTCTGATGTCACTTTTGAAAGTATGCAGTTCTATGATGACATTGGCAACTTTTTCTTTTATTTCTTTGATCATAGTAAGCAGAGTGATTTTAGGCTCTCCAAAAACCCTGGTATCTACAGTTCTTGTGTTAAAGTCTATCTGTTGTCTCTTTTTTTCCCCTGCTGGTTCTTTTTTTTTTTTTTTTTAAATTTTTTTAAAGTGGCAGTTTCTTTTTCTTTATTTATTTTGGGGCAGGTAATTAGGCTTATTTATTTTTTAATGGCAGTACTGGGGATTGAACCCAGGACCTCATGCATGCTAAGCAGGCACTCTACCACTGAGCTATACCCTCCCACCCACCACTGGTTCTTGATGACAGGGTCTCTTCTACCCCCTTGAGTGCTTAGTTCTCTTTGACTGTATTCTGGTCATGTTATTTGAAAACCTATTCGTGGGAAAATTTTGAGTCATAGAACAATTGAATCTTCTTCCAGAGAGAATTTTTGTTTGCTTTACCAGTAGTCTGCAGGCCCTACCAGTTTAGGACTACCTTACAGCAAGTTCAAGGTTTGAGGTTTTCAGAATTACCCAGAAAAAGCAAAGGCTTGAGGTCTTGTCCTAGCTTAAATGGAGGAGTGTTTATCAGACTTTCTGCTTTATATGGATCTAGCATTCATTTTTATCTCCCTTATTTCATAACTTAATTCAGTTTTGTATTTTTGCCTTATAAATTGTTAAATGCCATCCAGATAAAAGGCATATTGAACGCTAGGTTATTTCTCTGGGTTCTAACCTCCTAGATTTTGGTTCAGTAATTCTTCATTCTCTTTTTAGCTGGCCTCCGCTTTTAAGAAGATTTAAAAAATCATGTTTAATTCAGCTTTATTAGTTATCCTTGGAGGATTGTTTTGAATTACCTAACCTGGTTGTTCTTCATGGGTCACTTTTGGGGACTGTCTTTTGTTGTGAGCATCCAATTTTATTGCATTGTGGTTTTGGAATGTTCTTTATATGATATCGATTCTTTTCTTCCCCCCAGCCTTTCTTTGTGAAAAGGTATATGTTCTTCTTTTTGTTATCTGTTTCATGTTGGTAGAAAATAACGTGTATTCTGTAATTGTCAGGTACAGGGTTCTGTATTTTTCCTTTATTTCAAGCTTATGATTTATAACGTTTAAATCTTCTATCATTACAAATTTTTAAAGATCTTTTTGATCTGTCAGTTTCTCAAAGTGGTCATTTAAATCTTTCATTATCATATTTGCTTTATATATTTTACACATTTATGTATATTTACTTTGTTAGATATAAGCAAGTTAAAGATTGTTATGCCTTTACGCCTTCCTGGCAATTTTTTCCTTTTATTATTATTTGATGCCCCTTTATCACTTTTTAAAAAAATAT
This sequence comes from Vicugna pacos, assembly GCF_048564905.1. Taxonomy (NCBI): domain Eukaryota; kingdom Metazoa; phylum Chordata; class Mammalia; order Artiodactyla; family Camelidae; genus Vicugna; species Vicugna pacos. The sequence goes on from NC_132995.1 coordinate 16,537,207, forward strand.
CCATTCTGTCTGTTTATAATACTGCTGTTCTTGGTTTCTTTTGGCTTTTCTTTTTCCTGCTCTTCATTTTCTCTTAATGTACTGTTGTTATAGATATGTTTCTGGGAAACACCATATAGCTGGATTTTAATTTTTATTATTGTGGTAAAATATACATAGCATAACACTTAACATTTTAACCATTTTAAGCATACATTTCAGTGGCATTAAATACATTCACAATGTTTTTCGACTGTCACCACCATCCATCTTCAGATTTTTTTTTTTATCTTTCCAAATTGAAACTCTGTATTCATTAAATAATAACTCTCCATTCTTTCCTCCTCCCAGCCCCTGACAACCACCATTCTACTTTCTGTCTCAATAAATTGAGTACTCAAGGTTCCTCATGTAAGTGGAGTCACACACTATTTCTCTTTATGTATTTAGTTTATTTCACTTACCATAATACCTTCAAAGTTCATCCATGTTGTAGCATGGGCCAGAATTTTGGATTAAAATTTTTTTTTATGAAATAGAAAATGAAATAGAGAAATAGTACAATCCTTTTTTTTTTTTTAACATTTTTTTAATTGAGTAATAGTCATTTTACCATGTTGTGTCAAATTCCAGTGTAGAGCATAATTTTTCAGTTATACATGAACATACATATATTCATTGTCACATTTCTTTTTCGCTGTGAGCTACCACAAGATCTTGTGTATAATTCCCTGTGCTATACAGTATAATCTTGTTTATCTATTCTACATTTTGAAATCCCAGTCTGTCCCTTCCCACCCCCCGCCCCCTCGGCAACCACAAGTTTGTATTCTATGTCTATGAGTCTGTTTCTGTTTTGTATTTATGTTGTTTGTTTGTTTATTTTTAGATTCCACATATGAGTGATCTCATATGGTATTTTCCTTTCTCTTTCTGGCTTACTTCACTTAAGCTGGGCCAGCAAGGGGCAAATGATATAGCAGTGGTCCCACTTTTGTGGGAATGATGAATAGGATAACTGGTCCTTCATTCTGGAAATAGTCTCCCAATTAGCCATCCTGACAGGGGCCTTGTCAGGTCATGTCTTGTCTGAACTGGGAACCACGTGGAAGCTCCCAGATGTACCACCTCATCCTCCTACTGGAGTGCCAGACCATCCACTGCTGTACATTGGTTTGCTTTTTTATTTAATTAATCAATTAGTGAATTAAATTTTACCCATTCACTTTATATATTCCAGAAGCGTTTCAAATTTTCAAAAATTTTAAATAGCATCCTTTCTGTTTTAATGTTTTATTCAATTTATTCTTTTTCTTCAGTCATAGTCAAAAGACTATAACATTCCTAGTTAGAAGAATATATATTTCTTCTGATGTGAAATCTAACTCATTATCATGAACCAGAAGTTCCTTTGAGGTATTTGTATGATTTTTATTTCTTTTAAAAATAGTTTGAATTCAGATATTAATTAATTATATTAAAATATTTTTATATATTTAGCCACTCAAATAATATATGCTGAATAAAAATGTTTATTAGTATTATGAATATTATACAAACACTGTGGATAGAAAATATCAATGTTTCTCTTGTTCTTCATGAATTTTTAAAAATTGTAGTAAAATACACATAACGTGAAATTGATGATTTTAACCATTTTTAAGTGTACAGTTCTGCAGTACTAAGTACATTCATATTGTTCTGTAATCATCATCACCATCCTTCTCCAGAACTTCTTTATCTTTTCAAATTGAACTGTGTACCCATTAACACTAACTCCCCATCTTCAAAGGTTTATTGGTGTGTACACTTTGAGTACTTTCTTGAAAGTAACTACAATTTTATATCCTGCCAAATTTAAATTCATAACTGTGGTTTTTAATTTTTAAATTCAAACCTAAGCCAGACAACCTGGGACATATACAACATATACAAATACATATAGAAAGAACTAAAACAAAATAAAAATGTTTATCTTTGCTACATGTAATAAATCTAATATTTTCAGTCTTAATCTATTTTGTTTTGCTAAAAGATGCTATTTGAGACCCTTTACATTCATTTTATATTCTATTTGTAAGATCACTTCTTGCAAATTAAACAATGCATTACATAATGAAGTTGTAGAGAGAAACCAGCAGTGTAAATAAAGATGAATCTTAAATGGTAGTGTTAGTGGTATGCTCTAAAAAGAAGAAGCCCTGAATTATATAGTGTTTGTTGATTTCCATGGAGTAAATGCTCCCTCCATGGCCAATTTCAAGCTACCGGTAGTTTAACTTACAAAATGCCTGGTATTTTAACAATCTGCTGCTGTGAGTTGGTACAAGCTGCTTCTAGCTCACTGGTGGTTCTAGAGCTTTATTTTTTAATAATTTTTAAAAAATTGAAGTATAGTCAGTTACAGTGTGTCAATTTCTGGTGTACAGTACAATGTCCCAGTCATGCATATATATACATATATTCATTTTCATATTTTTTCATTAAAGGTTATTACAAGATATTGAACATAGTTCCCTGTGCTATACAGAAGAAATTTTTAGTAATCTATTTTTATATATAGTAGTTAACATTTGCAGATCTCAAACTCCCAAATTTATCCCTTCTCACCCCCTTTCCCCTGGTAACCATAAAATTGTTTACTATGTCTGCAAGTCTGTTTCTGTTTTGTAGATGAGTTCATTAGTGTCCTCTTTTTTCCTTTTTTTCAGATTCCACATATGAGTGATATCATATGGCATTTTTCTTTCTCTTTCTGACTTACTTCACTTAGAATGATGATCCATCCATTAGAGCTTTAGTTTTGAAGTCAAAAAGTTTTCTCTCAAAACCTGAGAAATGTCCATAGGATATACAATAATATCTGTACAATAAGAAATACAGATTACAAACCTTAAAAGAGAGTAGACATGAAATAGATTAGCATAAGTAAAACTCAGTTGTCAGGTTTTCCTGAATCCTTCAGAATTCAGTATTTACCATTTTCACACACAGCTCTCTGTTAATATGGCAATTTTCTAAGAGAATCTTGTTTTATTTTGGAAATCAAAGCATAACAAATACTAATTTGTTAGCAAGGACAAAATAATCTTTGGGAAGAAATAATTCTTAGACACTTGTTTTTACTAAAAAAAACTGCATCAAGTCAAACATTTGTCATGGGATAGTTTTGTTTTATTAAAATTAATTTCAGCTGTTTCTTTAAAATTTTAAAAATTTGGCTTACCAGAACATAAAATTACACATGGGCTTACGCTGTATTTCTGTTGAACAGTACTGGTCTAAAGAATGTATTTTATTTTATTTTTTAGGTTTATTTATTTATTTTAGTGGAGGTACTGGGGATTGAACCCAGGATCTCATGCATGCTGAGTACACACTGTACCACTGATCTATACACTCCCCCACAAAAGATGTATTTTAGACAAAAGTAAAGTGATCCCAGATGGAAGTCTGAAATACAACAAAAACTGAAGAGCAAAGAAAATAATAAATACGTGGTTAAACCTGGACAAAGATGATTGTCCAAACAACAATAAGGGTTTGGGAATCAAAAAACAAGACAGAATAAAAACATATGACAGCATAGCTTGTAAGTCTGGGGCAGGAGTAATTAGGGCTAGTGTGATCTGGAATCCTCTGTTGTTCCAGAGGAGCACCAAGTTAGCCTTGGATAAGCTAATGATGTATGTTAAAATATCTAGGATTACCTCTAAAAGCATATAGAGTATACAATTGCCTAAGTAGTAGAGTAAAAGAATGGAATGGAAAGTGGAAAGCAGTTCCTAAAAAAAAAAAAAAAAAGCAAGAAGGGAGAGATAAAGCATAGGACAGATAGCATAAATGAAGATTTGGGAATTAAATTTATCTATATATAAAATTACAATAAGTGTAAATAGGGTAAATGTTACAATTGAAAGACAAAGACTATCTGACAAGATTTAAAAAATTATTTTAAAAATTAGCCATTTATAAGAGGTACATCTAAAGCCTAAGTACATAGAAAGGTTGAAAGCAAAAGAATGGCAAACGATCTATAATGCAAATACCAAAAGAAAGATTAATAGCAGATAAGGTAGATTTTTAAAACAACAAAAAATTACTAATGGAACAGATTATGACATAAATTATAGTGAACAGTATCAATCCTGTCACACATTTCCCACCCACTCCCTGCCCCACAGTTGACATTATGCTTTCAAGGTTTATCTAATTGGCATGTGTTTTCTATGGATATCAGCATTCCCTGCTGGATGCATGGAAGCTCCTCCCTCCTCCCCACCTCAGGAATTTAGGGATATTGGGATGCCTACATTGACTTGTAGGTTCCAATGGATGTGAAATACAGTTACTCACATTGTCAACATCAAAAATAGTCCCCGAAAGGAAAAAGCTCCTTGACGTTGGACTTGGCAGTCGTTTCCTGGATATGACACCAAAAGCACAAGGAACAAGAGCAAAAGCCAATAAGTGGGACTATATCATACTAAAAAGCTTCTGCATATCAAAAGGAACAATTAACAAAATAGAAAGGCAACCTATGGAATGGGAGAAAATATTTGCAATTCATATCTGAGAAGAGGTTAATATCCAAAATATATACATAACTCATACAACTCAATAACAGCAACAAAACCCGAAACATCTAATTAAAAAATGGGCAGAGGAGCTGAATAGACATTTTTCCAAAGCAGATATACAAATGGCCATCAGGTACAAGGAAAGTGCTCAACATCACAAGTCAGCAGAGAAATGCAAATTAAAACCACAATGAGATATCACCTCATACCTGTTAAAATGACTGTCATCAAAAAGATAGCAAGTGTTGGTGAGGATGTGGAGAAAAGGAAATCTTTTTGCACTGTTGGTGGGAATGTAAATTGGTACAACCACTATGGAAAACAGTATGGAGGCTCCTCAAAAAATTAAAAATAGAACTACCATATGATCCAGCAGTAGTCCCACTTTTGGGTATAAATCCAAAAGAAATGAAAACAGGATCTCAAAACAATATCTGTACCCTCATGTTCATTGCAGCATTGTTCACAATAGCTGAGATAGGAAAAAATGTGTCCATCAACAGGTGGATGGATAAAAAATGATACACACACACACACAGACACACACACACGCACTAGAATATTATTCAGCCTGAGAAAGAAGTAAATCCTGCCGTTTGTGACAGCTTGAATGAACCTTGAAGACATTATGCGAAGTGAAATAAGTCAGATAGAAACAGACAAATACTGTATGATATCACTTACATGTATAGTCTAAAAAAGCTGAATTCAGAAAGAGAGAGCAGAGTCATGGTTACCAGGAGCTGGGTGGGTGGTGGAGGGGATGGAGAGATATTGGATCAAAAAACATTCAGTTGTAAAATTATCAAGTTCTGGGGATCTAATGTACAACATGGTGATTAATGTACATGGTGATATGCAGCTAATAATACTGTATTATACTTGAAAGTTGCTAAGAGAGATCGTAAATGTTTTCACCACTAAAAGGAAATAGTAATTATGTAACAGGATGGAGGTATTAGCTAAGGCTAAGGTTGTCGTCCTACTGCAATATATAAATGTGTCAAATCAGCACATTTAAACTTAAACAATGTTATATGGCAACTTCATCTAAGTAAAGCTGGAAAAAATAAGTAAGACAGTAAAATGATAAAAATTTCTGGAAGGAGACAACCTTGGGTTTGGTTTGGAGTGAAAAAGAGTGAAGGTGGGGGTGGCGGCTCTGGTTTTTACTGTGGTTAAGGCGGCGGAGGGAGGGTTCCACCAAGGGGCATGTTGATTTAAACTTCCCTGCCAGCTCCAAGGGAGGGTGCCTGGGCTTTCTTATAGGTTGGCCTAGATGTGCGGCAGAAGGGAAAGGGGGAGTGCTGGGTCTTGAATGCTGTCAGTGGTCAAACATCAAAATAGTCAGACTCTTTATTACTGTGTTCGTAGATCTAATTTATTTATTTATTTATTTTAACTAGCCTATAGCATTCTATCATGTAAAAGAAACCTCTCAATTTCTCTACTGAGGAACCAGTAGGTGTTGTATACTTTTTTTTTTTAACTACTAGACACAGTTCTGCAGTGAACATCTCTGTACAGAATCAGGGAGATGCCAGGATGAGGAGTCACTGAGTCAGAAGGTGTCCTGATCTTCAGGTGTACCAAATGTTCTTCAGTGTAATTGTATCGACTTACACTTCCATATCTTGAAGCAGTGAAGTTTACGTTTTGTTCTAAGGGTGGTGGGAGGCCATTGGAGGGCTTAAATGGAAGAATGATACGATCTGATTAACAGAAAAGTAACTGGCTGCTTTATGGGGACTTGGGGGATGGTAAGCAGGAGTGGAAGCAGGGGGACAATTACAAGGCTATTGTAATAATCTGGGTGAGAGACAATTGGACGTTGGGTGGGGGGTGGTACTGGTGGAGATGGTGATGGATGGTAGAATTCAGGATGTACTCTGAAGATAGAGTTTGCAGAACCTCCGCTGCAGTGGCTGTGGGCTGTGACAGAATGAGTTCTAGTTTTTAGTCTCACTGATGAAATGGGGAAGACGGGGGTGGGCAAAAGGGGATTGGGGGGTTGGGGCTGTTTTGGCTGGGTCAAGTTTGAAATACCTATTAGACATACATGTGGAAATGTGGAACAGGCAACTTGCTATGTGTGCTGGGAACTCAGGGGAGAGGTAGGAGCTGGAGCCGCAGGTGCGGATGAGACTACCTAGGTGTGTGGAGAGAGATGAGAAGAGGTTTTCAGACTGAGCCCTGTGGAACTCGAACAGTTTGAAACCAGGAATGGAAGAAGACCTAGCGAGGGAAACAGAGGTGGAGACCAGAGAAAACTGAAGTAAAACCAGGAGAGTATGGTGAGCCAGGAGCCACACGAAGACAGTGCTTTAAGAAGAAGGGAAAAATCGCTGTGTCAAATGCTGCTGATAGATTATAAGATGAGCACTGAGAATAGACCCAAATCATCTGAGCCTTTTGGTTACTTTTTAGCTTTGATTTTCCTCTATTTTGACACCTTAATTGTAGTCCTCAGTATTTGTTAATATTTTTACGGGGGAATCAAAACCCACCCTGCAACCCCCATCCCATTCTAAGTGTATCATTAGACCTAGAATAAAAAAAGATTAAAGAATTGAAAAGTGCTCGAGGCCTCGTATCTGTTGGTAGCCATTTAACCTACCCCATAGTGGCATCCTGGTGTCAAGCAGCTGTGTATATTTTTAAAAAGCCCATCCGAATGCTCTCGAGGGCTTTTTATATCACGAGTTAGAACTGCCTGGAAGATCTGATTGGCCCAGTTCCACAAACAGGGTTCCAATAGGTTTTAAAGCCTTCTGTCTCATTTCTTTCTGCATTTGTTATTAGCTCAATAAATAATAAATAGAGGAATTACCCAGTCACTAATTTGCTTTTTTATCAAGCAGAGTTCATGTTTTAATAAACTGCCTTTTTTTTGTATTTTCGAACATGCGCTATAATATGCCTGTAATTCAAACACAAAACTTTTTATTATAGTATTTGTTTCCTTGCCCTTACATATTTTCTTCAGCTATAGATTTTAGCAGGATGTTTGATCACTGATTGCTTCTCTAGTCCCATTCTTGTGATGGCTTTTAGTAAAATGTTTGCTTTCTTCTTGAATTATTGCATTTAAAAGTTATTATTTATCTTCCTCTGATCAGGAGAGTGACAAATGATACCCTTATAAAGATTCCTGAATTTCCTTTGTTTTGGGCTACTGCCACGTTTTAGGAAACATTGGGTTGAGCTATTTGAAATTGCTGGTATTTGACCATTTTGGATACAGAAATGGCAGTTTCAAATGGCTCAACCTAACACTCATTTGCTTGAGTAATAGTTCTTAACATGCACTCAGCGTTTTCATGAAATGTCTGGCTTTTAGTTGTCACAGATTAATTTGACTAGAGCTTGGATAGTTTTCTCGAAACTGTTCCCAGTTTTCTTTTCTCTTTTCTCAAAAGTATAGCTTCCTTGGCTTCTCCGCCCTCTCCTTTAACGGCTCCGAACCACAGGCCACTTTTGCCTTTTTTGCGCTACATTCTGAAGTTGCTAAAACCTGCACAAAAGTAGCAATGAGACTTCACTTTTAGAAGAAAAGTTGTCTTTGGATATGAATGTCCAAGGTGCTTTAGTTTATAGCCCTGTGGATATTTGCAGGTTGTTTTCAACTTTATTAAAGCTGCTGCCTGTCTTGGTCTGGGCGGGGGCACCTTGCCTTGCCCAGCTAGCCTTCCTGCTTCCTTCTCATGCACCCTCTCTGTCCTTTGGAGGGATGTCCTTTTCCCTTCCACTCTGCTATTCCTTCTTCTCTATCTCCCCTGCTGGTCCTTTATTTCAGGCCCCTCCTCTTCTTGTGGGTGGAATAATAATGGTAATAAAAATAGCTCCCATTTACAGAGGATTTTGTGCCAGACACACATTCTGCATTCTACACATATTTGCTCATCTAATCTTCCCAATAACCCTATGGTGCTAGTATTACATCCACTTAGAGATGAGGCAGAATTTGTAGGGCCCAATGCAAAATGAAAATATGGGTCCCTTGTTTAAAAATTACTAAGAATTTCCAGAGAGGGACAGCAGGGCATTAAACTAAGTGCATATCCCATCCAAGTGTGAGACTTTCTGCAACTGCACAGGTGGCAGGCCAGTGAACTTGTCCCGAGGTGAGGAGTCTGAGGCAGAGGGTGGTGAAGTGAAAGTCTCACCTTAGGACGTGATGAACTTGCATTAAACCCAGGTCTACAGACTCCCCAGGCTGACCTAACTGCCCTGCTGCACTCTAGTAATCTCTTGATTATTCCTTCTTTGGTCTTTCTCTGCTCCATTCAACCAATGGAGTGATCTTTCTGAAACTGAAATCTGACCACATGACTCACCTGTGGAAACTTTTTCTGTGTGACTGCCTCTGAATAAAGTCTACAGTCCTTGGCACATAACCCAAGACCATGTGGGATCTGGCTTCTGCCAGTCCCTGGTCTCATCCCCTCCCCATGTGTACCATCTATGCTTTGGTCACCCTGCCCTGCTTGGAATTCTGGAACATGCCATGCTCTTTCATGCCTTCTTGGCTTTTCATATGCTAGTCTCTTCCCCGACATCCCCCCACCCACAAGGGCCCAGGAAATTCATTTTCTGTCTTGACCATTGGTGTAAATATTCTTTTCTGTCTGAAGCTCCTTTGAATCTCTCTAGCAGGGCTGACACCTTCCTCCTCTGTGCCCTCAGTGTCTTTAAATCATGCCTGTTTAGGTGCTTATGGTAGTCTCTGGTACTCACTGGTTTTTCATGCCTGTCTCTCTAACTAAAATGACCTCTTCACGGGCAGGAACAGTGTGTCATATTTGGTGTTATGTGCCCTGTTCCTATCCAAGTGCTTGACATAAGGCATGTGTTAGATCAATACTGTGTTGACTTAAATTCAGGACTGGCCTAAGTAGGGATATGATGATAGTTTAATAGGAACAGGGAAAGAGGGCATTGACTGTTGGTGACAGGCCCAAAGTGTCACCAGATTACCTGCCTGGAAAGATGAGGTTAGATGGATACCTGAGTGGTTGCAGAAAGTCCCACACTCACCTGGGACCAAGGACTGGTATGCAGGTAGGTCTAGACCTTTCCTGGCTGTGAGGTCACACCGGATTATGGCACGTGAGCCCCTCAGCACCTGGGTGGTCACTTAGAGAGACTGTCGGAAGCTTTTGTCCCTTGAGGTCACCCAGGGGAAAGAGAACAGACCAGCTGCTCAAATGTGGAAGGAAATTTTTTTCCCTTTCTTCCCCCTGAGGTAGTTTAAGCACTTCAAAGAGAACTTCAACTTCAAGCAATGGTTTATATTAGAGCCTAAACAGAAAATATAAAAGCAGCAGCTTTGCTAAATAAATAAATAATTAGCAGTCTAACCAGGATTTTGAAGTTTATTATTTTTTGCATCGTAAGTATAGGATTTTCAACTTCTCACTCTGCCGAGGCTACTGCATACATGAGCCCTGGTGCCTTGAGCATCGTCACAAGTTTTAGAGTGTGTTACCTGCTGGTGGGGAAAAAGATAATACTATTTCTTTTTAAAACTCTTTTATATGGGCCCTCTTGGGAACCTTGTCCTAAGGTATTCCTTCTCTTTCCATCAGCCTCTTTCACTGAAAGGCATCCTCTTTTGAAAAGGTGTTTGTTCCCCAAATAGCTCACAGCTATGCAGATGGTCCTGGCCAAACTTTTATGAAGTTGTGATTCTAAAGATTTGTCTTGTCAATTTCCTGAAAAGGGATGTGGACTTTTTCTTCCTTTACCACGTGGCCACACGGATCATTACCCAGGGTCCCTGGCTTGCTGGGTGTCATCGGGCACATTTGGAATCCTGTTCTGGAAGAGTGTGAGCAGATCACGTGTGGCTGCCACATCCTGCTGGAGAAGGGTGTTGGCCTTAGAACAGTGGCCCTTCTCGTTCTCTGTTTTTGTCTGTATAGTTTCTTATAGTCTCCCTTTTGCTCTCTCGTCTCTCCTAATATTTGATATTTAGGAAGATATGGATTTTTGTCTTAATGGTTATCTTTATAGTGATACATTTATATAATACCCTAAATACCCTCCCCCTTTCCCCTTTTTTTGGGGGGGAGGGGTACTGTGTATAGGTTCCCCATCATAAGCAATTATTTTAAAGTCACGGAAAAGTAAGGGTATTGCACAAAGAAATTTTTTTCCTTCCAAATCACTTGAGAATAAGTTGCTTACCTGACACCCTGTCACCCCTGAATACTTCGGTGTGTGTTTCCTACAAAGAAATACATTCACCAACATAACGTCAATATTATTAGGAAAAGTGCACTGATACATTACTAACATCAAATCCTCAGACACAACTCATGTTTAACCGATTGTTCTGATGATGTTTTATCCAGCCTAGATCCAGCCAGGATCATGCATTGCAATTAGTGGCCATGTCTCTTTACCTGCTTCCATTTGGAATAAGTTCCTCAGTCTTTCTTTCACTTGGATGATCGTGATACTTCGGAAGATTATAGACCAGTTAATTTGTAGAATGTCTCTCAAGTTGGGTTTGTCTGATGCCATCCGATGATTAGAATCAGGCTATACACTTCTGGGAAGAATATTACAAAAATGATTCTGTCTTCTCAATGTGTCCTATCAGGTGTCACACAAATTTTGATTTGTCCCATTATTGATATGTTCACTGGGATCTCTTGATTAAGGTGATGCTTGCCAGGCTTCTCTGCTATGAAGTTACTCTTTCCCATTTTTAATTAACTAGTACTTTATAGGGAGGTACTTTGAAACTGTATAAATACTCTGTTCTTCATCAAACTTTCAATTCATTCATTCATCATCAGACTCAAGTTTTTTCCCGTTTTATTTGGTGGATTATACTCCATTATTATCATTATTTTGATGCTCAAACTGTCAGATTTGGCCAAGGGAGCCTCTTCAAGCTCATTCTTGTGTCCTTCTGACATGTTCCCATCATCCATCGAGAACTTCCTTACTTTCTGGTACAAGATATTCCAGACACATCTTGTACCCACCTCAGCCCTGGACTCATTTTCCCAAGGAGCCCTAATTTCTTCTATCGTGGACGGATACTTAGAAACTAAGATCTGAGTGCTATGTGTGCTTAATGAATTCTGTGATATAGTTGTTCCCAGGCATACTCAGGGAACATTCATCTCTTTAGTGGATCTATCTGACATGTGTAGAGCACGCCACCTACCAACACAAGATACATTTTAATCCAGCACACCTGGGACATACACCAAGATGTACCATACCTTGTGTCATAAAACACATCTTAACAAGTTTAAAATTATAATCATATGAAGGATGTTCTCTGAGGCAGAGTGAGATTTCATAGAAAATAGGGAGAGAGAAACTGTAGATTATGATTAGAAAAAAACTGTATTGATTTTCTAATGCTGAATAACAATATTACCACAAACTGAGTGGCATAAAACAGCGCACATTTATTGTCTCAATTTTTCTATGGGTCAGGAGTTCAGACATGGCTGAGATGAGTCCTATCCTCAGGGTCTCACAAAGCTGCAGTCATGGTGTTGGCCAGGACTGGGTTGGGCTGTCATCTGGAGGTTCAGCTGGGGAAGGATCCACTTCCCACTCATGTGGTTGTTAACAACATTTAGTTCCTTGAGGTTGTAGGATTGAGATCTGTTTTTTTCTGGCTGTTGGCCCAGGGTGTCCTCAACTTCCAGAGGCTACCTGCAATTTCTTGCCACTTAGGATTCTGCAGCACGGCCACTTGTTTCCTCACATCCAGCATCCAGCAAGGAGAAAGTTCCAAGAGTGAGGCTGCAAGCAAGATGGAATCCTGCATAATGTATACTGTCACCTTTGTCATAGTCTGTTGGTTAAAAGCAAGTCAAAGGTCCTGCCCACGCTCAAGGGGAGGGGATTATACAAGGGTGTTAATAACAGAATGTGGGAACTTCTGAGGGTCACCTTGGAGTCTGTCCACCACAGTCTAATCCCCAATGATTCATATCTCTCCCACATGCAAAATACATTTGCTTTTTTCCCAAGGTCTTTAAGAATCTCATCTCAGTGTGGCATCTACTCAAAGTCAATAATCTCATCATTTAAATTAGGTCCAGGTATGGATGAGGTTCCTGGATGTTTTTCTTAGTCTGTCAATCTGTCAAACTAATGAGACAATTTATTGGGCCTGCCACCTCCCCACCAATAAATAGTGTCAGAATAGGCATAGGATAATAGCTGTAGACAGTCCCACTCAAGAAAGAGGGGGCAAGGAGAGGTACAGAAGAGCCACTGGGTCATAGCAGTTCCAAAATCCAGCCCAGCAAATGTTGGGAGTTCCTTGATAAAGTTCCAAGACCTGGAAGTAATTATCTGCGGTTGTGACATAGTAAGAAATGTATATTTTGTCTCTACCCCTGGTTTCTGATACAGGGCCCCTAAAACCCTTGTCATTTCCTGAGTGATGAGGTGCCAGGAGTATCTTGTGTTCTAACATTTGGTCTTTGACCCTGGTTTCTGACACAAGAGCCTCAAAGACCCTTAGAATCCCTGGAGTGATAAGAATGTCTTTTGTATGCTAATGAGGTGACTGGTGGCTGGGGTCTCTAGATAGCTTCAGGATGAGGGCTGATCACCAGAAAGACCAGTCATAATTAGGAGGTTGAAACTTTCAGCCCCATCCCCTGACCTCTGGGGAGAGAAGGGGTGCTGGAAATTAAGTTTCATTGCCAATGGCCTGTGATCTAAACAATTATGAGTACATAATGGAGCCTCCACAGAAACCCTAAACAATGGGGGTACGGAGAACTTCTGGGAAGAATCCATATGCCAGGAAGATGGCACACCCCAAACTCCATGGGGACTGAAGCTCCTGTACTCAGGACCCTTACAAATCTCACCCTATGTACCTCTTCTTCTGGCTGTGTCCTTTATATTATCCTTCTTATAATAAACCAGTAAATGCAAGTAAAGTGTTTCCCTGAGTTCCATGAGCTGTTATAGCAAATTATTAAACCTAAGGCTGGGGTCGTAGGAGACTCTAATTTGTAGACAAGTGGGTAAGAAGTGCCAGACCCAGGACTTGCGGTTGACATCTGAAGTGGATCAGTCTTGCGCTTCTGGAGTCTGATGCTCTCTCCAGGTAGTTTCAGAACTGAACTGAATTGTAGAACATCCAGTTAGTGTCCAGAGAGTTGGTTCTTAGTGTGGGAAAAATCCCACACATTTGGTGTCAGATGTGTGAGTAGAGAAACAGTTTTCCTTTAGTGTTTCTCGGCTCTGCTGTCTGGGATCCTGGTTCTGCCCTTTGAGTCATTCTTCCTTTTCCATGAAAGGTAGCACGTGTTTGCACCTGGGTTTCATTAGCCTGCTTTCTCCCAATGGAATTTTGGGGGTCCTTCAGCTTTCTTTCATTTGTACTCCTTTTCCCTTTCAGTCTATTCTCTGAGTTTCTGCTGAAATAATTTTCTCAAGAACTTTTTGGGCCTTCCATGGGTTTCACTTAAATATACTCCAATATAACAAAGCCACACACACACATACACACACAGATCTTTTGAAGATCAGCCTTTCTCTACCTGCGGTTCCTGCCAAGAAGATTGGGGAACATTTTCCTAAATGCCTACAGGCTGTATGCTTTGGTTGAGAGACTCTGTGAAGCCCACTCTTCAACTCTTGAAAGAGCACTTTGTATGACTGAATACTCTGACCTTTTTATCTTTCTGAGATTTAAGTAGGAGTTTGTAGTCACACCTTTAACTTCTTCTGTAGAGCATGCTTTCATAACAGTGCTTAGAAGTCATTTAGCAGTATATTTGGAAAGGCTGAGAATTTAAAAAATCATCAAGTTCTGGTTCCTTTTCGTTAACAATTCTTCTCTTAACTTATCTCTCTGCTCTCACATTTTACTATAAGCAGCAAGAAGAAACCAGGAAGCACCTTTAATACTTTGCTTGCAAAATCTCCTTAGCTATCTCACCAAGTTAATTACTTATAAGTTCAGTTTTCCATATAACTGCAGGAGACAATTTAACTAAGCTTCTGCCACTGCTCAACAAGGCTCCCTCTCCCCCTCTCCTCCATTTTCCGACTGCATGTTCCTCGTTTCCTTCTGAGCTGTCACCAGCAGTATCCTCCAAATTCAGATTTCTTCTAGCAGGCTCTTTCAGGAAATTTAGACTTTCTCCATGATGCTTGTCAGAATTCTTTCAGCCTCTGCCCACTGCTTGGTTCAAAGGCCACTCCCACATTTTTAGGTATTTATTACAGTAACACCATACTTCCAGGCAACAAAATCTTTATTAGTTACCTTTTACTGCTGTGCAAAAGGTCTGGATTGTCAAAACCTTGCACGTGCCAAAGACAGGTTTGGTCCTTGCCTGGCTCCTGGGAATAGCCTGACTGTTAAGAGTGTCTTTGTTCAGCTGAGGCCTTGGGCCACACTGGACAGTTTTTGCTAGCCTTGTGATGTAAGTGGGTACCTTGGGCTACAAAGTATGTGCTTCATCTATGGAAGGGCTGGAGACCGACGGTCAGCCACACAGGCAGTCAGCCTTGCCTACAACCAACTCTCAGTAAAAACCCTGAATACAAAGGCCGGAGTGAGGTTCCTAAGCAATGCCCTGTGTGGGTCATCACACACCGTTGCTGGAGATTAAGTGCTGTCCACGTGCCTCCCCTGGGAGAGGACAGCTGGAAGCCTGTGCCTGGTCTCCTCCTGCACTCTTCTGCTTTGTACGGCTTTCTCTGCTGCTGACTTTAATCTGTATCTTTTCGCTGCAGTAAACTTTAACCATGATTATAATGGCTTTGCTGAATTCTGTATATTCTTCTAGCCAATTATTGAACTGAGGGTAATCTTGGGGACTCCTGAACAAAACTACATAACAAATTATGACAAACCTAGTGACTTAAAAGGAAACGCACCTGTTCCTCACAGGTGTCTAGGCATAGATTAGCTGGGTCTCACAGGACTGCAAGCAAGGGATTGGCTGGACTGTGTTCACATCTGGAGGCTCGACTGGGGAAGAATCTGCCAGGTTTACCCAGGTTGTTGGCAGAACCTCATTTTCTTATAGTTGTAGGACTGAGGGCCCCGGCTTCTTGCTGGCTGTTTGCTGCCCTTGGGCCCTAGAGGCTGCCTTCAGCTTCTTGGTAAGAAAGCAACATGGGCCTCCCATCACAGCTACTCATTTCTTCACAGCTAGCTTGGGAGAGAGAGTCCTAGACTGAGTTTGATAGAAAGATGGAGTCTTTTTTTTTTTTTTTTGGATTACATGTTTTAATTTAATTTATTTAATTCTTATTTTTTATTGAAGTGTAGTCGATTTACAATGTCAGTTTCAGATGTACAGCAAAGTGATTCAGTTATACATATACATATATACATACATACATACATATTTTTTCAGTTTGTTTTCAAGATGGAGTCTTAAATAATCTAATTCTGGGAATGACATCCCACCATCACTGCTGATTAGAAGTAAATCACAGGTCCACCCACACTCATGAGGAAAGGATTGTCCGAGAGTGTGATACCAGAGGGTGGGGTCATTGCAGGGGTTGCCTGAGAGTATGCCCAGTACAGCTCTTAGGAGGAGTTTCACTGTAAAGGAAAAGGAAAATAGAGCATTAACCAGATGGTGAAGTAAAGTCAAAAACTATTTTTTGAGATGGGAAAAAATGCTTGCTGATGAAAAATGATCCAGTAGAGAGGAAATAATTGATGAAATTCTGCTTTGAGAATTTTTTAAATTCTCATTATATTTTTTTAAATATAAATGCAACAAAAATTCGTAGTTTTCCTCTTATGCACCACAAAATATATAACTTATGGGTTCTACTTTCCCCAAGTTTGAATAGGGAATGTATATTCTATGAAAATTCAAGAAAGGATGATCATTTGGGGTATGGGAGAAAAATCGGAGAGCTTATATTTTTATTTTTTATGATACATTCTGATAATTTTTATATGTTTTGTAATATACATGATATATCAATATTATGAATAATTTATAAACAAAATACACATACATTTGGGGAGCATGTTAACACATTTTTTTCCTGATAAGGTAGCAAATCAAAAAAACTTTGCAAAGTGCCTTTCCAACCTTATGTCTATGTTTGGGGAAAATGTTTCATTCTATTTGGTTTCTTTGAGGAATATGTTATAGAAGAGATCATTTAAAACTAATTTTCTGCTCGGGGCATTGCATTTATGAAAAGATATCACTGGATCAAGACAGACCACCTGTGACTTCAGGAATCTATAGGATTTAAAAATTCTCCCTTTTAAAATGTTTAAGGTATAGAAATTATTTTTGCAAAACACTTCTGGTAATGCAAAACATATATTTACATTGTTATTTCAGTATTTACTGATTTCCGTAAATCTTATTTTGTTTTGTTTTGGGGGGAGGTAATTAGGTTTATTTATTTATTTATTATTATTTTTATTTAACTGAGGGTACTGGGGATTGAACCCATGACCTCCTGCATGCTAAGCACACACTCTACCACTGAGCTATACCCTCCCCCGACTTCCTTAAATCTAATAATCCTATTTTAGTGATAATAAATGTGACATATGACTCAAGTTAAATGGTTGAATTTATGTTAAATACTGATAGTTGGACCATTTTCTTGCATATTAGGGCATTTTCCTGACTTAGAGCTGAGCCTACTTAGATCATAATTTTGGCCCAATAAGCTATGAACTGAAGCAATTTGATGAGTTTAATGAGGAAGAGTTTGGTACCCTGTCTTTTATAATGTTCCTGTTCACTGAGAGAATTCCAGAAAGACTTGGCATTTAGGACCCAACCACAGTGCCATTTTATTTGTTTTTCTGAGATATACTCCAGGCCTCAGAACAGTGGATGTTGCCACTGGGAGCACACGTGGAGATGCCTTATCAATTGTGTGACAATCCCTTTGTCTGGGATGGCGACACATTTTTCAGTCTCCTAAAATACACATTTCTCAATCTTCAGCCTTTGAATGGTTTTGCCTACAGAAAAACCTGGGTGCAGTGCCCCCTGCTGGTGAATGGCAGCTGTGAGTTTGCCTCATGTCAGTGATGGACAGAGTGGGTCCCTTTGCTGACACTGAGCCGGGGGTGATGCTAAGCCTGCCAGGTCATTTTAGATCAGGTCATTAGAGGAACAGAAGGTCGAATCAATACAAAACGAGCAGCTCACAGTTTTCTCTACATTTTTTAGACATGTGATGATTTGCTATAGTTCAGTTTGGCTGATAAAATATGAACACTTCACAAACATGTTTGTATTTCAGCCTCTGCCTTAGTTCATTTAACAAGCCATTTTGCCCTGATTCTCAGGAGCTGTATTCTTGTTCAGTAAGGGAAACCTAACTTGAGCCTTGGCAGAGAAGATTTTAAACATGAAATATTTTAGAAACATTCATTTTGTTAGAAATTAGAAAAGCACTTTAAACAATAGGCATCTTTTTTATTTCATTGATATGAATTAGCATACATTTGTGCTGGTTTCTAAATGATGATGATCATGTTAAAAAATTAATTAAAACTAGAACCACATTAGTGTTTAGATTATTATTTTAACTTTAGCCTCTGGTGAATGTGATTGTTTTATAAGGAATAACTAGTAAATTATTAATTTTGTTCCCATAGTGGGTGGGTCTAATTTCTTTGTATACATCTGTGGTGTGTGACATTTTTGATTGCCTTTAATCCAGGAAAGTAGTACACCCTTCAGGATTTTAGGGTCTAAGGTTAGTGAACATGTGGCTAGTCTACTTAGATATTTCCAGTGTGGTAGGAGGAAAACCACAAGAATGTGTGTCCTCAAACCCAAGTGAAAAACATGTATCAGGAGGGAGGGATGGGGGACGGTATGGCTCAGTGGTAGAGTGCATGCTTAGCATGTGCAAGGTCTTGGGTTCAATCCCCATCACCTCCATCGAAATAAATCAATTAATACATACATATACACATACATACATACATAAACCTAATTGCCTCCCCCCTCAAAAAAATGAAAAAAAAAAGGAGAGAGTGATCACTCTGTTGAATGAATACTGAGAATCAATCACTGTGAAGGTCACTGTAATCTTGGCAGGGGAAGTTTTGGTGGAGTGGTGGGACAAAAGTCTGATCAGACTTTTTTTTTTATAAGGGTTTATAAGAGAATGGACTTTTCCTTATGTTAAAAAAAATGACCAGAAAGAGAAAGAAAGATGCCATATGATATCACTCATATGTGGAATCTAAAACAGAAGAAGAAGAAAGAAGAAGAAGAAAGAAGAAGAAGAAGAAGAAGAAGAAGAAGAAGAAGAAGAAGAAGAAGAAGAAGAAGAAGAAGAAGAAGAAGAAGAAGAAGAAGAAGAAGAAGAAGAAGAAGAAGAAGAAGAAGAAGAAGAAGAAGAAGAAGAAGAGGAGGAAGAGGAAGAGGAGGAAGAGGAAGAGGAAGAGGAACTTAAATATAAAACAGAAACAGACTCACAGACATAGAATACAAACTGTGGTTCCCAGGGGGAGGCGAGTGGGAAGGGACAGACTTGGGGTTTGAGATTTGTAGATACTGACAGGTATATATAGAATAGATAAACAAGTTTACATTGTATAGCACAGGGAAATATATACAAGATCTTGTAGTTGCTCATGGTGAAAAAGAATATGAAAATGAATATATGTATATTCATGTATAACTGAAAAATTGTGCTGTATACCAGAAATTGACACAACATTGTAACCTGACTATAACTCAATGAAATTAAAAAAAAATGAGACTAATCTAAACTTCCAATAGTAAAGATTTGGTTAAATGCACTTTGGTATACCCATACAATGGAACAGTGTGCTTTCAGCCCATTAAAAAGCAAGCTATAAAATAGTTAATGTCCTGGGGAAATGTACACAAAATTGTATGTGAAAAAATGAGTCTACAAAGTAGTATGTTCGGTGTGATTGAAAATTTATTTTGAATTTTCCCTATATTCTAGTGAATGCATGTATTTTTACTTTGAAAATAACAATTAATTTCAAAAACAGTTAAAATGATGAATTAAATCTTACTTCAACTTTATTGTGAGCTAAATAGGGTTCTGTATGTTGGCTTACAGGACAGATGTATTCAGCCATCATATAAATTAATTTATAAGTTAACATACACTTTCATAAGTTTACAGATGTATGCTTAACTTCATGTACTGTTCAAGACCCTGAAAATAAAACCTACAATACATACAAAAAAAAATAAATAAAAGAGAGAGCGAGAATGGACTTTTCCTCTTCCTCATCCTTTCCTTCCACCACTTTCTTTTCTTTCATTTCCTGAACAAATCAGTTTAAAATCCATTAGATAAGGCCAAGCAAATTAGATATCCATACATGGTGGTAGGAAGCTCCAGTACCCTATAGGAGGTGTCCACTGATGTCCTACAAAGGAGGGTATCCACATGCAGGGAGACTGCCCAGCATGGGTGTTGGAGCTAATCAGGGGGAGGATCAGTGGTCTGATACAGGGCATTGGGACCTGAGTGGGATAAAGTGGATGGGTCGCCCAGCTGGAGGTGCAGGGCTTTGGGATGAGAATGGCATTCATGTATAATAATAACCAGAGTAGATTGTCTGTATCTGAGTAGGGTGAGGAGGTTTTCTGCACAGGAAGGCAGCCTGGTGTGTGGTGTTGGAGCCCTAATGGGGTGAGGAGGAATCCCCACATGCTGGGCAGCTTGGTGTGGGGTGTCAGAATCCAAGCAGAACAAAGAAGGCATGCCTATGGTGGCAGTGGAAAGGCCACTTGGCTGGGTGTCAGAACGTGAGTGGGAGAAAGATGGCTGGTGTAGGAAAGTATAAGATAAACCTGGAACATCATATGCCAGAAAGTATGCATGTATTTAAAAAATGATGGTGACATAGCAAACAGACACAGAAACTGTGTCAAAGGGCTTCCACTAGCCAAATCTGGGACAATTGAAACATCAGAATAGTGAGAGTAATGGATTGAAGAAAATAGAAATCCATGAGTTCACACTGTTATACATCAGTGAATGAATAAATTGGATGTTTGATGAGGAGGTTTCAAAATACCTCCCTACAAAATACTTACTAATTATAAAGAGGAAAAGTAACTCTGCGGGACAGAAGTCTGCCTCGCTCCCTTAATCAAGTGAGCAAACAACATCATCAGGTAAGGAACAGATGGAAATCATGGACTGCTTGATAAGATGCAGTGAGACAGTCACAGCGTCACTATGCCAAAGAGACATAACCCACTTCTAAAGAGGTAAAGCCACATTAGTGGGGAGGGTATAGCTCAAGTGGTAGAGCGCATGCCTAGCAGACACAAGGTCCTGGGTTCAATCCCCAGTACCTCCCCTAAAATAAATAAACCTAATTACCACCCTCCCCCAACCAAAAAAAAAAAAAAAAAAAAAAAGGAGGTAAAGCCACATTGATGGACACTCTACTAGTTAACCGACCTATAATCTTTAAAAATGTCCAGACCAGGGAAGTCAAGGATAGACTAAGGAAGTGATCCAAATTCAGGAGACTAGAGGGACAGGACAACTGAATCACGTATGATTCTGAACTGAATGGTTTTGTTACACTGGATATTGTTGGACAGAGCTTGGATGCAGTCTGAGGGTTAAATGGGAGTAGCCTATTCGGTGTTAATTTTCTTATTTGGATATTTTTCTGTGGTTTAATGTGCGGATGTTCCTTCTTTGTTGGAACTGTGCAGTAAATTATTCAAGAGTGATGAGGTATCACATTGGCAGCTCCTTAACAATGGTTTAAGAAAGGTACGTTCTTTCTGTTTTCAGTTGAGTTTGTGTACAGCTAATTGGGAAATAAGGATGGCTATCACTTTCTGGGTGTAAAGAGGAGCCAGGAATAGGACAGTAGAGGGTGCAGAAAGATGAAGGAGGAAGGACTTTCTAGGACGAGAGTCCAAGACAACCATAGAAGTTTGGTTCGTCATCTAGGGAAGGTGGCAGTTACACTTCAGTGATTGCCAAGGAAACAATGTCACACACCTTTTCAGGGGCCTGCACTTTCCCAAATCAGCCCTCTTTCAGGGACAATGTGTCTGTATCTGAGGCTGGACTTGCTGTATTTAAAGCTTATTTTCTCTTCTCTGTGAGGTTGAGAATACCTGCTACCACATTTGTTGTCTATACTTAAAATCAATTATTATTATCCTTTATATTTTCCTTATTAGACCCTTAGGGTCCTTCATCCAACAGAATTTGACTCTATGAAGCAAGGGGCTAGTAGGTTTGGGGATGAAAACAGATATGTTCCCAGACTTCCCAGAGCTGAGAGTCTAGTGGTGGCAGCTTGGATTGAACGAAACAATCAGGACACTGTGGTGAGTCCTGTGAAAAGAAAATACAGGAATTTAGATAGACTGCAAAAGGAAGCTTGAATTTCAACGGAGACTCAAGGGGTAGCTCCTTAAGCAAGTGCCAGTTGAATTGTGACATAAAGGGTGAGAAGGTCCTATAGCTGGGCACAAAGTTGGGACAAGAGCCCTTGTAGCAGAGCGAGGAGCCCAGGGCAGGAAGGAGGGTGGGGAAGGAGGAGACGGAAAGCCAGGGAGGCCAGGGCCCAGGCAGCGAGGGTGTGGGCAGCTGGGAGGAGTCAGAAGCACAGCGACAACATGAAGCCATTGAGAGGTGTTAGTGAAGGGGATGCCACAGTTAGATGTGTGTGTTGTTCTGAAACATCTTGCACCGCTTTGTGGAGACTGGATTGTCAGTGGCAAGTGTGGAAGCAGACAGGGGCTGTTTTGCTAATGGAGGTGACAGTTAATGGTAGCTTATGCCACCGTGTTAGCAGTGGCACTGAAGAGAAGTTGGTGGACTTGACATATACCTTAAAAAAATTATTATTTTATTTTTTAAAATTGAAGTATAGTCAGTTTACAATGTTGTGTTAATTTCTGGTGTAATGTTTCAGTTTATACATGTACATACATATATTCCTTTTCATATTCTTTTTCATGATAAGTTACTACAAGATATTGAATATAGTTCCTTGTGCTATACAGTAGAAATTTATTGTTTATCTATTTTATATACAGTAGTTAGTATCTGTAAATCTCGAACTTCCAATTTGTCCCTTCCTACCCTCTCTTCCCTGGTAACCGTAAGTTTGTTTTCTATTGACACTAAATTTTTGATAATAGAATTAATGGAACTTGTGGATAGATTAGTTGCGGGGGACAGGTAAAATCAAGGAGATGAGAAAAACAAATCAAGGGTGACTTTCAGGTGTGGTCAAAGTAGTAGAAAGAAAAGCAGGAGAGTGTGGGGTCATGGAAATTGAATGTAGCTGAGAAGTCAGTTAGGATGAAGAAAAAAGCAAGTATTGAACAAAGCCCACTGATGACCTGAGCAGAATAGTTTGGATGGGTTGTGGGAGTAGAATCTACCCCGCCATGCGTTGACTTGTGAATGAAGATTGGGAGGTGAAGATATAGAGACATTGCAATGAGAGTCTTAGGAGAAGTTTGTCAGTGAAGGGGAGTAGAGAGAGCGCTATATCTAGGGGGGATAGAAGGTCCAAGAAGGATGTGATAAGAAAGGTTTTACTTAGACAAGTCATTATTCACAGTCCACGCCCCCTTGTGGGCAGTCTCAGCAGAAACATTGTGGACCCACGATGAGTCAGGATAGATTCCCCATCTTTGTCCTCCATGCAGATGTGGTCCATGGCTGCACAGAAGCCCCCAGTTGAGGACATGGTCCTAGGGCAAAGGTGGACCCAGCCTCTGAACTGAAGGAGATTATTTCAGACATCTGGAGAGTAGAGGACCCAATAGATGTTAAGGTCCCCAAGAGAGGAGAAAATGGCACATCTTGCCACCTGAGCACATGAATCTTTTTTTTTTTTTTTAAATGGAGGTACTGGGGATTGAACCCAGGACCTCATGCATGCTAAGCATGTGCTCTACCACTGAGCTATACCCACCCCCTTGAGCATATGAATCTTAATTTGAATCCATCACACTTCTCTGGGATTCCCAATGGTATTCTTCTGTTATTTCTGCTGCCCAGACTCCCATACTTGTCTCGCCCCTTCCCCACATTCTGTCATTCAGAACTCAGCTGCATGGCCCCACCTCTGGGACGCGAGTACCCTCTATGCTCTGATGGCACCTGAGTACCCGCCTCGTTACTGTGACTTACTGTGTGGGGCTGGAACACCACCCACCGTCTCCCAGTCTATGCTCTCTTTCTCTCTGCACCCCACCCCGGCATGATACCTGGAGACAGAGCAGCTGAAAGGCAGTTGACATCTAGCAGTTTAGGAAGGAGCCCAAGTCCTGGAGCCATATTTGAGTGGCATCATTTACTGTGGCCTCGAGCACATTATTTAAGCTCTCTGTGCTTTGTCTATCACCTGTAAAATGGGAGTCCTAAGAGTACTTACCTCATAACACTGCTGTGAGGATTAAATGAAATAATGCCCATAGAGCAGTAACAGCACCAGGCGGATAATAAGCACTCAGTAAGTGTTACCATCATTACTAAGACATGGTAGGTATCCACGGATTTTTATTGCAAAAATAAATGTGTCGATGAAAAACTAAAGTGTGATGTAAGAAGAACCAGACCGTGTGTCAGCCTGGTTTTCAGTGCCTTTCTTCCAGGCCCGCTTGAGTGCATCTCTGGTGAACTCTATATGTTCTTTGAGCCAATTTTCAGCCCATGTACAAGGCATGGAGTAAGGACAGGTGAACAGTGGTTTGCTGGGGGTCCCTGGGACCTGGAGGAGCCATCCAGGCAGTTTGACCAATGTGTCCATCCCTGATCTAACCTTGGCATCTGTCCCTGAGATCTGGGCATGGACCCCAACACAAACATGTCTGTAAAGCTCTCCAGGTGGTATATTTTCCTGAAACACAGAACTGGGTGGTAGCTGACTTAGCATTGGGACTGAAATAATAAAAATACCAGAAAACAGAGAACTGGATACCTTAAACAATAAACATTTATTTCTCACAGTTTTGGAGGCTGAGAAGTCCAAGATCAAGACACCAGCAGTGCCTTGTGAGGGTCTACTTCCCAGTTCATAGAAGGCCATCTTCTCACTGTGTCCTTACGTGGCATCAACGAGTGAGACAGCTCTCTGGGGTCTCTTTCATAAGGACTCTAATCTTGTTCATGAGGGTTTCACCCTCGTGACCTAATGACCCCAACACCCCACCTCCTAACACCATCACCTTAGGAATAAGGATTTTCACATACGAATTTTCAGTACATGATAGTGGCTAGGTTCCTTCCACCTCTGAAGTCCTTGAATTCTATGATTCTCTCTCTCTCTCTTTTTGACAATTTGCTAACTATTATTTATTTATAAGAGAGAGTGGGAAAAAAAAACCCCAACTATCAACACTAAAAACATGGCTTGCGAAAAGACAAAATACGATTGGTTAGTCAACTCTGCTATTTGGTAAGATAAAGATAAAAGAGTCACATTCCTATACTTAACAGCTTGATTGAAGTGAAATTTACACAGCATAAAATTCAGCACTTCTAAGGAAACAATTCAGTGTCACCAGCATCATTGTGATTATCTCTTATTACACTTCTGGTTTCTGAATGTGATGGTGAAGCCTCTGAAGCTACTCTTTGTGTGTGTCTCACGGCCATCAAAACTTTAGGAAGGATGAACCAGATGACATTATATTTAATCGTGAAAGAATTACATTTTCTTATGAAACCGTTTTCTTAAGTCATTTATTTGGGTTCCATAGCTAGACATTACAGTGAAAGTATGTTTTAAAATATTTTATTTAAATGGATGCGGATTCCACCCTGCCCTGATGTTCAGCAAACAGTTTGCTGATTTTCTTCCCAGTGGGGTGATAATTTTCTTTGAAAGACACAGCCTTCCTTGGGGGAGTCTTGGCCAGGAGGATGTGCAAATTGCCTGCATGACTGAACGCCCCTCAGACAATCCCATCAGCCTGCCCTGGGGCGGGAGGCTGGGGCATCTTGTTAACACACCAAGGAGAGCACACATTTTTGTGTGTGAAAACAAATAAGAGTATCATTAGATTTTATAATTGTAAAAATGAAGTCAAGGGTAAAGATGGTGGATTCAACACATGCATTTACTTTTGGTCCCTGAAACCCTACCAAAACAAGAGTAAAACGATTTTTTTTTTTAAAAAAGGAAAATCCTCTAGGACCAAAAAAGAAAACAAAAAAACCCCCAAAACCCCAAGCAAGCAAGCAAACAAACAACCCCCCGCCCCCTACAACCAACAGCAACAATATTGAAAACAAGAAAGATGAATACAGCAAGATTTTGGAAGTACATGAATGATGTAAAAAGAACATAACTTGCTTAGCAGAGAGAAGAAAGCTGTATCCTAAGCTGGCAGGGGAAAAGCGAAGAAGCACCCCAGTTTATATGACAGAATCCTGCAAAGGCAGACCAAGGTTGAAGCTGGGCCTCAAAACAGGGAATTATATATAAGCTGGCTAAGAGGCGTTAGAGCCCCAGGCGTCCTCACCCGGCCTCTGTGCTCCTGGGGGGCTGCCCCACTTCTGCACCAGCAGAGGGCAGCACTTTATTATCCACAGAGGTCACGGCACCAGGGATTTGAGCTTCTGGTTCATGGCCGCGCTCCGCACTCTTGAGCCTTGCAGTCATCTTGGAGTTCTTTGGTGTGCTCATGTGCACCCTGTCCAGCACCGTGACCCTGTGGTTCCACTGACCTTCCTTACTCACTTCTGCCACTGCCCCTTGCTTGGCCTTGTCATCATTGGGACATTAAGTTCTGAGAGCATCCTTGTATCCTTCCAGGTAAGCCACCTCCACCACGGCTGCTCCTTGACTGGTCCTCTGGACCATCAATGGCTCTGATTTTTCTTAGTCTTTCAGTCTCCTCCTTTCCTTCCCATCCCCGCCACCAATTTCTTGGAAGTAGAAGGAGCTGGTGTTTGACTTTTCATTTCAATATATCTTCCTCCTCACTTCTGGCCTCATGGCCAAGCCTTAGTGATGGAGGGGCTCTAAGAAGGAAGGGAATGAGAGGGAGGAAGGGTGAGAGAGGGGACTGAATCAGGAGGAATCTCCAGTCTCTCATTTGTTGCTTACAAAAACACTCCATCCTCTGCTCCTTTGTTTCTGGTACAAACAGAGGGGCTGTTGTTGCTCTCTCTGAGACACTCCACCACCTGGATGCCATATACCCTGGCCGTTCTCAGCCTTGCCCATTATATCAGTGGTTTCCACGCTTTTTTATTTTTGAAGTATATTTGATTTACAACGTTGTGCTAATTTCTGGCGTATAGCATAGTGATTCAATAATACATATATATATTTATTATAGGTTATTATAAGATATTG
Source organism: Vicugna pacos (assembly GCF_048564905.1). Lineage (NCBI taxonomy): Eukaryota > Metazoa > Chordata > Mammalia > Artiodactyla > Camelidae > Vicugna > Vicugna pacos. The sequence goes on from NC_132995.1 coordinate 16,564,081, forward strand.
AATATAGTTCCTTGTGCTATACAGTAGGACCTTGATGTTTATCTACTTTACATATAGTAGTTTGCATCTGCTAATCCTAGACTCCTAATTTATCCCTCCCCTACCCCCTTTCCCCTTTGGTAACCATAAATTTTCTATGTCTCTGAGTCTGTTTCTGTTTTGTAAATAGGTTCACTTGTATCATTTTTTTAGATTCCACATGGAAGTGATATCATGTGATATTTGTCTTTCTCTGTCCGATTTACTTCACTTAGTGTGATCATCTCTAAGTCCATTCATGTTGCTGCAAATGGCATTATTTCATTCTTTTTTATGGCTGAGTAATATTCCATTGTGTGTGTATGGATATATATATCTCTCTCTCACATCTTCTTTTCCAATCATTCACTGATGGACATTTAGGCTGCTCCCACGTCTTGGCTATTGTAAACAGTGCTGCTATGAACACTGAGGTGCACACATGCTTCCACACTTTTTGATTGGGCCCCGGGGTTACATTGCTTTCTGGCGGGGACACATGCACACATACACTTAACTTCTAGATTTCAGGATGCAATCTTTCTTACTGGAATAGTCTCTGATATTTTTTATTTTGTTCTGTTTTATTCTGTCCATTCTGTTTAATATTTAAAATACTAGCCAATATATTGATGTTTCAACTACTGGTAGATCCTGGCTCACAATCTGAAAAATAGTGCCGCAGTTCATCCCTTCTCTCTTATAGATTCCACTTCTTTCTTTGAGCTGGATCCTTTCTTGCTTCACCAGCTCAGGTCTGTCTGGACTTTTAAAGGACCCTCCCCCTCCCCCTTTCCCTTCACAGCCACCTTCTGGGAGGAGCTGTCCACACACATTGTTCCATGTCCCCTTCCCTCCATCTCCTCTCTGTCCACCTAGTCCTGTTTGCCTTCAGCGCCAGCCTTGCACTGAAACAGCCATTGCGCTGGTCACAGATAGCTCCCTGGTCATTAATTCTGGTGGTTGGGTCCAGGCCCCTCCTTGCTGGTTCTCCAGTAGCATCCAGCTCAGTGTTTGCTCCTCCCAGCTTCCCCAGCTTTCCCGGCCCCGGTGTTCCGCCACCCTCCAGGAGATCACATGCCCACCTGGATGCAGACCACCCGCTGAGGGGCAGCCCTACCCAAATACCTCAGCTCCAGACCATCTATCTGACAATCCCTGGATCTGATTCCCAACCCTGCTTTGTAACCACCTACATACTTGCTCCCGGCTTTCTGTTTCGCGATACCCATGGGTCTGTTACCTTCGTCACACCACATCACTGATTCCTGGTTCTTTAGTTCATATTACTCTTTGGAATCTGTGCATTGTGAATGTTTTCCTCTGTTAGGAGACAGAGCCATAGAAGAAGCAGTTTTCCTCACCACTCTTCTTTTATTATCTTTGCTCCTTTGGTAACATCGAGCTTTTCTCTAACATGTTTCCTATTCTTTTATTATGTGCCTGGTGCCATTTCCCAAATCTCATTCTAATTTCCCCTGGAGGGCAGCCTTCATTACTGCTGTTGATGAGCACCGAGGAGGGAATGTGGGCGTGCAGTTTCCCCGTTTCTGTGCCATCCTGTTAAAGTGAGCACCGTGAGCGGGTGATCATACAGCTGCTTAAGGCCACGGGCTGTTTCTTAACCGCATTACTCTTCTCAGGGGACGCCTGTGTTTATTCCTTGTTCTTTCTCTCTACTTTTCTTTCTGATCTGGGAGGAGCCAACCCATTAAGGTTCTTGGAAGTCTAGATAATATTAGGTTGTACATGAAGTAATTTTATTATTTTGAGTATAGAGAGTCTGTTTAAATACCGCAAGCAAACAGTATCAGAAGGCTGTAGAGGGATTTCCTTTATGCACATTAAATGAATCAATTCTCCCTTCTTCTGAAATATATTCGAATGTTCTGTTAATTTCCATGCATCGCTAAATGGGAAAGCTCTAGAGATCATCTAGCAGGATTCCTTCCCCGGAGAAGCTGAGCCCCAGGGTGGTTCAATGCCCTGTGCTCGGACACACGTCTCATTCCTGGCAGGGTTCTGACTAAAGCCTGTGTCCTCTGGGGCGGGACTTTTTTTGCGACGCCTCCCAGCTTCATCTCCATCATGCCCTTCCCCCATTCATACCAGTCCCTGGGTGTCCACAGACACCCACATTCTCCTTTAATCCTCACTTCGGAGGATGAGGAACTGTCTTGTGTAGTGATATTTTTGGTAAGGTGACCTTGGCTCTAATGCATTTTAGTTTTGTTATTTTTATCCTTATAAAACGTGTTTTTAACTGAATTTTTATTGAAAGCTATTTCACATCTACAGATCATGTGTGTTTTATTTAATGTATGCTTAACAAATAGCACCCAGCTGACCTCTGGATATTTTTATTGTGTTTATTACTGTGAATAAGTGAGAGAATTTGGTTGTTGAAACCCCAAGTCCTTTGGGAGCCTCTGTCACATAACCATGGGATTCGTACAGATCAGAGTGTGCTCTAGGATCTTTTGAAATACGTGGGAAAGGATTACCTTTGAATATGTAGTATCAGTTTCTTCAGATTATCTTCCTTGATACATTTCTGAGAATGCAATTAACTTGGATATCTTGAATTTCTTTTTTTCCCTTTTTTCTGGGGGGTGGGGGTTAGGTTTATTTATTTATTTTAGTGGAGTTACTGGGGATTGAACTCAGGACCTCATACATGCTAGGCATGCGCTCTACCACTGAACTGCACCCTCCCCTATTGAATTTCTTTTAAGCTTTTAGCGGAATGATTTTTAGTATAATATACCTGGGGTGCCAATCAGTTGGTTAGCTTTTCTTTTGAAGGGTTGGGAGTTTAGGCCAGGGTCCGTGAACTTTTTCTTTAAAAGGCCAGATAGTAAACATTCTAGGCCGTGTGGGCCAGCTGGTCTGTCACACACTCAGCTCTGCTGCTGTATTGGGCAGGCAGCCACAGACGACTGTAAGTGATTGGTCGTTGCTGTTCAAGAAAACGACATTCACAAAAACAGCTTGAGTTTGCCAACCCCTGATCTAACCTAATGTTGTGTATCTTTCCAAGTGCTAGTGGCAGTCTCTGCCAGCAATTTTTCTCCCCCCCAAAAGGAGCCACCAAGCCTGGAAATCGGAATAGCAACAACAGCAGTTGTGTTCCCACTTCCTCGCCTTTTCCAAAGCTGGTCTCCCTGCCTGAGATGCTGTCTTTTCCATCTGTCTAAATGTTATCTAGAAAGCCTTCCCAGTCAGCTCCTGGTGCTCTCTCCCTTCGCTGAACTCTGCGGGCGTACTGTCTGCATGTCTCAGTGGCGGGTCTTGTGGTATGTGTGCGCTCATGGTAATTAGGGCCCCTTTCCAAGCTCCCGGAGCACAGGGTGTCTTGCACCACGCTGTGTATGCAGCGAGTGCTCAAAACCATCTGCTGGCACCCAGGACAAGCTCAGCTGCACGACCCACCTAGGAGGAACCATCCTTTGAGGGGACAGTAGCATGTTAGCAAGAACCACAGTTATTGTTTGATGGCTCTGATTTCTCAGAAAGGAGATGGGGTTGATTGGGGAAGTGAGAGTGTTAGAAACCGTTCAGTGTTTAGGGAGGAACCAAGACAGTGTCAAAGAAAGATAAGCAAGGAGTGCTTTGGCAGATAACGTCATTCAGCCCTCAGAGCAGAAATGGCCAAAAGACATTTTACGTGCTGGAGATAAAGCCACCACTTCCGAGCTGACTTAGTTTAACTTAGTGAGTTGTTTTACTTGCTCAATTTCTCTCCTGTACAGTGGAGATAATAATAGTACCAACCTTATGGGATTGATAAGGGCACTAAGTGAATTAAAACATGTAAAAGACCTCCAATGCTGTCTAGCACCCAGTAAGTACCCAGCAGATGTTGGCCCGGGTTGTCATTTGACATGTAGAACCTGGTGTGAGCCCGCCTCACCCGAGCCTAGGAGCCAGGAGTTAGTGCAATGATGAAGCAAGACGAGGAAGGACGCCTGTTGTCTCGGCTGAAATTAACACCTTAAATATGCAGTTACCAAAAGATAATCATACTTAAGATATTTCCAGGACTAGAGGGATTAAATGTAACTGCATTTCAGTAAGTAAAATGCATTGAGCGATTTTGTGTGCTACGTCCCTGAGGTGGGGCGCGGTGGGGTGGAGATGCTCAGGCATGCTCACTGACCTCAAGGACTGAGAGTCAGGGAGATACCCAAATATAATGAAAGTAGGTAAGTGGCAGGATAGATAAACTGTATTGTAAGAAGGACATTATTCTGCTTGAAGCGGATATTAAAGGCTGAAAGGAAATTAAAAACTTACCTTAAGCTACAGAAATTCAGCAATGACACTGTTGATTCAAGGATACTGAAAAAAAGCAGCTCCTGAATGGGTCTTGGGGGATGCTGGCCGCATGTCAAAGGAGGATAGTCTGCTGGTGTTTTCTATAGGATGTGGGGAAACTTGGGAGCTGTCCCCGATCCCCTGGTTCTCGGTGAGGCTGACACCGTCTAACAGGAAGAATTGCCCTCCATATGCATGGCAAGGTCAAGAAGCAGCTGAACCCAGACTGTGTCAGCCTGCAGCATAGCTAACTAAGTGCTCCGAAGGTAGAGAGAACTCCAGAGCGAATGTGCAGATCCTGTATCATCTGGGAGAAGCGAATCTCCCATCCGAGCAGGGGCAGGTCTGCTGCCTGTAAAAGTAACTACTAAAGCATTCTTTTACATTTTATAGAGCACTTTACGCGTTCTTTATTGCACGTAAAGTGAGTCAAAATCTGATGTCGACAGACTGTCGTTACCTTCTCTTCTTACAGAAAGTGACTCATCACATAGTAATGAAAGGTAGAATGTCTCATTAAATTTTTCACTTTCGCTGTGGCAAGAGCTGCACCAGGTCCTGTGTTGGACACCGCCTGTGCCCACACCCCTTAGAGTCCTTGCTGTGGCTGCAGCAGCGACCAGTTCTGCACAGGTGAAACCAGTCAGCCCCTCCCTGCCGCTCTTGATTCCTGCCCTGGGGCCTCTGATCGTGGGGACGTGGGATGCCCCTGGATTCCCGTTCAGCACTCATACATGAGCAACTTGAAAGTGTAGGGGAGATCATACCCCCAGGGAAACCCTTAACCCCTGAGGGATAGGGATCCGGGGATCGTAGGTAAGCACAGCTCCTGTCTTCCCTGCGGTGGGGAAGAAGGTGGGGTTGGGGAGTGTGGGTCTCAGACATTTTATCAAGCGCCTCTGGTGGTCCCATGGGATCGAGCCACCGTGTCCTGAGGGGGTAGCCACCTCAGGAATGCACCCTGAATCGGCTGTTTCTGTTTCACTGCTCCTGTGCCCGCACCTCTGCCACATGAATGACCCCATACTGCGGGCTCTGCTTTTGTGGGAACCCAGATCAAGGCAGGTCCCTTCTGAACTCCCCTCAACCCTTGGTACTTCTTTATGATGGGAGGCCTTCCTTTCCCGTTCGGTGGGAATTTCCCTTGTGTCACCGTTTGAATCTTTTCTGCCTCAGGAGGTGGTCTATTTGGTAGGTTATGACCACAAGGGAAGAAAAATGATATCTTTTTAATATTTTAAAAGTATTACACTTTTTATACAGGCAATGGAATTTGGGCATGAAGGAAAAATTAAATGTGAGCCTCTTATAAGTACTGAAACAAATGTGCATGAAAAAACACACACTGGGTTTTTGATGAAAATTGGCCAGACAGTTTTTGAGTACCTATGATAATAGTTGGGGATTTTAAGTTCATCCCAACTTCTTGTATTGATCTCATAAGTGCATCAGGTGGACCCATCCTGGTATCTGGTGTTCCTACTAGTAGACTGAGTGATCAAATTAAATTAAAAATAATCATGAGAGATTCTGGGAAGATGGTGGCAGTAGTGGTGGCAGAGTTTTCTGATCTCTCCAAATTTACACATAAAAATAGAACATTAGATGGCAAAAGTAAAAACCACAGGTGACAGTTACAATACAACTAGTGACAAGGTATCCCCCAAACCCTGAAACACCGATGGGTGAAGACAGACCAACAACAGTCACAGACGTTTAGGGCATCAGTGGCTAAGTGGAAGGATGCAGAAAGAACTAATGGGGCATTTGACAGACTTAAGTAGACCCCCAAAAGAGCCAACAAGTGTTCACCAGAAAGCGAGTGGACTAATTTGAGAACAGTAGCTGAAATCAGGAGCTTGCCCCTTTTATGATGGGTTAAGTACTAGCTGCCTGCACTCAGGTCTGAAGGGGCTGGTGTAGACTAGCCTCTATGGACTCTCTCAGTTTGTCCCCTCTAGGATAGGACCCCAAACTGAGAAGCAACTGCTAGGAATGGAAATTAAATGGAGCAGAGTGTGGACAATAGAGAGGAAGGTAAGAGAAGGTCCGGGTAAAAGTGCTGGAGGGGAAGAGAGCCAGGACATCTCCAAAAGCAAACCTCCATATTTTTGACTACACGGAGGAAATAACAGAGGTAGGAGCTCTGTGAAAGTAGGAAAGCTAATCCCTTCTTCTAAAATTTCAGGAAAACTAATTGCACGTAGAAATGAGCAAGCAGTTGAGGTCAAATCCTATACTAAGTAATTGTTATTATTTTAAAGAGCGATTAAGGGATGGAATAACGTTAACTTCAGACAATGAAACACACGTAAAAACATGCCCACAAAACAAATCCCAACTGTAACCTTTTATTTCAAAATATGGTAAAAGACACTAGGAAAATTATAAAGGACATGAAAGAACAACATAAATCAGGGTTAGAGAAACATAAAAGGTGTCAGAATTCTTTTAAAATAACAGAAAAAAATTGTTTAAGAAATGAAGACAAGCTGGAAAAGGACTTCAAGCACAAATAAGACAACAGATAATGTCTTAAAATAGTTAAAAGGAGAAAAATGTTAAAAATAAAAAAATGGGGAAAGAGATAAGAATGTTCTAGAGGAATTGGCATATATTGAAGACAGGCAAAGATAGTGCAACATATAAGTAATAAAAGTCTCCCAAGAAAAGAACCAAGGCAAGGGAAGAGAACAAACACAAAAAGCTGTAATTTTAGAAAAGCTTCCTAAAATTAAAAAATACTTGAAATTGCACATTGAAAGAACTCTGCATTTACCTAAGAACATTGATCCAGAATGCATATTAATCCAGAATGACCAATACCAAGACATAATCTGGTAAAATAACTAGACTTAGAAGAAAAAAAATTCCTTCAGCTACCTAAGCAAGAAGAGTAAGTGGCTTAGAAGGGAAAATCAATTAAACTGTTCACTTTTTTTTTTAAACAGCAACTCATTTTTTTTTTAATTGAAACATAGTTATAATGTGTCAGTTTCTGGCGTACAGCATAATGTCCCAGTCATGCATATATATACATATATTCATTTTCATATTCTTATGCCCGGAGAAAATGTAGTAATATTTAAGGTATTTAAACAAATAAAATGAGGGCCAAAGATCTCATATCTGGGAAAACTGACTTTCAAGTAGAAAGATCACTGCTATCAATTTGCAAGAATTCAGAAAATAACGTGTTGCAGAGAAATGTGTTACATCTCAGTTGTAACAGCAACCTGGAAACAGGCGAGAGACCAAGCAGCACTTGCAGAGTTGGAGAACTCAGGTTTACTACACCAGCAGGCCCAGGAGTTAACACTTCAATCTCTGGACCCTGTCTATGGGTTTACATAGGCCTTTTATAGGCTGCCACTTTTACACTTTGCAACATCATATGCAAATAAAGTACAACAGAAGTTGACCAACCAGGAACAAGCTTTGTAGAAATAGACCAATCAGGAGTGAGCTCCATGCAAATGAAGTACTACAAATGGACCAATCAGAAGTTAAGGAAGTGGACCAATCAGAAGTGAGAGTAATAACCAATCAGAAGTGAGGGTAATAACCAATCAGGAGTGAGAGTAACAACCAATCAGAAGTGAGCTTAGGGAACCAGTAGAATTCTAGGTGTAAGTAAGCCACTTTAGAGGCAAAAAGTGAGATAGAGCTTCTGGGCCAGGGAACCAGCGGTGCTAAGAGGAGAGCAGCAGCCCTGCCTAGGGATCCTGTGGGTCTTTTTATGGGGCTTCCTGCCTCAAATGTTTCCATGAACCTTTCTTGAGATATCTACTAGAGAAAGACCTTCAGACTATCAAAATGCCCTGAAAGACATCAGTATAAGGAGTGCTGGTTAAAATTAAACATATTTTTATTTATAGATCTTAGACTAAATGAGGGTGAAAGGGAGAGACTATGGTCGGTAACGGCTGTATACTCTGACACTGTTAACATAGTGCAACTATAAAAAATAGGGGAGAGAGGAGAGAGCATATGCAAGTTTTAAAAACTGTTCTCAGTTATGTGGTGGTGGTGGTGGTGGTGGTGGTATTGGTATCGTTAACCTGAGACCATTGTGGGATGAAGTATAATGTGGGATGAAGTAAATGAATAATTTTGAGATAATCTAATGGTATCATCTCTTATGTTTTGGAGAACTAGGGTTCCCAGTTTGAAAGAAAGGAGACATAGAGGTAATACAGAGAAATTATGTTAAACAATAGTAGTTTTGAATTTAAATGAGGAGTTATCAGTATGAACTCATGAGCTATTTTTAAAGTATTATACATGTATATATGTATATTTCTAGTTCTGACTAATGAAAAGGCATATCAATGAGCATCCCCAGTGCCAGACTGTAGTCTTACAGATCACTTCCCACTGAAAGAAACCAGGGCTCTGGGAGAAGTGGCTGATTCCAGGTCTGGGACAAAAAATGTACAAGATGAACTGGGAACATCTTGTCATAACAAAAAGTGAGGAAGCTAGCAGAGACTATAAGATCATGTCAAAAGGACTCAGGAGCTGATTTAAAAAGACTTCTTCTGGACAAATGTGGGACCATTTGATCTACAATAAGAAAAGAATTAGTAATGCATCAAAACTTAATCAAAGGCTGTTTAAATCTGTGGGTGTATAATGATTTAAAAAATAAAAACCCGATTGATTACCTTCAGATGATAGGGATCCAATTTATTATCTTGAAATTGATGAATAAAGGGAAAGATTTACGCATTTATTCTGCTTTTTCTAGGTGATCTGGGCCAGTGGTAACCGAAGTGTGGAAGAGGGGATAAATCTCTTTATAAAAATATCCCGAATAGTAAATAAAAAAGAAGTGACAGAATTAGAATATCACCACTATAATGGGTTTAGGCACTGTGCGTGGACAGCTGCTCACATCACAAAAAGAGAGCTGCTCAGACTTTATGTGCCTTCTAGTGAAAGAACTGAACACCACTCGTGGTATTACCAAAGAGATTAAATCTGAGTCTGATCCAGTCTCCAGGTCGAGCTGCTGATTTGCAAGAAATACAGGGAAACATGTGGAATTATACCAAGACTATCAATCAGCACCACCAGACTATGAGAACTCCACAGATCAAATGCCCCAGAATTTTCAACAGATAAATTGTAATGAAAATAAAGGGTTGGAGAGGGATCTATAAAACTAAGAGAAACCTAAAAGGCATATTACATTTTTTAAAAGGGTGAGACAAGGTGCACACTAGGGGTGCATACACCATGGTATAAAAACACACACACACACACACGCAAAACCAGGATATTGGTTCCTTTTGGGGAGTAGGGATTAATGCTGGGTCAAGGAATATGGACGGATTTCTGGAGTTCCTGGTAGACTTGTATTTCTTGACCTTGATGATGGTTACAAGGATTTTTAAAAATAAAATAATGTTTATTTTATTTAAAAAAGGTTAAAAAAGAGAAAAATACAATAAAGTGTCTAAAATATACCCATACTTCAGAAAATTTATATGGTGATTTTGTTCTATTAAGCCTCCATCTTAGGGGTTTTCTGAGGGGTTTTCTTTGGTCTAACCAGACGTTTAGACCCACAAGACCCATATCAGCCACACTCCGCACTATTAACTCACTGGCAGGGAGCTGGTCTCTGCCTCCCTTCCCCTACCCAAGGCAGTGTGGGAACAAGCTGACATTCCAGCTTGGTCAGGTGTCCAGGGGGACAGAGCTAGAATGTTAACCCAAGGTCAAATTTGCCCACAAAGAAATAGGAAGATTTTTTGTTTCTTTGTTTTTTTAAACCCATTACTTCTGAGAATCAGAGAACTGTTATTGTTGCATTTATTTTCACGACCTGCCTTTCAAGGCAACTCATGTACAGAGGAAGGCAGGTATAAGAAAGGTATCAAGGCCTCCTTCAGCTCCGATATTTGGTATTTGAGGTAGAAGTGTATTAACTTCCTTATTCTTCATATGTAGATGCTAGGAAATGGAGAAGTCTGATGGAATTTTCCAGGTCACACAGGGAGCTGGAGGCTCTGCTGGGCCACCTGACAAAATTTATTGCTAGTGTAACTCCTCTGTTTGTTCTGTTTTTCATGCCATCTTAGACATAGATTTTTATTTGTAATTTTTCCTTCCACGGCCTTCCTCCCTTGCCTTTTTTTGCAAGGACCTGAGAAGTACATTGTTTCTGAATTGTAGCAATTAAAGGTATATTTGGAATGGTTTGTTCTGTGATTTAAATCCCTAAAAAAAAAAAACCAAAAGAGGTTTTGACAGAACTAGGACATGAGAAGCGAAAAGTCAATTAAAACTGATTTTTTTTTCAAGAGCCACATAAATGTTATAAAAGTGCCACATACTTGAGCCATTTTAGCAGTTTTCCATCTGCTTTTGTTGTCTCAGAAGGAAGGAAGTTTTCCTGGCATTTCTCTGAATTTTCTTAAGTGACTTTCCGATCATCACAGTGAGTGGGGTGGTCCTAATTCTCAGTGCTCCAATTTGACGCTGAAGTTTCGAGCAGGCACTCTAAGTCATTTGGTTAGTTTTGCCCCCTTTTGGCTTAGAAAAGAAAAGGATGTGAATTCTTTCACTTGGCAGAGCAAGTCACATTGGGGGTTGTCCTTCGAATACATTTTCCACAGGCACCAATCTCTTCTTGGGCATAAACAGGCTGTTGCTGAACAGACAGACATTCAGGAGATTCTATAAATTGAATCTTCCATCTTCTGCTAATATGGCTTTTGGCAATAAAGCCGTTATCATGAAATGCCATAAAAGGCATCTTTTTTCCTTTTTTTCATCTGTTGCCTACTCAGCATGGGGTTTATTGCTGTTTAGAAGTCTGATTGCTAAATGCTAAACTAGGCAGGTCACTGTGCATAAAGGGCTAGATGGGTCTCTGATATACCACCTGCTGTCCTTTGGGACAACAGCAGATTTTTTTTTGGTGGTAAGACCTAAAATGGCGACAGAGGAATGCTCCCTTGATTTCTGATTGCCAGTTGGACGTTAGCTAGTTGGCACTAGTGAAGATCAGTAAGTGTGTATGCTATGAACTGAGCCAACTTAGGTACTTGTGGATTACCTATTGGGAGTCTGGTGCTGTGAAAAATTTTAGAGCTGGATAAAATAGAAATTCTCCTTTTAAGAAATTTATACCCAAATTAGGGAAATAATGCTGAACAGTAAGAAACCGTTTGAGGACCACCAAATGCCAAAGTCCATTCATTTTATAAAGACTTGGCATTACACTGGGGCACTTTGTAAATGCTCCATAGGTGGTTTATTATTATTATTATTTTATTATTATTATTAAGAGCACAGAAGCAGAATTTTAGAGTGAATGGAGGATGGGCTGGAATATTGATAATGTCCAAAAGAAGGAGGACTTTGGAGAATGGATGGGATTTGTACAAATGGAAGGAGTTTGAAGACAGCATAGTGTAAATTAGGTCAGTACTTAGTTTAGGGTTTGACATTCTTGTGTCTATTAAGCCATTCTTCTAGCTGCTTTCCCCTCCTGAAAATTTATTGTTTGTTCCATTATTATTCCTCTTCTTGTGGGTTTATGCCTCTTTTAAAAAAACCCAAACCTCTGTAATTTTAGTGAGGTTTTCAGAGTAAAAGTAGATGCATATGTTCAAACTATCATTTTAACAGGAGACTTCTTAAAGAGAAATAACTTCATTTATTTTTAACAAAGATATATACATATTATTTTAACAAATCAAGCAATACAGAAAAGTACAAAGAAATAAGTGAAAGTCAGTTAATACTCTACCATCCAGAAATTACTTTTAGTAATATCCATTAAAGATCATTTCATTTCTCATTCTATGCATATGCACAAACACAAGAGTAGAAAGCTTATTTGTTTGTTAATGTTGTTGTTGTTGAGTTGTCAAAGTTCTTTATATATTCTAGATATGAGTCCTTTATCAGGTATATGGTTTGTAAATATTTTTTCCCATTCTCGGATTATCCTTTTTACTTTCCTTATGGTGTCCTTTGCATCATATAAATTATTAATTTTGATGAAACCTGATTTATTTATTTGTTCTTTTGTTGCCTGTGCTTTTGGTGTCATATCCAAGAAACCATCATCTAAGGTCATGAAAATTTACGTCTATGTTTTCTTCTAAGACTTTTATAGTTTTAGCTCTTAAAGTTAGGTCTTTGATCCACTTCAAGCCAATTTTCTTGGAGTGATGTGATATAGGGGGTCTAACTTCATTTTTTTGTATGTGGCTATCCAGTTGTCCCCAAAACGATTTGTTGAAAAGTCTGTTCTTTCCCTATTGGATTGTCTTGGCATCCTTGCTGAAAATAAATCGACTTCTGGACTCTCAAATCTATTCCATTGATCTCTGTGTCTACTCTTATGCCAGGAACACAGTGTCTTGTTTACCCTTTTTTTATAATTAAGTTTTGAGGTCAGAAAGTGTGAATCTTCCAGTTTTGTTTTTCTTTTTCAAGATTGTTTTGGCTGTTCTGGGTCCCTTGAGCTGCTGTGTGAATTTTAGGATTATCAGTTTCTTATCAATTTCTGCAGAGAATCCAGCAGGAATTTTGATAGGGATAGCCTTGAATCTGTAGACCAATTTGGGAATTGTTGCTATATTAACATAGTAAATATTAAACTTATTAACATTAATATATAAAGCTTACATATTAAGTCTCCCAATCCAAAAACATGAGGTGGCTTTCCATTTATTTAGGCCTTTTTATATTTCTTTCAACAATGTTTTGTACTTTTCAGAGTATAAGTTTTACATTTTTTTGTAAATTTCTTCTTAAGTATTTTCTTCTTTTTTGATGGTATTGTGAATAGAATTTTTAAAATTTTCATTTTTGAATTGTTTATTGCTAGATCATGAATGTACAATTGAATTTTATATTGATCTTGGTGAACTCATTTATTAGTTCTAATAGTTTTCTGGTGGATTACTTAGGATTTTTTTATATATAAAATCATCTCATCTACAAACAGAGATTGTTTTACTTCTTCCTTTCCAATCTGAGTGCCTTTTGTTTCATATTCTTGTCTAATGTCCCTGGCTAGAACCTCTGGTATGATGTTGAATAGAAGTGGCGAGAGTGGGCATCCTTGCCTTCTTTCCAAAGTCAGGGGGATGTCTTGCACAATTAAGCATGATGGTTGCTTAAAATTTTTTTTTTGTAGATGCCTTTTATCAGGCATAGGAGGTTCCCTTATATTCCTGATTTGCTGAGAGTTTTTTCAATAAATGAATGTTGAATTTTGTCAAATGCCTTTTCTGTATCAATTACAATTTTTTAATTGAAAATTTTATTTATATATAATGATTGTATGGTTTTTCTTTTTTAGATGGTGAATATGGTGGATTACATTAATTGATTTTCAAATCAATTGATTTTTCAAAACCAACCTTGCATGCCCAGGATAAATCCACTTGATTGTGGTGCTATTATTCTTATTACATGTTTTATATGTTTATATATAATATAATGTATTTCATTTGCTAATATTTTACTAAGGATTTTTGTATCTATATCCATGAAAGGTATTGGTCTGTAACTTTACTTCCTTATACTGTGTTTGTCAGATTTTGGTATCAGGTAATGCTAGTCTCATAAGATGAGTTGAAAAATATTTCTTCTTCTTCTGTATTTTGGAAAAGATTGTGTAGAGTTGGTAGCATTTCTTCTTTGAATCTTTGGTAAAATTCATCAGTGAAATCATCTGAGATTTCTTTTCCTGGAAAAAATCTGAACTAGGCATTCAATTTCTTTAGTAGTTAGAAGACTATTCAGAATTTTTATTTCATCCTCAATGAGTTTTGATAATTAGTGATTTTCAAAAATTGGCCCATTTTATCTAAGTTGTGGAATTTCTGCATGTAGAGTTGCTCACAGTATTCCCATATTATCATTTTAATGTCTATAGGATCTGTAGCCATAACCCCTGATTTTTTCCCTGATATTGATAATTTATATCTTTTCTCTTGTTTCTTGGTGTATCTTGCTAGAGGTTTATCAGTTTTACTGATTATAGCATTACTAGCATCACCCTGATACCAAAATCTGATTGATTTCATTGATTTTCTGTACTGTTTTCCTCCTTTCAATTTCATTGATTTCTACTCTAATTTTATTTATTATTTCCCTTCTGCTGTTTGATTTGCATTTATTTTGCTCTTTTTTTCTAATTTCTTAAAGATAAAATTAGATTATGGGTAAGAGCTTCTTTTCTCATATAAGCATTTAACATTATAAATTTTCCTCTAAGCAATGCTTTAGCTGCACCCCACAAATTTGGAAATGTTTATTTTCATTTTCTTACAATTCAAAATACTTTCTAATTTCCTTTATGATTTTCCCTTTGACTCATGGATTATTTAGAAGCACACTGTTTAACTTCTAGGTTTTGAGGAGGGGATTTTCCTGTCCCCCACCCCTTTTTCCTGTTACTTTTTTCATTACTGATTTCTAGGTCAATTTGGTTATAGTCAGAAAATACAGTCTGAATGATTTTCTTTTAAATTTGTTGAGCTATATTTTATGACCCAGAATATGATCTAACTTGGTGAATGTTCCCTGCATACTTGAAAAGAATTCTTTTTTAGTGTTGCCCTTAGATGAAGCACTCTATAAATATATATTTAGATCCAACCAGCTGATAGCATTGATTAGTTCTCCTATAATCTTGCTAATATTCTATTTGCTAGTTCTGTTAGTTACTGAGAGAGAAGTGTTGACATCTCCAACTGTAGCTGTAGATTTGTCTATTTTTTCTTTCAGTTTTCTCAGTTTTTGATTCATGTATTTAGAAGTTCTATTGTTAGGTACATACACGCTTGGGATTGTTACGTTTTTGTGGTAGATTGATTCTTTAATAATTATACAATGTCTCTTTTTATCTCAGGTAATTTTTTTGTCTAATATATACTTTGCCTAATATTAATATAGCCATTCTAGCCTTCATTTGATTATTGCTATCGTGGTATATCTTTTTCCATCCTTTTCCTTCTAACCCACCAATAATACTATATTTGAAGTGAGTTTCTTGTAAACTGCTTTTAGTTTGATCATTTAAATCAAATTATCAAATTTATCAAATTATCCTTTTGGGAGGATAATATCTCGGTCTCGGTTTCATTGCTTTAGGGATTGCAATAAATGTGCTTAATTTTTCATTCTACTTAGAATCAGTATTTTATTGCTTCAAGTAGAATGTGGAAACTTACTGTCATATAGGTCCTATTACCCTTCTCCCCATTTATGTTATAGTTATTAATTATGTAAAACAACTTATTAGTTGTTCAATACCATTTCCTATAGTTGTATTAAGCCTTTATCTACCTAGTTGGATTCAGGCTTCAAGTTCCAACTAGATCTCTGGGTTATGGCTCCAAAGTCAATTTTGTCTGCAAGACCTTTGCAGTGCTATTGGATCTGCCCCAGGTGTGCACCACCAGCTGTCAGTCTGGGACTTGGGCTGTGGTTTATCCTGTTCCCTTCACAAAGTCTCTGGTAGGCTGCCTGGGGCTAGGTCCATGCATACACAGTCCAGGGCTCTGTCCAGGAGCTCATAAATGGCTTTATGGGCTCACATTCCCCAGCTCCTGCCTCTTCACAGTCTCTCAGATACTGTCACATACTCTGGGTATCATTCTCTTTTCACTCCTCCTGGCCAGGAGGCTGAGGCTTTATTTATCCTGCTGTCATGGAATGGAGAACAAAAAGGGGGGCACTATTTCTCTCAGTTACTCTGAGTGTTAGTAGAACCCTTTCCTGCTCCTCAAACCAGAACAAGGGAGTATGTTCCGTAGCTCACTGTCTGTGCCAATGCCCATTCTAGCTTTCAGCTGTGTTGCATCCAGACTGGGGCTACTGGAGGGGGAAAATATGATTTGATGGTACTTTGCATTATGTCCCTCCTCTAGTCTTGTCACTCTCTTTTCAGAGTCCTCAAGCAGCTGATTCATGCATTCTGTCTACAGTTTACAGCTACATTCAGTGGGAGAGAGGGTGGAGTGTACTTTTTCCATCTTACTTCAACCATTTTGTCTTTTCAAACATTTGTTGACTCTTGACACATCCATCTTTGTCTTCATGAACTTGTACTTTGTTTAAAGTTCTTTGTAATTTTGCTATTAAGGAAAAGAGGAGATAGTCAATCCCTGTCTTTGTTTCATGGATTGTGTTCAATGCAAACTTTGGCTGTTTTTTCTTGCTTTCCTTGGTTAGTATGGTTGTTGCTTTTTTAGTTCCATCTCAAGCTCTTAGGGTTTTGTTGTTGTTGTTGTTTGTTTTGACACCTTTATAACAGGGGCATCTATTAGAAAATTGGAAGATTGAATTTTAAAAGAATTGATTGGAAATCTGGTGTTTTGTTTTCTCTAATTTTGGAACATATGTATACATATACATATATTTATGGTAAGGAAGACCTTCAGATTTTCCCTCTCTTTATGTTAACCAAATAAAAATATTTTAGTTTGTTCATACTATGGTAGTAAAAATGCTTTACATCTGTATATTGCTTTTACACCTTAACATTAGTTCTTTAGTTAGATTTGATGATTACAAGTTTCTCTCTTATGTATCAACATCTACCATACTTTTTGAGAAGGATTATTTTTATTTCACTTTCTTTGGGATATTTGCTGCTTATCCATACTAATTAAGTGCAATTTTGCGAAGTGTCTTCAGAATTGTGAAACTTTTGCTGAGTAGAAATACCTATTCTAGCTAAATAGCCATTAAAAAGAATAAAGTAGAACTATATGTATTTAGGTTTCTGGGATCTGCTACTTAACAGCTGTGTGAAGTTTTTGTATATCTCCGTGCCTCAGTTTTGTCATCTGTATGGTGGGCATAATAATACTATCTACTTCACAGGATTTCTTGAGAAGCAAATGGATACTATGTTGTGAAATTTTTAGAACATTCTCTGGCACATAGTAGACACTCAATAAATGTTACCTTGTTTCAAAAAAAAATATTCTAGTTTCTAGACTAGTACTCAGCCAAAATAGTTGGTTTTTAAATATTTTCAACTTTCCTTGTTCCTATTATTTTAAGATTGTTCAAAGTGTCGACCTTTAACTTAATGCTTTCATGTGATTAAGGAGAAACTGGGGTTTGGAACTAGATTTTATCCACAGGTACACACTGCTTTTAACTTTCACTTTTTATTAACAAAGCTAATGTGAAAGCAAAGTGTTTTCTGTTGCCAATTTAACTTCTTTAATTAAAAATGAAAGTTATAAGGTAATAGTGCCATGGGTGAAGTTCTAATGTCATCAGAAGGGGGAAAATGGGTTTAAAATTGAAACGGTTGGCGTGGTGGTGACTATAGTACTGCATCAGGAATTTTGACACTTTATTTAATGGAAAATGGATACCAATGCCTTAAACTCTTCCAGTATTACCTTTAGAAAATTATAAAACTATAAGAGGCATGACTATGAGAAAAGCACTGATGAAAGCCGAGGGTGCCCTGGGAAGTTGGGAGTTTGAAAGATTAAAGCGTGAATACTCGAGGTTTCAAACTCTGAAAGAATGTGGATCCCGTTCTTAAATGAGGTCAGGCAAAGCAGAATTCCTCCTCACTTTTACCATCCTCATAAAGCTGGCAAGTTTCTGAAACAAACAATTGTTCTGAAATGTGCCGAACCTGATTATAACAAAATCCCAACGATAAACCCTGGTCTACAGTCTTTGTGCTAGTGGGAGTGGCTTTAGGAGTTAATTTTCTTGAGTAAAAAGTAAAGTACCCAGAAAAGTTTTTTCTTTTTTATGGAGGGTCTTTTTTTTTTAATTGTGTATTCCTTTTTTTTGAGTTGTAGTCAGTTTACAATGTGTCAATTTCTGGTGTATATCACAATTTATGGAGAGTCTTAATGACTCCCTCTGATTTCCAATTATATCAGAAAGTATCTTTTCAAACAATAGTTTCCCTTTCACGAAGGCCTCAACCTACTGCGATCAGTTTATCTGTCATGCCTGTGCAGTCCACTTGGTAGAATTTCTAATATTTTGCAGAATTATGTTGTTTCTCCCCCTGAAAAAGCCAATATCATAACAGAAGTGTCATTATACAAAATATTAATAGATTTTCCCAATATCAGTATTATACACAAAGATATTTCAGGCATACAGAATGTTACATCTACAAGGCTTTAACATAAAAATGTCCTTGGCTCGGGACTCACAGTAAAAGTGTAATAGTAAAGCTAAATTAATTTCACGGTAATTTATCATCCTGAAAATTTAAAGTGGGAGGAGGTGAAGGGTCTTTCAGTCAAGTACCTTTACCATATCTTCCAACAAGAACTGAAAGCTGAGGGTTCGTGAAAACCAACTGAAGGATGGTATGTCTGGGTAAACTTATAAGGAATTTTTTCCCCCCAAAATCCACATACTTCATCAAGCCAATAGACGTTGGGTCCCAACAACACTGGCACCTTCAAAAGATTCGGTTTTCAGATGAAGCAACTGAGGCCTACAGGGAGGACCTTTCGAGAGCACCAGGCAGCAGCTGGAATGGTCATCTCGGGCAAGCAGGACTCCCACACCTTGCTTGCTGGCCTTTAAGATCCTGAAAGCTGGGGGCATCTCATCCCCTCCCACGTCAGACCTCTGTGCCTAGCCTGCTGTGTGACAAGGAAAGAGCCATGTGGCCCCTCTGTCCTAGCCTTCAGAGAGCAGAGAGGACCACACATATCAGGAGACAGACAGCAGAAGCCCTTGCCTGGGTTTCTGAATAAGCATCGCCAGCCTTCCCAAAGCATCCCTCATCCTCTATGTTATTTCATAGAATGATCTGGTAAGGAATTCCTCCTCTTTACAAGACCTCTAGGGATGGCTAGAAAATCATCTCCAACCATTTCACCTGGAAATCTCCAAGGGGGACACGCAGGTCCTGTAGTGTTTTCAGCAGCTTTGCAGTTTTCAGCTGCTCTTTGGTATGTTTCTCAGTCCTGTGCTTTTCTTCATTTCCCCCAAGTGATTCATTAGTATTTTTCCTGTTGTACTGGGTTACGGTTAATATCCAAATTAATAGTCAAGGAAGCATCCAAATTTAGGGCAGCAGCTTTTCTACAGGAAATTGGGTGTTATTTTCTTTCCTAACAAAACCATTTAGATGGATTTTTAATTTTTTAATTTGGTTTTGAAATAGCTTCATTGTTTTTATGTGTTTATGAAATGAAAGACATACTTCTTACAAAATGTTATGAAAATCTCCAAAAATACAAAGAGATTGGTTAGCAAAGACTACCCCTGATTCCACTTCCGGGAGACAGTCTCTCTTCCCACTTGATTTAAATCTTTCTGGTCCTTTCTAGGTAATTAGAAATACAGCTGTCTGTATGTGTGTGGTGCATGACTATACTCTCTCTTTAGAACACTCCCAACTCCCTTGTCCCTTCTGTTTGCCAAGTGGTGCCCAAACTTGCTCCTACTTTAATTTTATGACCACAGACCTCAAGTGGGCCCTTAGCCAAGCTCAGCAATATGAATCCATTTCCCTAGTCGGTTCACTCTGCCATCTTCCACTGTTTTATGCCTTCTTTTTCCCTCTCCCAATCCTTAACACCCTTTCCCTTCCTCACATTCAGATGATGACCTTGTTTCTCATTTCACTGAGAAAATAGAAGCAATAAAATGAGTGCTGTCTCATTGCCCAGCCATCCGATCAAACTCACCAGCCTCCTGGCCCCTGTTCCCACTCTGCCTGTCCTCCTGCTCCTCTTCTGGCTGCGAGCACCCCCCGCACATGCACTGCATCCCATCCCTTCTCTCATCAGTTTTCCTGTCAACTCCTTCATCCAGGTAGCTAGAAACATGCTGTCCTCTCAACCATCTTACAAACTTCTTGTCCTCATGACTGCCCCACCTACCACCACATTTCTCTGCTCCCCCTTATAGCAGAACTTCTCAAGAGTTGGGTAGACTCACAATTTCCACTTTGTTGGGGTGTTTTTTTTGGGGAGGAGGTAATTAGGTTTATTTACTTATTTTTTTTTATTGGAGGCATTGGGGATTGAACCCAGGACCTCGTGCACGCTAAGCACATGCTCTACCACTAAGCTATACCCTGCCCCTCCCCCATTTCCACTTTGTACTGACTCTATTTTCTTATTTTCTGTATTCTTAATGCTTTGGCATTTGGGGCCTTGATCCTGAAGACTGCCCCTGGCGGGGCTGGCTAATTCCTGGAGTTAGCAAAGGACTCCGCTGCAAGCACCTTCGATAGACAAACCACTCAATTCAGAGCCCCAACTATCTCCTTTATCAAACTGTCACACACCAAGCCAGTATTCCCCTGCCCTAAGGTCAGGTACTGGGCAACTAGGGACCATCCCTATAGCCCAGAGCTGGCTAAAATTATCCAAACTATCCAATCTTAAGCTTATTCAACCTACCTACCCTGCCTCACCCATTCCTTCCTTTGAAAACCCCACTGAAGGTTCTGCTGTGGGCCAAGCTCCCCTCTACCCTCTGCCTCCTGGGTGACCTTGGTGCTTCCCCATGTGGCCCTGCGTGGTACGCCATGCCTCTCGTTTCTTGGGATCTGTGAGTATAAACTTCCTCTTTCATGACAGTCATTTCTGTGTTTGTGTCCTTTACCAGGCCTGATTAAAACAAATTCTGGGTACACATTTTAGAATACACGTCCTGCCTGGGTTTTCTCTTTACATGGCTGTAATCAGACCTTTGCCCCCAGCATTCCTCCGAAACAGATCTCAGAAGCACATCTGCTTCTCACCAAATTCAATGCTTAATTCTTGGTCCTCCTGTAACTTGAGCTCCAGCACATGTGATAGGTACTCCTCATCTCCTTTTTAAATAGTTCTTCACTTGAGCTCTGGGATGCTACAATCTCCAGGTGCTTCTCCTTCCTCACTGGCTGCTCCTTCTCAGCCTCCTTTGCCCATCCTTCTTCTTTTCTCGATGCCTGCATGTTCCAGCACCCTCCAAGGCTCCATCCTCAGGCACCTTCATGTCTCTGTCTACTCTCAGGCTGGAGGTGATCTCATTCAGCCCCATGGCTTTAGATACCGTCCATGGACTAATGATTCAGATGTTTTTATATATTTATTTTTATTGAGGCAAAATTTACATAACATAAGATTAAACATTCATCATTTCAAAGTGTCTGATTCTATGGCATTTAGTATATTTCCAGTATTGTGTAACCATCTCTTCTACCTAGTTCCCCCAAATTTTCATCACCTCAAAAGGAAGCCCCTTACCCATTAAACATCATTACCTATTCCTTCCTTCCCCAAACTCCTGGCAACCACTAGTCTGCTTTCTCTCTCTGTGGATTTACCTATTCTGGAAAGTTTCTTATAAATGATGATTCCCAGTTGTCTTATCTCCAGCCAGGACCTCTCCCCTGCATTCCTGACATCTAAGGATAACTGTCTCCTGGATACCCTCTCCTGGTCTCTAATTGATACAGCAAACTTTGGGTGTCCCAAAACACACTGTCAAGTTAGTCCCTTACTCCCCTGACTTTCTCATCTCTGGATATGACACCACCAGTCACCTAGTTCTTCACTTCAAAAAAACAAAACACAACAAAACAAAACAAACTAGGAAACACAGTGGTTCTTGTTTTCTGTCTTCATTTGTTTCTCCTCCATACTCCTCTCTTTTCCTTTTATTCCTCTTCCCACCAGTTTCATCCAGCAAAGCAAGGATGGAAAGCTTTGGTGGTGACAGGAAGGGGGGGGCGATAAGACAAGCTGCTGGTCTAGTTTGGTGGATCTTGTCGTAACTGGGAGAATCTGGCACAGGTGACCTAAAAAAGGAAAAGTTAGTGCACACAGACATTTTCTATATCAGAACCTGCCTGGGACAGCTGTGTGCTTGCTGGGCGGGTCTGGCCATTGAAGTCAGGAATGGGGACGGGTCCTAGTAGCAGTCATGGGCAGCTCAAGGCTCCTCTCTGGGGAGAGGGGAAGCCCCCATTAGTCCAGCCCCAAGAGGCTCTTTCTGCAAACTGTCTCCCCTCCCATCAGAACTTGCACTGGTGTCAATGTCCAAATTCAGGTCCCTCTGATGGTGGCCTCTGCCACTGTTCTCTGCTTAAGGGGGCATATTTCGGCTTTAGCATGTCATTCTTCATTCTGTCTGTTTCAAATGTGTTGCTGATAAATATAGCTTAGGACCAGGCGAAGTTTTTCTTTTGGAATTTCAAACCAGATATTTGAAATTGTTATTTTCTCCTTCACTTTAAGCCCTAAGTATGTCAGTACATGCTAACCAGCATGGAAGGAGGAAATCTTGCCTCATGTTGCTGGCATTTTTCTGTGATAGATGTGTAAAGATCTGTTAGCAATTAAAGATTGATTTCATTGTCCAAGAGATCTGGGGACTGGAAGCTTGGCACCACAGGGTATTTTGGGGGTCCAGGAAGTGGGACATGTGCATTATGCATGTTTCTTTCTCTGCTGAATAGCAGCTGCTTCTCTATCGGACGAGTTGGGCTTCCTGGAAAGAAAAGATTTGGGGGAATAGAATTGTATAGAGGGTCTAATGAATGTGGAAGGACTCAGAGTACAGCACTATAAATAGTTAAAGAATAGAAACTTATTTTTAAACTTAAGAGTTAGCAATATTGTAAGTAAAGTGGGTTGACTCTTTTTTTAAACCTACAGTAGATTTTATTTGAAACTGAATATTTAACAGCTAATTGGGTAAGCCTAAAGGCTTGAAATTACACATCTATGAATTTAGGCCTTGCGTTTTTGACACCTTGGATCCTATTCTCCTTCCTTTGCTATTTTTTAACTCACTGCAACAGATGAGGGGCTCTTAAGCCATCTGTTAACCTTTCTTTCTCTCTCTCTCTCTTTTTTTTTTTTTTTAACCATGTAGAGTCGCTCAAGGCAAGAAGACCCAGAGCCAGCAGGACTGAAACAAAAAGTAAAGGAGGTAAGCATGGCTGGAGATCATTGGGTTTGACATTTCAAGGCTTGAGCCTATTAATTTTTTATGCCCTGCTACTTGTATATCGTTAATAAAAATCTGACGAAAAACTTTTTAGGATGTATTTGTTGCTCTGGCTTTGATCTTAATGTTTGCAAACTAATACATTAATACATGTGAAGCCTTAAGGAGGTTTTCTAAGAGAATATTTCCATACATTATATTTCCATTCCCATGTTAGGTAGCAGAGCCTCTGTGGGGTTGTTGATGGCAGTGGCATTCAATTTTGGTGGGAAATGTATCTCTTCGCTTGCCATTAAATGTCACTCCTGAAGCCTATGAAACCTTGTCATCAATATTTTACCAAAATTCACTTCTGTAAGATCCCGTGCTTCTAAGATCTGTGGCCATTTCAAACTCTCCCTTTTGAAAAGAGATGTTATTTGTAATAGTAAAACTCATCCCACATTATGTTGTCAGAAGTCTTGCTGTCTGGTTATTAAAATGTCACTTAGGTTAGGCTGTAGAGATCAGCTCAAGTGAGTCATTATCTCTGCCCCCTTTAAGGTGCTGGTTCCCTAGTAGTGGCAGCTGGGACTGACTAATTGAGCTGCGGTAAACTCAGTTGTCTAGAAACATAACTCATGCCAACAAAAACACGTCATTTTGTTACTTATATGTTATGTGTATGTCCCCAAATGCAAAATGTAGTCATGGCATGACAAAATATTCTCAAAAAACTCCTAAACGGTATTTGAGGTTTGAGGGTGTAATGAATAATTAGATTACATTTGAAATTTTACCTTATAAAAATAAGGAGATAGGAAACTTGAATTATTACTCATTAAAAAATGATTGCTAACCCAATTTCGAACACTTTGCAGGAGACGTGTGGGTGAATCCGTTGTCGAAATGGCTCTTTAAGTTGTTCTTTACTCAAAAGTGACTGTGAAATTCTTTGAATATTTATTATTTATGCTGACTATCAGACAAGCTTCAGTAGTTTTCAGATTTTTATCCTTGTAAGTAATGTTTGACAGGTCGATCGCATTCTGATTTCTGAGTGGTTAATTATTCAGGTAAACGTTAAGTACGTTTTTCTTAGAGGAGAAGGAATGGAAAAAAGCGTACTGTGTAGGAAAGCAAAATTAATTCACTGTCATGACCATTAAAATAACCACCCATCAGAATGATTTAGGGAGATTTCTTTTACTATTGTTCCAAAGAAATGAAATCATTGTAACGATGATTATTTTTGAGGTCCACTAGAGGGAGTCATGCTGTACAGATATGTATTTTTAAATGAAAAAGATTTGTTTGTCATTGAGTTTGTAAATAAACTTGTGGTAATAGTATTATCAAAATTCAACAGCCGTGATATTTTAAGCCTGTCTTTTTATTTATGAATGTTGCTGGGTGGTTGATTTAAACTTGAACCCAGCTTTCCGGTGACAGAGGGGAGTGCTCTCTGCACTTCCACACATTTGTCCTACTTCTAATGGAATTCCTTAATTTTCTAATCCTGTTCACTATCCTGGGGCAATTTTGATATGCAAATAAGCTTTAGCACTTAAAAAAATGGAAGCTTTTGAAATTCTGACTTTCATTTTTTGTTTTTAGAGATTTTTGCGTTTGGTATGGTAGCCCCACAACAGGGAATAAATGATTACAACTTCGTTTCTACTGCGACTTTCAAGAGCATGTCTCCTGACTGGAGACCCTGTCCCTGGACCTCCTGGTGGTCTCCCTGACCAGTGCTTTAGCATAATGGGTAAATGATACCCTCCCACACAGGAGACTTGTCATCATCTGTCTTCCATGATGCAATGATGTGAAGCAGCTTCAGGTTTAATGTGTTTCATTTTTCAAAACTTAAAGCATTAAAGTAATCCACACACATGCTTTTACAAATTTTAAGAAGTACTGAAGGGCTTGCAATGAAACACACAGCTCTGGGTTCATCTTCCTTTCCTCCATGTCACCCCTCAGAGCAATCACTTTATAAAGTAAAATTTTTATTGAGGTGAAACTTACATATGTTCAGTGAAACCCACAGCTGAAAGTCTTCAGATAAATTGGTTTTGATTAATTGGTAATAGTTATATGACTACCACCACACTCTGGGTATAGGTCGTTTCTGTCACCCCAGAAAAGGCCCCTAGATCATAGTGACTTCACCATAGTGAATGTTAAAATAACCACTGATTAGAGTGATTGCTCTAGAAATTTCTTTTACTCTTGTTTCAAAAAAGAGGAAATAGTTGTAAATATGGTTATATTTTAGATACACTAGAGGGAGTAATGAAGTCCATTTTATCAACTTTTTCCCTTATCTCTTATGCTTTTAATATCATACCTAAGAAATCATTGCCTAAACAAGGTCACTAATGTTTACTCCTGTGCTTTCTTCTAAGAGTTTTATAGTTCTTTAAAATTTTTTAAAAAATTAAATCTTTTTTTTTTTTAAATTTTGGGGGGGGTAATTAGGTGTTTTTTTTTGTTTGTTTGTTTTTTTACTAGAGGTATTGGGGATTGAACCCAGGACCTTGTGCATGGTAAGAATGCACTCTGCCACTGAGCTATACCCTCCCCCAAGAGTTTTATAGTTTTAATTTTTACATTTAGGTCTTTGAGTCCTCTGAGTTACACTTTGTGTATGGTGTGAGGTAGGTGTCTGAATACATCCTTCTGCATGTAGCTTTCCGGCGGTCCCAGACTCTTCTTGCCCTCATTGAATTGTCTTGGTACCTGTGTCGAAAACCAGTTGGCCATGAATAGAAAGGCTTACTTCTAGGGTTTTGATTCTCTTCCATTGATCTAAATGTCTGTCCTTATGCCAGTACTGCACTGTCTTAATTACGGTAGCTTTGTAGTAAGTTTTGAAATTGGGATGTATGCGTCTTCCAACTTTGCTCTTGTTTTGCCATATTGTTTCAGCTATTCTGTGTCATTTTGCATTTCCATGTGAATTTTAGATTAGCTTGTCAATTTCTGCCAAAAAAAAAAAAAAAAAGGGAAGAAGCCCAGCTGGGACTTTTGTAGGGATTACACTGAGTCTTAGACCAGTTGGCAGAAAATTGCTATCTTAATATTGAGTCTTCCAATCCATGAAGATGAGATAGCTCTCCATTTATTTAGATCTTCTTTAATTTCTTTCAATGTTTTATAGTTTCAGAGTATAAATTTTATATTTCTTTTGTTAAACTTACTTCTAAGTAAATTTATTTATTCTTTTTGATACTGTTGTGAATGGAACTCCTGTCTTAATTTCATTTCAGATGTACTCATTAATTGTAGTCCTCTTTTTTTTTTTTAAAGTGGATTTCCTGTTTTACAAGATTATGTTGTCTGAGAATAAAGATAGTTGTATTTCTGCCTTTTCAGTCTGGATGCCTGTTATTTCACTTTCTTGCCTTATTTCCCTAGCCAGAACCTCCAGGATGATGTTGAATAGAATGTTAAGAGTAGACACCCTTGTCTTGTTCTTAGTCTTAGAAGGAAAGCATTCAGTCTTTGGTTAGCAGAGATTTTCAATTTTGATGAAGTGCATGTTATCAATTTTTTCTTGTGTAGTTAGTGCTTTTTTGCCTTCTGTCTTAGAAGTCTTTGCCTATATTTGTCCTGCACATCAAATCCAACGTTGGTTGGGAGTGTTTTTCACACCAACAAGCAATGCTCCTACACCAACTGGTGTCCTACAGTCCACTCAATTCTGAGACCATCTTCCTGGAGATAGTGTCATTTTGCACAGGTTAAGAGCTCAGTCCCACAAGATTTCCCTCCACTTCATGTGCCCATTGCAAGCCCATGTTGTTACCTGTGCTTCTGACTGTCCAAACGAGCTACAGATTGGAGGTTCTCATGACCCTCTCCTTGGGTTCAATTCATTTGTTAGAGCGGCTCACAGAACTCAGGAAACCCATTTACTCACTAGGTTACTAGTTTATTACAAAGGATATTAAAGGACATAATCAACAGTGAGATGAAAAGATACACAGGACAAGGTTCTGAACAAAGGAGCTTTGTCTTCCTGGAGTTTGGGTCTGGCAAGGTGGCACGTGGAAGTGTTCTGGTTCCCAACTTGGCAGCTCTCCAGACCCTGTTCTTTAAAGTTTCTACGGAGGCTTCATGACATGGGCGTGACTGATTGAACCACTGGCCAATGGTGATTGATTCCACCTCCAGCCCCATTTCCCTCCCTTCCCCAGAGGTCAGGGGGTGGGACTGAATGTTCCAACCCTCTAATCACATGACTGGTTCTCCTGGCAACCAACCCTATCCTTAGGTGCTTTCCAATAGTCACCTTATTAACATTAAGAGACACCTTTATCTCTTATCACAGGATATTCCAAGGGTTTTAGGAGCTCTGTGTCAGAAACAGGATGAAGACCAAATTTATATTTCTCGTAATAAATGACAATATCACAGTCTACTTCAGGGTTACATAGATTTTCTTCTATGCTTTCAATAGAAGTTTTGTGCTTTGTCTTACAAGTTTGTCTGTGATCCATTTCAAATTAATTTTTGTGTAGTTGTTGATTTCTCCCTTTACTTTTGTCATTTTTGCTTCATGTATTTTGAAACTCTGTTACTAGGTAATATTCATTTAGGATAATTATATCTGCCTGATTGCACCTCTGTCATAAAATATTCCATTTTATCACTAGTAATACTCTTTGTCTTGAAGTCTACTTTTCTGACATTAAAATAGCCACTGAAGCATTCTTATGCTTACTTTTGCATCAGATATATTTTCCCACACTTTTACTTTCAGTCACACTTTCTTTTATATTTTAAATGCACCTTTTATGGTAGCATATAGCTGAATATGGCTTTTATACGTACTTTGACATTCTTTGCTGTTTGGTTGAAATAGTTATTGGTGTGATTAAGTTTAAGTCTACCATCTTATTTGTTTTTTGTTTTCTTCTTTTGGCCTTCATTCCTTTGACCCTTTTATCTTGCCTTCTTTTGGATGAATTGAATGTTTTCCGTATTTTATTTTATTTCTACTATCTGCTTTTTAGTTACACTTATTTTTATTATGTATCAGTGGCTGTTCTAAGACTAGCCATATGTATCCTTGATGTATCAAAGAGCATTTAGAATTACATTGTACCATTATTCACATCTAATACATCTCATTTCACACCACATACTTCCCATGCCACAAATTCAGTAACATTAAAACAGAATCATTCCATTTATCTGCTGTCTGACTCCATCCTTTATGCTATTGTTGTTATATCTTTTATTTCTACATACCTTATAAGCCCTACCTTACAGTGCGATTATTTGGCTTTAAACAGTCAGTTTTTAAGGTAAATATAGGAAGAAAAAAGTCTTGTATGTAACAAAGTTATTTCCCATTCCCAGAGTTCTTTGTTCTTTGCGTAGATTCAAGTTTCCATCAGGTATCGCCTTCCTTTAGCCCGAAGAACTTCCTTTAGCATTTCTTGTATTACAAGTCTAATGACAAATTCTCCTAGCTTTCATTTATCTGAAAACATCTTTATTTCATCTCATTTTTGGAGGATTTTTACTGAATATAGAATTCATTGTTGACAGCATTTTTCTTCAACATTTTAGAGATGTCATTTCATAGTCAACTGGCCTCCATTATTTCTTACAAGATGTCAGTGAACAGCCTTATATTTTTTCAAATATTTTCTGTTCCTCACCCTCTCCTTCTGGAACTTCAATGGTGTACATTGTTAGACCATTTGATATTATCTCAGAGTTCACTGAGACTTTGTTCTTTTGTTCTGTGTGTGTGCAACTTTTGATCTCTGTTCTTTATCCTGGATAATTTCTATTAAACCACCTTAGCAGTATGCTTACTCATTCTTCTGCCCTATCTAATCTATTGTTAAGCTTATTCAGTACATTTTCCATTACAGGTATTGTACTTTTCAATTTAAAAATTTCTGTCATTTCCATTCTCTGCTGAAATTTTTTTGTATATATATATATATTTATTGAAGTATAGTCAGTTTACAATGTTGTGTCAATTTCTGGTGTAAAGCATAATGCCTCAGTCATACATGAACATACATATATTTGTTTTCACATTCTTTTTCACCATAAGTTACTACAAGATATTGAATATAATTCCCTATGCTATACAGTATAAACTTGTTGTTTATCTATTTTATATATATTAGTACCTGCAAATCTTGAACTCCCAATTTATCCCTTTTTTATATGTATTAGTATCTGCAAATCTCGAACTCCCAATTTATCCCTTTTTTATATGTATTAGTATCTGCAAATCTCGAACTCCCAATTTATCCCTTCCCACCCTGAAATGTAGCTATTCTGTTTGTTTGTTTTTTGTTTCATTTTTGGAGGCGAGGTAATTAGGTTTATTCATTTTAACAGAGGTACTGGGAATTGAACCCAGGACCTTGTGCATGCTAAGCATGCACTCTACCGCGGAGCTTTACCTCCCCATTGAAATTTCTGTTGATGCTTTGAATACTTTATGACAGCTGTTCTGAAGTCCTTGTTTACTAATTTCAACATCTGAATCACCTTGGGATCTATTTTTATTGAATGGGGTTTTCCTTCCATGACTATCAGTCACATTTTACAGTTTATTTGTACACCTAAATTTTTAGAAATTGTATACTGGGCATTTTGCATGATATATTGTAGAAACTCTGGATTCTGTTATAGTTCTCTGAAGAGCATTGCTTTATGTTCTATCAAGCAGTCTAATTGGTGGCAAATAACCTTGTCCTTGAGGTTATTTCATTTTCTTAGGGTGACACTTTGTTAGGGTAAGTGCATTTCAGTGTTCCTTTAGTCTTAAGGCAAACGCTGCATCCTGAGACACAGTCCTCTAAAATTCATCCTTCTGTGGTTTTAATGGAAAGCCTGATTGTTTAACAAGTCCCTCTGACTGGGGAGGATTATAAATCCAAACCATCTCCCCTGCAGTGGGTGAAATCTAAAAACTCCACTCAGTTTTGCCAGTCTTTCAGCTGCTGCTTTCCAGCAGGTTTCTTAGTTTCCCTGCGTATTCATAGTTCACAGTGAGCTAAGGATTTGAGGGGAGTTTATATGCAAATTTGGTGACTCCCCATTCTGTGGTTCCTTTTTTTTCCCACCTGGCTTTTTCCCCTCTCAATTTTCAGCTTCTCTGGCTACTTCAGCTCTTGACACTTCAAGCCAGCTCAGGCTTTCAGTTTCATTTCTAGCTGCTCCACCACATACAGACTAGGGAGTGCCTTTGGGGAAAATTAGTAAGACACAGATCTCACCCCGTATAATTCTCTTCTTTCAGAGCTGGAATCCTCTCCTCTTTATGCCTGCTTCTGGTCACTTTCTAGTGCTTTCAAATCATTTTTTAAATATTCGGTCCAGAGTTTATAATTATTATCTACAGAAGTGGTAGACTGACACTACAATGTAGCCTTTCATTATTGAAACCATAATTTCACAGCAATTGTGTTTAACCATTTCTAGTATAAGGTCTTCTGAGGTTATTTCCGTACTCTAAAAACTATGCTTATGCTTGAATGTCTCAACTTCGGAATCATCTAGTGGATTTTTGCTATGTTAGATGAAAATTTAACTTAATTTATGTGTCTGTCACCTCCTCTGGCTCACTCATACCAATATAGTTACATCACTGTTTTTAGTTATTTTAATTGTTACCTATGTAACTTTAGATATCCTTCTTAAAACTATATTTCTTATTTATCAACTTTGGACAGTATCTTAATTATCCATGTTGTAAAATGAGGATATTAGCACTTTTAACCTTCCTTCTTCCTCTTTTATTTTTTTGCCTTTCCACCCCCAGTTCCATGGCATAGTATACCTTTATTTTTGCATTGCCAAGCATAATGCCATTGATTTTCCATTTTATAAACGCAGTTATGGCATCTGTGACTTACCTATGGCTTGACTCAACATTTATTAGTGCAACAAACATTTATTGCAGACCTACCATGTGCTAGCCACTGTCCTTGGTGCTGGGCATACTGCAGTGAATACAATAGTAAAGAAAAATCCCTGCCCTTGTGGAACATACTTTATAGTAGGGAGTGGAGTGGAGGCAGAAAATAAACAAGATGAAGAAGTAAAATATTTAGTATGGTAGTTGTGCTTAGGAGAAAAATTAAGCTACGAAGGGATACAGGGAGTGTGTGTGTGTACATGTGTGCACACATGCCTGTGTGTTTTGCAGTTTAGACGGAATTGTTAGAAAAGTTCTAAAAGGCAGTATTTGAGTAAATTCTGAAGGAGGTAAGGGAATAATCCAGGAGATATCTGGGCAAAGAGTTCTGGGTAGTAAGTACATATTCATCATAAAGAGTAAATATTATTTCCCTTAGAGCTAAGAAGAGACTCTGACAACTTTCCTTCTCAATGATCCAGGGACCCCACTATTGTGCCACTCACAGCATGTTCAAAAGAATTTGTTCTTGTTCTCAACTAATTGCTCACAGTCATGTCACGTTTTCCCCTACATTGTATGTAGATCATATTTTCTTGTTTTTTTTCCCCACCCACTTGGCTTGTTACTTTTCTTTATTCTTGATGAAAGAAGAAACATTTTATTCATTCTGTTATTATACCTTCCGGGTTATTTTCTCCATTACTTAGAATTTATTCAATTCTTTTTTCATATCCACCGAGTTCTGCTCACATCTGCCCCAATTTTACAATATTTTGTTATGACTTTATTGCCCAGCTGTTAGTTTTTCCTAGAGTTTTCTAGTTATCTTTCCTTTTTTTTTTCACCTTGCATTCTGTGCATTTTTCATATTTTCAGTTATTATAAAGGCCAGTCATACTCTCCTGTGGAATCCCCCCACATCTTTTTCTGGACTCCTGTCTTCCAAAGCCTGCTGTCTTCCTGCTCCAGGCAAGGCTGGTGGCTTCTCTGGCTGCTGTATAGCTGACATTCTGGTTTCTCCCTGCCCTCCCAGCTCCATGTCTTCTTCTGTATCAGCTAGACCTTTGAATACAGGATTAGTTCCTTTAAATGACTTCTTCAGAAGACGGATGTGGGAAGGAAATTCTCTGAGTGTTTGCATGTCTGAAAAGTGCTTTCGTTCTGTCCTTAAACTTGGTTGATAATTTGGCTGGGTATAGAATTCTAGATATAAGTATCCTGCAGCAATTTGAAAGTCATGCTCCATTGTTCTCAGTTGTCTAGTATTGCTGATGAGAAATCTAATGTGAGTCTGATTCTGGTTGATGTTGTTGTTTTCAATAGCTAACTTTTGTTTTTCTTTAAGGAGTCTTTTCAAATCTTCCTTCTTGGTATTCTGAAATTTCACAGTGGTATATTTATGTTGGGTCTTTTACATTCAGCTTTGAGAGGTCCTCTTACCTTAAAGGTGATGTTATACCCATGTACTGAAGGGCAGAATGAATACTTGACTGCTGGTTTTGTTACATTTGGAGTTGAGAAGGCAAAGGGCAGATCATTCAGAATGCAGACCCTTTAATCAATTCTTCCTGTTTCCAGCCTCACTGGTCACTCCATGGTTGTCAAGCTTGACAATTCTGAGCCTAGAACCTCTTATGACTCATTTCCTACTCACAGCTACAGACCTCCCACCTGTGTTCATATCTCAGCTTTCTCTGCCCTACCTTCTCAGCTAAGTCACACTGTCCATTCTTTTCAACCAAACCTTTGCGGAAATCTCCGGTCCACCAGCAATCCCTCTCATATTCTCTGGATAGCCTGAGAGTAAAAGTTTTCTATTATTCTACCTTCATCTTCCTGGGGTTCAGGAGGAAGTCAGTCAGATGTCTTCCATTTACCACCCCCTCCCATCCCTTCTCACCCTCTTCTATCCTTACCTTTGTTCCAAGTGGCTGACCACTAGAGATACCTTAACCCCTTTTCTTGCGTGCTGTGTCTGGCTGGATCCAGCCAGTGGGGAGCCCCAGCAGAAGATCAGAGGGAGGAAAGAAAGAGTGAGGCCATGGTATTTGTTCTTTCAGCTCTCTCCCTGCAAGGTTGCTTTGGGCTGGCTGAGTCCCTTGCTAAAAGCCACAGCTTTGGCCGGGTGGCCCTCTTCACACAGGCCTCTGGCTCCAGACTGTAGTAGCCTCACCTCTTCAGGTGGGTGTGTCAAAGAACCCCAATCTTTCTGGCCTTAGAGAACCGCCCATCCTTATGATTTCCCTATACACTACCCACATCTTTGTCAATAATCTCTTTATTAAACTCTCCTGACCCCATTTGAGTGTTGTTTTATTTCCAGGTGGGACTCTCTGGCTCACACAAAGAGAACCAAAGTCCTATCTGTCTGGTTCACTATACTGGGTCAAGGGAATCTTAGATAGTTTTAAAAGTGCCTAACTTTTCCAGGTAAACTGTTTTTCTTTGCATCTTGCTACCTAAGACTTTTAGGTCCTAATCCTCTGTTGCCATTCTGGTTCCCTGTTTGTTAGGGATGCTGGGATTTCCCTGTGACTTTATAATATTCATTGGTCACAGAGGCCTTTAGAGAGCAGGGTTCCCAGCATGAGAGGCTGTAACTAGTACCTAGTTGGACTGAATTATCCAGGCATACCCTTGAGTCTGTTTGTGTCCTTGAAGGTTTTTAGCTTACAGTTTAGGCACCTGCCTCTGGGTGGCGGTGCCTTGTTACTGACTAATCAGGAAGGGTCTTCTGGGATGAATAGTGACAAACCCGACTCTTAACTGTGTCTCTTTCAGCCACAAGGAACTCAGGAGTCATTTGTGGGCACATCTGCCTCTTCCTCCAGACTGATGTCCCTAATGGCAGAGCCCGTGTCCTTGTTAAGTGTATGTTGCCAACAGCCAGTCCAGAGGCTGCCCATAGCAGGAGGGAAAATACTATTTGTATAATGAAGGAAGCTGTCCTCAGAGAGCTATAAAACCACAGCCCCAGTTGAACATCTCTTCTACTCACCCCATCCAGTTTTGCTCCATAAATAAATGACTAGGGGGCTGTGAAATCTCTGTGAAGGGTGTTCATCTTAGTCCACAGACCCCCGTGTAAAAGAAATGAAGCTTCCCTTTATTTCCTTTAAATCAAAATCAATTGAATTCTGAATCCCCACATGGCTGGGTTGAGGGAAATTTGATCCCATTCATCCTGCAGTGTGGGAATAAAATGTCCTCCTTCCCAGGGTCTCACAAGGATCTGGGAAGCTTCCTGCGCACCTGGACGATGGGGGAGGAGACCCATCTTCAGTCTCTCAGTCGCCGCAGTGGCCTCATTTCCAAGTTTCCTTGAAGGCAGGTAGCTCTGCTGCTTCTATCATGAGCTTAGTTCTGGGATCACGGCCAATGCTGGAAGCCTCGGGTTCAACTACCTCTGGGGTACACTGAGCTGGTACCTTCCAGTGAAGCCCAGTTCCCCCACTGCTTCAGGTACCTGCTGACTCAGTCCCTCCCCAGGTGGGCATCTTGTGCTCTGTTTGTCCCTGCTTCAGCCTCTCAGGTTTAGCCTTTGCCCTTCTTGCTTCTTTTCCCTACTGACAATCTCCTCGAGGAACTAAGGCTTCTGGGAAACCAAAGCCAGTGAGGTTACTTACCTGTAAGAAAACTTCTGGTTATCCTTTAGGACAAAGCATAAGTTCATTTCTCAGCGGATTTCCCCACCCACTGCCTAGGCAGGACTAGTGATCGACCAGGATGCCGTCACCTGTCTATTGTTAAGTGTTTTGGACTCGCCCCTGCATCTCGGCACCTGTGTTGGAGATTTTGCCTCTTCTCCCACTGCAAGCTCGGACTCCTGACTCACAGCCTGGTTGTGATGAAATAAGTGGCAGCTGAGTGGTGACTAATAAGTGTTCATCCCTTTCCTTTTCCCTTCTTGCTCATGGTTTTAAGTTTTCTCACTACCGCACCGCAAATTCCTTGTCACCATCTCCTATGGCAAGTAGCGAGGAATCCATTTCTGTAGAATTCAACCCGCTTCCTGACCTGGATATTTGTTCTAAGTCTCCACCATATTTAAGCTGCCACTTTGTCCTCCTGGGCAGAGTGAGGAAGGATCTTCTTCTGCCTTTGGGTTCTGTACTTAAAGAAGGAAAATGAAAACTTCAGGGGACTGCATCCTGCCTCCGTGGCGGTTTTGGCTGTCACTGTGCCGGGCAGAGTGAAGGCTGGGCCTGGTCTTCCTTCTGCAAGAGGACTTCTCCAGGGCCCCAGTGAGTCATCTCCTGAACTGACTACTTCCTCAAGGAAGCTCATATGCAATTTCTCAACCACTTCTGAACTGTTCATTGGGCAAATCTGCTAACTTAGAATTGGAAGTTCTGAATTCAGTAAAATAAATGACTTTCTTTTTCTAAAATTTTATTTATTTATATATATTTATCTTTTGTTTTGATTAGTTTTTGCTTGGGTGGCTAATTAGGTTTATTTATTTACTTATTTATTTTAATGGAGGTACTGGGGATTGAACCCAGGACCTCGTGCATGCTAAGCATGCACTCTACCTTTGAGCTATACCCTCCCCCCAATGACTTTTAAAATAACTTTTGCAGATAAAATAATATAAAAATAGTATAATTCATCATGGAAAATGTGGAAAGTACAGATGTGCATGTTTATATGCATGCACAGTATTTTCTGCCTCCTCAGCATCTTCGCCTGGTTAGGCATTGGCTGGGGCCACCCTGTAACCTGTGCCTTCTGCAGGCTTGCCCAGCTCAGGACTCTGTTCTTCCAGTTGCTCGGTCATCCTGGAATCCACTCTGTCTCACCTACACGTTTAATCCATTAGCAAATTCTGTTGATTCTTTTAAAAAAAAAATCCACTTAAATCTGGGCACTTTTCACAGAACCTGCCACTCTCCTATTCCAAACTCCAGCTCTTGTCTGGATCCACACAGAGCCTCATCGCCGTCTCTCCCTTATGACCTGGACCCCTGACAGTCTATTCTCTGAGAGCAGCCAGGGATGTCTGTTTCTTGCATAAGGTTGATGCAGGCCACAACTCCTGCCACAACTAGAAAACCCATCAAAATATATGAAACAACCACTGTAAGTACATAAACTCTTTCTAAATTTGTACATATTCATGGATCTGAAAATGAACTTTCTATTCTCTTCCACAGGTCTGTCTGTGTAATCCCCCACCGGTAAAATACTTTAGTTGTCAAAACTATATCATACCTGTCAGTATATGGTAGCAAGTCTCACCCCATTACCCTTCTTTTGCAAAATGCTCTTGGCTGAATCAGGTGTGTCTTTTCCCAGGTGAATTCTGTAAGGCTTTTATTGGAATTATTTTATACTTGTAGATTTAACTAAAGATTAATGGATTTCTTCCAGTGTGAAATCTACTCATCTGAGAATACAGAAAACTACACAGCATTGATTATGGGAGCTATATAATAAGTCTTGAAATTAGATAGACTGATTCATCCCACTATAGTCTTCTTTGAACTGTTTGAGCTATTCTAGTTTCTTTACCTTTTCATGTACATTTTAGAGTAAGCTTGTCTATATCTACAAGATTTAGTCCTCAGTGAATCTTTATGGTTTTTCCTGCATAACTCCAGCATATTTGTTTTTGAGTGTATGCCTAGATATTTCATTTTGTTTATTGTTGCTATGAATAGGATTATTTTGATACCATATTTTAATTGACTATTGTTATTGCCTTTTATGTATTTTTTTTTAGCTGGCCGCTTTGCAAAATTTTTAAATCAATTCTAACAGTTCTTTTCCCTGTATGGCTTCAATTATTTCAAATTTGTTAAAGTTTGTTTCTTGGCCCATGGTACGATCCATCTTGGTATATGTTCCATAGACACTTGAAAAGAATATGTATTTTGTTACTGTTGGGTGAAGTATTCTATAAATGTTGATTAGACTCTTTGGTTGATGGTATTGTTGCCTATGTCCTTGCTGGTTCTCTGTCTAGTTTTTCTACCAACTGTTGAGGTGGAGGTGTTGAAGTCTTTACCTGTAATTGTGAGTTTGTCTATTTCTCCTTCTGTTTCTATCAGTTTTTGCCTTACGTATTTTGTAGCTCTCTTGTTTGGTGCATACAATCAGGATTGCTATGTCTTCTAGGTGGACTGATCCTTTTATCATTACGTAATGAAACTCTCAGTCTCTGGCAGTTTTCTTTGCTCTAAAGTCTACTTTAGCTGAGATTAACATATCCACTCCTGTTTTCTTTTGAGTGATGTTTGCATGGCGTAGCTTTTTCTGTCCTTTTACTTTCAACCTACCTACCTCATTGCTATAGACTGAATGTTCGTTCTGTCCCTCCAAAATTCATGTATTATAGCCTAATCCACAATGTGTTGGTATTTGGAGTTGGGGCCCTTGGGAGGTAACTAGGTCATCAGGGCTCTGTGTCATGAATGAGATTAGTGGCCTCATAAAAGAGACTCCAGAGAGTCTGCCATGTTCTGCCATGTAAAGACACAGTGAAAAGATGGCTGTCTATGAATCTGTAAGTGGTCTCTCACCAGACGCCAAATGGAAGGTGCCTCGATCTTGGACTTCCCAGCCTCCAGAACTGTAAGAAATAAATATTTGTTGTTTAAAAGTCACCCCATCAGTGGTATTTTGTTATAGCAGCCCAAGTGAACTAAGACAATTATTATATTTGAAGTGAGTTTCTAATAGCATATACAGTTGGGTCATCTTTTTAAAAAAACTTATTTAAGTATAGTTGATGTACAGTATTATGTAAGTTACAGGTGTACAATATAGTGATTAGTTGGGTCATCTTTTTCATTCCATTCTAACAATCTCTTTTAATTGGTGTTTTTAAGCCATTTACATTAAATGTAATTATTGGTTACAGCTGACCCTTGGACAACAACAGGGTGGTGAGGGGGGCCAACGCTCCATGCAGTTGAAAATTCACATATAACTTAGAGTTGGCCCTCCATATTTGCAGTTCTCTATCGGTTTGGCATCTGCAGTTTCAGTCAACACAGATGGCGTGGTACTATATTTACTCTTGAAAAAAATCCACATAAAGTGGAACTATGAAGTTCAAACTCATCTTGTTCAAGAATCAGGGCTTATGTCTGCTATTTTATTTTTTGTTTATTCCTTCTGTTTTTTTTTTAATTTCTCTGCTTTATTTTACCTGCCATCCTATGGATTTTTTAAGAATTCCACTTAAATTTATTAGTGTTTTCCACTGTATTTCTTTGTATAGCTTTCTTAGTAATAGGTATTGCATTATATAGACAGAACTTATCACAGTCTACAAGTGTTGACATTTTACAAGTTTGAGTGAAGTATAGAAACCTTACCTCCCTTTATGTCTTTTTACCCTTCCCCATTTATAACTGTCTTAAGAATTTCCTATATATACATTTAGAATCACATTAGCTAGTATTTTATAATTCCTTTAAATGTCAGAACTTAAAAAAAAACTAAGAGGTGATGGAAAATGTGTTTAACCATATTTTCATTCTTTCTATTGTTCTTTCTTCTTTCCCAATGGTCCAAATTTCTTCTTTTACAGTTTCATTCCTGTTTTGAGAACTTCCCTTAGCCATTCTTTTCAGGTAGTGTGCTGTCAACAAGTTCTCTTAATTTTCCTTCATCTGAAAATGTCCTGATTTCCTCTTTATTTCTAATGGATATTTTCAGTGGATATAGAGTATTGGGTCAACAGCTCTTTTCTTCCAGCACTTGAAAATTGTGCCACTTCCTTCTGGCTTCCATGGTTTCTGCAGTCATTCAAACTGCTCTCCGCCCTGTAAGAAAGGCATTGTTTCTCTCTCACTGCTTTGAAGATATGATTTTTTTTTTTTTTGCCTTTCACTTTAAGAAGTTTGACTATGCTGTGTCTTGATGTGGATTTATTTGGATTTATCCTATTTGGGACTTTTTTTCAGCTTATTCAATCTATAGGCTTATGTCTTTGCCAAGTTTGAGGACTTTTAAACATTATACATCCTTGAATATTTTTGGCCTCACCCTCTTGCTCCTCTCCTGGGATTCTGATGCCATGAGTGTTAAATATTTTGTTATAGTCCCATAGGCTCCTGAGGCTCTGTTCATTTTTTTTTAAAGCCTGTTTTCTGTCTGTTGTTCAGATTGGGTAATTTATATTGTTCAAAACTGATTCTTTCCTCTGCCCTTCCTCTCTGTCCTCTCCCTATTGGTCCTATTCATTGAGTTAAAAACCTTTTTTTTCAGTTGTTATGTTTTTTCAGTTCTGAAATTTACATCTGCTTCTTCTTTATATATTTTATTATTTCCTGAGATTTTCTATTTTTTCATTTGTTCAAACTTGTTCCTAATTGTTTGTTGAAACGTTTTATGATGGCTACTTTGAAATATTTGTCAAATGATTCTAACATCTCTGTTATTTTGTTGTTGGCATCTGTTGATTGCCTTTTTTGATTCAAGTTAAGATTCCCTGGGTTCTTGATATGTTGAGTGATTTTTGATTGGAACTTGGACATTTTAGGTATTGTGTTATAAGAATCTGAATCTTATTTAAATTTTCTGTTTTAGCTAATTTCTTTTGACAGTGTTCCAGTAGGGGAAAGGAGGTGCTGCCTCATTGCTGCCAAGCAGTGGTAGAAATCCAGGTTCCTACTTGGCCTTTGTTGACCCCAGTGAAGGGGAGAGGCTCCTTACTAGGATTGGTTGGGGCTGGGGGCTTTGGCTCCCCACTAGGCCTGTGCTGACACTGCAGAAGGAGGGATGGGGTAGCCTCATTACCACTGGGCAGTGGTGAAAGTCCTGGCTCTTCTCACCACCCCTGTGGGGAGAGTGAGAGTGCCTTGTTACTACAGCCTAGGGGTGGAAATCCCAGCTCCGTGCTCAGCCTTTTCTGACACCACCGTCTCAAGGGGTTTGGTACAGCTCATTACAGCCTGGTGAAGGTGGAAGTCCAGGCTCCCTACTCACCCTTTGCAGGCAGGTGGGGCCACAGTTGTTCTGTGATATTTCCCTGGAGTAGAATAGCTATTGTCTAAAGTTTTCTTTCTTGCTGGTTTCTTCCCTGGTCCTTTGGCTAGAAAGAACAGATTTTTGTTGGGGCTTTTTTTGGGGGAGGGGGTTCTGTGCAGCATGGTCTCTCTGGGTTACAGCTTCTTTAGCTATAAGTCTGGAATATTTTTAAAAAACCCCTAGAGAACTCACTACCATGTTGTTCCTTGATAGTCATCTCCAGCCTCTCTAGCTGGTTTGCATTTCTCTCCATTTTTCAGTTTGATGTTTATATATCTATATATCTATATCTATATATCTCTATATATCTATATATCTATCTCAGAAGTGTTTAGATGTACTTAGACAGAGAAATAGGGAAAAGTACATTGATTACATCTCCCAGAACTTTAGAGAGCATTTTATTTCATATCTTTTTCTTACCTAGTGTATAGGCTAGTGTTTCTGGAACAGCATTTAATAGTATCAGGAATAACATCTATTCTTTTCTCATTCCTCACTCGCTAGAAATGCCTCTGATGCTGCCCCATGAAGTCTGATGCTCAGTGCTGGGCATTAGTTTGGGACATCAAATTCAGTATGCTTAAATTCAGTTGAACAAGTATTTAGTAGTACCTGTCATGTGCAAGTCACTGCTCTAAAGCTGGGAATATGGCTAGCAGGGAATAAAGAGGTCATAATTGTTTTCTCTTATATTGAAAGTTAATTTTTTTCTCTACTACAAGACCAACCTTTATATTAACACTATGTCTCCCATTCCTTCATCACTCTTACCTGCTCTGTACAGGAGTGGGGGCAGGGAATGATGTGGTTCACAGTTAGATACAAGGAATATGCGCTATATTAAGTTATATTAAATCTATGGGCCCGTCTTGGTTAAGACTCTTAAGTGTCAAGTTATAAAGTTCAGGCTAGCAGAAGTAAATGGAGGAAACTACATTCATTGTACAATGAAGACCACTTGTTGGATTCCAGAGGAAAGCTATGTAGCTGAGTCTCAATTCTCAGGAAGAACTGGAACCAGGATCCACCAGGACCTTTTGACACATGTTCTCTCCCTCTCTCCAGGCCCTTGGCCTCCACTTCCCCTAGGGAGTTGGGTTCATTCTTCTTTCTCTGCCTCGGGTAGACACACCCCAGGTTCCAGGCTCATGTCCTATTTTTCAAGGAAATAGTCTGGGCTGAACTAGCTCCTCACCCTCAGCATCAGACTGGTTCAACTGGACACTTGTCCATCCCTGATCCAGAGAGCCTGGTAATGGGGTACAAACATGGCTGCTAGGAGTTCACCTTTATGTTGGGGCTGGGCAGTACTCCAAAAGATGGTGTGGGTAGTCTCACTATGTTTTATGATTATACCTTGATGGCATGAGGCTACAGGGATGACATAAAGAATCATTTTATACATGCAACAATGTAACTGCATAGAATGACTATCACTGGGCCTCCAAATTAGGGCATCTGTAAATTGCTGTAAGAATGTTTGGCCTGGGGTTGTGCCCTTTTCTGGTTTGAGTAGTGCAGTTTTTATCACTCGTGGGCCCTCTTCCTTGCCATGGGTCGTGGTATGGCTTATACCAGACTCTTTGTCTCTAATTTATATTCACCTTCCCTTCTGCTTGGGCTTATAGATAGGTCCAGTACAGAGATTCTTTTGAGTACAAATACTTTCAAATTAATGACGTAGCCAGCAACCTAAAACCAGGAATTCTAGTCTATCTCCTCTCCCTCTTGCCCCCAAATCTTTTTCTTTACTCTTTTTCTTGTATTGGTGTAGTAATGTTTGGTGTAGTTGAGAAAGTTAGTTGCTTGCTTCCACATCATCTCCAGTTTTCAAATACAAACATACACAATTATGAGCTGCAACTTATTGTCATTTTCCACCTTTTTTTTCCCTCACTGCTGCTTTCCTTTTTTCTTAGACCATTATTAAGCATATCCCACCATTCCAAGGGTCAAGGACCCTTTCTCCAGGCGGTGCTTCTAGCATTTAGATGTTCTACACAACTTCCTTCCTCTGCTACTTCTCTGGGGTCCTGGTCCTACTCACCTAGGAAGAATTACATCAACACCAATTTCCAGGGCTCAGAGGCACAAATAGAAGGGTTCACTCCTTTGATAGCCCCAGCAGGAATTCAGGGCAGCTAGGAACAAAGGATATCATGTGTCCTCTGGTGAAGTCGCCACTCATGTCACTGAGAACAGCCTATCCAGCGACCCATGTCATTGGCTTTGAATTCCCCAAATATCCCAAGAAATCAAAGCCAATCAAGATTGCCAGGGGACAGAAGCAAATTACATGTCAAAAACCATCAGGAAAAGTGCACCAAATATTACTGCTGAACAACTTTCACCTACACGATTCAAGCTGGAAGATTTCCATAAGCCCAGGTGCCATACATTTATGTTTCTTTGATTCTAAAACACCACTAATTTTAGAAAGCATCACGCCTAGAATAACAAAAGAAAGCCCTGGAAAGTTTCTTTTGACATCTTGATCCACAAAACATTAAAGTATAGGGCAAATGCATCTTAAAATTGAAGAATTACATTAAAATCTCACAGGAACTCAAGAATCGTATCACAAAAGTTAGCTCAGCTGGAGTCTAGTGGTACGTAAAAACAGAAGTGACTGAACTTGGTAACACTGCAATCTTTTAGCATCTTGTGGTTATTCCATTGCAGTTGGAATGCAAATACCTGAAACCCTGAATGTATTACAAGGCTGTGGCTAAATTTCTGATTTAGCATTCTGTAGGGAGTAATCACCCTACAAAGACAAAGAATGTTAAGGATTTAAGCTTCCAGGGAGAAAGAAGTAACCTAATTAATATGTTAAAATTTCCCTCTATCTCAATGAGGAAAATCAATGAATAAAATTCCTAAATAACCGATCCTATTCCACTGTAATTATTTAAAATATCCCAGTGCCATTAGATGGCATTTCCTCATTCTGGTATGGCATTCCTTCTTGCTGAAGTCTGAGCTGCAGACAAAGGATGTCCTTCTTCCCTGCTTGGGTTAAAAACTGACCTAGGAAAGAAGTGAGAATCAGATGGATGGAGATTGAGTATCACCTCTGTTACAGCAATGATATATTGAAATGAGTTACCAGAAATCCTGGCCAGGTGGATTCTCTAACTCCCTGCAGACA
The DNA here is from genome assembly GCF_048564905.1 of Vicugna pacos. Taxonomy (NCBI): domain Eukaryota; kingdom Metazoa; phylum Chordata; class Mammalia; order Artiodactyla; family Camelidae; genus Vicugna; species Vicugna pacos. The sequence goes on from NC_132995.1 coordinate 16,607,373, forward strand.
GTAAACCTTGGAACTGTCCATATAAAGGCAAGTTTGGGTTGGCAGAGTGGACTCACTTAACCAGAAATTCTGCCATGAACTAATTCAAAGGGAAGAGAGCACTTCTGCTCATACATTTGAATAGATTAGCTCCATTTAGTCAAGGAATATGGACCATTGGCTATCACCCAATTTGTACCCCATTTCTAGCTAAGGTGAGTAGTAAAAGTTGGGATAAGAGGCCAGGAATATTTAAGGGAGACCCTCCTTTGGGGAACAGGGTACACAAGTTCCCTAAAGGATATCTTTATTCATTCATCTGATGTGGGAGCCAGCCTCCAAGTTGGTCTCCAGTGATTTCCACCTCCCAGTATTCATACCCTGACGTAGAAGCCTCCCATAATGTACCAGAATTGGTGTGTGTGACCAATAGTATTTGGCAGAAGTGAAAGAGTATTACTTCTAAGATTAGGTCATAAAAGATACTGTGGGTTCCACCTTGGGGGCTCTCTCTTGCTTTCTCCCTTGCTTTCTCTGGGGGAAGCCAGTTGCTGTGTTGTGGGCTGTACTAGGAAGAGCACTATGCAGAGAGGAACTGAAGCCTCCAGCCAATAGCCAGTGATAAACTGAGGCCCAACAACAAGCATATGAGTGAGACTGGAAGTGGATTTCCCAACCCCAGTTGAGCCTTGTAAAGGTGGAAACCCAGGGTAGCAGGTTGACTATGCTTCATGAGAGTCTGAGCTAAAATGACCCAGCTAAGCTGCTCCCTGATTCCTGATCCTCAGAACCTATATAGATGATAAATGTTTGTTGTCTTTAAGCTCCTAAGTTTTGGGGTAATTTCTTGGGCAGCAAAAGGTAACTAGAATGTTTAACTAACATTTATTTCACGTATCTGTCAGTTTTCAAGATGTGCCAAGCACCATGGCAGTCCCAGTCCCCAAGATCTACTATGTAGATGGGGAAGTGGTGGTGTGCACTGCTCTTCATGGGCTTTCCTTACAGCAACTCAGTGAAGCCAGTGAACTGATTCTGATCTTACAGATGAGGGAACTATGACTCAGAGAGATTAAACATCATGCTCAAGGCTAGCAGTTGATCAGTTATACTAAAATAACTAATAAAAGTTAAGTTTTGGTTGCCCACACTGTGTTGCAAGTTTCACTTATCCTGCTACTCCACTGAGGATGCAGAGGTAGTGAAGTCTCATTGCTACAGGCTCCAGCGTGGCAGTCTGGCACGTGGGCCTCGCCAGGAGCAGGGAACCCCGTCTCTCCGTGCATCTTAGGATGCCCGCTGGAGAACAGTTGTCTTGTGCTTGCCTTCATGGGTCATGCATCCACGGAAAAGCCTACGGTGGCATGAAGTGTTGGCTGGGAAGTGGTCACCTACTTGTGATGCAGAAATCCATTTTAAAGCAGCCCCCATTTAAAGATAGTCTTGGCAACTGGCAGGGGTCGAGATGCCAGATGTCTTGAGGAGATTGGCGTGCAGAGTGGATAGCTGTGATCCAGCATCATTTAGCTTTTTTTCATGTTTGTCTCTTGGATGTTGAGGTTGCTTTATTTGTTCTTGGTTTTTAGTGAGTAGCAGTATGGAAATTTTAATGTACAAAATTTTAAGTGCCGTCAAATGTATGAAGCCTTTGGGGAGCGTTATAGTGGCCACCAGATAAATGAATTAGCATAGTAATTGAATAGTACCATGTAATTAATTTTGACCCTTCATCTGTATAGCTTGAAAACAGACTCACCCATCACCAAATAACCGAATTAAGAAATTTTACTTTCATCAAAATGCAGAGAGTATTGTAAGTTAAGAAAGATTCTTTGCAGCTGCTGAATAATAACTGCATTTAAGAATTTTCGAAAGTTGAAGGAATTTAAATCTTTAGACAGACGGTTATATCAGGTTTGATTATCCATATTTTTGCTATGAATATATTTATTTATGAATAAATAGGTTGTATCAATTAACAGTATAACAGCTGGAACAATAACAGTGAAAATTAATGTCTTTGCATATGATTTCTTGTCTTGGTTGGAGTTCTTGTCTTCCTTGGGTTTATATTTCAAATTGGGCTGTTTTGGTTATCATGGATGATGAAAATGCAGCTGGTAGACAGTTCTGTAAGGGAGGAGAAAAGGTAAGGGCAGTTCTCTAAAGCCAGGATTGGTAAAGATTAATGTTACTGACTAGATTATATTTAGGTCAGCTTCAGCACAAATCAGTCGTCATGTTTATAAAAAAGGACCATATCTCCTCTTACTTCCCCAATCCCACCCCATCCCCCAACAGCAATTTTTCCTTCATTTTGCTCTGCTTGGTGAGACCTGGTCTGCCGCGTGTTGTTTTCCTAAGCAAGTCAGGAATGGGCATCCTGTACTGCTCAGAATTTTATTAGAAAGACACCAGCCTGTGAAAACATTGCTTCTTCGATTTAACTGCCTTGGGTTTTTCTGCAGAAGTGTTTCAGAATATATGATTTGTGAGAAATTTAATGATTTTGAACTTTTTTTGAAAATCAGTATCAAACTAAGGTTATCTAAATCTTTTCTAAGTGCACATCTTATGACATATTCTGGCTCACATCTCTTATCTTATGAAATCATCTTAGTCCATTCTAACACTCAGTAACCTCTGAACCATAGCAATAATTGTTTGTTCATTCATTAATTTAAGAAACACCTGTTGAATACCTATTATGGGCTAGCATCTATGCTAGAAAAATATATTCTGTGGTTTTTGTAGGGCCTGATATAACAAATAGATGATGTACAGTGCAGTGAGGGTAAGCCCTGTAGTGTTTGTGGACAGACTAGGAGCAAGTACCCACATTTGAGTTGTGGGTGGCTTCTTGAAAAACTGGTGCCTAAGCTGAGAGAAAAGATTATGCACAAAAGACAGGGAGATGTGAGAATGCTGTGCAGACAGTAAGGCTAGAGAAGAGCAGAAAGTCTTTGGGTATCAAACTAAAGAGTTTCCATGTGATTGTGAAAGCAGTGAGAAGCCGTTAAAGATGTATAAGGAGTAAAGCGAAATGATCTGGTTGGTGTTTCAGAAACATCGCTCTACAGGGTGTCCACTATTAGTGGTGCAATGGCTGAGATACCCTGGCCAACCTTCCTACTGAAAACAACTAGAAATGCCAGATGAAAACAATTTTTAAATAAATTATTAAATGAATCAATGAGCTGGCAGGAAAGTAAGAAGCACTCGAACCAAAAAGCAAGTTAAGAGGGAAACTCAGAAAGGGAAGTTTAAATACTTCTCTTTTACCTTGAGGGTATTTGCTGAGTAAGATGAAATTGAAGTTTGATTTTTATTTCTTTTTTGGCTGTGGAGTGCAGGACTCAGCTTGGGGCCTATCCAAAATAGGGAGTCTAATAGGAGACCTCCATCATAATGGAGACCCCAGAGATTATACCCTCAAATCAAGGACAAACTAGAAACAAACCCACCCTCCTACCCCAGGGAAGTTCATGGAAAATTATCAACCTTGAAACGTAGTGATAAGAGAGGATGGGAATCAATCTCTCCTGAATGTTTAGAACCACAAACAAGTCAAGTCTTCATACAAATTTATACCCCAAATTCACATTAGCTAGGTGGGTTGGAAAAAAAACATCAACCTGAGATTTACTGAAGTTTCAGTATAAAATATTCCCATTCTGCTAGTACTCCAGAACAATAGACAGAAACAAGTGAAAATCTTCTCTCAAAGAACTCACCTTCCTTGTGAGCGCCAAGAATTTACCTAGGTGAAGTTCTAGAAAAATATGAGCACACAGTAAAACTGAACAAACAGACACATACACAAAATCTACCAAAGGGAAAGTATCATAAGAAAGAGTCAGCAGAATCAGACAAACAAAGGTTATAGAGTAATGTAAATTTATATTAAATATATGACAACAACATCAACACAGCCTCGATGGGAGAAATGGGAGTATACTATTGTAAAATTTTTATTCTATATGAAACAGCACAATGTCTTTTGAAGGCAGATTATGATAAGTTAAATATATATTATTATAAACTCTAGAGCAAACACTAAAATAACAAAACAGAGTTATGTCTAATAAGCCCACAAAAGAGATAAAATGGAATCATAATAAAAACATTTAATTAATTCAAGAGAAGACAGAAAAAGAGAGAAAGAGGAACAAAGAACAGAAGGAACAAATAGAAAACAAGTAGCAAGATGACAGACTTAAATCTAACCATATTAATAATCACATTAAATGTAAATGGTCTAAACACCTCAATGAAAAGGCAAAGAGTCTCCGAGTGGAGAAAAAAAGATCCAAATATATCTTATTTACTAGAAACATATTTCAAATATAAAGACACAAATGGGTTAAAACTAAAAAATGAAAAAAGATATACCATGCTAACACTAGTTGAAAGAAGGTTGGGTTGGCTGTGTTACTATCAGACAAAATAGATTTCAGATAAAAAATACTAGCAGGGATTATTATTTCATAATGATAAAATTGTCATCTAAGCAAGAAGAATGAACTATCCTAGATATTTATGCACCCAATAACAAAGCTTCAAAATATATGAAGCAAAAACTGATAGAACTGCAAGAAGATAGAGACAAATCTACAATTATAGTTGGGAATTTCAATGCTTCTTTATCAGTGATTCATTAGGCCCTTTTGGAGGCTGAGATTCTGCATTTCAAACAAGCTCCCAGGTGATGCCAATGTTGCATCTGAATAGCAAGATACTAGAAGGTAAATCAGGAAAAAATACCCAGAATGAGCTACAGAAAGGAGAAATACAGAAGGGTAAGAGGTATATGGATATAGTGAGAAAGTTCAACATATACACATAAAATTACATATACATTATATATATATACACACACACACACACACGTTTTATATATATATATATATATAAAGTTAGATTCCAAAAAGAGGTGAGAGAGAATGTAACAGAAGTAATATTTGAAGAGACAATAATAGCTCAGAATTTGTTTAAAAGCCATTAAGCCATAGATTCATGAAGACTGAATACTCCATGTAGGGTAAAAATAAATACAGCTACACCTTCTAACCCACACAACTATGGTCAATTGATCTTTGACAAAGGAGGCAAGTAAGTACAATGGAGAAAAGACAGTCTCTTTGGTAAGTAGTGTTAGGAAAGCTGGACAGCCGTATGTAAATCAATAAAGTTAGAACAGTCCCTCATACCTTACACAAAAATAGACTCAAAATGGCTTAAAGACTTAAACATAAGACGGGACACCATAAATCTCTTAGGAGTGAATGTAAGCAAAACATTCTCTGACATAAACCATAGTAATGTTTTCCTAAATCAGTCCGCCAAGGCAATAGAAAAAAAATAAAAAATAAATAAATAGGACCTAATTAAGCTGTATAAGCTTTTGCACAGCAAAGGAAACTATAAACAAAACAAAAAGACGACCTATGGAATGGGAGAAGATATTTGCAAATGATGAGACTGATAAGGGCTTAATTCCCAGAATTTATAAACAGCTCACACAATTCAGTAACAACAGCAACAAAAAAACCTCAATCAAAAAATGGGCAGAAGACCTAAACAGATATTTCTCCACTGAAGACATACAGATGGTCAATAGGCACATGAAAAGACACTCAGTATTGCTAATTATCAGAGAAATGCATATCAAAACTACAATGAGGTATCACCTCACATTGGCCAGAATGGCCATCATTAAAAAGCTCACAAATGATAAATGCTGGAGAGGGTGTGGAGAAAAGTGAACCCTTCCATATTGCTGGTGAGGATGTAATTTGGTGCATCCACTATGGAAAACAGAATGGAGATTCCTTAAAAAACTAAAAATAGACTTACCATATGATCCAGCAATTGCACTCCTAGGCATATATCTGGAGAAAACTAATTAAAAAAGATACATGCACCCAAATGTTCATAGAAGCACTATTTACAAAAGCCAAGGCATGGAAGCATCCTAAATGTCCACTGATAGATGATTGGATAAAGAAGTTGTGGTATGTATCTATTAGAATACTTCTCAGCCAGAATGAAAAAATGAAATAATGCCATTTGCAGCAACATGGATGGACCTAGAGATTATTATACGAAGTGAAGTAAGTCAGAGAGAAAGACAAATATCATATGATATCACTTCTATGTGGTATACAAAAAAATGACACAAATGAACTTATTTGCAAAACAGAAACAGACTCACAGAAATAGGAAACCAACTATGGTTACCAAAGGGGAAGGCAGGAGGAGGGATAAAATGGGAGTTTGGGATTTGCAGATACCAAGTACTATCTATAAAATAGATAAAAAAAATAAGGTCCTACTGTATAGCACAGGGAACTATATTCAATATCTTGTAATAACTTATAGTGAAAAAGAATATTTGAATATATGTGTGTGTATATATATATATGTGTGTGTGTGTGTGTGTATATATATCTGAATCATTATGCTGTACTCTGGAAAAAGATCTGGCATTGTAAATCAAATATACTTCAATAAAAAACAACAAAAAAATCATACCTTCTAATACATATATTTTAAGAACTGTTAAAAACTAAAGACAAAGAGAAGGTATTTAAAGCAGCTACAGAGAAAATAAATATTACTTTTAAAGGGGTGATAATTAGACTGATGGTTGAGTTGTCAACAGACAAAAATGGAAATGGGCCTCAAATTCTATGAAGCAAAAATTGACAAAACTACTAATAGAAATATATAAATCCTTATTCATAGAGGAAGATTTTAAAATCTCTTAGTATCTAATAGAACAAGCAGGCAAAAAAAGATACAGCAACAGAATTGTTGATACACTTGACCTAATTGGTTTTTATAAGTTGTGTAACCAACAGCTGCAGAATAAACATTCTTTTCAAGCATACTTAAGAATATTTTTGAAACATTGACCATATACTGAGCCATAAATTTCAAAGGATTGATTCCTAATAGAGTCTGTTCTCTGTCAACCTTACAACTAAGGTAGACATAGTTTTTTAAAAAAATAACTAGAAAAATCCCCATATTTTTAGAAATTTAAGTATTCATATAATATTCATAGCCTCTCTATAAAGTCTGTAAGAGCTATAGTGACATCTCCTTTTTCATTCCTGAAAGCAGTTATCTGTTCCTTTCTTCTTTTTTATATTGTTAGGAGTTCATGCATTTTATTAGTCTTTTCAAAGAACAACTTTTGCCTTTGTTGATTTTTTTTATGGTGTGCTGGTTCTATATTTTATTAACTTCTACTCTTTTATTATTTATTTCCTTGAACTTTCCTTTGGTTTAATCTTTTTCCTAATGCCTTGAGTTGGATGCTTGGTTCATTGACTTGTAAGTTTTCTTTTTCTTTAATATATGCATTTAAAGCAAAATTTTCCTTTAGACATGGTTTTAGATGTACTTTGCTACACTGGTAAGAATTTTTTCATTAATTAATCAAAACATTTTCTAATTTCCACTGTAATTTCGTCTATGACTCCTGAGTTATTATTTTTCAAACACAGAAGAATTTTCTAGTTGTCTTATTACTGCTTTTTAGCCTGATTACATTATAATTGGGAAGTATCTTCTATGATTTCTGACATCAAATAATGTCAGTTGAAACTTGCTTTAGATGTATTCTTTAATTGAATCCAGTGTTCACTTTCATTAAGCCAAATTTGTTATTGTGTTGTTCAAATCTGTACATTTACTGATTATTTTTTTTCTGCCTCTTTTATCTGATACTGAGAGCTGTGTTAAAATCTACCAAGACTATCATTCATCTATTTCCCCTTAGAGTTCTTCCAAATTTTATTTTTTATACTGAGTCTATATTAATTATTTTCATGCAAATTTAGAATTACTTCCCCTCCCGCATTAATTGAACTGTGTATCATGAATTGTTTGTTTTTATCTATGGTAATACTTTTTGTCTTCCTTGATCTACTAATATTAACATAGCCACACAGCTTTTTTTTTGGTTAGTGTTTGCAGGGTGTATCTTTTTTCCACCCTTTTATTTTCAACTTTCCTGTGTCCTTACATTTTAGATGTAATTCTTGTAAATCATATATAGTTGATTTTTTAAAAAATTAGTGGCCCTTCATCTTTTAATTTGTCTTTGCCATGTAATTGTCTTTTTAATTGGAACATTTAATCCATTTATATTGTTTCTATTACCAATATATTGAGTTTTAAGTCTGCCATCTTATACAATGTTTTCTATTTGTCCTGCATGGAGAATGTTCCCACTTTTCTTCTTTCCTAACTTTTTTGTATTAATCAATTACTTTCTATAATTCCATTTCCTCCTCAGTTAGCCTAACTGTTAGAGTGCACTCTTTTAAACACTTTTTTAGTGTTTATCCTTTACTGTTTACATGTGTACTTGACTTATATAATTCTAATATTAATTAATACCTTTATCCCTTCCCAGAAAAATGCAAGAATCCTAGAGTTTTCAAACTTTTTGCCCCTTTACTAGCTTAAATGCCACAGTTGCCTAATAGGTCTGCTCTCTATATAATGTAACCCCGACAATACATTATTATTTGACACAGACAATATTGATTTAACCACGTGTATATTGCTCATTATTCTTCCCTGCCTCTATCTGGGACTATTTCCTTTTGTGTGAAAAGCATTCTTTACTATTTCCTTTAGTACAATTCTACTGGCATTAAATCTTTTTTTTTTTTTTTGTATGAAAATGTTCTATTTCACCTTCATTTTTGAAGGCCAGTTTGCTGGATATAGACTTCTAACCTGGCAGTCTTTTTTTTTTTTTTTTTTTTAACATTTTGAAGGTATTATTTCACAGTCTTACGGCTTCATTGGTTCTGTTGAGAAGTCATCTATTCAGTCTAACTGTTGCTTCTTTAAAACCAATCATTTTTCTCTGTCCAGTTAAAATTTTTTCTCTTCCTTTTTTGTTTAGTAGTTTTATTATGATGGGTTTAGGTATGGATTTCTTTGTACTTATTCTCATAAGTGTTCTTAGGACTTCCTGAGTTGATGGATTGATGTTTTTCAACAATTTTGGTAAGTTATAAGCCATTATTATTCTCCCTTCTTCCTGGACTTCAGTTACTGGTGTGTTAGACCTCCTTTCTGTGTCTTCTGTATGTCTTACCCTCTCTTTAAATTTTTCCAACCTGTTATCTCTCCATGATTAAGTCTGAATATTTTCTTCTGCTTTATCTTCTAGTTTATTAATTCTCTCTTTATTTGTGTATAGACTGCTGAATAATCTATTCACTGAATTCTTTTTTTAAAATTAATTTTATTATTTTTATTGACGTATATGTAGTCAGTTTACAATGTTGTGTCAATTTCTGTTGTACAACATGTTTCAGTCATACATCTACATATATATATATTTATTTTCATGTTCTTTTTCATTATAGGTTACTACAAGATACTGAATACAGTTCCCTGTGCTGTACAGAAGCAACTTGTTATTTATCTGTTTTATATATAGTAGTTAGTATCTGCAAATCTCAAGCTCCCAATTTATCCCTTCTCACCCTCTTCCACCTTATGTTTTTCTGTGTCTATGAGTCTGTTTCTGTTTTGTAATTAAGTTTATTTTTGTCTTTTTAAAAGATTCCACATATGAATGACATCATATGGTATTTTTCTTTCTCTTTCTGGCTTACTTCAGTTAGAATGACGATCTCCAATCCATCCATGTTGCTACAAATGGCACTATTTTGTGTGTTTCTTATGGCTGAGTAGTATTCCATTGTATATATACCCACAACTTCTTTATCTGGTTATCTGTTGATGGACATGTAGATGGTTTCTGGGTTTTGACTATTGTAAATAGCATTCACTGAATTCTTAATTCAGGTCATTTTTATTTTTCAATTCTTGAATATTTTTTCTTTTTGTTTCCAGATCATTGCTGAAATTCGCAAATCTTACCTTTCATCTGCTTGAGCATAGTAAGTATCATTATTTTAAAGTCTGTGTCTAAAAACAAGCAAACAAACAAAACCAAAACAAACAAACAAACAAAAATAAAGTCTGTGTCTGATAGCTTCAACATCTGAAGCTCCTATGCATCTGCTCCTATTGACTATTATTTCTATTGATTCTTAGTCATGCTGTCTTATTTTCCTGTGGTCTGCTTAATTTTTATTAGGTTTTGGACATTGTGTGTGCAATATTGTTCATTGAAAGTTCTGAGGCCTAGGATCATGTTAGTTTCCTTGAGAGCAGATTTGTTTTTGCTTCTGCCAGACAGGTGTGGGCATTAGCCATCCAGAATTACTTTAATAAAGTTTCAGGGCTTGATAGGATTTGTAGCTGAGTTGAAGTCCTTGAAAGAGCCACATATTATGGTTCACACTGATGCCCAGGATGTAGACTTTCATGGTCCCATACCCAATTATTAGAAGCTCACTAGTCTTCTCCCTACTTGGCAGGCCTGAACACCAATCACTCTCACACTCGAGGCTGTCAACATTATAGTTTAATCTCTTGGATTCTCAGTTTTTCCACCTCAGAATTGGGAAATGCCTCCCAGAGGAAAGTGGCCCCAAATGCTGTGCTTTACTCCCAGGGTCTCTGTTCTTTCCCAGATTCTATCCTGGTGACTCTTTACTATCATGGTGGAGCTCTTTGGTGCTTTGAAGCAGGTTTCATTTTTATTTTTATTTTCCAGATTTTCTAATTGTTTTTTGTGGTGGGGTTAGTGGGACCTAGTGCACCAGTACTTGAAGTACTAGAAGTGCTTTGCTTAGTTTTTTTTTCCTTCAAAATTGACTTGTCTTGAAAAAAGAAAGTGAACCTCTATTTTACTTCATATAGAATAATATATTCAACATGAATAAAGGCCAAAATAAGAAAAGCAAACATTAGACTTTCAGTGGAAAATGGAGGATTCTGTCCTGGTAATCTTAAGTACTCAGGAAGCATATGTAAAGGACATAACTGATAAATTAGACCAAAATAAAATTTAAGTTCATAAGAACAAAAGTCACTAAAACTAATCGTAAAATGCAAGCCCATTTCCAAAAAGATTTTTAAACCTCCATAACTGACCAAAGATTTGTATCCAGAATACATTTTTTAAAAAAAGAAATAAAGAAATCCCATAGGAAAAAGAATGGCAAAAGATACCAACGATCATCTGAAGAAGATGCTTTAGTGACCAATATGCGTATGAAAAGATCCTCAACTTGCCAGTAATCAGGGAGCTCAAAATTAAAACAAAGAAATGTTTCATGCCCATCATATTGTCAAAATTAAAAAAAAAAATCTTACAAGCCTTTGAAACATATTGGAGAGATAAGAAGTCACCCTGTAAGCCAGAGGACAAATGAAAACATGCAGTTGTGCTTTGGAAGGCAATATCTACTGAAAGTTGAATGCATGCACTTGTTTTGACTCAGCCATCTCAAACCTAGTTATAAACCCTTGAGCTACTCATGCACATAAGGTGACTTATATCAGGGTCTGTATTGCAGCACTATTAGTGGTGATAAAAAATGGGAAACAACCTGTGTATCCATCAATAGGAAAATGAGTTTAAAACTGAGATATTTTATGTGATAGGTTAATACAAAGCAGTTAAAATTACTGTTTGTATCTGTGTGCATCAACATGGATAAATCTTGAGAATGTATTGATGAAAGGAAAACATGTTGAATGCTGATGTGCAGTGTGACATAATGCAAAGTTTAAAAGTAAGGAAAACAATACTATACATTCTTTAAAAATATATACAGAAGTTGTAAAGATACAACAACAGGACCAGAAAGGATACACACCAACTTCCAGTTACCTCTGGGGAAGAAGGGGAGAGTGAGACGGTAGGAGAAAATGGGGGCTTTCCCTCTAGTGGTAATGTTTTATTTCTTAAACAACAAAAGCAAACGACAAAGAACTTGAAACAAATAGAATGGCATAACGTTAAGATTTTTTTAAGTTAAAACATTAATTAAATAAGAGATGTATGAGCTCTCAGTGCATAAAAAAAGCATTGAAGAAAAAAAAAGTGAAAGGGGATGGAGGGAGGGAAGGAAGGAGTCAGACTCAGTGGGTGTCCCTAGGTATCACAAGCAGCTGCAGGGCTCAAAGTGGTGACACTGACAACATTTCATATGGAGAATGTTTTTTAAAAAATTCATTCCAGCGAGAGTGGGGAATGATGTCTTGGCATGTGTTTAAAGCTGAAAGAAACATGAGGATGGAGATAAGCCATCTGGAACCCTACTGATGTCAGAAGAGTTACCTTTGTTTAACATTTTTATCCATCATCTGGAGGTCACAGAGCACAGAAAGCGCTGGGCTTGGAAGGGGCCCGGGTATGAGGTTCAGGTTGGTTTCACTGAGATATGGAGTAGACCAAGAAGAGGTAGTTAAGATGAGGTCATCTGAACTCTCCCAAGCAGGCACTGAGTGATGCTGACTTACAGAAAGGTGCAGGTCTGGCTGTCATCAGGTGGTCCATGAAGGACCACTGAGAGCACTAGCTGAGATGTGACTTGCATTTGGCAGGTCTGTGTGGTCCAGATCAGGCAAGGCAGGGTGGGAAGAGCATCTGAGCAGAGTTCCTGATGTTGTATAAATGTTCTTATTCACCGAAACCTAGAATGTAGAAGATGAGTACATAAGAGAGGAAAATATAAGATAAAGGAAAAGAAATTCTGCTCTGTATAAGATCTTTCAAGCTTCTGTCCCTAAATTGCTGGTGCCTACTGAAAGGTAAAAATGAATCAAAAAGATTTTGTTTAAATGGAGAAGACTGTTGGATCCAGCCTTGGTCTCTGAGCTTATCTGGACAAATGTCTGGATAAAACCAAGCATGACTGGGGACCCCAGTTTGGGCCTTCCATAGGGTGGAGGCTGACTTTGGTCCCTTCCTTTCAGATAGGGCACATAGCAAGCTCACATCTGGGCATTGTTTTCCATCTGTGCAGCCAGTTTCCCCAAGAGATGTAAAAACTCCCATTTTTCCAAAGTATTAAAAAACCTAATGCTGAGCCAGATACAGCCATACTCCCTGAACTCAGCTTATGTGTAAATGAAGAAGTGTATCACTAATTGGTGTCGAGATGACTACAGAAGCCTTGTTTGAATATCTATTTTTAATTTCTCACTTGCGTGGGAAATACCTTACCTTTCAGCCTGTTAAAGAGCTTTCTGATTTATAAGGATATCATCTTAATTGAATAATGAGATGCTGCTTAGCATGTTGTTAAAAAATGTTTCCTCCCTCCAGTTACGTTTTTTTTTAAGTAAATAAGTGCCATTATTTCCATTCTTAATGTAAACAGCACGGGCGGTTTTCTCTTAAATCTCTCTTATAGTGAGTGAGTTTGTAACTTAAGAGAGTAGGAAGGAATTCTTTATGTATTTAGGAGGAGCTACTAAAATAAGTTAGGGTTTCTTTGTGGGACTTATAAAAGTGGTGAAACTACGATAAATCATTCTGTTTATCAGATACTGGAGGTGTTCAAAATGAACTGATAAATTTTGGTCTCTTTGTTGAATATTCTTCTAAAAGTCATTGATAACTACAGATTGCTTATCTTGATTCTGGCTAAAAGAAGAGGATTAATTGATTAATAAATATCCGTTAGTTGTATTTTACTGATTCTGTATAAATCTAAAGAATAAGTAGGTTGGTAGTCAGTGTAATACAGATTTACTTTAACACACAAATGTGGTCTGGTATCACAAGGGGAAATGGCAACCCCCTCTCCTGCCCCACCTCTCTTCTCTAAAGCCTTTTTTGCTCAATGGAAGCAAAGAGTTCATGGGATCTTTGCATCTTGGAGATGGTAACAGCAGACCGAAAAAATGTTCACCCTATGAAGCATATGAAGAAGCATATGAAAATCTCAACTGAATATTCATCAAATCTCTGGAGAGGGGAGGACTTTCTAAGCTAAGAAGTGATAGAAGTTACTATAATGAAAAATTTTTGTTAGATTTGACTGCGTACTTTTTCTCCCTTTCCCCGTGTATCTCTCTTGTCTATCCATCCCTCTCCATCTCCAGCCCTACCATTATCTCCCACAAAAACACAGCAGGGAACTAAAAACAATAATATAATAAACAAATAATTCTAAGACTCCAACATACACAAATTTTATGCTGGAGGCTTCTGACCGGCGGAAGGATTATGCTCTGACTTAATTGATCGCAGGTGCAGTCAGGCTCTGTCGAAAATAACCGTAAGGAGTCTGGGTGGATGCAGGGAGGCTGATTCGGGGCCGTTGCAGTAATCCCCAGAGAGATCATGGGGACCTGCACCAGGGTGGCAGTTGTAGAAATAGAAAGAGAAATGGCTGGATTCTGGATGTATTTTGAAGGTTGAGCTGACAAAATGAACTGATGGGCTGGATGTGGAGTTTGAGATAAGGAAGAGATGAGTGATTCCAAGCTTTTTCACTTGCTCACCAGGAAGATTCGAGCTGCCTTTAACTGAGATGGGCAAGGTTGTGGGCTAGGGCAGGTTAGGGGGAGAATTTCAGGAGCTCAGCTTCAGACGTGTTAAATTGGACTTGACTATTAGACATGCAAATAGAGATGCAAGAGTAAGCACAGAGCGTTTATATAATAGAAAGAAGGAATATGTGAAAAGTCAGAGAAGCTGTAAAGACAGTGAAGATTTAAAGCGTTCACACAGCGATAAGGCCCTGCTGACCTCAGTCTTGAGTCCCACAGCCATAGTGCTGTGCCAGTGTCCCCGGATTTCAGCCACTGTAGTTGACTCTGACCAATACGGACCAAAGGAATATATCCTTTACAATGCAGTTGACGATGGTTAAAGGAGTTTAAACATTTTTACAGTTTTACTGAGATATAATTGACACGTAACATTGCATAAGTTTAAATAATACATAATCATTATATAATGATTTGATATATGTATATATTGCAAAATGATTATCATTATAAATTTAGTTAACATCCATCATGTCACATAGTTACACTTTTTTGTGATGAGAATTTTTAAGATCTACTCTCTCAGCAACTTTATAATATATATACAGTGTAAACAATATTGTTAACTATAGTCACCATGTTATACATGACATGGCCAGAACTTACTTATCTTATAACTAGAAGTTTGTACCTTTGACTTCCTTCACTCATATCCCCTACCTCCACCCCCTGCCTCTGGCAGCCACCAATCTATTCTCTGTTTCTGTGGTTTCGATTTTTTTTTAAAGTTCTACATATAAGTGGGATCATACAGTATTTGTCTGTCTCTGTCTGACTTATTTTACTTAGCATAATGCCCTCAAGACTCATCCATGTTCCCACAAATGGTAGAATTCCCTTCCTTTTTATGGTTGAATAATATTTCCTTATATATACCACATTTTCTTTATCCCTTCATCCATCAATGAGTATTTAGTTTGTTTTATGTCTTCGCTATTGTAAAAATGCTGCTGCAGTGAACATTGAAGTGTAGATATCGCTTTGAGATGGTGATTTCATTTCCTTTGCATATAAACCCAGAAGTGGAATTGCTAGAGCATAATAGAAGTTCTACTTTAAGTTTGTAACGGAATTTCCATACTGGCTGCACCAATTTACATTTCCACCAACAGTACAAAAAGGTTTCCTTTTCTCCACATACTTCCCAACATTTGTTATCTCTTTCTTTTTTGGTAATAACCATTCTAACGGGTGTGAGGTGATATCTCATTGTGGTTTTGATTTGCATTTCCCTGGTGATTAGTGATGTTGAACACCTTTTCATATACCTGTTGGCCATCTATATGTCATCTTTGGAAAAATACCTGTTCAGATCCTCTGCCTGTCTTTAAATTGGATTATTTGTCTTTTTTGCCATTGAGTTGAGTGTGTTCCTTACATATTTGCCTACTAACTCCTTATCAGATATATTGCTTGTAAATATTTTCTCCCCATCCCATAGGTTGCTTTTTCATTTTGTTGATTATTTCTTTTGCTGTGCAAGAGCTTTTTAGTTTGATTTATTTTTGTTTATTTTTACTTTGTTGCTTGTGCTTTTGGTGTCATACCCCAAAAACCATTGCCAAAACCAATGCCAAGAAGTTTTTCCCTATGCATTCTTCTAGTTTTACAGTTTCAAGTCTTACATTTAAGTCTAATCCATTTTGGGTTAATTTTTGTGAATAGTGTAAGGCAGGAGTCTGGTTTCATTCTTTTGCATGTGAATATCCAGTTTTTCTAACACTATTTATTGAAGAGACTCTTTTCCTCATTGAGGGTTCTTGTCTCCCTTGTCCAATATTGGTTGACCATACATGCATGGGCTTATTTCTGGGCTCTCAATTCTGTTCCATTTATCTATACATCTGTTTTTATGTCAGCATCATACTGTTTGATTACTATAGCTTGATAATATAGTTTGAAATCATGAAATGTGATGCCTCTAGTATTATTCTTATTTCTCAGCATTGCTTTGGCGATTCAAGTTCTTTCGTTGTTCCAAACACATTTTAGGATTGTGTTTTCTACTTCTGTAAAAAGATGTCATTGGAATCTTAATAGGGTCTGCACTGAATCAATATACGGCTATGGGTAGTATGGACATTTTAGCAATATTAATTCTTTCAGTCTATGAACACAGAATATCTTTCCATTTATTCATATCTTCTTCAATTTTTTTTATCAGTGTGACTGATTTATCAGTTTTTAGGGTAGAGATCTTTTACCTCCTTGGTTAAATTTATTCCTAAGTATTTTATTGTTTTTGTTGCTATTGTAAATGGGATTATTTTTGTTATTTCTTTTTCATATAATTCATTGTTAGTGTGTAGAAGTGACACTGATTTTGTATGTTGATTTTGTACTCTGCAACTTTACTGAATTTGCTGATTTGTTCTAATTTGTTTTTGGTGGTGTTTAGGGTTTTCTATATATAAAACCTTGTTATCTGCAAACAGACAATTTTACTTCTTCCTTTATGATTCAGATGCTTTTTATTTTTTTTCCATGCCTGGTTGCTCTGGCTAGGACTTCCAGTTCTGTGTTGAGTATGAATGGTAAGAGTGGGCATCCTTGTCTTGCTCCTGATTCTTAGAGGAGCAGCTTTCAGTCTTTCACCACTAAGTTTGATGTTAGCTGTGGACATGTCATATATGGCCTTTGTTATTTTAAGGCATATTCTTTCTGTACTCAATTTGTTGAGAGTTTTTGTATGAAAGGATTTTGTACTTTGTCAAATGCTTTTTATACATCTATTGAGATGATCTTAGGATTTTTATCTTTCATTTTGTTAGTGTGGTGTATTGCATTTATTGATTTGCATATGCTAAACCATCCTTGCAGAATGGGGCTAAATCTCACTTGATCATGTTATATGATCCTTTTTAATGTGGTGTTAAATTCTAGTTTGCTAGTATTTTGTTGAGAATTTTTTGCATCTATATTCATCAAGGATATTGGCCTGTAGTTTTCATTTATTGTAATGTCCTTATATGGCTTTGATATCAGAGTGATGATGGTCTCTTAAAATGTGTTTGAGTGTGTTCCCTCTTTTTTGATTTTTATTTATTTATTTTTTTGGTGGGGGAAGTTTGAGAAGGATTGGTGTTAATTCTTCTTTGAATGTTGGGTAAAATTCACTAGTGAAACCATCTGGTCTTAGCTTTTCTTTGTTGGGAGTTTTTATTACTGATTCAATTCTTATTTGTTACTGATCTGTTCAGATTTTATATTTCTTAATGATTTAGTCTTGGTAGGTTGTATATTGCTAAGAATTTATCCATTTTTCTAGGCCGTCCAATTTGTTGTTTATAGTTGTTCATAGTAGTCTGTTATGATCCTTTGCATTTCTTTTTTTAATATTTTTTATTGATTTATAATCATTTTACAAAGTTGTGTCAAATTCCAGTGTTCAGCACAATTTTTCAGTCATGGACATATACACACTCATTGTCACATTTTTTTCTCTGTGATTTATCATAACATTTTGTGTATATTTCCCTGTGCTATACAGTGTAATCTTGTTTATCTATTCTACAATTTTGAAATCCCAGTCTATCCCTTCCCACCCTCCACCCCCCTGGTAACCACAAGTCTGCATTCTCTGTCTGTGAGTCTATTTCTGTCCTGTATTTATGCTTTATTTTTGTTTGTTGGTTTGTTTTTGTTTTTGTTTTTTAGATTCCACATATGAGCGATCTCATATGGTATTTTTCTTTCTCTTTCTGGCTTACTTCACTTAGAATGACATTCTCCAGGAGCATCCATGTTGCTGCAAATGGCATTATGTTGTCGGTTTTTATGGCTGAGTAGTATTCCATTGTATAAATATACCACCTCTTCTTTATCCAGTCACCTGTTGATGGACATTTAGGCTGTTTCCATGTTTTGGCTATTGTAAATAGTGCTGCTGTGAACATTGGGGTGCAGGTGTCATCCTGAAGTAGATTTCCTTCTGGATACAAGTGCAGGAGTGGGATTCCTGGGTCATATGGTAAGTCTATTCCTAGTCTTTTGAGGAATCTCCACACTGTTTTCCATAGTGGCTGCACCAAACTGCATTCCCACCAGCAGTGTAGGAGGGTTCTCCTTTCTCCACAGCCTCTCCAGCATTTGTCATTTGTGGATTTTTGAATGACGGCCATTCTGATTGGTGTGAGGTGATACCTCATTGTAGTTTTGATTTGCATTTCTCTGATAATTAGTGATATTGAGCATTTTTTCATGTGCTTTTTGATCATTTATATGTCTTCCTTGGAGAATTGCTTGTTTAGGTCTTCTGCCCATTTTTGGACTGGGTTGTTTATTTTTTTCTTATTCAGTCGTATGAGCTGCTTATATATTCTGGAGATGAAGCCTTTGTCGGTTTCACTTGCAAAAATTTTCTCCCATTCCATAGGTTTTCTTCTTGTTTTACTTCTGGTTTCCTTTGCTCTGAAGAAGCTTATAAGTTTCATTAGGTCCCATTTGTTTATTCTTGCTTTTATTTCTTCTAGGAGAAAATTTTTGAAATGTATGTCAGATAATGTTTTGCCTATGTTTTCCTCTAGGAGGTTTATTGTATCTTGTCTTATGTTTAAGTCTTTAATCCATTTTGAGTTGATTTTTGTATATGGTGTAAGGGAGTGTTCTAGCTTCATTGTTTTACATGCTGCTGTCCAGTTTTCCCAACACCATTTGCTGAAGAGACTGTCTTTATTCCATTGTATATTCTTGCCTCCTTTGTCAAAGATTAGTTGACCAAAGGTTTGTGGGTTCATTTCTGGGCTCTCTATTCTGTTCCATTGGTCCATTTGTCTGTTTTGGTACCAATACCATGCTGTCTTGATGACTGTAGCTCTATAGTATTGTCTGAAGTCTGGGAGAGTTATTCCTCCAGCCTCTTTCTTTCTCTTCAGTAATGCTTTGGCAATTCTAGGTCTTTGATGGTTCCATATAAATTTTATTATGCTTTGTTCTAATTCTGTGAAATATGTCCTGGGTAATTGGATAGGGATTGCATTAAATCTGTAGATTGCCTTGGGCAGTGTGACCATTTTAACAATATTGATTCTTCCAATCCAAGAGCATGGAATATCTTTCCATTTTTTAAAGTCTTCTTTAATTTCCTTCATCAATGGTTTATAGATTTCTGTGTATAATTCTTTCACCTCCTTGGTTAGATTTATTCCCAGATATTTTATTACTTTGGGTGCTATTTTAAAGGGGATTGTTTCTTTACTTTCTTTTTCTGTTGATTTATCGTTAGTGTAAAGAAATGCAACTGATTTTTGAACGTTCATTTTGTAAACTGCTACCTTGCTGAATTCTTCAATCAGCTCTGGTAATTTTTGTGTGGATCTTTTAGGGTTTTCTATATATAGTAACATGTCATCAGCATATAATGACACTTTAACCTCTTCTTTTCCAATTTGGATCCCTTTTATTTCTTTCTCTTGCCTGATTGCTGTGGCTAGGACTTCCAGGACTATGTTGAATAGGAGTGGTGATAGTGGGCATCCTTGTCTTGTCCCAGATTTTAGTGGGAAGCTTTTGAGTTTTTCACCGTTGAGTACTATGCTGGCTGTAGGTTTGTCACATATAGCTTTTATTATGTTGAGATATGTTCCCTCTATACCCACTTTGGCGAGAGTTTTTATCATAAATGGGTGTTGAATTTTATCAAATGCTTTTTCTGCATCGATTGAGATGATCATGTGGTTTTTGTCCTTTCTCTTGTTGATGTGATGTATTACATTGATTGATTTGTGTATGTTGAACCAGCCTTGTGTCCCTGGGATGAACCCCACTTGGTCATGATGTATAATCTTTTTTATGTGTTGTTGGATTCTATTTGCTATAATTTTGGTGAGGATTTTGGCGTCTGTGTTCATCAGTGATATTGGCCTATAATTCTCTTTTTTTTGTAGTGTCTTTGCCTGGTTTTGGTATCAGGGTGATGGTGGCTTCATAGAATGAGTTTGGGAGTATTCCCTCCTTTTCAATCGTCTGGAAGAGTTTGAGAAGGACTGGTATGAGTTCTTCTTTGTATGTTTGGTAGAATTCCATGGTGAAGCCATCCGGTCCTGGACTTTTATTTGTAGGGAGGTTTTTAATTGCTATTTCTATTTCCTTTCTAGTGATCGGATTGTTCAAGTGTTCAGTTTCTTCTTGATTCAGTTTTGGTGGACAGTATGTTTCCAGAAACTTGTCCATCTCCTCTAGGTTATCCAGTTTGGTTCCATATAGTTTTTCATAATATTCTCGTATGATATTCTGTATTTCTATTTTGTTTGTTGTAATTTCTCCATTTTCCTTTCTTATTTTGCTATCTTTGTATTTGTGTGGTATCAATTGTAATGTCTCCTTTTTCATTTGTACTTGTATTTATTTAAGTCCTCTCTCTTCTTTTCTTGGTAGTCTAGCTAAAAGTTTGTTAATTTTGATTATCTCTTCAAAGAACCAACTCTTGGTTTTGTTGGGTTTTTCTATTGTTTTCCTCTTTTCTATTTCATTTATTTCTGCTCTGATCTTTATTATTTCCTTCCTTCCACTAATTTTTGGCTGAGTTCGTTCTTTTTCCATATCCTTGTGGTATAAAATTAAGGGTTTTTTTTGAGATTTTTTTTTCCTTTGATGTATGCATTTATCACTATAAATTTTCTTCATAGAACTGCTTTTTCTGTATCTGATAATTTTGGTACATGTGTTTCCATTTTCATTTGTTTCAAGATGTTTAAAAAATCTCCTTTTTGATTTCTTCTTTGATCCATTGGTTGTTCAGAAATCTGTAGTTTAATTTCCATGTACTGAAGAGTTTTCCAGCTTTCCTCCAGCTATTTATTTCTATATCATTGTGGCTGGAAAAGATAATTGGTATGATTTCAGTTTTCTTAAATTTGCTAAGACTTATTCTGTGACCTAACATATGCTCTATCCCAGGAAATGTTCTGTATGTTCTTGAGAAGAATGTGTATTCTGCTATTGTTGGGTGGAATGTTCTGTATATGTCTGCCAGGTCTATAGTGCTGTTCAAATCTGCTGTTACCTTATTTATTATCTATCAGGATGATCTATTCATTGTTGCGAGTGGGATGTTAAAAGTTCCCAACTATAATTGTATTGCTGTTTATTTCTCCTTTTAGTTTCACAAATATTTGATTTATATAGTGCTCTGATGTTGGGATGATAAATATTTACAATTGTTGTATCTTCTTGATGGGTTGACCCCTTTGCCATTATCTAATTGACCTTCTTTGTCTCTCTTGACCACTTTGAGCTTAAAGTATATTTTGTCTGGAACAAGCAAACTACCCCTGCTTTTTAAAATTTAATAATACAGCTAATGTACAATAGTATATAAATTACAGGTGTACAATATAGTGATCTACAGTTTTTAACGGTTATACTCCACTTATAGTTATTATAAAATATTTTCTGTATTCCCTGTGTTACACAGTATTTTGTGTTGTATGTATCCTTGTATCTTATTTTATATCTAATAGTTTGTACCTCTTTATCTCCTACTCCAGTATTGTACTTCTGATTTTTTTTTTGTTACTATTTGCTTTTTCTGTCCCTCCACTCTCAGTCTACATGTGCCATTAAAGTGAAAGTGAGCTCCCTATAGGCAACATGTGATTGGATCTTGTATTTTTATCCATCAGCCATGCTGTGTCTTTTCACTGGAGAATTTACTCCAATGTTCAAAGTAATTATTGGTAGGAAAAGCCTGTTTGCTAATTGTTTTCTGACTGTTTTGTAGATTTTTTTTTTCCCTCACTTATGTCTTCCCTTGTGATTTGATGATTTTTTGTAACTGTATGCCTTGGCTCCTTTATCATAATCTTTTGTGTATCTACTACAGGTTTTTCTTTTGTGGATATCATGAGGCTTACATAAAATAACTTACAAAAGATCCTGTTTTAAGCTGATAACAATTTAATTTTAATGACATATGTAAACTTTATACTCTTTACTCCCTCTCACATTTTAGGTTATTGATGTTACAGTTTACATACTACTATATTGTGTATTGGATAACAAATTATTATAGTTATGGTTATTTTAAATACATTTGTTTTTTAACTTTTAAACTAGAGTTGTAAGTGAACTATGTATCACCATTACAATGTTAAAGAATCTGCCTTTGGCTATATATTTATCATTGCCAGTAAGTTTTACACATGCATTCATGTGTTTACAGTGTTAATTAGCATCCTTTTATTTGTACTTGAAGAATGCCCTTTAGCATTTCTTGTAAAGCAGGGATAGTGGTGATGAACTCCCTTAGCTTCTGTTTATTCCAGAAAGTCTTTTTCTCTTCTTCATTTCTGAAGGACAGCTTTGTCAGGTATAGTATTCTTGGTTGACAGTTTTTTCTTTCAATATGTTAAATATTGTAGGCCACTCTCTCCTGGCCTACAAAGTTTCTGTTGAGAAATCCACCCATAGTCTTATGGGGATTCCCTTGTATGTGATGAATCACTTTTCTCCTGCTGCTCCCAAAATTCTCTCTTAGTCTTGGATTGTTGACAATTTAAATATGATATATTTAAGTGTAGCCCTTTTCAGATTCAACCCATTTGGGGTCTTTTGGGCTTCATAAACCTAGATGTTCATTTTTCTCTCCAAGTTGGGGAATTTTTCAGCCATTATTTCTTTAAATATGCTTTCTGTCCCTTTCTCTTTGTCTTCTCTTTCTGTAATTTCCATAATATATATATTGTTCCTTTTGATGGTGTCCTATTAGTCCCATGGGACATAGACTTTTCTTCATTTTTTTTTAAATTCTTTTTTCTTTTTATTCCTGGATAATTTCAGATGACCTATCTTCTAGTTAACTGATTCTTTCATTTGCTGGGTGAACTCTGCTGTTGAATCTCTCTATTGAATTCCTCAGTTCACTCATCTTGTTCTTCAGCTCTAGGATTTCTGTTTGGTATTTTTGGTGGTTTCTATTTCCTTGTCAACCTTCTTATTTTGTTTGTACATTGTTTTCCTAATTTTATCTGGTTGTTTGTGTGTTCTTGTAGTTCACTAAACTTCATTAAGGGTTCTGAATTCTTTGTCAGACAGTTTATAGATATTCATTTCATTAGGGTCAGTTATTGGAGCATTATTAGTTTCCTTTGGTGGTGTCATGTTTGCCTGATTCTTTGTGATCTTTGATTCTTTGAGTTGGTACCTGCACAATTGGGTAAGTGGTCTCAAGACTTACAGGTTTCCAGACCTTCCAGGTTTGCTTTGGCAGAGATAGTCCTTTACCAGAGAATTCAGTTTGGGATTCTGGATGGGTTTGGTGGTAGCATTCTTGGTCAGGTAGGGCTTGCTATCAGGAAGCTCTATTTGGGTGAGGCCACTGCCCAAGATGTGAGGTTGGGGTGGGAGATGTGCTGCTGCTGGCTGGAAATAGCTGGATAGGGCTGGTAGCTTGGTTCCCTGTCCAGATGTAGCTGTAGGATGGGCTCCATAGCTGCCAGTCAGGCTTCTTAGTCAGGTGGGACTAAATGCTATACTCAGCAGTTGGGCAGGGCTGCCAATTTGCTTCCCTGCCCATGAGAGCTGTAGAATGGGCTCCACAGCCATTGCAACTTGATGCCTGAGGACCCAAATCAGGCAGAACTGCCCACCGAGATCACTGTCCGGATGAGACCCCTGGCGTGGCTCTGTGGAATGGCAGAGCCACTGGCTGGGCTTTCAGCTTGGATGCCACTGCAAACTAGGCTGTAGGGTGAGCCATGCAGCCCTCCCAGGTGCTCTAGCTAACCTTTCTGGTTAGGCAGGATTGAGAGCTGTACTCATAGCAGGGCTATGCAATGCTTCCCTGCTGGAACGGGGTGGCAGAACAAGCTCCAAGGTTGGCATAGCTTATTGGCTGAGGACCTGCATCAGGAAGAACTGCCCACTTAGTTCTTTGGCCAGAGAAGGCCACTGACTCAACTCTGTGAGTAGACAGGCCTGCTGGTTTGGCTCTCTGCTCAGGTACTGCTCTAAGTAGGACTGTAGGATGGGTCATGCAAACCCCTGGGTGTTCCAGCCAGGCCACCTGGCTGGGCTAGACTGAGGGCTATATTTAACAGTAGATGGGGCTTCAGATCTGCTTCCCTGCCCAGCAAGTTGCAGAACAATCTCCACAGCTAGTATGGCTCCTTGGCTGGGGACCCAAATCGGTAGAAATGCCCACCAGTTGGGAAAAACTGAAATAATTAGGGAGCAGTAATGGGGGTGAAGGAGGGAAGTTGGGATTCAAACCCAGGACTACATGACTCAAAAACCCCATGTTCTTCACACCTATGCCCTTCTGTTATTTCAGAGTCCTTTGTTGGTCTCTTCACAGGTGAGACCATACAGATTCTTGGTTCTAATTGCCATGGCTTCTTAATTCTACATCCTTTGTCTTGGTCATAGAATTTGCCATTTATGTGGGGCAGGATGAAGGGAATTGTTATCTGCTGTACAGTTTCTGCTGTTATACACAAACATCACAGACACACTTTTAAATAAATCTTTAAATATACCAGGATCTGGGGGAATCTTCTTTACGATATTCTTATTTTAACAACTAGTGATAATTCTATTTTAATGACTTTCCACCCTTTTTTAAAATCAGAGGTCCTATCCACATGTCAAGCCTCCCCAAAACCTATTAATATCCCTTAATGGTAAGGGTAAGAAATCTCTCTTTTGCACAGAGTCCTCCTAATATCTGGCAAATGTGTCAGACAAGTCAAATAGGCTGTAGGAAGGTGTCAGAGATATAAATGGGAAATTAGTCTGACTTAAAGGCAGGAATCAGGTGCTAATTGCATTCATCAAGACAGTAAATATTGAGATGTTCACTCTGATTAAGACATGGATAAAATGAAGACTGGATTAAAGAGATCACTTCATCTTTAGTAAGAAAATATTTATTTATTTCCACAATCTCAACTATTCATTTTGAGTGATGATTTTAAAGTGCTTTTCTAAGTTAGAGCATGACCTTTGCCATTAATACTCACCCCCAAATAACTGTATTTTAATAAAGATGTGTTTTATTGATCTTGGAATAAGACTTTAAAAAAACTGTTTCTTATTATCTTGTCACTTGAAAAAAATCAGTGATCTATTCTTTTTTAGAATCTCAAATTTCCCTTTATTTTTTCCAGCTTTGTTGAGGTATAATTGACATCAGTGATCTATTTGAACCTTTTACGTTGCACAAGAAGAATTATTTAGTTGCAGACATTTTTTCAAGAGCTACAAATGTCCTGGTCCAAAAAAGGAAATTCTTTTTAAAATTGAGGTATAATTGGTTTACAATGATGTGTTAAGTTCTGGTGTACACCATATGATTCAGATATATATATATATATCTGATTAATAGAATTTGCAATTTCTGTAGGGCAGTATGAAGGGAATCTTTATCTGCTGTACAGTTATACAGAAATATCACAGACACACTTTTAAATAAATCTTTACATATACCATATATATGCACATATACATATATGTATATATATATATATTTCCAATTCTTTTCCAGTATAGGTTATTATAAGATATTGAATATAAGTCCCTGTGCTATACAGTAAATCTTTATTGGACTTACCTTAAATCTGTTTTATGTATAATAATGTGAATCTGTTAATCCCATACTCCTAATTTATCCCTCCCCTTACTTCCACTTTGGTAACCAAAAGTTTGTTTTCTATGTTTGTGAGTGTGATTTTGTTTTTTAAATAAGTTTACTTGTGTCATGTTTTTAGATTCCACATATAAGGATATCATATGGTATTTTTCTTGCTCTTTCTTGCTTACTTCACTTAGTATGACCAATCCGTCCATGTTGCTGCAAATGGCATTATTTCATTCTTTTTTATGGTTGAGTATATATATATATATCTCACAACTTTATCCAATCATCTGTTGATAGATTTAGGCTGCTTCCATGTCTTGCCTATTGTAAATATTGCTGCTACGAACATTGGGGTGCATGTATCAAAAAAAGGGAATTCTCACAGTACTTCCTTGCTTCTTAGCCACATCTGGGTCCCCCAAACCTCACTGCAAACCTCACTAAAGTCCGGCCCGTCCTGGCCACTCACACACACTGCCAGCTCTGCTCAGAGCCTGCTGTGTGGATCTTGGTCAACTTGTCCAGCTGGGCCTTCGTAAGGAAGGAAGAGCAGACCTTGTCCGGGAGGGACGCTGAATAAAATACCACAGTCAGAATGTCAGGTTTTATTTGTTTTTAAAGAGAGAATAAATTAAGGAGAACGTGTTCTTAGGAAGGCTGTGGGTGTGTAGTTGGGGACCATAGTGAGGTACCCCAAGAATCCAGTTATGAGGGAGGAGAGAATGACCTAAGGGCTAAGTGATGAAATTGACAGGAGTTGAGTCAAAGCTGAGTTCTTCAGAGTCAGTTTGTCAACGGGAGCTTTCTTGGAAATATCTCAAAAAAAGAAAAAAACTGTTTCTTAAAAGCATGTCTAGTTCACTCAAGAGAGGCAGGGAGAGACTATGAGAGGGCCCCCTCCTAAGACCCTCCCTAGGGAATCCTGGCAGCACGAGCTGCCATCCTTATCCTACGAGCAGGGCTGCCCACGTGAAGATGGATACCAGGCTGTGATGCCCAGAGACATTCAAACTCCCACTTTTTGCATAGCCACGTGTTCGCCTGGAGGAGGAGAATGTGCAGGTCATGGAGACCCAAGCTTAGCCCTCCCTGTGGGTGGTCCCTCTCCATCAGTACATGGGCAGTCTGATTTTTTATAGCAGTCCTGAGCTAGCCTCATGAAACACAGTCACTGAGAGATGGATGCACTCACCGCATGCTGGCAAAACCCAGCTTCCAAGCCTGCAGGGCCAATGGGCAGACCCTGCACTGTGACAGTTTTGCCAGCTGTCCCCTAGGAGGCCTGGTAAGAGCAGGCCAGCCACACACTTCAGCTCCCTGCCCAGCTGCAGCCTTGGAGACTACTTTCAAACTAGTGACTCTTGACTGTTTCCGCCTATGTTATGGGTCCAATTATATTCCCCAAAGATGCTGAAGTCCCACCCCCAGCATCTGTGAATGTGACACTATTGGGAAATAAGATCTTTGCAGATGATCAAGTTAAGATGAGTTCATTAGTTCCAGTTTGACTGGTGTCCTTATAAAAAGGGGAAATTTGGATACACAGAGGGAAGATGAGGTGATGAGAAGAGGGAACACCACCTCCAAACCAAGGAATACCCTAGGCTACAAGAATCTAAGAGAGAGGCGGGAGGAGGCTTGCAGCCCTCACCAGGAACCAATCCTGCTGACATCTTGATTTCAGATTCCTAGCCTCTTGGGGGAGGGTATAGTTTAGTGATGCAGTGCATGCCTAGCATACATGAGGTCCTAGGTTCAATCCCCAGCACCTTCATTTAAATAAGTAAGTAAATAAACCCAATTCCCACCTCCCACACCAAACGAAAACAACAAATTTCTAGCCTCCAAAGAGAGAGACCACCTTTCTGTTGTATAAGGCACCCAGTCTGTGGAACTGTTTTATGGCAGTCCTAGGAAACTGATACACCCTGTACTGGACCTTTCACCAGGGAATGCTGAATTCAAGCTCTTAATTATGATTCACCATTTAGCCCTGGTCTCTGACGTTACCTGTTGATGGAAAAGCAATGCCATAAGAATATGAACTACATGTGAACTACCCTTGGGCAGACTGGGTGTGGCCCTAGGAGAACCCCTGGCTGTGGGGAATTTCTATCAGCTGGGACAGATGCAGATGAGGAACGTTGGGACGGGGAGAAGACAGGAGTGACACACCTGCCCTCACTCTCCCCTCGACACCGCTGTCCTGTGGACCAGTGTGTGCTGGAGAACTCTTCTTTTTATTTCTCTTCTAATGGGGGAATGGGGGATTGCACTCTGAGCACGCACTCTCCCACTGAGCTATACCTCCCACCCCCATTGGAAACTCTTAAATGTTGCATTTGTGCTTAAAATGGGGACTAGAGGTAAACCTGATCATGAATGAAGAGTCGAAGAGGGAAGAGGACGTGTGAAGGGATGTTTTCTTGGATGCAGCGAAAACCCCATAGAAAATTTAAACTGGGAGCTGCCTGGCACATGCAGGAGGGAGACCTCAGGCCACAGCGGGGCGGGGCACATGCAGCCTGCCAGGTGGCCACAGCTTCCTTTGATTTCTTCTTTTGAGTGTTCCCCTCCTTCGTGACTGCTTTTCAGATCTTTCTCACTTATATTTGCCTTGAAATAATCTTTCACGAGGCTCAGTCTTTCAGGGATGGTAAAGATGCCGGGGGGGGGTACCCTCACAAGGGTCCCCACATTTCTAAACCTGCCTCTCTTATTTCTCTCCCAGAGAGAGGCAGGAAGACTATTCTTTGCAAACAACCGTTGGTTGCCCACTGGTCTTAGAGTTTGCTGTTTGTGGGAAGAGCAGTGAGTTTTATGAAGTGACATCTTTTGGTCTGCGGGCCAGAGTCAGGGAATGTGAGTCTCAGGAGGGAGAGGAGAGGAGAGTGAGGATGGAGTATAAACCCAGAGCTCACCATCTGCTTCCAGCGGCATTTTCTAGCTGAGGGGCCCAGGGCACACACTTGACCCCTCCCGATGCCCTGTTTCTCTGACTATAAACAGTAGTAACATCAGCACCTGCTCCAGAGGAAGTGCCCAGCACGAAGTTGGGCACAGTTAGAAGTGTGTTGTATCTGAATTTGAGTCAGTATGTTCTCCATTCACAAGACCGTTTTAGCAGCTACCTAATGACTAGTCCCCGATGCTGAAAGAAAATGCCTTTCCGGCAACACTGTGAGCACCTGAAATGGAAAAGATGCTGAGGTCATTCACCGTCCTCAGTGGAGTCAGTCTCTCTGGCTGGCAAGGTGTGGCCGTGTCCTTGGGAAACATCAATTAGGGGGTGAATGTGACTGATGGTGTCCCCACCGCCATGCTGCTGTGCTGGAGGTGACTGCAGGCTGCACCCCTGGAGCTTGGCCGATGCAATGGGGAGCTCGTCTGGCAGCTGCCCTCAAGACAGCAAAGATGGGTAAAGATGGCCAATGAGCAAAGACAGGTAAAACCAAGGCAGATGGCCAGGGACCGAGCCCATGTCCAGCGGCAGCCTGGGCTCACCTTGAGGCCGAGCTGGTGGCCAAGTGTGGCCCTGCGAAGGCTCTGCCTCTCTTTGGAGAGTGGAGGAGCTGGTGGTTTCTGCCCTGCCGTGTGTCCCACGGGACTGAACGGCACTGAACAAATTTCCAGAGAGGGTTTCCCATCAGACATCTCTGAGTTTTGGAAGAACTAGAAATAAACATGAATGGCAGGTACTGCTTAGGCTAAAACACACACAAATGTATCATAAATCCCAAACCAAGACTCCGATTCTTATTTCAAGCAAAAAAGCCCATGTTTTTAGCAACACTTTGCCTGGAAAGGTTGTACAAAGGGCTGGCACAAACCCTGTCTTACCCGAGG
This sequence comes from Vicugna pacos, assembly GCF_048564905.1. NCBI lineage: Eukaryota > Metazoa > Chordata > Mammalia > Artiodactyla > Camelidae > Vicugna > Vicugna pacos. Next base: position 16,637,227 of record NC_132995.1, read on the forward strand.
AGCTGATCCCTGAGAACAAGTGAACACCCATGAAACATGAGGATTAAAATTAGGTGGGTTTTTTTTTTCCCCAACCGTCTTACTTTTAATAGGTATTTAGCAGAAATCTGCATTTTTTCACTTGAAACATGCCTTGCCTTTGTTGGCCAGCTTATGTGTACCAGTCTGCCTGCCTGTTTCCGCTGGCTTGTCATGCTCACTAATTAGAGAGCTGCCGCCTGATTCACCTTGTTAATTAGAGGGACTTGCACACGGAGCCCTTCGGGCAGTGAGCGAGAGAGCCTCACACCACTGCCCCGAGAACGCTGCGTCTGTGAAGTCATTCTTCTCATCTACCTTCTATTTTTCATTTGAAATGAATAAATCATTGAGATTTTTTCCTTGTGGAGTGAGAATGCAAGAATTCACATCTCTGTAAGATGTAAATTACATGTGATCAATAGGAAGGGATGACTCGTGTTTTGTACTTACATGATTTCCTAATTTACTTCTTGTCAGTGTATGAAAAACGGCCTGAAATGTGTGTCTCCTCGCCATGAGTCAGTGTCCTTCATCTGGTAAAGGAGGGTGGTGAGTGAGAAACACAGCTCGCGGAGTCTGGTCTGGTGGTGGGTTGTTCGTTTGCAGAGAGGGAGGGACGCCTCTGAAATCCTGACCTCAGAGGAGAGGGTTTGACCAGCTCCTTCTTCTCCAGCTGCCCCTGGGCCCCAGCCGCCCAGCGGGTAATTTTGATGGAGATATTTCTTGTGTAATGGAGATCTCCACTTCTTGGAATTGAGATTTTAGATATATCATGTACTTTTAAAAAATCAAAACATTGAAATGATAGTTTGGCTTGATCGGACCACTGACACAATCACAGAAGCAGTAGTGCCTTTCAGCACCCTGTTGCCTTCTATTCCAACCTGCAAAACTTTTCTGAAATTCGTTTCAGTGGCTTTCTCTCCAACTGCTTGGTTAAAACGAATCATTATAGTTAAACCAGAACAGGAGAAGGCAGGGAACTCTCATTAGTTGAAAGGAAGGTGGTGGAGATGTAGCTTTCCCATAAAAAAAAAAGAGATGGATGGGGCTCAGCCCCGCTAAGCCTGGGTGTCTCTGCTGAGAAGCCTGTTCAATAACCCCATTATCAGTCTGTGTGGTTAGATAGTATCTTAAACAGGGTTAACCTTTTTGTTCACCCACAACATTCACAGTAATTGTACGCAGTCACTTGCAGAGATTTTGGCAAAAGATTTGCAAATGTTTCTTTAGGAAAAGGAAAGAATTTTATACCTGCTCTTCCTGGGAGAGGCACAGACCGGGGAAACTGTTCTCTCGATGCTTTTTCCACCATTCTCAACATCTGATTTTGTGCCCACGAGCACGCATTGAGCACTTGCTGCGTGGAAAACACTGCCCCAGCCTGAGGGAACCCCTGGGACACAGAGGTCATTCCTGTCCTCAGGACCCCATGTGTGGGTGGAAGAAAGAACTGGAGAAGTAGATCATTACCAGAGTGCTGGGTGCTGGGATGTCTGCACAGAATAGGGGGTCAGGACTGAGGTCACCAAGGGAGGGATGTCTATGAGGGTCATTGGGACTAAGCAGAGCTGGCTAGGTGGAAGAGACCTTGCAGGCAGGGAGCACAGCACGTGCGAAGGTGTGGAAATGCCAGGTGTGTTACTGGAGTGTGAACAGCGGGGAGGCTAGAGGATGAATGAGTCGGAGGGGAGAGGGCTGCGGAGGAGGGAGGCACGAGTCAGGTCCCCAAGGCCAACATTCTACCCTGGACATTACCTCCAGTTTGCAGTATTACTGCTGGCACTGCTACAGCCTCCAGCCCCGGCAGAGGGATCAGTGTGTGACAGCCCCAGACCTGGGTTTGGGCTCAGCAGGATCTCCTGCAGGTCCGTAGGACTCCATAGGAGGATGCAGAAGTGCACCTGGCCTCTTCGGCACGTCTGCCATTCTGCCCAGCTCCAGCCCATCGGATGTAGGGAGTAGAGGGGGTGATGGGGGCAGATATTGACCTGCCAGGAATCTCATGGTCAAAAGAAGCTGTCCTTGCAAGAGCCTCCACCTGTTTGACCTTGCGAATTTTACTGAAGATCCAGGTGGCAGCCTGGGCCCTCACACAGCACGTCCCAAACACCTCGTTCAGTCCCTCAAGTGGGGTTTGAGCACCCGCCCTTTGCTAGGGTCAGTGCAAATAGCCAGGGTTACAAAGATAAAAGTTGCCTTTAAGAAACTCACAGAGATGGCAGAAGTGATGCGTGTTTACAGAGAAGTAGAAAATGCACTGCTAAGTATCAAAGCGGCAGCCCAAAGAGGGAGGTGTCACTCAGGGGAGGTGACACTGGGATGAATAGGATGTATTAGACTGAAGTGGTGGCGAAGGCTTTTCTAGGCAAGGAGCAGTAAGTGCCGGGTTCAGGAGCTGCAAGGATTCATTCAGGTTCTGACTCAGGGAATGAGCCTGGAGGGTTTGCAGTAGGGTCCCAGGGGATGAGGATCTGTGGGTTTAGGGCAGAGTGGAAACAGGATCAGATTTCAATCGATAAAGGAGGCTTTTGCCAGCCCCTCCCTAGTTGTACAACACCAGAGGCGCTTTCCACGGTATTTTGTAAGTGTTGCACCTACAGTGTGATGGCAGAGGCTCTTTTCCCATCCAGGCAAGAGCTAGCCAGGTCTGAACCAGCAGGGACTGAGAGAAGATTCTCAGATTGAACAGTCAGGGCTTGGGTGGTGAGAGGGCAAGGGCCATCCAGAAGGAGGCTTACAGTTTTGGGGACTGAGCTTCGGAGTGAATTAATAGCTTTCTATTTGCAGAATCTTAACAATTGCATCTCTTAGAGATGTGAGACTTCCTGCTTCACAGCTTACTGGTTTACTGCCACAGAAATGGAAAATCTAGCCACATTTGCACCCACCGTCCAAGTGGTGTTGGATTCAATGATGAATTCATCACCGCCAGGACACACCACTGCTTCTAAATTAGTTAAGATGACAGTTGCAAGCTGCACCAGCTTTATATGGTACAACCCCACCCCCTTTTAAATTAATTTTTTTAATATTGACATTTTCTTTTTTTATCAACATATAGTCGATCTATAATGTTATGTTAATTTCTGGCGGTTTGGGGTTTTTTTTGAGGGGGGAGATGATTAGGTTTATTTATTTAATGGAAGTACTGGGGATTGAACCCAGGACCTCGTGCCTGCTAAGCACGCATTGTATCACTGAGCTATACCTTCCCCGCTGCTCCCTTTAAAAAAAAAGGTCTCTCTTCCCTACGGTGAGTGGTCAGGCTTGTGCCAGGCAGGAGGGAGGGCCAAGATTTCTAGGTAGAGAGCATATATGGGTGTTCATCATGTCATTTTTTTCAACTGTGTATTTTGAAAATTCTCACAAAGTTAGGGGATATCTTTGATTTTCCATTTATATCATCACTTTAAAAATGCCCTGTCCCGGTGGGCATTTGGGTCTTTTAGGGTTTTCCAAATACAGTCTCTGGACCATCAGTATGAGAATCACGAAATAACATATACAAATGGCCAATGAGCACATGAAAAGAAGTCAGCATCAGTCAAGAAAGTGCAAATAAAAAGCACACTGGGATGCCATGGCACACCCACTAGAATGGCTAAGCGTGAAAGGCTGGCGACACCAAGCGTTGGTGAAGATGTTCGGCAACTGGAAGTCTGGTATGTTGCTGATGGGATCATAAAGTGGGATGCCACTTTGGAAAACAGTTTGGCCCTTTCTTACAAATTGAACATGCCCGTACTGTACAACCCAGGCACCAAAGAGAATTGAAAACCTGTGTCCACACAGACTTGTATTGGGGTGTCCATAGCTTTGTATTTGTAATAGCAAAAAACTGGAGACAACGATACTATCACACCTGGAGAGAAGAGAAGCAGACTGTGATCAGTCCCTACAAAGAGAGGAGCTACCGATACGTGCAGCAACCTGAACAAGCCTTTAAAACCTTGTGCTGAGCTAAAGCAGCCGACACAATAGAGGATGTAATGGACTGTTCCTTTATGTGAAATCCTAGAACAAGCTATGCTTAATCTATAGGCACAGAACGCAGATTTGCCTGGAGCTGGAAGTCAGGGAGGAGAGAGCATTGACCACAGAGGGACAAGAGGGAAATTTCTGGAGTGTAGGAACTTCTCTACATCTTGATGGGCAGTAGTTACACAGGTGTCAAAAGGTACTCTTGAGATGGGTGAATTTCTTCTGTGCAAATTATATCTTAATAAAGTTGATTTAAAATATATACTTTTTTTTTCTCTGTGTGGCAGTATGGACTCTTTTAGCTAGTGTTTCTCAGAATGTGGTTTCTGGACCTTGTGCATCAGTATCACCAGGAAGGCTGGTAAAAACTTGACTCGGGGGCTGCTACCCTACCCTCGACCCACTGAACCTGAATCTCAGGGCATGGGGGAGGATGCGTTGTGTGTGCCCAACGTAGGCGACTCTTCCACAAGTGGGGTGTCTGTCGCTGCACCCTGGAGGCTGCTATGAGCAGCTCTGACCTAGGGCAGAGGCTGGTCTCCAAAGCTCCGTGAAACAAGCCAGTGCTGGTGGCAACATTATTAGTGTGGGTTTCAAACAATAGCGGTTGGCAGTGCCTGGTGGGAAAAGAGACTTGGAAAATTACTCAGAGGAATTCCATGCAGACCAACCTGCCGTGTAACTTTTCCAGCTTCCATTTAGTCGAAAGGGAAAGACATGCTATGAAGGTGAGGTGAGGCTGAAACTTGTGAAAAAGTACCTCAGCGAAAGGACTAATTGCAGGCAGGGCAGACACAGGAATATTTTCTGAGGCTAGTACTCAAGCCAGGCTGCACAGCAGGATCTTGTGGACCTTTAAAGAAATCTAATTTATCTTTTTATCAAAGTAGTACATGGAAACTTTTTTTTAAGTGAATATGATTTTAAGTTAATAGTACTAAAGGATGTATACTTTTAAAAAGAAAAACATCAGTCCTTCATTCCTGTTCCTTGGAGACAAACATTTAAGTTTTTAAACCTGAAGTGTACAGTTTGATGAAGTTTTACATCTGTATCCACCCAACCCCTCCCAGATCAAGATCTAGACCATTTCCAGCACCTTTGAATATTCCCCAGTACCCCTGCCCAGTTAATACTCCCCCCCTCCCAAAACCACTATCCAGACTTCCGTCACCATCAATTAGTTTCAAGGTAACCACTTTAAATTATTGTTGTTTCTTCTAGTATTTGTCTCCGTATTTCTCAGTAATAAGTGGACACCACTATCCCTTGGTTTGCCAACTTTGGACAGTAATTAGGAGCTTCCTTCCTAGTGTGATAGATCGAGGTTCACTCTCTTACTCTCCTTCCTCACCAGGAGAAGCTGAAAAACTCTCAGATTTCCGGGCCCCAGCACCACACCACCCACCCTGGGCACCCGGATCTTTTAAGCTCCACAGGTGATTCTAACTGGCACCCTGCCCAGAGGTCCCCAAGCCAGTGATACTTGGCCCTGAAGCTGATGTTAAAGCAATCCGATGAGCCAGACTCGGATGTTCACCAAGAAAGGCTTTGGAGTGAATTGAAACGGAACATGTCATCAGACTCTGGGGCTGATTTGTAGCTGGAATAAGGAGTAAGCCATGAGAAACACCAAAGTGTTTCTAGGATTTTTGTTGCTCATCAAGTGCTTTCTTAGGACTCTCCACCCCTCCCAGGCAGCCACACATCCTGTGCAAGCTCTTAGTTTAAATGGACCAGTAAAGGTTTCTCTGAGAGGAGTCTGGATGCCCAGTCTGCCTTGAAAGAGCAGCTGGATTTGCCCAAGATGGCTGCTCAGCACCAGGATCAGCCAGAGGCAGTCTACTGAGTTTGAAGAAGTCTCTCCCGGCTGGAGACTAAACAAACCCTCCCCCCCAAAACACTGGTGATATGTGTTTCTAACTCAGGACTCCCTGGACATCAACTCATCTCCAAGGAGTGAACTCACCTTCTCAAACAAGTCCTGTGTGTGGAGTGAGCTTTCCAGATCACTGTGGGGGGCTTACAATAATATCTAAATATTGACGTAAAGAGTGCAGCAGCCCCCAGTCAGCTTAGTCCCCTCTTGTTGGGGAAGGTCCAGAGGCACGACTGTGCTCTGTCTCCGTGATGCTCACAACTGCCATTAGACTTTACCGTGTTTGGGGTTAGAGAAGATGCTCAGATTGAATCTAATCCTTCAGGATTCATTCAGTCACTTATGCATGCCAGGTGCTGAGCTGGGCTCTGAGACGGTCCCTCCCAGAGCCAGTGCACTGGGAGAGGCTTCTCAGGAAGGGCCATGGGGTTGGGGTCTCTCACAAGTGCATCAGTGCTCAGGCGAAAGCCTGTGTCTCTGTCTTTAAAGAAGACCTCAGTGCCAGACTTTGTTCCTTTAGCAAGTCATTTGCTTTGGTAACCTGAGTTACAAGACAATGAAGAGGTGGAAATGCACACATATAGTGCAGTGAAAGCAGAATTAACATAGCAACTGAAAGCCCCATGAGGCTTCTTCTTGGACGTGAGACCTCGTGGAAACCCTCATCCCCTGCTGCACACACATGGGCTTCACCCTGCTGGCTGCCCACCAGCCACCCTGCTGTCCTCCGGCCTCCTCCGGGCGGAGGGCCACATGTTGGTGCTCTAGCTCCCTAAATCTGTGACATGTCCCTTAGGGCAAAATCTTGCCCACCTCCTGTTGCCCCAGCAGTACAGAGTCCAGACACCATGGACTCTTGGGAAGCCTCTGCTAATTGATTAGTAGTTTCTCCATACATTCAAAAATATCATCCTTTGCTTGATTCTAAAGGTAATGCATGTTGACGGCAGACAATTTGGACAATACAAAGCTGCTGAACTGCTTAGAAGTGACTGTTTCAGCTTGTTTAGGCCAAATATATACCGCCTGCCCTCCTGAAACCCACCTTCACAATGCTCTAGTTGATTTTACACTTTGATTTCTGAACTTTGGCTTCCTTACATTGTGATGGTTCTTGTAAAATTTACTTTTAATGGACTTTTTTTGGGGGAGAGATGAGGGAAGCACTCTAAACTTTGTGGTATTCCTTTGCAGTAACACTATGCAGGTATAAAATCCTAGCAGGTTGATTTACCCAAAGTGGGAATGCTCCCCTCCTTCCTGGTAGGGGGTCTGGGATGCTACAACACCAGGTGAGATTAAGTTGGTACACACAAGGCATATAAGTGAGCATGACTCACACTCATGAGAATGATTCATGTTGCCCACAGTGGTACTGCTAAGCTCGGATGCAGGGGCATGCGGATGTGTGCAGACAGTTACAGGTGTCCCAGCTCCAAGAGGCGGGATGATCAGCTGAGGGCTCGCAGCAAACCATATACAAATCCGTGGCTGGTAAATCTGCCCATAAGATGCAGGCAGCACCTGTTTTTTCCTGTTGGTCTTTTGCTGGAATAGACCAAATGATTTTTTTTTTTTTTGCTTTCTTTCTCACTGAAGTATAGTCAGTTATAATGTGCCAATTTCTGGTTACAGCATAATGTTTCAGTCATACATATACATACATTCGCTTTCATATTCTTTTTCGTTATAGGTTACCACAAGATATTGAACATAGTTCCCTGTGCTATACAGTATAAAATTGTTTATCTATTTTATACATAGTAGTTAGTATCTGCAAATCTCAAACTCCCAATTTATCCCTTCCCACCCCCTTTATCCCTGGTAACCGTAAGTTTGTTCTCTATTAGACCAAATGATCTTGAAGCCTAAATTTAACTAACGAGTCCCTTTGAAACAACTTTAATGCATGTTTATGTTTCCAAATTTGGTGATTTTGGGGGTCTACTCTGAAAAGAAATTGTTTGATGTTTTCTTAAGGGTGAGGACATAGTCATCATTCTAAATGTATCTGTTGAGCACTTCCCAAGTGCCAGGTTGTCTAACAGACACAGAAGGATTCAATCTTATCTTTGAGGTGCTCCCACGTTCTGGTGGGAGACTGAAGGTGAGCACCACCCCTGCAGGGGGATGTGAGCTGGGACAGGGTCGGTCCACCAGGAAAGCAGGAGTTAGTCAGACAGGGAGCATACTGGGGCAGGGGCAGGGTGGCCAGAGGAGTATTTCCAGCAAAGGAGGGAGATCAGGTGATGCCTGCGGCCAGACAGAAGCATGTACCGCAGCTGCTGGGTGGAGGTTGAAAGGGAGCGGCTCAAAGACTTCTTGGGGTGGCCTGCGGTATGTTACATTTTCTTTTGAAATTAGCTGCCAAAATCTAAATACTGAGAGGCTTCACATTCAAAACCAAACCAAGCCAAACCTGGATTCTGGGGTTTTCTAAAAAAATCTGGCGTCTGCATTCCCACCTGACAGCAGTCCTGGCCCCCAAGGCATCTGAGCCTGGAGCTGTGGTGTGATGAGTAGCGGGGTGAGGGTTTGGGCCTTGTTGAGGCAGTGAGCACTGTGTCCTGCAGGCAGCAGAAAGCCATTGAAGGGCTGGAGCGTGGAGCAACCTAGGCAGGTTTGCCTTCTAGAATAGTCTCTGGTTATAGCCTGCAGGTTGGATTTAATGGGCCGGAGAAGAGGCCGTTCACAGTAGTTCATGGGAAGGGTGATGGGGAGATTTATGATGGGTGAATAATGACCCCAGAAGATACCAAAATTTAACCCCTGGAACCTATGAACATCACCTTATGGGGGGGAAAAAGACTTTGTAGGCATGATTGGAGAGTTTTGAGATGGGGAGATTATCCTCGATTACCTAGGTGGGCCCAAAGTGCAGTCACGTGTATTTTGTGGGAGGCAGGGGGAGATTTGACACAGACAGAAGAGGAGAAGGCAGTGACCATGGCAGCAAAGGCAGGAGGGATGCGGCCACAGACTAAGGGATGCCAGCGCCCCGAGAAGAGGCACCACAGAGCAGATTCTCCTCAGGAGCCTCGCGAAGGGGTGTGGCCCTGCTGACCCTTGACTTTAGCCCAGGGGTCCTGATTTCTAATTTCCACTCTGAAACTGTGAGAGAATGAGGCATCTTGTCCCCAGGCTGGGTCCTGCTGGAAGCAAGCCTGAGACTCAGCTTGAGATGCAGGAGCAGGCCTAGGAAGCAGAGGGAGGGCCCAGGGGATGCGATGGAGCTGTGACTGCAGTGGGCAGAGAAACCACGTGGAATGCTCCTCCGAACTGTCCCGCAGAAGGACACGGAGCTGGGGCTTCTCTCCACTGGCTTTCATCTCCCAGTGGTTGCTGGTTACCTGGATTAGGTTTTCCAGAGAAACAGAACCAATGGGCTATATAAATATTCATAATATTTAATATAAGTATATTAAATATTCATTATAATAAATCTCTCTGTATGTAAGTCTCTCTCTTTATATATATTTGTTACATGTAACTAAATTAAATATATATATATAAAAAGAGAGAGGCTTATTTTATAATAAACTGGCTCATGTGCATTTGAAAAGGATGTGAATTCTGGGTTTTTTTGAATGTTATGTCCTGAAAATATCAATTAAGTCTAACTGTTCTCTTGCATAAACTGGCTCATGTGATCACAGAGATCTGCAGCCCAAGATCTGCAGCCAGCCAGCGGGAGCCTGGGAGAATCAGTTGGGTAGAAGACCACTGAAGGCCAGCAGGCTCGAGACCCAGGAAGGGCTGATGTTTTAATTCAAGTCCAAAAGCAGGAAGAAAAACGATGTTCCCAACTCAAGCAGGCAGGAGGAATTTCCTTTGGGGGTTCAGCCTTTTTCGTTGTATTCAGACCTTCAACAAACTGGGTGAGGGTTGCCCACACTGGGGAGGGCAGGCTGCTTGACTCTACCGAGTCAAGTGTTTGTCTCATCCAAAAACACCCTCACAGACACACCCGGAATGCTATTTGACCAAATATCTGGGCACTCCACGGTCCAGTCAAGTTGACACACAGAATTCACCATCATGTTGACTCTGGGGTATTAATCCCTCTACCCTCTGCTGAGTGGCCTCCTGTGGCCACTGAAAAGTCTGATGGATGCTGAGAGATGCCTTTCAGAGGGGACCCAGGCTTTGTACAGGGGACCATTCGTGATTGCTGTGCCAGACTCAGGTGTGCTGGGGCGGGAGGGTGCGGCTGGGACACACAAAGCGTCTTCCCCAGGTTCCTGAGCTTCTGTCTTGGGCAAGGGTGGGAGTAGCAAGGGTGTGGGGCGATGCTAAGTCTAGGCAGCAGTGGGTCGGGTTGGCACGTGCTGGGACATGCAGGCATGTTGACCTGGGGCATGGCTGAGGCTCTGCACCCTGGAGTGGGTGAGGTGGCACTTGTGGTCTTGGTGAGACCAGCTTCAGAGGAGCAAAAGGGCAGAGTCTAACCGCAGTGGTGGGAGTGGAGATGGTGTGGTGGAGGCATAGCCGAGGACAGTCCTTTCGAGGAGACCCATAGGACAGAGGCTGAGGAGAGTTGGCATAAACGGAGGACTTAAACATTTTTTTTTTTTACTTTTCTTTTTACTTGAAGTATATTTGATTTACAATGTGTTAGTCTCTGGTGTACAGCATAGTGATTCAGTTATACATATATACATTCTTTTTCAGATTCTTTTCCATTATAGGTTATTACAAGAAATTGAATATAGTTCCCTGTGCTTACAGTAGGATCTTGTTGTTTGTCTGTTTTATATATAGTAGTGTGTATCTGTTAATCCCAACTAAGGGAGGACTTTAAAAAAAAGGGTTATTCTGTCAGTCAGTCAACAAGCATTACTGAGCACCTAATCTATGATAGTCCCTGAGAACATGGCCATTATCAGCACACACTAAGCTTCTGCCCTCAGAGAGTCAACATGTAATAAAAAATATAATAACTTCAGATGCTGTAAACACAGAACAAAAATAATTTCAGATACAGATAAGAAGCAGGAAGAAATAAATCAGGGTGATGTGAAGGCGAGTGACAGGGCTACTTCAGCTGGACTAGTTAGGGAAGGCCTCTCTGAGGAGGTGACAACTGTGGTGACTGTGGGGGATGAGAAGGACCTCATAGAATACATTACCTGCAAACTGATGCTAGGCAATTATCAAGTTTCTGGCAGAGAAATGGGGGAGGGTGTGCCAGTGCAAAGGCCCTCGGGTGAGTGTTCAAAGAAGAAGGGGATAAGTTGCATGCCTGGAAGGGATGAGACCAGGAGGCTGCTGGGTTGCACCACGCAGGGCACTGTAAACCACAGGGCGGGGGCTGAAGGTGAATTTAGTTGCTCCAACAGCTTCGGAAGCAGGACACGATCTGATTTAAGTATTTCAAAGGTCAGACTGACTTTCATGGGGAGAATGGACTCAAAGAAGGCAAGAGTTGAAGGCAGGAAAGCTAGTGAGGAGGCCCTGTGGTTGTCCAAGCTGGGGATGGTGGGACAGATTTGGGCATTGCAGGGACAGGCCTGTCTGGGTGTTCTAGGATAAAAATGATACACAGAAGGATGAAATTACCATTTCTATGGTAATCGTGCTGCAGTGGTGATGTAATGTGTTGTATTAAATAAAGAAGAAACTTGATAATTGCCTGGCATCAGTTTGCAGGTAATGTATTCTATGAGGTGTATGTTGTTAGCAGGATTAGACTTGTTTAGGAGGACTCCATCAATTAATGAGCTCTTGCAACTGGGTCATGGAAAGCATACCTTTTTTTTTTTTAATTGAAGTATAGTTCCTATACAATAATATATGTTACAGGTGTACAATATAGTGAGTCACAATTTTTAAGGTTATACTCCATTTATAGTTACTATAAAATATTGGCTATGTTCCCCCTGGGTTGTACAATATATCCTTATAGCTTATTTTATACCTAATAGTTTGTACTCCTTACTCCCTCCCCTCTTCCCTTCCCTCTCCCCACTGGTAACCATTAGTTCTCAGTATCCATGAGTCTGCTTCTTTTTTGTTATAATCACTAGTTTGTTGTATTTTTTTAGAATCCACATATGTGATATCATTCAATATTTGTCTTTGTCTGATTTATTTCACTTTGCATAATACCCTCCAAGTCCACCCATGTTGCTGCAAATGGCAAAATTTCATTCTTTTTTATGGCTGAGTAACATTCCATTTGTATGTGTGTGTGTGTGTGTGTGTGTGTGTGTGTGTGTGTGTGTACACATACCCCACATCTTCTTTCTTTTTTTCTTTATTTTTTTATCAAAGTATAGTCTATTCACAATGTACTAATTTTTGGTATACAGCATACTGATTCATATATATATATATTTATTTATATTCCTTTTCATATTCTTTTTCGTTACAGGCCATTACAATGTATTGAATATAGTTCCCTGTGCTATACAATAGGACCTTGTTGTTTATCTATTTTATATACAGTAGTTAGTATCTGCAGATTTCAAACTCCCAATTTATCCTTCCCCACTGGTAACCATAAGTTTGTTCTCTATGTCTGTGAGTCTGTCTGTTTTGTAAATATGTTCATTTATGTCTTTTTTTTTTTAGATTCCATAGATAAACGATATCATATGGTATTTTTCTTTCTTTTTCTGGCTTACTTTACTTAGTATGACAATCTCCAGGTCCATCCATGTTGCTGCAAATGGCATTATTTTATTCTTGTGGCTGAGTAGTATTCCATTGTATGTATATACTACAACTTCTTTTTTTTGTATGTATATATATATGTATATTTTGTATATATATATTTTGTATATATATATATTTTATTGAAGTCTAGTCAGTTTACAATGCTGTGTCAATTTCTGGTGTACAGCATAATGCTTCAGTCATACATAAACAAACGTATATTCATTTTCATATGTATACTACAACTTCTTTATCCAACTATCTGTCGATGGATATTTAGGTTGCTTTTATATCTTGGCTATTGTAAATAGTCCTGCTATGAACACTGAAGTGCATGTATCTTTTCAAATGGGGGTTTTTGGTTTTTTTGGATATATACCCAGGAGTGGAATTGCTAGTCATAAGGTAGTTCTATTTTTAGTTTTCTGAGAAACTTCCATACTGGAAAACGTACCTTTACTAGAGGTAGACTTTTCATAAATCCACCTGTGACTGGAATGGCGCTTTCAGAGTGCGAGTGCTTCTCAGGGCAGGAGCAGAAGGCCTGCTTTGGGAGAAGACTTGCTCCTGGAGACAGTTAGTCCCTGTTGCCCCGACCCTCACCGCAGCTTTGGAAGGAGTATGTAAAATGGCTTGGGGGAAGGTGGCCGGTGGGGAAGGTGGTGGGCTGCTTGCCGGCAAGAGTGTCTGCTCACCTTACACCCACAGGTGGAGAGGAGGGTTGGAAAGTCAGGGTGCAGAGCTGAGTTTTGGGAAGGGTCTGGCTGGGGACCCGCTGCCCAGAATGGGTGAGGTTCTTGTGCCAGACCCTAGCGACCTCAAGAAAGCTTTTTGGAGGAATGTACCATTTCTTCTCTGGCTTTGGGGGGCAGTGTGCATTGACTTAAGTTCAGCATAGGTAGAAGAGGCCAGGTCGCCTCTCCTTGCCTGACTCTGGACCACTGATGGCAGGTGTCCTGCTGTCTGGAGCAAGTGACGGACTTAGTCAAACTGAGGAAAAGTCCCGGCTCTACCCTTGTGAGCCACAGAATGTGCCGGCCAGTCTCCACTACCACACGCAGGGTGAGCAGACCTTCCTTTTCCCAGATGGCTTTTCCCAGCAGGTGTAGGAGGCCCCTGCTCCCCAGTCATCAGCAGGGTGGGCACAGAGCTAGTGTTTGCAGGGCCACAGTGGGGGTGCATCTCAGACCTGAGAGCTGATGCGAGCTCCCCTACTTTGCTGTCCTTCAGCAAGACACAAGGACCTGGCCAACCCCCCAGTGTCAGCTCTCCAGGGTCCCCACTCCGTTTGCTGCCTTTGCTTTCTTGGTAATCATTTTTAGCAAGTAGACCCTCCTTTTAATATATTCAGCAGACATCTGACAATTGTGATAACCCTGATGGGTGGTGAGCAGGGCAAATTAGCTAAAAGATGATTGATTTTTTTTATGCGCGATTTTATCTTCAACCTTTCCTAGCGACGTGCTCTCCCTGAGTAATAATTTCTTCTCCCAGGTATTTGCCAGTATCGAGATTGCACATCTATTTACGGTTGCCTGGGAGCCCCATAATTACAATACAGTCCAAGTGCCCATTTTCTTTCCTTGACTACAAATAGGGATCAATCGAATTTTAAATGACCGCTCCGGGGCTGGCTCCCGATCGTGACCTTTGTAAATGATTAGAGCTCACCACTGTTGCTCTGTCTGCCCAGAAAGAGTGAACGGGCAGAGCTTTCTAACTGGCATTTCATCTGGATGTAGGCCAAAGATATTCCAGGTGAAAACCAGCCACGAGCTGCTGTTGGAGAAAGGGCTCGTGGACTTTCTCTCCACCCCAAGGACACTTCCGGTGTGTCCCCCACACCCTCTTTCCTTTGCCTAAGTCCTGGGTTCTGAGGGTGTCTATGGATGGAGCTGCGCTCAGACCCTTGTGGGCAGAATTCTGAACATCCTCTGAAGCTTTAGACCTGCAGATAAAAATTACTTGCCAGAAAGAAATTTCTCTCTTCTTCTTTTTTCAATCACTGAGTTTGATCCCTGCGCTAAGCTTTAGTTTGTGAAGCCTGAGAAAGTTCAGTGTAAACAGTTCTCACTGAAAGAAGCTGGGTCCAGGCTTTGCCTTGAGCTCCCATTTAACACCCTAGTCATCCTCAGGGCTGGGGTTTCTGATTCAGGCTGGAGCCAGCTGCAGTGTGTTTGAGCCCGAGGTCCCTGGTGGTGCTGGAAGGCTGGCTGAAGCCCAGTGGCAGAGGCCTGGGCCTCCTGAATTTCCAGGGTCAGGGGTCAGGAAGGCTGTCTCCCACCCACCTCCCTTTATGGCAATAAAGGGGCCACGGGTAGGGCGAGAGAACCTCCTGTGTTCGGCTGCCAGCCCCCACCTCAGTTTCTTGAACGGCTGCTGTTAGGAGTGATAGACTAACTTTGTCTGTGGTCAGGTGTGTCTGTGTCACTGAAATACACTCTCGTGGCCTTTGCCTTTCCAGAGTCTTATTCTGTGCATTAGCAACATGCCTCCCTCTGGGCGGTGGTCTTCGGGCTGTCTGCTACTAGCACTGCCTTGGGTTTCTTTGAGAACCCACCGGTTCTCTCTACACCCTCCCTTCCCTCTGCATCCAGGTCAGCTTCCCTGGGACTGACCCTCCTCAGCTCCTGTGTATCATCTGCTACCCAAACAATGCCCCCCATCATTGCATCATCACCCCCGCACCTCAGCTGGTCATCTATGTCCAGCCTCCCTGAGCTGGCTCTGTGCCAGCTTTCCTGAGTGCTCCAGGCAGCAGGGCCGGCACCTGCTCAGGATGGAGACAGTGGTTACCCTGTCCCGGCCTGAGCACCTGAGTGTATCTTTATAGACCCTGCAGCTCCTCCTTGCACCAGTCCCCAGAGAAAGCCTGTCTCCTCTACCAACCCATGAGAGTTCTCTTTTGCTCCTGGACACCTGAGGTCCCAGGAATAGAGGAGGATACCTGGGGAGGGGATAAGCTGAGGTGTGCCGGCAAACCAAGCTTGATCACCTGGTCGGCCCGCTTGCATCTCTCCGTGGTGCAGCTGCTCAGGGAATTCTTCTAAAAGCACCAATGATCCTACAGGAGAAAGCCATTGCCAAGACTTAATGATCAAAAATCACATGAAAAGTCTCAGAAGTCTCTGGAAGGGGCATGTGAAGGCTGTGTTCCCCTACAGGTCACAAGTACACATGCGTTCCCGGGAACTTACACTTTGGAGGACAACTTTCTCTCTTTCCCATAGATGCAGAAATGAGCTGACTTAGCTGAGGCAGAGGCAGAGGCAAAGGACTGAATAGCACCAGTAGCCTGCAGCCCTTGAAAGGCCACGAGGTGAACTCACCTGAGCTCTTTCTCCAGGTAAGGAGGTGAGCACCTGCCTGTGTGAATGGCCACGATTTCTTCTGTCTCGTGCCTAAGCGTTTCTTTCTAGCTGGCCTTTGAAATGCACAGAAAACCAAGCATCATGTGTCTCCTTGGTCTGTCCCTTTATTTATAGAACAAGAGTGTCATCTCACAGGATGGGGCTGAAGTCAGTGGGCTTTCCCAGTTGTCATCTTTGAGTTCTAATGTGTACATTCTAGCTGGCCCCCGTAATGTGCGCACAGTGTATTTCAAGATATTTGTGTTATGGTACATCTAAGGATTATAGTTTGAAGCCATTGCTTTAATTCCCAAATACTGTGTCAGTCTGGAAGCGTAAGATGTGTTTTGTGTGTAGTCAGGATGGGCTGTAAAATGTGTCCTTGGGCTCAGCAGCAGATCTGAGCCTGGAGGCAAAATCCATGGGACTGCCATCCTGGAGCCCTTGACATCATCAGGCATTAGTCCCATGCCCATTTGGGACGGTAAAGCATCTTTGCTGTGGAAGATGCCCCCACCTCTTTATCTGTGGTTACCTTTTGTTCACTCCCTGAAGAGCAGCGACTTTGCTGATTTTGGTTTAGTTTATTTTCCCACTATTAACATGTGTACATGTAAGTGTTTTCAAAGATGCTTACATTAGTGTCATGTTTTGCAGAGAATGTATAACAGTAGGATTTAGGTGAGAATCTTCAGTGCAAAATCCATTGCTCCTGGTGGTGCAGGAAGTGCACGGTCGTCGCAGTGAGGTATGATAATTGATCCCACCACAGGCAAGTCGTATCTCTTGAATTTCACCTTTGTCCTGGCACATAATATTATTAGTAATTATTCTGATTAGAATAATGGCCTGCATTTTAAAAGTGTATGATTTGCACTTTTAAAGTCCCTGTTTAACCTTCATTGGAATGTTACTTTTGCCGAGTTCTGCTGATCCCACAGACCTCCAGGGAACCTGAGTGAAGAGACAGGAGTCTGCCTGTGGGCAGGGACATCCATGAGGAACCTGTGTCTGTAAATGATGAATGTTTGATTGTGGGGTTGGGTAGTTTTCTAAGTTCTTTTCTGAATCTGTATGTTAAGAAATTCAGAAAAAAGCAATGCCCATGTGCCCCTAAGAGTCTGGAATAACTGACTTGTGTAGTCAGGTAAATATAGTATCACGTGCAGACCTACTGGCAAGAGCAAAACCAGCAAAGAAGATAGCTTTCATGAATGAAAATTTAGCTGAAGTGGGTGGAGCAAACAGCCACATCTTCTAACGTGTGTTCCAGGAGACAGCCATGCAGAAGCAATAGATGAAAGGCGGCTACAGGAGAAAAGGCTCCATCGTCAAGGCAGTTTGGGAGGTGCTAGGTCAAACCTTGTGAAACAGGTTTCTTTTCATATTTTTTTTTCGTTTTTTTCTTTAGTGAAAGCTTTTTTTTTTTTTAACGGTATTACTGCAGATTGAACCCAGGACCTCATGCATGCTAAGCATGTGCTCTACCACTGATCTATATTCACCTCCCCTGAAACAGGTTTCTTTACCAGCTTGCACCCTGTATCTCCAAGAGAGGGGCATGATCTCCCCCTGCCATCCCAGCTCAGGCCTCCATCCCCGCTCACCTGGACCAGTGTGACATTTTCCACCTGGCGCCGTGTCGTGCTTTTGTCCTCCAGAAACTGTTTTCCACACACAGCCAGAGGGGCTTTTTAAAAGATGATTTGGCATGTCACACCCCGACCTAAACCCTCTAATCGTTTCCCACTGCGCTCGGAATAGACTTCGGCTGTCATCGTGGCCCCAGGCCTGCCTGCCCTTGCCCTGCCTCTGCTCTTCACCTCTCCTGTTCTAATCTCCTCCTTCCCAAAGGCTTCAGCCAGCCTAGCCTCTTCAGTCCTTGGAACTTCTCAAGCCCTTTCCTGCCTCAGGGCCTTTGCACTTGCTGTTTCCCTGCCTGGAAACTTCTGATGATCTTGATTAGCTTCTCCCTGTCATTCAGGTCGCAGCTCAAAAGCACCTGGTGAAAGGTGTGTTTCCCCATCACCAGCTCTACCCCAGCTTTATATACCACTAACATGTATTATTTTCTTTACAGTCCTCATTGTTCTTTGAAGTTACTTTGTTTATGATCTCTCCTTGCCTGAATGTGAATCTCATGAGGACAGATTGCTATCTCGGTCTATCCCATTCACAGTGACCCCTTATGTTTGGGACCATGCTTGCTACTTGGAGGAGTCTCTATAAATGCTTGTTGAGTAGCAGAATCAACAGCAGGCACGTTGTTTGTTAGAACCTGGTGAGTAACCAGCCAAGCACAGGCCACAAGTCCTTGCTGATACGTGCTGTGCACTTAAGCCACGTGCAGACCCTGGCCCAGGTAAAAACCTCACCATTTGAATGTGTTCAGTATTTGGAAAATTGCTTAGAACCCAAGGGCTCAAAGCTGGTTTTGAAGTCTCTCCTCACATCCCCATAACTGGGTATCTCAGCAGTGGCTGTGCGTGTCAGGTGCGCCCTCCCCCCGCCCCAGTCTCCTGGTCCTGATTACAGATGCCCCCTCCTGCCGTTTGTGCTGCAGGCAGAGTCCTTTCCGGGTAACTGGGCTCTGTGGCTCTGTCACCCCACCTCTGTTCCTGTCTCTGGGATTTGGCTCCCCATCCTTCTTCTGGCCCCACCTCTGTAGGTGGGAACTCTCATTTCACTTAAATGGCCCAAGACATTTAGGAAGGTAAGGAGGGAGGGAGAGGGAGCCCTGGTTGAGCAGACTGGGCCCAGAGATCCTGGGCTGACCCAGGTTTCCCTGAGCTGTTGTGTCACTGAGCCTGGGAATGCCTTCCAGTCCGAGGCTCCCCTGCACCTGTTGCACTGTGTCAGCAGGGTTGATGGGGGCGGCAACAATGTTGCCAGAGCCCGAGGGTCCCCCACCATGGAGGGGGCCAAAATGATGGCAACCTTCTGGCCAAAGCCTGGTCCCTGCTTGTCAGATACCGTGGCCTCAGAGGGTTGACCTCCCGCCTCATCTGAAGGACGTAAGCCTGCCTCCTGGGCTCCCACCCGACACTGCACACCTGTCCAGAACCTTGTTCCCATCTCTGCCCTCCCATCCTCTGTCCCACCCCCACGGCCTCCCTGGTACCTTCCTCTTCTAGACTTAGGTAGTCGTCCTTTCCTAATCAGGGATGGCCGGTCTTGTTCATTCTCCTTGTTTCCTGCCGCCTGTGGTGGTCCTTCGCTCATCCATCTCCCTGTCATCTGTCTCTTCAGTCTTGCTTGGTTGACTCCCCTGCAGCAGCCAGAGAGAGTGTGGTGTGTTATGGCCAAAATCAGACTATTCTGTGAGTCTATGGAAGGGAAGATAAATCAGCATAGTAAAGAGTTTCCCTTCCAGTCACACTCCTTAGGAGCACGATTTTCTAATTGTTTACAACTTCCAGACTATAAAACAGGAACGTGGGCAGTGCCAGCAAAATCCGTGAAGCAGCCCCTGTTTGCTTCTGTAATGTGACAGCCATTCCTTTAGCCTGTGAGGAATACTGATGGATGAAAGTGTTGACTGGCCAAAAGCCCTGGCTGGAGAAAGCAGAAGATGTAAACGTGAATGTCCTTTTACAGCAAAAGGAGCATCTTTCAGGACAGACACCAATGCCCAGTGCAGGGAAGATGACTTAATTTTCATATTCTTTTTCACCATAAGTTACTACGAGATATTGAATATAGTTCCCTGTGCTATACAGTATAAACTTGCTGTTTATCTATTTTATATGTATCAGTTAGTATCTGCAAATCTTGAACTTCCAATTTATCCCTTCCCACCCCCTTCCTCCCTGGTAACCATAATAACCATAAGTTTGTTTTCTATGTCTGTGAGTCTGTTTCTGTTTTGTAAATAAGTTTGTCTTTTCTTTCTTTTTTTTAGATTCTACATATAAGTGATATCATATGGTATTTTTCTTTCTCTTTCTGGCTTACTTCACTTAGAATAACAATCTCCAGGTCCACCCATGTTGCTGCAAATGGCAACTTTCCTGTATGCTTAGAATCAATTATAATGTTAAAAAAGAGAATGGAGGCACGCAGTCAACAGGTTAAGTGAAAGAGTGACAGGAGTTTCATTAGAAATTAGAACCTCCACCTATGGACACCCACCCCTTTCCTCCTGTCCCCCTTCTGTCGTGGTAACCCAGGCTACAGTCCAGCTCAGCGGTCAGAGTAGGAAGTTATAATCTTTATTCAAAACTCCTAAAACAATATGGCATCTGTCTGGTCAAACAAAAATATAAGAATTTCTTTCTCATAGAACACGTATGCATTTTCTTTTGCTCCATCAGAGGAAAGGAAATGGATACATGTGAGTTCACATGCACTTCTGCTCTAGAGCAGCCAGACACAGTTTCCCTGAGATGCTGTCTGTAAACAGAAGTTACTTGTTGCCATGCATTTCTGCTCTCAAGTTTTTTTTCCCCCTTTGCCCGTTCCTAGACTTGAGCAAAGCCAGTCTAGCTAAGAAATAAGTGAATTATTTTTAGTTTTTTCATGAACTCTCCTTCCTTTGGCCCAAGGCCCACTGGACCATCAAAGGGATTTTAATACTAAGGTTGGGATAGGAGAAGAGTCTTTGCTGGACCACTTATCTCCATGCTTGCCCCTTCCCAGCTAGAACCCTGGGCACTCTCAGGAGTCTGGAAGCCCTTGCTCTTATTTATTGGGGCTTTACAAGGAACATATTACTTCTCAGACGTCCCCAAGGTACTTCATATTCAGCACCTTTCAACAGAGACCTCTGTAATCTCCTCCTTGGAGAGGGTCACTTGAGCCAGAAGCCCTGAAGTCCTCCTTAACTCCTCCTCCTATTCATCCTTCTCCCTGTCACTTACCCACCCTTTCAAATCTTATTCTCAGTATATTCCAAATGGAAGGTTTATTTTTCCCTAAATAGGCTTGGGGCTGACAGCCCTAGTCTGAGGGTGGGTGATCTTTGCTCAAGCCTTACATACATAAGAAAAATCTTCCTTGCAAAGCACCAGCCTCTGTTGCCAGCCTCCACAGCATCCCTTTCTCGGCCCCACCTCAAGGCAAAGTAGTTGTGCAGGGATATGAAAGTGTGACCTCTCCGGAGTCCCTCCTTGGAGCCTGTCCTTTTCTGGAAGACAGATGCAAAGAAACAACAGTGCAGCAGAAAAAAAATTAACCCCAGATGAGCAATAATTCAAAATTTGTGCTCATCCCTTCTTTTTCCCTTAGCTCCCCATAATCTAAGCAGTAGAATGGATTTCCCTTCTCTTCTCCTGCCCCTCCTGTCAGGGTGGGAATGACACTGGGGATGGGGACCAAAGTGATCCTCAGTTTGCAAGCAGGATTATTTCTGTTCCTGCCTCTCTCCCTGATAAGATTAACTCCCCTCGTGGCTGAAAAGGAGTCAGGAGACATGAAGGAGAAGCAATATATCCTTAGGGGAGAAATCTCTGGCATCTCTGTCTGAAAGAAGAGCTTGCCATCTTTCGAGGAGGATTAGATCTCGCCTGCCACACTTGTCATGCATGTTTTCAACTGCAGTCTGGCCTTCAATTATTGTTATTTTCACTTGAGGTGTTCCAAGTGTTGATGATTTGGTTCCATCCCTTTCTGGGATTTGCGATTAAAACTAGGTCTTCATAAACCTAAATGTAAAATGCAAAACTATAAAACTCTTAGGAGATAACCTGGGAGAAAATCTTCATGCCCCTTGGGCTTGGCAATGGCTTTTTAGATATAGCACCAAAAGCATGATCCATTAAAGAAAGAATTGATAAGTTGGAGTTCATTAAAATTAAAAACTTCCGCTCTGTGAAAGACACTGTTAAGAGAATGAAAAACAAACCAGAAAATCTTTGCAAAGCACATATCTGATAAAAGACTCCTATCTAAAATATACAAAGAACTCTTTAAAGTCAACAACAAGAAAACAAACAACCCAATTTAAAAACGGACCAAAGATCTTACCAGACACCCCACCAAAAAATAGCAAAAGAAAATATGAAAATATGCTCACCAGGGAATTGCAAATTAAACCGACAGTAAGATACTACTACACGCCTATTAGAACGGCTAGGATCTAAAACACTGACAGCACCAAATACTGATGAGCTACGGGAACTCCAATTAATTGCTGGAGGGAATTCAAAATGCTACATACAGCCACTTTGGAAGGCAACTTGGCAGTTTCTTACAAAACTAAATGTACTCTTACCATATGATTCAATAATTATGCTGCTTGGTATTTACTCAAATGAGTTGAAAACTTATGTCCACCCCAAAACCTACACATGAATGTTTATAGCAGCTTTATTTATAACTGCCAAAATTTGAAACCAACCAAGCTATCCTTCATTAGGTTACTGGATAAACAAACTGTGGTACATCCATGGAATGGAATATTATGCAGCACTTCAAAGAAATCAACTATGGGGCCATGAAAAGACATGGAGGAACCTTAAATGTAAATTTTGAAGTGAAAGAAGATAATCCAAAAAGGTTACATGCTGTATAATTCCAACTCTATGATATTTTGGAAAAGACAAAACTAGGAAAAAGTAACAAGATTGGTGATTTTCAGGGTTCAGGGGAAGAACAGATAGGGAAGAAGGAATAGGTAGTGCACAGGAGTTTTTATAGGGCAGTGAAAGTATTCTGTATGATACTGTAATCGTGGAGACATGTGACAACCCATAAAAAGAATGAACCTTCATGTAAATGATGTAACTAATAGTTAATAATGATGTATCACTATTGGCTTATCAGTTATAACAAATGTAGCACATGAATGCAATGTTAATAGGGGAAACTGTGAGGGAGTATGAGAACCCTCTGTACTTTCTACTCAAGTTTTCTGTAAACCAAAAACTGCTCTTTATAAAATAAAGTTGATTAATTAAAAAAAAAAGTTTCTTAAGAGCCAAGGGCCTCCTAGAGCTCTCCTTGTTGTAGCTGAGGTACAAAGCAATTTTTGGATATTTCAGATGGACTCTTAGCATCAATCAAAACCACACATTTGTTAGGGGTTCTGGCATGCTTGCCCGAACAATTTTAAACTCTAGTGATAAAGAATATGAAATTTCAAGAATGAAATAATGTCATTTGCAGCAACGTAAATGGACCTAGAGATTATCATATCAAGTAAAGTAAGTCAGAAAGAGAAAGACAAATATCATATGATATCACTTCTATGTGGACTCTAAAAAGAAAATGACACAAATGAACTTGTTTACAAAACAGAAACAGACTTGACATAGGAAACAAACTTATAGGTACCAAAGGGGAAAAGGAGCGGGGAGAGATAAATTAGGAGTTTGAGATTTGCAGATACAAGCTGCTATATATAAAACAGATAACAACCAGGTCCCACTGTTTAGCACAGGGAACTGTATTCAATACCTTGTAATAACCTGTAATTAAAAAAGAATATATATATAAATGTATGACTGAATCACTATGCTGCACACCAGAAACTAACAAACAACATTGTAAATCAATTGTCAGACAGCCTGTGCCCATCACAGAAATGTCAAGTGCGGGGCTCCTGCTCTTTGATGGTGGACAAGCTGTCTGCCCTCCTGAACTCAGCCTGCTCCTCTGGAAGAGAGGGAGACATCAGCCGTGGCCAGCTCTCAGGAGGATTACTGTGAGACTAAAGTGACTTTTCTGAGTGCACTTGAATCCATTGCAAACTCCCTATTAGAGCTAAGAGGGAATCTTCCCCTTCTGTAATTGGATGTACCATGGAGATTTTGGTTTGCCAGTTTCTCTCCATTAGATTACCAGCCTTTTAAAAAAAGACCGGAGAACAGGAACCAGCCTCCCTTCCTTCCTTTTCTCCCTCCTTCCTTCCTTCCTTCCTTCTCTCCCTCCTTGCTTCCCATCTTCCTATATTTTGTTATTTTCTCTGGTGACAAACCATAGTACCCAAGCTAAGCTGGGACCAGGCAGGAGCTCAGGTCCTAGACAGGGATGGATGTTGTTGTCTGCCGTGTTCTGGATTTCCTCAAGGGAAACATAGGTTGGCTACTTACTCCATTTTATTTTATTTTTTAATTGAGAGATGATTTTTTTACTTTGAAAGCCAATGACATTCATCCATTGCCACATTTCTAGATCCAAGGTTGAAAGGACAGCATTTTCAGAGATGACTGTGTAAAGCAGCAGGTGTGTGCAAAAGTATTGGGGAAAAAAATATGTGAGGACAGCATTTTAAAGTCTACTTCTGAAGCACTCAGAAAGCATGTTTACAGGCACTGCACAAGTCTTGAGGGATTGCTTCAGGGAAATTGCATCTTAGCAATGACTGAATCTCCACATCCAGGGACCGAGGAACAGATTAAACCTGTGCCTTAGTCAGGTACTCTTGGGGAGGAGGGACAGCTTAATGACTCGGGGACAGCAGCACCGGCAGCATTGCCCTGACCAGCAGAGCTCCCAAATGTATCTCACGCCTCCGCATAGCCTCTGGCAAGAGCCTCTAGTATCATTGCACACATGCAGCAGAGTGACCGTCGGAACCGACAGGTGTGAATAATGATTGTTTCTCTATCAAAATATCAAACTTTTTATAATTCTGAAGATACTTTTTAACATTTTTATTTTTGAGTAGTATTAGACTTACAGAAAAGTCGTGAAGGTAGGGCAGAGAGTTCCCATATACCCCACACTCAGTTTTCTGTTATTAACATCCTGCATCAGTATGGTGTATGTCACAATTAATAAGCCAACATTGACACATTATTAACTGAAGTCCATCCTTTATTCAGATTTCCTTATTTTTCACCCAACATCCTTTTTTCTTCCTAGGATCCCACCCAGGACACCATATTACATTTAGCTGTCATGTCTCCTTAGCCTCCACTTGCCTATGACAGCTTCTCTGACTCTCCTGGTTTGTTTGTTTGTTTGTTTTTTCTGCTCCAGTCAATGAAAGGGAAAATTTATTGAGGCCCTAGAGCCATGAGGCTTGGACAAGCAGCCGCCTTGTGGGCAAAGCAGGAGCCGGTGGAGGGGCCTTGTTTGAGCTTCTTGGGGCGCAGGTTGCTGGTATGGCCGCACTTCTTCTTGCGGCAGTTGACAGCCCAGGGGTGCAGGTGAGCATGACACTTGCGGCAGATCATCTTGTCACAGTTGTATTTCTGGGCAAGCTGGCGGAGGGAAGGCTCAATGAGGCCGCCTCACAGATGACGCACTAAGTGCAGGGTGGACTCCTTCTGAATATTGTAGTCTGACAGAGTGCGGCCATCCTCTAGCTGTTTGCCCACAAAAATCAGACACTGCTGATCAGGTGGGATGCCCTCCTTGTCTTGGATTTTAGCTTTGACATTCTCAATGGTGTCACTGGGCTCAACCTCGAGGGTGATGGTCTTGCCCGTCAGGGTCTTCACAAAGATCTGCATCTCTGTGTCTGCTGCTCAGCTGCTTTGTTGAAGAGAAAGAGCTGGACTCTCCTTGATTTGATGATCTTCATAGATTTTAGGTCAGGTAATTTGTAGACTGTCCCTTACCTGGAATTTGATGCTTTCTCTCATGGTTAGACTTAGGTTGTGGGTCTGGGAGAGGAAGCTCTACAGAGGTAAAGTGCCTTCTCATCACATCCTGTCACCGTGACCTTGATCACCTGGCAGAGGTACTGTTTGTCAGGTGTCTCCACCGTATGGCTCCTCCCCACCCCGTTTTCCTGCTATACTCTTTGGAAGGAAGTCATGGTGCTTAAGGAGTGGAGGAGTGTGCGCCACTTCCTTAGGGCAGAGTGCATACATAAATTATTGGGAATTCTGCATGGAAAATGTGTCTATTTCACCCCAATTAGTTATTTATTTAACCAATAATTTATTTACATAAGTATGGACTCATGGATATTTTTATTATACGTTGAGTTAAAACCCAATACTGTGTTAGTTGCTTTGTTGATCAAATTATTCCACTGGGAGCTTATTCAGTTGACTCCTGTGTCTCTGACTTACCTCCATAATTGTGCCTTTATGGACCACTTTCTTACTTTTTAGCACTTTAAGATGCTCCAGGCTCATCCTGTATATCCCAGTCCTAGAATCAGCCATTTCTCCAAGGAGCCCTGGTTCCTTTTTATTGGTGTGTGATAACAGAAATCAAGATCTGGGCAACAGATGTGTTCATTGCTACCAGAGTCTCATTGCTTCTAGGGCCTCTCAGATGACAGAGAAAGAAAACGTATGTGTGTGTACTAACCTGTATATACACACATATCTCTAAATAGTTCTATATGTAGCCATATTTATCTGTATTAAGCTAAAAGTAAGTTCATGCCAGTGTCTTCAACCCTAATCTTTTACCACATGGATCATTCTTAGTCTCCTCCCCTTGCTTATGTGCAAACTAACACCCCATCAGTGAGAAACCAGGCTCCAACCATCCACCATCCATTTATTTAATTGTTCAATTCATAAATAAATAAATAAACATATATGTTTCTACTGGTTTTACAGTTGTTCACCCCTCCCCCTTTGGGAAATACTATATCAACTGGAGTTCAGTACTTACATACAGTTCCTTTTGCCTTTGGTCCTAAGTCTCCACTCATTTCTAAAGTTACTTAGGTCGGCACCTTTCTTCCCCACCCCCTTCAGTGAGGTTATTTCATACACAAATTAAGTTTTGTTCTTTGTGCTGTAAGGTTTTGTGGGTTTGATAGTGTCATGTAGCCATCATTATAGCATCATACAGAATAGTTTCACTGCCCTAAAAAAAAAATCTCCTATCCTTCGCCTATTCAAGTATCCTCTCTTCCCAAACCCTCGGCAACCACTGATCTGTTTACTATCTTTATAGTTTTGCCTTTTCTAAAGCATCCTATAAATGGAATCATATGGTATAAAGCCTTTCAGACTGGTTTCTTTCACTCAGCAATATACATTTAATATTCATATTTTTGCGTGGCTAACCTTTTTATCACTAAATAATATTCCACTGAATGGATTTACCACTGTTTATCCTTTCACTCATTGAAGAACATCTTGGTTGCTTCCAGTTTGGGGTAATTATGAATAAATTTACTATAAACATTCATAGACAGACTTCTGTATGGACATCATTTTCAAATCAGTTGGATAAATACCTAGGCGTATGATTGGACTGCATGGTAAGACTATGTTTCACTTTGTAAGAAGCTGCCAAACTGTCTTCCAAAGTGGCTGCCCCATTTTGCATTCCCACCAGCAATATGAGTTCCTGTTGCTTCACATTTTCTCACCAGCAATTGGTACTGTCAGTTTCTTGGATTTTAGCCATTCTAATATGTGTGTAGCAGTATTGCATTGTCATTTTAATTTGCATTTCCCTAATGATAAATGATGTTAAACATCTTTTCATATGCCTATTTGCCATCTGTTTAGCTTCTGTAGATAATCTTTACTTTTAAATAATTTCAAACCTACAGAAAAGGAATAAGTACAGTATATACAGTATCAAAAACTTCACTGTTCTTAAATAGTATGAGAATAAGTTGCTGGCTTGATGCCCTGTCACTCCCTAAAACTTGAATGTGTATTTCCTACAAACAAAGACATTCTCCTAAATAACCATACTACATAGCTGAAATTGGGAAATTAACACTGATCCATTACTAATATCTACTCCTCAGACCTCATTCGTTTTCCCCAGTTGTTTCAGTGACATTCCTTATAGCAGAAGGATTGAGTCCAGACTCATGTGATTCATTTATTTGTCACGTCTCCTAGCCTCCTTCAGTCTGGAACTATTCCCCAGTCTTTCCTTGACTTTCATGACCTTGATCATTTTGAAGGTTACAGACCAGTTATTTTGTAACTGTCCCTCAGTCTGGTTTGACTGATGTCCCCTCATGTTTAGATCCAGGTTTTGTACTTTGGTCAAGAAGGTCAGGGAAGGGTTGCTCTGCTCCTCTGGTTGTGTCTTATCAAGTGGCACTTAATTTCAATTCGTCCCCCTGCTGCTGCTAACTTGATTAAGGTGTATCTGTATCTGCCATGCTTCTTTACTACAATTTTTAAGCCTTTGTAATTAATAAATATTTTGTTGGTATGTGCTTTGAAACTGAATGAAAATCTTGTTCCTCATCGAACCTCCTGCTACTAGTTCTAGCATCTACCGATGATTCGTGGATGAAGTAATTACTCCGTTGGCTGTGAGATGATGCTTTTCTCACTCCATAGTTCCTTATACAGTTGGCATTCTGCCATAAGGAAGCATTCTACTATCCTCCCCATCTATTCATGTGTATCGGTGAAGACGCATGGATTCAGTGGATCATAATTGCCCCAGATACAGCCAGAGGGAGTGCCCTCTGTGTCTGTTTGACAAGTCTGTCTCATTCGTTGGGCACTTTCTTATTTTCAGCAGAACAAGCTGTTCCAGGCTCATTTGTACTCTCCTTGCCCTGCCCTTTTAGTGGAAAATGATCCATTCAAAACCATGAAAACCATGAATTTGCACTGATAATTCCAATCGTCATCTAATCCTAAAGACTTCTATGTTCATTTGGTAGGGCTGCCATAACAAAATACCACAGGGTGCCTTAAACAACAGATATTTCATTTCTCACAGTCTTGCAGGATGGAAGATGAACAGATATGTGATAAAGCAAGTATAGTAAATACTAATTGTGGAATATGCATGGATGTTCACTGTACAATTCTTTTAATTTTTCTGTATATTTGAAAATTTTTACAATAGACTATTGGTAAGGGAGGAAAGAATAGGAACCACTGTGAATAATAGAAAAAGTGCTAGCTAGCATTTATCATGTATTACAGTGGGCTGGGCCTTGTGCCAAGCACTTTTATAATCATCTCATTTAACTTTCTCAACAGCCCCGTATTATTATTTTCTGGTGCTATTATTTTATAGCTAAGAAATCTGAGGCTGAGAGTTAAGTCCCTTATCTACGGTAACAATGCTTGTAAATAGAGGCAAGGCTCCGATTCAGGTAGGTGTGATTCCATAACTGATGCTCTGAACTCCCTCAGATCTAGAACTCCAGCATTCCTGTCCACCTTCCATCTATTTCTTTGATAAAAAGAGAAAAGTTGAAACCCAATAAATGGCTTCGAGCGACTCCTTGAGTTTTACACTTATCCAGTATGGGATTGTATTTTTTATAGAAGGAAAAAATAAACTTCTTATTTAAGTTCTCTTCCTTCAGGGATGGGATCGTCTCCCTCCCAGCAATCTTGCCAGTTGTGCCTTCTTTTCCACGTGCTCAGAAAACAATGAGTTGTCATGTTTACCGACTCCATGTGTTCTTGCTGTGCTCTGAAGGCAGCAGAGGCTCTTTTTATGCATGAGAACACTGTGAGACCCAGAGACTTTAAAGAAGTTGATCAAGGTCACACAGGATTAGGGGACAGGGCAGATCTCGCTCTCGTGTCTCCTGATGCCGAGTTTGGGGTGTTGGACCTGAGTTTCTCTTAACTAGTCTCCAAGCTGATTTCTGTCTAAACCGAGCCTGGCAATAAACCATCACTTGCTCTGAAAGCCCCGTGGTTACTGTGGGTATTTTCCAGACAGTCGTACTTCCGGATCAGCACTCCTCGCCTGGCATAATTCCCGAAGAGCTTCCGAGCGGCGAGCTGGGATTTGAGCCAGTCGTCGACAAGCGGTCTTGGTCACCTGCGCTCCTTCCCCAAAAGGGCTATTTTCTTTCCAGGTTTCCGTTTTCACAGAAGGCCTGTAAAACGTCCGGATGTCCCATCCTATGCTGCACTGTGACCCTAGAAGAGCCTTGGCAGATACCTGGGGGTGTCGATCTTCCCCAGCAGGAAAGGGCCCCTGTTCTGCAGAGATGAGGCCCCGGGAGGCAGTGCTCTCCCGCCGCGCAGCAGGGCCGCTGCCTGGGCAAGGGCCAGCCTCCCTCGTGCCCTGACACTCCCGGGGTGGAGCTGGAGGCCCCGCGTGAGCCGGCTGACCAGATGGTCTCAAACCCCAGAGACCCTGGCGGGCACTGGCAGCCCCCAGACCCGCCCGTATTCAGCCGGGCCTTCCTTATGGGCCTCGGGCGAGGCCTGGGTCCCGACGCCACACGGCTCGGCACTGGCACCCCATTTGGAGGCTGCGGCCCACGGAGGTGGAGTGCCTGGGCCGAGGCCGTCCAGCCCCACCCTGGGCCCGGAGGCGCGGCGCTCGCAGCCCATGCGGGGCAGGCGGGGCTGGGGTCCCGCCGGAGCACCCCCGGAGCCGCCGTCCGAGGCTCCCGTCTCCGCCTGGGGTCGCCTGAGCGCTGCGGCTCCAGAAGGCTGCTCGGAGCGATTGGGGGAAGGGGGAAGAAGCAGCTGCGCCGCGACTGCTTGCGGCCGGAGCCCGAGGCGGGGGTCGGTTTCTTGGCAACGGGGCCCCTGCTCGGGTCGGACCCTCCCCCTCCTGGTCGGTCTCCCCTCCCCCACTGAAGCTCCGCGGAGTCAGAGCCCGGGGACCGGAGGCGGAGCCCAGGTGGCCGGTGGTGGGGCCCGGGGGCGCGACCGGCGTGGGAGGGGGTGACCTCGGCGTTGCCCAGCTGCGGGCCGACGCTTCCCTGACTGCGGCGGGGCTGCGCGGCGGGGAACCCGGAGGGCCCGGCGGGGCGCAGTGGGTGGGGGGGCAACAAGTCTGTTTCCGCCCGGGCTCCGCCCGCTCCAGCAGAAACGAGTCTTTCCGGTGGGGCTGCCCAGCCGGGTCCACCCCGCCCAGCCTCCCGGAACCCGCCCGGAGACGTGCACGACCCCGCCCCGGCCGAGGGCGAGACCAGGCCGGAGGGTGGAGCCGCTGGAGAGGCGAGAGAGCCGGGATCGTGGGTTCCAGGACTGCGAGTTCCAGGCTCCCTCTTAATGATCCGGTGGGTCCCCAGGGGGACCCTGACAGAGGGTTTTGGAAGAGCTTCCTGGGTAATTCTGCTAATCGAGGCTCCACTTAGCTTATTATTACCTTACAGCTGGGGAAACTGAGGCACAGACTGTCCCAAAGCTGCACCATGAGTTAGCAAATCACAAGGAAGCCAAGTGAAAGCCTACGAGGAGTCTACCCGACAGAGGCCGGGATTTTTCCCAGGGCCTGAGTCCTGAGGGTCTGGGGTAGACAAGAGGGACCAGGGACTCTGGAAGGCCTGGGTACCCGCTGCCACAAGAGCTTCTCGGAGCTGACCGAACTGGATCACCGCGAGGGTCCCCAGCCTTACGAAATTAATGAGGAAGATGCCTTTCTCTCCTCAGCCGAGGAGCAGAGACTCCATTTAACCTCCACAGACATCAGGACAGGGACCATTTTCCCTCCCAGCCTGGCGCCAGCATGAACCCGAGGGCATGTCAACAGGAGCCAGGAACTGGAGGCGAAGCATCCTTCATTTCCTCGGCGGCAGTGGAACAAGTGAGGTCTCCGATTGCCAGAGTCTGGCTTTTCAAAATCGCAGCATGCTGAGACCCAAAGCCGGGGTACCCTGCAGGTTTCTTTTATCTGCTCAACCTTGAGTCAGACTTGAAATCAGCATTTGATCAAGAAACTTGGTCAGTTTCTCAAAATGCAAAATCAATCCCCGATTTTACTTTTCTACTCGGCATTTCCTTGGGATATTCTCGGTTCTGGGAATGAAAGATTATAAACTATTGTCTTAAATTCTGTTCTGATTAGCATCCTTTCTCAATTCAGAATTTCCCTGGAGCCAGATCTTTGCAGCTTCAGGATTATGACTTTTTAAAAACATAATTTTGATGAATTTTTATCTGTTCCCTAAATTAGAAACTCCCTTAATTACAGGAGAAAACATTTTCAAAGAGAAAGGGTAGACCGTTAGAGCAAGCCCTAGAGCAACGCTTCTAAAGAAAATCTCAGGGCAGGCAGGTCCTCTGAACCAAGCGAGATGGTCTTTTCTGCAACTGTCAGGCCCACCGTCTTTCAGTTAACTCTTGACTAAAAAATAAGGAGTAAATGAAGATTTGCTTAAAGTTGTTCGTCCTCCTGCAGAGGATTCTAACTTGAGAGAAAGCATAGTTTTGGTTAAATTGTTTTAAAATTGGGCTTGGGTGGCCAGATGGTAGCAGAGGGGAAATTACACTTTATTAAAGAATTTCCAGCTAATAAATAAAGAGTGATGGAACATCACCATTTTGTATCCCTACGGGAATGAATGGATCTAGGCATGATCAGCTGTGGCTACTAACATCATGAAAAGGGAGAACCCACGTGATGTGGTAACGGAAAAACTCAGCACCAACTGTGAAGTCATTTTGACCCTCCTACCCCCTGCCCCACCACATGAATCAAACCCGCATCCGATCAAGATCTGATCTGGATCAACAACGCTGTGAGAACATCATCAAAACTGTCCATATACTGTGAAACTACAAATGACCCAGTTCTCCAATAAGCTATTGCAAGGAAAACAGTCACATTTAGATTCTAAATCAAATAATTGATTTTTTAAAAAAGTGATGGGGGGAGGATATAGCTCAAGTGGTAGAGTGCATGCTTAGCATACACAAGGTCCTAGGTTCAATCCCCAGTACATCCTCTAAAAATAAATAAGTAAACCTAATTACCACCCCCCTCAAAAAGTGACATTCACAGGACGCTTGTAAATTTGAACACTGATGGTGTATTTGATATTTTAAAAGTATTATCACGTTATTTCAGAATGATAATATTATACTTATTTTTTAAAGTATTTAAAATATTTTAACATATTTTTCATGTATTTTGGAAATACGTGCTGAAATATTTACAGATGAAATGGTATGATATCTGGAGTTATTTTGAAATTGTTTTATGTAGAAGTAAGAAAAGTGGGTGAAGGCATAGATGGAAAGAGGTTGCACATTAGTAATGAGTATATGGTGGTTCATTATATCATTCTTTTTATTTTGTATTATGTTTGAATTTTTTTTATCTTTTACTTTTTGCAGGGTATTCTCAACCTTGGGAACTGGCATTGAAGCCTGACTAAATTGTCTGGGATGGAAGTCAGGATGACCGGCCTGTGTCTCTGCTCTGTGACTTTGCATTTGTCAATTTCCACTTGTCCATTCAACAAACATTATGGAGGACCTTCTATCTGCTTGAGTGTCTGAAATTATGGAGCTCACACTTTAGATTAGAAAATGACAAAGAGGGAAGCCACCAAGTGGGAGTGTGGAAGGCTCTGCAGAAGAATTGATGTTTGATGTAAGTCCTTACAGATGAAAAGATGTCAGTTCCTGTTCTGTAAGATGAGATGGTCAGACTAGATCTACAAGGACGACCCATTTAATCCTAATAGATTCTGTGGTTATAACCTGCCCATCACCGACTTTTTCTTCTCCGTGTGTCCCTCCAGGGGGTTAACAGACCTGTATCGACTTCCTGTCATCATCTTTTATTTTGTTACTTGAAGCAATCCACCTTGAGCTGTTGTCTTGGGTCTCCCATTTGTGTTGAGAGGCCAAAGCATTATCATGTTAGCCCCTCTATAACCTTCTTAGGGAATGGTGTCTTGGGCTCCAAGATTTATTTCCATCCATCTAGTTCCCAAGGCATTTCACTTAGTAAACTTAGCTGTACATTTGATAGTAGTTATGCCCAGCCTTGGTGATAAGTCCTGTTTGCTCATCAGAATATGAGTGCCTGTAGCCAGTCCCCTCAGCCTTCCCACCTGCTCTATCTTCCCTCTTTTCTTATAGGACATGCAATTCAGCATACAGCATGCAGCCTGGCCTTCGGGTTACCCAGTTCATCCTGATACTCTGCCGAAACAGGTTGAACTTTGTACTTTAATGACCTTTTCACTCATGTGACATGAGCCATCTGTTGGGGCAAAGCTTAAAGCAGCAGTTGTCATTTGACAAGTAGTTGGCAGTATCACATCTCTCCTGTGTTATAGAAAGTTGTCTTCTGTTTTCATCTTCTCAGCTTTTATGGATGTTTGTACTTTAAAAGAACAATTTCTGAAACTTTTAGAGAAGTGAGATAAGACTCTACATTTGTTTGCTGTATGTTCTTTGAATGAGTTTGCCTAGGCTATGATACTGAGATACATTGTCTTCTTTTTTAGGGGGAGGGGTGCTGGGTAATTAGGTTTATTTATTTATTTATTTAATGGAGGTACTGGGTATTGAACCCAGGACCCCGTGTGTGCTAAGCACGCGCTCTACCACTGAGCTATGCCCTCCCCCTGTTATCTTCATAGGGACCTGGCAGCATCTGGCAGCATGATCCAGAGCCTGGCAGAGGGCTGGGAATGCTAGCAGCTCCTCTAATTCTTACCACTATAAACCAAAGATATACTTCACTGTGGGAAAAGTATTGGGAAATTAGCTGTGATATATCGTATGTTTCCAGTGACTGCTCAAAACTTCTTATACTAATTTAGTTAGAATAATTTCCCTTAATAGAAAACTATAATTTTCTACTTTTTCCAATCAGTTGAACCAATTTGGACTTTTTTTTTAGCCACCCATATGGAATGTATTACACCAAAGCTTTTACCCTAAACCTTAATTTTTGTGCTAACCATCATTATAGCTGAGGAATTATGCTAAGGGAATAGTTGAGACCTCTACTTCTGGCTCTGGAACACCAGCCTGGATCAAACCAAACCTCCCACCTCAAGCAAGAAGAACAGCTGTATAATTTGAAAAACCTGTCTGACAGTGAGAACTTGAGAGGGCAAGATGCTGGAGAGAACAGAAAAATAGAAAGGTGAGCCTGACCTCTGACTCCATTTTAGTCAGCTTGGGTTATAAAATAAAATACCGTAGACTGGATGGCTTAAGCAGCAGACATTTATTTCTCATAGTTATGGAGGCTAGAAGTCCAAAAGCAAGGTGTTGGCAGATTTGGTTGTTGGTGAAGGCCCTCTTCCTGGTTGGCAGATGGCCAGCTTCTCTCTGTGTCCTCAAATGGCAGAGAGAGGAAACTGTTGTGTCCCTTCCTCATCTTATAAGAGCACTAATCCAAAATCATGTTGGCTTCACCCTGGTGACCCCATCTGAACCTAATTACCTTCCCAAGGCTTCATTTCCTTATACCATCACATTGGGGGTTAGGGATTCAGTATATGAACTATGAGTGGTGAGGCACAAATACTTAGTACATAACAACATTATTATTCCCCTCAAGGCATATACCCCTAAGAGCAGTGACTTAAAGCCCAAGAAGCTGAGCAAAGCTTTGGCAATCTCAGAGAGTCCACGGTAATATCCTAGGCTCTTGGTGAGGACCTCTGAAAGGTTATACCAGCAGTAAGGGCAAATCCAAAAAGGATCAGCTCTCACAAAGGAACAGCTTTGACTCAAACCAGACTAAGATGGTCTGACTCTTTACTAACTGTGTTATGAAAGCAGAAGAAAATCTCTGGAGAAAGGTAGCATCATCCACAGTACTGCATGGGTTCTATAATTTTTCATATACAGCATGTAGCACATGATCAAAATTTACTAAGCGTACCAGGAGGCAAGACCAAATCACTATAAACCAAGAGAAGAAATAGATAATAGATACTGAGTCAAAGGAAATCCAGTTATTGGAGTTATCAGATATAGACAGATATAGATAGACTAACCTCTGACTGAGGCATTCAAGGAGATAAAAGGCAAAATGGAAGATTCCAACAGAGAATAGAAATATATTAAAAAAAAAGAATCAATGGAAAGTGTATAACTGAAAAAGTATAATTAAAAATAAGAACGTATTAGATGAGTTAAGAGCAGATTAGACACAGATGAAGAAAGGAGTCGTGAATTGGTAGATATTAGAAAAATATCTGAAAAGAAGCACAAAGGGATAAAAGGATGGAAAATACAGAAAGGGTATCTCGTATTTTGGATATAGTGAAAAGGTTTTAGCATAATTGTAATTGATGTCCCAGAAGAAGACACACAGGGAGAGAATTAAACAGAAGCAATATTTTTTTTGTTTTTTGTTTTTAATTTAATTTAATTTAATTTTTAAACTGAAGTACAGTCAGTTACAATGTGTCAATTTCTGGTGTAAAGCATAACATCCTAGTCATGCATATACATACATATATTCATTTTCATATTCTTTTTCATTAAAGGTTATTATAAGATATTGAACATAGTTCCCTGTGCTATATGGAAGAAACTTTTTTAAAATCTATTTTTGTATATAGTGGCTAACATTTGTAAATCTCAAACTCCCAAATTTATCCCTTCCCACCCCCTTTCCCCTGGTAACCATAAGATTGTTTACTATGTCTGCAAGTGTGTTTCCATTTTGTAGATGAGTTCATAGTGTCCTTTTTTTCTTTTTTCTTTTTCTTTTTTTAGATTCCACATATCATATGGTATTTTTCTTTCTCTTTCTGACTTATTCCACTTAGGATGACAATCTCTAGGTCGATCCATGTTGCTGCAAATGGCATTATTTTATTCTTTTTATGGCTGAGTAGTATTCCATTGTATAAATATACCACAACTTCTTTATCCAGTCATCTGTCGATGGGCATTTAGGTTGCTTCCATGTCTTGGCTATTGTATATAGTGAGAAGCAATATTTGAATAGATAATGGCCAGGAGTTTTCCAAAGTTGATAAAATATATAAATTCACAGATTCAAGAAGCCCTTTGGAACCCTAAGCAGTATGAATACAAAGAAAATCCCACATTGGCACTTTAGAGTCAAACTGCCAAAAATCAAGAAATAAGAGATGATCTTAGAAGTAGCCAAGTAAAATGACCGCTTGCCTTCACTGGAACTATCATAAGACTTAGAGCTAACTTCAACAGAAACCATGCAAGCCAGAAGGCAATGAAATAAAATCTTACAGCACTGAAAAGCTAATCTGGAATTTTTTTTAACATTTTTTATTGATTTATAATCATTTTACAATGTTGTGTCAAATTCCAGTGTTCAGCACAATTTTTCAGTCATTCATGGACATATACACACTCATTGTCACATTTTTTTCTCTGTGATTTATCATAACATTTTGTGTATATTTCCGTGTGCTATACAGTGTAATCTTGTTTATCTATTCTACAATTTTGAAATCACAGTCTATCCCTTCCCACCCTCTACCCCCCTGGTAACCACAAGTCTGTATTCTCTGTCTGTGAGTCTATTTCTGTCCTGTATTTATGCTTTGTTTTTGTTTGTTTGTTTGTTTTTGTTTTTGTTTTTTAGATTCCACATATGAGCGATCTCATATGGTATTTTTCTTTCTCTTTCTGGCTTACTTCACTTAGAATGACATTCTCCAGGAGCATCCATGTTGCTGCAAATGGCATTATGTTGTCGGTTTTTATGGCTGAGTAGTATTCCATTGTATAAATATACCACCTCTTCTTTATCCAGTCACCTGTTGATGGACATTTAGGCTGTTTCCATGTTTTGGCTATTGTAAAGAGTGCTGCTATGAACATTGGGGTGCAGGTGTCATCCTGTAGTAGATTTCCTTCTGGATACAAGCCCAGGAGTGCGATTCCTGGGTCATATGGTAAGTCTATTCCTAGTCTTTTGAGGAATCTCCACACTGTTTTCCACAATGGCTGCACCAAACTGCATTCCCACCAGCAGTGTAGGAGGGTTCCCCTTTCTCCACAGCCTCTCCAGCATTTGTCATTTGTGGATTTTTGAATGACGGCCATTCTGACTGGTGTGAGGTGATACCTCATTGTAGTTTTGATTTGCATTTCTCTGATAATTAGTGATATTGAACATTTTTTCATGTGCTTTTTGATCATTTGTATGTCTTTCTTGGAGAATTGCTTGTTTAGGTCTTCTGCCCATTTTTGGATTGGGTTGTCAATTTTTTTCTTATTGAGTCATATGAGCTGCTTATGTATTTTGGAGATCAAGCCTTTGTCGGTTTCACTTGCAAAAATTTTATCCCATTCCGTAGGTTTTCTTCTTGTTTTATTTCTGGTTTCCTTTGCTCTGCAGAAGCTTGTAAGTTTCATTAGGTCCCATTTGTTTATTCTTGCTTTTATTTCTTCTAGGAGAAAATTTTTGAAATGTATGTCAGATAATGTTTTGCCTATGTTTTCCTCTAGGAGGTTTATTGTATCTTGTCTTATGTTTAAGTCTTTAATCCATTTTGAGTTGATTTTTGTATATGGTGTAAGGGTGTGTTCTAGCTTCGTTGTTTTACATGCTGCTGTCCAGTTTTCCCAACACCATTTGCTGAAGAGACTGTCTTTATTCCACTGTATATTCTTGCCTCCTTTGTCAAAGATGAGTTGACCAAAGGTTTGTGGGTTCATTTCTGGGCTCTCTATTCTGTTCCATTGGTCCATTTGTCTGTTTTGGTACCAATACCATGCTGTCTTGATGACTGTAGCTCTATAGTATTGTCTGAAGTCTGGGAGAGTTATTCCTCCAGCCTCTTTCTTTCTCTTCAGTAATGCTTTGGCAATTCTAGGTCTTTGATGGTTCCATAATCTGGAATTTTTTAACCAATAAAAATACTCATCAGTAACAACAGTTAATTGAGGATATTTAAAAATAGACAAAAAGTGAGAGCATGTGTTAACTAGCAAATATCCACTAAAGGAAATTCTTTTGGCCAGAGAGAAAAATTACCACAGATGGAACTTTAGAAATGCAGAAAGGAGTGAATGCAGAAAGCAGCAGAAAGAGTAAATAAGTGGGTAAATTTAAATGAATAGCGACCAAAATAATGTGTTGTGGGATTTTAAATACATTTAAGTTTTTTTAAACAAAATATATGTAAGAATTCATTTGTATGGTAACAATAGAACAAAAAAGTGTGAGGGAGTGAATAGAGTTAAGATACATATTTTTGTTTAGGTCTGTTTGGGCATAGGTTAATATATTATTCAAGAATTAGTAAAATTACTAATCTATTTTAGATTTTTATAAGTTAAGGATTCATGTTATAATGTCTTAGTCTGCTTGGGCTACTATAACAAAATAACAGACTGGGTGGCTTAAACAATAGAAATTTATTTTCTCACAATTTTGGAGGCTAGAAGTCAGAGATTAGGGTACCAGCTTTCTCTCTGTGTCCTCAGATGTCAGAAAGAGAGAGAGCTCTCTGTTGTTTCTTCTCATAAGAACACCAGTCCTATCAGATCAGACCCTTATGATCTCATTTAACCTTAATTACTTCTGTAAAAGCCCTGTCTTCAAACACAGTCACATTGGGGGTTGGAACTTCAACATATAAATTTGGTGGTGGGGGACACAATCCAGTCTATTACATAATCTCTAGGGTGTAGCCTCTAAAGGAGTGGTCAAAAATATCTATATAACTAACAAGCTAATACTAGAGGAAGAAATGACATGAAAATAATCACTCCCAAAGAAAACAAAGAAGATGAGGCAGAGAGAAAATGAAATAAAACACTGTAGATTTAAATCTAAATATGTAAGTAATTAAGCTAAATGTAAATGAACTAAGCATTGCCATCAAACTACAAAAATTGTCAGGCCAGATAAATAACAGAAAACCAGCCAACACATTGAGACACACCTTAGGCATAAGAATAGGAAAGGTAGCAGGAACAAAGATGGAAAAAGCTATACCATGCAAACAATGACTAAAGAGATAGTTGGGAGGCAGAAAGATAAATATTGCTAATGTAACCACACAAATTTGCTACTATCAGTAGCAGTTAGTGGAAAATATATTTTCCTGACTTTTATTGAATCAAATTGGCTGTTCTTACATGCCTTTGAAGCTAGCCATTTTCTTAAAGCACGATCACACTCTGTCTTATCCACAATGCCACCTGTATCAAGGAGTCAGGTGCTGAGAGCCTCCTGCCAGCCTGCAAACCATGCTGTTGAGTCTGGCGATCTTTGTGTCATGTGCAGGCACTAGACTCTTTCTTTCCATTCACCCCGTGTTTGCTGAGCTTTGCCAAAGGTCAGGTTCAGTGTTGGGCAGTGCCTGTCCTAGTGGAGTTCACAACTCCAGAGAGAGAGAGGCATACAAGGAGAGGACCTCACAGTCTCTAAGTCTTCCCTGTAGCAAATGCATCGGTGCCTGATGAGAGAGAGACCCATTCTTCCTGGAGAATGGCTTGCCTTTCTCCCTTCCCCAAATATTTATTGAGCACCTGCTATGTGCCAGGCTCATCAACGTGTTCTTTTGTTTTTGTTTTTTTCTGACCTAAGACCGTATTCTTACCAAAATACTATGACATCTTTAAAAAAAAAATGTGGGGAAGATTTTTCTCACTGGTCACTGAATTTTGCAAAATACTTATAAACACAAGAGCAAATGGGCAAATACAGAGGCCAAGGTAGGAAGAAGGGGAAAGGAAGGGACACCAACCTTTACAGAGCCTTCATTTTTATTATCTCACTGATCCCAAAATAACCTAAGGTGGGAGGTATGGATACACTTTACAGATCAGAAATTCAGGCACAGAGAGGTCAAGTAATTTGCCTGGAGGCCCCAGCTTACAAATTGAGGAACTGATCTATAGATACCAGGTCTTTTGACTCTTGGTTCAGTGTTCTTCCTACCCCAGGCAGTTGAGTAGTAGGTGTCCTAAAGATCTTCTACATTTGTGGAGCCCCTGGGCTTGGCAGTGGCATTTGTGGAGCAATGTGAGGAGACTGGGGGAACACATTTCTGCCTCTGTGTCTGCTATGCTGATGGGCTGAAATGCCCAGATGTCTCTGCTGGGGTTGGAGGCTGGTGCCTCCTCCACCCACGGCTCACCCTTTGGCCTCCCTATCTTTGGGACTTTGTACCAGCCTCTTGTCTGCTGGCAGATGATGACGTAGAGCATCTGAAGGTGGGTGAAGGCCTTTATCCTTGTGAGTGACCCTCTCATCATGAGGGTCCTTGCATTTGCTTGACATTTTTCAGAAGTTTTCATACTCACTAAGAACCTGCATCTGCAGGGATGGCACTGGTGGAAGGTGTTCACCTAGTCTTTTGGGCCAACAGTGTAGCTTCAGAACCAGATAGGAGAAAAGAGAAGAGAAAACCATTCATGGGTGTCTTAATATGCATATCTTCAATACCATAGACTGGATGGCTTAAACAGCAGAAATTTCTTTTCTCAAAGTTCTAGAGGTTGAAAGTCTGAGACCAAGATGCCAGTATGGTCAGGTTCCGGTGAAGGCTCTCTTCCTGGCTTGCAGAGGACTGCCTTCTCACTGAGTCCTCAGTGGCAGAGAGAGTGAGCTCGCTGGTATCTTAATAAGGCCACTAATCCCATCATGAGGGCCCCACCCTCATGATTTCATTTAACCAAACTACCTCCCAAAGGTCCCTTCTCCAAAGAAATTAGAGGTTAGGGCTTCAACATAAATCTGGGGGGACACAGTTCAGTCCACAACCATTGGCTTTTTTGCCAATGGCAAATCTCTTCATCTCTTGCCAGGGTGTTGAGCATATAATGATTACAGAGGTAGAAAGGAAAAGCACCTGTCCTACTGCCTGTCCTTTTCCTTTTGTCTTTTTAGGGGACTTTTGGCAGGTTCACAGCCAGGGATCAGGAGGGGCCACTCTCCCTTACTGAGGAAAATGGCCCCAGGCAGGCTGCATGCTGTTTCTCCGGGTGAGTTTAGTGCAGGGGGACCAGATGTCCCAGGTGGTGTTGCACATGTATTTAGACAGCTGGAAACCTAAGGAAGGTGGCTGCTGTTCCTGTCTGAAGGTCAAGTCATTAAGTGGCATTTATATCTTTTAGCTTTCCAAATTAGCTTGTTTTTAAACCTCCAAAGTTTGAACCTTGTAGGTTTAGCTGTTGAAAACAAAGATGCTATAGAGGCTGTTGGCCAATTTTCCCTTGGATGGACTTGGATGGGCAGTCTCTCTGCCCCAGCCCTACTCTCTTCTCTCCTTAGGAGAACCCAGCGACTAGATCTTTCTTTTTGGGACCCAGCCACCTAGTCTCTAGTAGGACCTCACCCTTCGTGCTGCAGTGCTCCAAGTGGAGGCTCAGATGCCCAGCCCAGTCCCGCCTCAGGTGCTGGGCCTGCACCACGGGTCTGAGTGGGAGTGCCCAAGCCTCCGTGCTTTTAATAGGCTGAGGATACCTGCTGCTTGACTTGTGACAGCTTCTGACCAGCCTGGACCTAGACTTGTCCCTTGACTGAACTCTGGTCCTGGCTTCTGATTGGTGACGCCCCTGTCTCCATTTCCTGGTGTCCCTGAACCACTGCTGACTCTTCCTGGCTTCCCTGGCTACACCTCCTGCACACACATCCCTCTCGCTAGAGTGTGAGCAACTGTCCTGGGTCTTCCTGGGACCTGCTCCCACCCTCCCCGCCCTGCAGGGATGCCCCTGTGACCACATCTACCAGGTGGCTTGTGAGGAGGCCAGTGAAACCTTCAGGGAGGGCAGCGTGGGTGGGGTGCTTCAGCAAAGCTGGAGGGTGTGGACTGCTCTGTTGTGGCCTAGAAACAAGGTTTTTACAGAATGGCCCTGTCGTGCGTGCTCTCCCAGTCCCTGACGCTTCTTGGTGGGAGGATGGATTCACGCACAGCTGAGTAATGAAAGCCAGCACTTCCTGTTTTGATGGCTCAGCTTTGACAAAGTGGCACCAAAACAGCTGGCTCAAGCTGGCCCATGTCAGGGGGTACTCTGGGGCAAAAGCAAGGACTTCACACATGCTGTCTTTTTTAGCTCTCACCACCACCCTGTGGGGCCCATAGTGCTATCTTTCTGAAAACTGAGTCTCAGAGAGGTTAGGTATCTTGGCCACAGTCACACAGCACATCCATGACAAGGTACCATTCATAACCAGATCCACTGAGGCCAAGGCTCTCAGGACACTAGGCTGGCGTGCACCCCTTCTGTTGCTCCACACAGTACAGGCTCAGGGTAGGAGTGGGGAACTGACATCTACAAAGATATCTAGTCTTTTCTTCTTTGAAAAAATACATCACTCTGCACATCTTCAAGTGTGACTGTGTTTCACAACTTTGTAGACCTTGACAAATGCAGAATATGACGGAAAAAGGGGCGCAGTGGGAGCTCCCTGGCAGGTTAACAAACCAGCGAAGTTGAGGGGGGTCTTCTCACCCTGCCTCAGTGCCTGGAGCTTCTCTGAGCCCAAACCCAGATGTTGAGACTCTGCTTTGATGCCCACCAGGGCTGTGCCCACACTCGGGTCTGGGTCCCTGGCAAGTAGACCTTTGCCTTCACCGAGTGATGGTGTATCCCAAGGGATACGTTTGCTCTAAACAGCACCTTCTGAGACCCAGTGCCGCCTCTGGGAGTGATGACACCCAGTTTCATAGAATCCAGAGATGGGCTTCCTGGTCAGACCCCTTCTGGGACAGA
This sequence comes from Vicugna pacos, assembly GCF_048564905.1. NCBI lineage: Eukaryota > Metazoa > Chordata > Mammalia > Artiodactyla > Camelidae > Vicugna > Vicugna pacos. The sequence continues at coordinate 16,680,306 of NC_132995.1, forward strand.
GAAGGGATCTCCACTCAGCAGCCACTGGACCCAGCTCACCCCTCCCTCCCTCGACCTCCCAAATGCCCTTTGTTGCAGAAAGAGCCCCGCATCCCAAGCCCCCTGACCGCTGGCAGCCACATCTAACCAGCCACCACTCCCAGCTTCCTGGCTGCCCCCGCATCGGGCGCCGGGCCAGGCTCACAGACAGCGGCTGGCCTGACGAGGTGGTGGCCGGGGGATGGTGACCGTGGCTGATTGAAGTCCCCATTTCCCTTGTACAAAGGCAGCATAATTAATCAGGCAGTAATGAATTCAGGTACCACTGGCTTGTCACCTCAAGAGATAGGCTATCTGAAAGAGCTGGAATCCAGAAGAGTTAATCAGGTCACCATTAGAATTTTTCAGTATTAAATGTTAATATTAAGTGGAAGATTTATAGGAATTTAACCAAAATTTGGTCTGTCGACCTTCAGGAACCCCTATCCCCCTTTCTCCCTTTCTCTCTCCCTATGGCTCTCCGGGCAGGGGAACCAGGGGTGGGTGGGCCTCTGGCTGACTCTGGCCGACTCTGGCCCTCCACCCGAGGCTGTCTTTGCTCAGGGGTGACTCTTCCCTTGTGCACCTGTTACTCAGCATCCTCTGAAGTGGGGCCATGCGAAGGAGGAAAGCTTATGCTCCCCAGCACTCTGCCTCCAGCAGCTCGGGCAGTGGACCAGGGCGCGTGCGCTGTGAAGCGGGCAGGGGTTTTGGGAGGAGTGCTGCAGGCTGTGGCTGGGACCTGACTGCGCCGGCCTGAGCTCTCTTCTGCTTCCAGGAGCAGCCAGCCCAGGAACGCACCTGGGCCGTCACAAAGCAGGGATGCTGATCTGAGCTCAAATCTCTGTCTTCTCAGGGCCCCACCGGGAGTTGGCATCTGTCAACGCAGTGGGATTAAATACAGTGGCGATTGTGAGCCACCTTGCTTGTGGCTTGTACACAGTAGGCCCTCAGCTGAGGAAGGCTCTTGCAGGTGGGGCCCCTAGAACCCTGAGCCCTGGGCTGAGGCCAGGCCTGGGACTAGCCCACCGGAGGCTGCGCAGCTCCAGGTGGAAGCCCCAGCTGGCTGTGGGGCCCGAGATGTAGTGTGTGCCAGGGTCCCTGGCAGCACTTGTCACTGCCAGGTCAAGATCAGCGATCCCCAAAAGTCCCAGGAATACTGAGAAGGCTTCCCAGGAGAGGTGCTATTTGATCTCTTTTAAAGGAGTATGCTGGGGCGAGAGTATGCTATAGATCACTGGTTGAGCACATGCTCAGCATGCACAAGGTCCTGGGTTCAATTCCCAGCACCTCCATTAAAAATAAAATTAAAACAAATAAATAAATAAACCTAATTACCTCCACTCTCTAAAAAATATATATATAATAAAGGAATATGCCAGAACCACTGGGTGTCCCCAAGCCACTGTGTCCCCAATACAGAGTGAATGGGTGGCTTGAAATCCCATGTATCCTGAGCACCTACTGTGTGCTCAAGCAGAGAAGCAAGTGATAGGGTGAAAAGACCAACTGTTCATTTTTTTTAACGGGCAATTCACAGAAGAGGCATGCAAAATGGCTTGTAAATTGATTTAAAAAAAAAAAGATGCTCAGTCCTGCCTAATCTTAAGGAAAACGCAAGTTAAATAAGGTAACATTTGTCAGTCATCAAATGGGCAAAAATTTACAAGCCTGACAGTATCAGGTACTAGTGAGGACGTCAGGATACTGCTCTCAGATGCTACCTATTGGTGCAACTGCTTTGGAGGGCCGAGCCGTTGCCTTTAGAACTAGAAATATGCATACCCTCCAACCCAGCAATTTCCTTTCTGCTTTGTCTACCCTCAAGAAACATGTATGTGCACAGGGAGAGAATCGCTGCACCAGCCTTTGTGATAGCAGAAACCTTAAATGCCCATCAATATTGGAATGTCTAAATAGATTAAGGCATATTCACAGCATGGAGTTTTATATGGCAATTTAAAAAAATTGAGTTGGACTTATACGAATGCAAATAGATCTCAAAGATGTATTATTGAGTGAAAAAAATCTGCAGAACAATATAGATATGGTTTATGTAAAAAAAACCCAACAACAAAACTCATCAATGACAACTAATACTGCATAGTTTTAATGGAGTCCCCTGTATGTTGCAAAAGCATAGAACAAAAGTCAGAAGAAATGTATCCAGACTCAGAAGTTACCTTTTAGAAGGCTGAGGGGTCAGGGATCATAGGAGTTCCGTGAGGGCAGATGGCAGGGGCGCAGCTTGAGCTTTCTCTACAGTGCTATAGATTTTGGGGAGGCAAACGGGTTAATGTACCTCGTGTAGAATAGAGATTAATTTTTAAAAGAGTTTGGCTAGGAGAAACAGACAGTGCATCTGGGGGCGGTTGGCAGAATACAACGTGAAGAGCTGAGAGAATGGCTGAGAAGGAATGGAAGTGAGCAGACGATGAGCAGACGCCCTCCGGGGCTTGCCGAGTGGAGGAGAGGGAAGGGGAGCCTGGGAAGGCCAGGGAGCCTGAACACACAGAAGGGACCGCTGGGGAGGGAAGGTGCAGAGCTGGGCTTATGATTGCTTTGTCCTTGGCCAGGCTGGGAGCACCACACACAGAGATGCATTTCCTGATGCTTAAGTTTCCAGCTGTGACAACCAAGATTCTTCCCCGCACCCCTCCTATCCTCCGTTTAAACTGGCGATCTGTTTCTCCTGCTGCTCAGACAGGAAGCCTTGATTATTTTAGCATAAGGACCCAGAATTAAAAGTCAGTGCTGCTTCTCTTGGGGTGTGATGGAGATGTTAGCTCTCTTGATTGTGGTGGTGATTTCATGGGTGTATATATACATCAAAACTCATCAAATTGGACATCCGAACTATGTGTAGTTTACTGTGCAGGAATCATACCACAATAAAGGTGTTAACAAATAAATAAATAAATAATAAAATTCAGTGCTGCTGACCCCTCTAAAAGCATCATCCACAGGAAGTGGACTCTGGTCCTGGGCACACCTTTGCTGGCCAGGGCTGCCCCGTAGGGCTGGAGGTCTGCCTCTCCTGGGTCACGCTCAGGGGTCCTCAGGCTTACAGGTGGTGGTGGTGGGAGTCTTAGTTGCAGCCACCTGGCCAACCTTCAGCCCTGAGCTCAGCATCCCTGCACAGAGTTAGGCCAGAGGAATGTGCAAAAAGGATTGCAAAACCAAACTTATCTCCAAGGCTCCACAGTACGTGGGCTTTGGAGTCCGAGCTGACTTATTATGCCAGCTCAGCCCCATGGCTCGTGGGTATAACTTCGTGCAACCTCAGATTTGCCGGCAGGGTTTCTGGGAACAAAGCAAAATAAAATACGTGGAACTCTCTACTCCATGAATGGCACCCGGTAAGTGATGATGGTGGTTGGAAATAATGATGCTAACAATACATCTCCTCCTGTCTCTTCAAGACCTTTATCAGAACAGCAAATCTTTACATACTATGAATGTGATTTCTGATGTACTGAGAATAGCTTATTCTAGTGTGATGTACAAGAGAACTCTTTTAATCAGTAACTCATCCCCATCCTGGGTTTCTTAAAAGTGGAGTTTTATTGTTTCAGAAATCTTTATGAAGAGAGACCCCAGTGAAACTGGATTGAGAAGGGCCAGTAAAGAAATTGCTTCCAGCCTTCCAGGGGAGGGATGGCTGCTCCCCTGCTGTGTTATCTGGTCCAGGTGGGACCCCACAGAGCTAGCAGGGCATCCGTCATTCCCCACAGCAAGGCCAGGACCAGGGAGAGGTGAGTAAGGCCCTGGCCTGGGGGCAAAATTTAAGGAGGTGCCAAAAAACTCAGTAATCAAGATAAATAATATTTTAATGCAATATATTTTTAATAAGAATTAATGCAAAAATATCTGCGGTGACAAAATGTCACCACTTTATACCCTGGCTTCCAGCCCCATCCTACCCCATCAGCAGCTGTCAGGCTCCTGACATCCTCCTTTCTGGGCTCTCTGGGGCACAGCTAGTCTGCCCGGGTCTGGGGGAAGGCTGCTGAGAAGTGGACTCTGTGACTTCCCTCCCATCAGCCTGGGGAGGAGCTAGGAACCCTTTCTGGACAATTATCTTTTGAGTGTGTGTGTATGATTTTTTTTTTGAACTTTTATTTTTTGGTTACCCTGTTGAAGAAAGGAGAGATTTAAACCAAATAAAGCATCAAACAAGGAATGGGAACGTGCGAGCTGACGGTAGAAAAAGCAGATTTGAAAACTGTTTTCAGAAAACCTCCTACTGTCTACTGTCTGATCTTTCAGAAAATAGTCGAGGGTTTGCAAAACCAAGAACAGCTTTTCAGTTTTACATGCCTTCCCTTTCCCCCAACAATACTGCTGCAGTAAATACACGTTCAGGGTACATCCTGTCTGCACCGCTAGGACCTAAGCATTCTGTACATCCGACTTGAAAGAAAGCTCAGCTGATTTGCTTTCAGATGCTACCCATCTCAATCTTAGGTACATCTGTCCATCCCTGGCTGATGAGTCCGGATGCCCAGCCAGCGAGGATATTTCCACCCAAGAAGAGGCAGGAAACAGCTACAGTCTAGAAGACATTGGTTTGATGAGACAATCCATTAGTTGGTTGAACCCCCTCCAAAAGAAATGGGATTAGGGGAAACAAAACCTTTTTCTGCAAGTTGGAAGTTGTGTGACAATCCCTTTTTGCTGCAATAAAATATTTAAATCAAACTAAATGAGTAGTAACAATAATAATATAACCATATACATTTATTCTGCTATTTTTCTATATATTTCTAAAAAACTAATTTGAGATATTTAGAAATAAGGCATGCTGTTTGTAGCCAATTATTTGTGGTGTGTGGTTAAATTCACTGCTAAAGGGGCTGCAGTTCTATTAAGGAGGACGTCGGGAGGCTGGGTCAGGGGGAGTCGGAGGAAATCTGAGAGGAAAAGGACCCCACTTCCGAAAGAAACGGCAGTGGAGGCAGGCAGACGGGTTTTGTTTTAAGTGTTCAGGCAAACACTCCTTTTGAAAAAAATGGATTCTGTAATTTGTTATATTAATGATATTCCTTAAATTATTACTCAAAATGCCATCCAAGTGAATGGTAAGGTAGAATCCGTTTTGTCCTTCCCTTTATCTGTGGACTTCATTTTAAAATCACTTTATTTTTCAGCACCTTGGTTTTGTTGTTTTTGCCAGGAAGCAACTTTTTTGTTCGACAGTGCAGAATAGAAATAAAGATGCTTTAAAAAAATTCTTTCAAGCACAAAAGGAGATGGTTTTCGACAGATAATTTTACATATTTACATATTTTACCTTAAGCATTTCGTAGTCTCTGCCTACTGGTGAATGGATCAGATTTTTACACTCTCTCAAAATGAACCAGTTTGGCTTCTAAGCCATTGCAAAGGACGGAAATGAATTCTAACTTTTTTTTTCCACTTCATTTTCGCATCTTCACATTTCCTTATTTCACATGGTTTAAAATAAAATGCCTCCAGCATTATTTTTCCTTTCTCAAGAGCAAAGTGAATGTGACTTTTCGGAGGGGTCACAGGATGCCCTGGGGGCCTGTGGGTGTTGTTGGACCGCTGCCTGCTTTCAGCTTGACTGAAGGGCTTGTCAGAGTTTTCATCTCCTAAGAAACAAGCCGCCGGCGCTGGCCAGAAGCAGGGGAAGGCAGCAGTCTGAGTCCCACGCTGGTTCTTTCCCACTGACATCAAATCCTGAGGTTTTAAAATTAATCCCACACAAAGACAGACCTTCATTGTGGTGCCTGTTTGAAATTAGACGAGCAATAATGACCTTTCTAAGATGTCTCGTTGTTAAGATAGCCCCCTGTTGAAACTGAAAGGCTACCAAGGGGCACCCCACCCACCCCCAGGGTGGGTGAGATGCCCCAGCAGTCGGGTCAAGGTGACCGCCTGGCCTGGCCAGGGGTGCTGCCGGGTGGCAGGAAGTGGCCGCTAGCCCAGATGGCCAGGCTGCCTCGGGCCCCTACGACCTGGGGCCACGTTGCTTCCCAGGTCTGAGCCGCTGACTGTCCCCGGCTGAGAACTGTTCTCACCTCCGGGTCAAACAGATTCTAACTAGTATTTTTGTTAAAGGGGACGGGAGACATAAAGGGACTGAAACTGAACATTAGCAAAGACAGTAGTTATCCCTTCAAGGAGGAGAGGCTCCAAGGGATACAGAATGGGGAGCTCGTGGTCCTCAGCTGAACCCCCGCTGGACCCCCGCTGGACCCCACTTGTCTTGGCCCTTTTGTGTGGGGACTTTTCTTCCCCATAGCACCGTGGCCAGGCCAGGACATGGCTGGAGTCGAGTGCTGGCCACCAAATGGGCCAGCCCAGGTTCTGGCAGCAGACTCTGCCCTCTGAATAGGGGCAGCGCGGCTGCCTCTCTGCTGGGCACCTGGGCACTGGGTGCTCATCCACCAGTTCTTCACAGAGCAACTACGGGCTCTTCGCAGGGCAACTAAGAAATCACTGCGCACGGAGAACAAACTTGAACAGCAGCATCCCTGCACAGTAACAGAGACGGAGGCGTGTTCAGCGCTTATGTGGTTTGAATGTGACCTTCTTACCAGACTAGACCGGAATAACAGTTTAGTAATTTTTGATAACTGCTTTGCTTCTAAATAATTAGATATTGTAATCATTCCCATCAGTGACTCCATTCGGAGCCCTGTTTCAGTTAAACTGGTCATTGTGCCACCGTGGCCTGCATGGAGGTCTTGGTCTTTAGAAATAGAAAGTACTTGTTAAGTAATCTGTTATCTGTGCTGCCCACCACAAGCTCTGCTGTATTTTTCCCAGTGTTCCTATTTGGAGAAGGATTGTGTGGTGTTGAATTTTGAGATTCCTAGTGTCCTCTGCAAAGGTTTTTTTATCTCATTTGAGTTGCTTCTTTTAACCCTTGGCAGTGCTTTTGAAGAGAAGAGGCACATGAAGACAGGCTGAGTATTTTGTAAACAACCAAAGCTGATTTATCAAAAGAGTGCTTTTTTCCCAGTGTAATGGTCTCTGTCAAACTTCTCTCTCTATTCTGAGTGCTGGAGAACAGGGCTGGGTCTGGTCTTCGCATTCAGCAAGTTAGAATGACGCCTCCTTCTCTGTTTTAATATATTTCACCTCTCTCAGGCAGACGGATCAGAAGCTCAGAAGGAAAACCGATGCCCTTTCCCGCAGCGAAATTAACCAGAATCACGTGGAAAACAATCCAAGCCTTGTAGGAAAGGGGAGCCATTAAAATGTGCCCTGAGCGATGGGCTGCACCCAATCTCGCAGCCTGGCTCACTCGGCGGCAGCAGACAGGAGGCTGCTCCCCGGGATGGAGGGAGCCTTGTTGCAGTGCCACAATTAAAATCAGCTCCTCTGCCAAAAAATAAAAGGGAGGAGGGAAGAAGGAGAACATCAAAGACAGATTGAAATGTGTAGTTAGTAATAAGAGTGGTCTCCTCTTGAACCAAAGCCTGCAGCAATTCACGGCCCCCTTGTTAATGAGAAATTTTGACCTCTGGTTTGTAAGTTAAACTTGTAATCCCAGCTAATGAAGTAAATCACTTCCAACTTGAGTCTGTTGTTCCCCGTCTGCTGTGCACACTGGGTCTGAGAGTGAGGATCCAGGTCTACACACACACACAGATTGAGGGGAAATAGAATTATTCGGTGATGGCAGAGTTTCTTTGCCTGCTGAGGATGTGCTGGTGGCAGGGCTGCAGGCACAGATTGTGGACCTTTCGGTTATTTTCTTGTAACCTGTGTGTTGATAACGGACAGAGACTGTTAGACTCTGGGTTGAACAGCAGGATTGAATGACACTGCAGGGAGGTAAGCCGGGGACCCCCCATGCCACAGTTCTTCATTTCTTCAGCAAATGGAAATGCATCTTACTAGGTCCAGGCCAACCACCGAGCCTACAGTCCAGTGCTTTGCAAATGGTAGAAGTCGATGCGTATTTGCTGAAGAATTGCTGCCGATTGAAGGAAAGACTATTTGGGTGATGTGGAGCTTGGAGGAAAGAGAGCGCCGCTCAGGAATGTGAGCCCGAGAAAGGCAGGGCTGAGGGTCTGTGAGCTGCCTGACTTCCGGTGGCAGTGGCGCTGAGCCTTGGTGCGGAGAAGAGCCATTGTGTGAAACTAGATACAGCTGGGACGCTGAGGGGCTTTCTTCTTAGAGTGACAGATTGTAGCTGAGAGAAACGGGCTCGAACATCACCCAGTTTTAATTGCATGAGGGCCAGAGGAGGTAGCAGGCTATTGTTTTGTCGAAAAGGGATTTCACTCAGAGAGCTGTTGACCTTCTGTTGGACACTTGGAGGGCCCTTAGTTTTATTCGAGTCGGTGACAGATCATGGTCTAGTCCTCCTGGCTAGTCTAAATTCTCTAAAATTTTCCAGATTATTTTGCAAGTTATCTAAGCTTCTGATTGGGCCACAATATTAATTTTTTTTTGGCCAGAATTCAACTCAGCCACCAGTTGGCATAGTGACCGTAGTGACTTTGGCGCATGAGCTGCCAGAGGTGACTCTTCTGGTCTTTGGAAAATGTTATCCCTCCCCCTCAAGTAGAGGATGCCTTTTCTGGAGTTCAGGCCACCATCCTCCAACCTGGGCCAGCTGCACCAGTGGTGGAGAGGTCAGCACCCAGAACCTGCTGGGACCACAAGGAATCAGTGGGAGCCCCCGTGGGGCAGGGGGGGAGCACTGCCCACCCTCTCTGCAGGCAGGATCTCTGTAGCAAAATCCCACAATGGCAAATGGCCTTTGTTCGGAAAATTTGGGGCAGCTGGCCCCTTTTTTCCTTCTCACTTCTGTGGGACATCCTTGTCCCTCTCCTATCCCTTGGTGAGCATCAGCCTAAAAGGGTTCTGAAAAATTCAAGCTCTCTAGGCAGAAGGAGGGGGTTAGGAGGAAGGATGTTTTTAAACCATCGATTCCTATTATTTCTGTTGAAGGACACTCAGACCTAGTCTCCTTGTGTCTCTCTGGTTTTTCATGAGACAAAGCAAAGCATTTGGGCATTTGTCCTGTTTGTATGACCCTGCAGAGAGCTCGGGGGTGAGTCCCCAGGCAGGAAAAGTCACTGACCGGTGTCTGAAAATCTGAGGACGTCTGGAGCCCGAGGCTGGGTGTTCAGATCTACTACAAACAAGAGAGCGTTATACGTAAAGTGATTTGAATAATCTAATTTTTCCTCTAAATGTGAGCATGTATAAAATATTAATTTCGTCAACAAGTGGAGAAAATGCCACCGTGAATCTGTTCTCCGATGGCCTACCTGATGTGGGGAGAGGCCTGTAGAGGGGGCCGTGAACGTAATCATGGTTTATTAGCTACACAAGCTTTTTCCTTTGTTTCTTTTCATTTAATTCAAAGTGAAACAACTCAGCATGCAAAACTAAAATTAGCTGGGAAAAAAGGTGTAAGTGAATAAACAGGCAGATCCATTAGAGTCGATGGGTTATCGGATCCCTTGCCACTCCTCAGACAGCGGCCTATTAAAAGTGGTAATGTTCGCTGCCGGCGGGGCCCCCGGCAAAGAAAGAAGGCCGAGGCAGGCCTATTTCACATGCATCAGACACAAGAATTAAATAGACCAATGTTCCCTAAAAGACTGAAGTACATCTCTTTCTGACGTTCATCTCAGGCAAAAATTCATTGATCTCAGTATGTCCCTTGGCAATTATAAAATATTAAATCCAAGTCACACTTTTCTAGTTGGCTTAATTTTTTCTCTTTTCACAGCTTTCTATTTGATCAATTTTAACAAGTTAGGAAGAGCATCTAATAATAAAAAGTGCAGAGTTTAAAAGTTTGTTCTTTTGCCACTCTTTTCTTTTCTTTTTTCAAATTTTGTTTTGGGGTTTGCATTCACTTTGTGTTATGTAAAATGACTTGAATGCTGTTTTAACAAACAGAAAGAACATGAGTGAGCCAGAAGGTTCTTTATTGAGAATGATACTCATTAGTAGGCATCCAGTGATAAGGACAGGCTGATTTAAAGATTTTTTTTTTTTTTAGCACATGCCCAAACAGCCTTCTCATTGTTTTGTAGTCATTAATGTTCCCCTATTCCAAAATTACCATGCGGTTTCAGCTGGGAGTATGTGGTGGGGCTAGAGATTTGACTATGTTCCACCGAGATTTACAAAAGATGCATATCCCTTTCCCCATTTTTATGCATATGTAATTTTTCAGCGTTTGATGTTTGTTAATTCAGAATATAACATAAATGCTGGCATAGATACACATGAATAAAAATGCAGAATTTGGGGAGCCCATTTTCATTAGACTATCAGTATGGGAATTATTGGAGGGAGAAACGTTGCATAATAGTAACTTTATTCTCCAATTTTTGCCATAAACTATGAGAACTTTCCCCCTAAATGTATAATTTATAATATATAGAATCATTTAATGTAACATAATAAATTCTTCTGAAATAAAATCTTGTTATGATCTTCTCCCTACATTTAAATTTTCCTATGGGAAAAATTATTCATTAGTTGTCCACTTTTTACCAATTCCTTTGTTAGAAACTTTTTTTGTATTAATGTAATTTAATTCTTATCATAAACCCATGAGGTCAGGTAAGAGGTACAAGGGGCTCTTGATTGTCTAGCAACTTCCCTTTCTGGCCAGCCAGGCCCGTATCTCTTGGGTTTTTGCAGCAGGATCAGAGAGAGGGAGAGAAGGCCGCGGAGGAGAGGGAGAAGCCTGGGGGACGGTGTTGAGGAATATTGAAGAGACGGACCCACTGCGGTACGCCAGGGAGAAAGCAGGAGTGAAGAGATGGTTCAGCAGGGGTGCTGTGATCTATGTGTCTCCTTCAGACTGTTTGAGAAATGTCAGGGTTGAATTGGCTCACTTTGAAATGATGTTTCCGTTGGTAGATTGTGCTTCTTTGTCTGAGACGCTGCCCTGAGACTGGGCCACATGGGTGATGGCCTTATAATTACTAAGGTTGTTTTGAATGCCCAGTTGCAAACCATGTTTCAAATAGAATTCAACAAAGAGTTGGAGACAAGAAGGCTCTGAGCCTGGTGGCTTCTGGGCTCCTAATAGGCTTTGCCTGGATCTCTAAAGGAGGCATCAGATGCAGAATTTTCTGCACGGTCTCTTTGTGGCTGCCTTGTCATTCTCCTCCTGTGCCTGCTTTTCCTTCATGCCCTGTGCCTCCTCCTCTGTCTCCCCATGCAGTGATGATGCGTAGCATTTCCCTCTCAGAGACCGCAAGAGGAGATGGTTAGTGCCCTGGGGCCCACACTGTGCTGTGAGCCACCTCTTAGAGTGCTCCAAGCATTGCTGAGCCTCCTGTGGGGCCCGGAGCCCAGGGCCAGCAGTGTGTACAACCGTGGCTGGCTCACCCACCTCTGTGATGTCCCCTCTCTGAGTCACTAGCCCTCTTTAAGGTCTGCTCCCTCCTGTGTCTGCTGGGACCTCTTTTATCACCCTAGCACTTAAAACATGACTTGACACAGAACAGGTGTCCAGGAAGGATCTCTCGAGCAGAAGGATGCATGGGTGGGTGGATGGATGGACGGACAGACTGGAGGATAGTTGAGAGTATCTCACAAACTCATGTCAGGAACTGAATAGGCTGCTCCTCCAAGGAGCACCAGCATTTCCTGAAAGACCTAGGACGGATGCTACACACACAGGAGAATAGTACCCCAAATCAGGGTTTCCAAAGGTGAGCTCCTCCCACTCAAGACCTACTCAATCAGAAATGTGTCTCTTCAATATGTGCTACGGGGGAGTCTAGTGCGCTCCAGTATCTGAGAACCTCTGCTTTTCTAAAGTCAGGATTTCAGGAGTACGGGTGCTGATCTGCTGGAAGTGGAGTGGAAACTCTTTCCTGGTCTCAGCAGCTAAAACCTCCTGTACCACCTACTATTTGCCGGGCCAAGGCTGCCTGAGGATCCCCCCAGCCTCCTGGACACGAGGTGCCCTCCCTACCACCAGGCAGAGGCTACGGTCCCACAGCCCCTAACCCATCTCTCTCAGCAGCAGGCTTCCTCCTCGTGCCCTGGTATCAGGGTGGACCTTTGCAGCTTTGCCCTATGCTCCCCGCATTAAGCTCCTCGGGTCCCAGGGAACCTTGTGTGGTGAGAGGCCCCAGGCCCTCTGCATCAGGGGTAGCTTTGAGCTTGTCCAGTTCCCCCAGAGGAGGGAGCCTAGACCCTCCTTCTGGGATTTTATCCCCTCTGGGAGGAGTTCCTGGGATATAGCAGCTGTCAGTGTGGGAACAACAAAGCTGTTTCTTCTTAGGTGGAGCCTCAGTCATCTCATCTGTAAACTGGGGTAAAAATAACAACCTCCTTGCCTCACTCTCTGGGCTGCTTGGCTGCTTCAGACACCGCATGAACACGAGAGGCCTTTGCAAGTCTTAAAATGCACACACAAAGGCTCTGTGCATGTCCACATTTTAACCTGGAATCCTGAAGTGTATCTGGGGTGATTTCCTTCTACCAGTGGTGGAACAGTGAGTAGGCTCTCCTCCTCCCCAGATCTGAACCCCTGTGTGCCTTGGGGGAGAAAAGTGCCTCTTGAAGATCTGTGTGCAGTGAAATTTTGCACAGGCTTTGAGAGTTGCGGCATCTCCTCACAAACCCCTTCTCCAGTTTAAATGTTCGTGTCTCTTGTTCTGTTAGGAATTTGACCTGGTTTGTGATCATTGCACCCAAGTATCTGGAAAATACAGCAGTGGCCAGTGTCTATGAATTGACTGTTTTTGGTGTGCATGCATGCACATGCCTCTGTGAGTGTGTGTGTGTGTTTGTAATGTATATTCGAGGTAGGCAAAACGGTTTACATATTCCCAGCCCATGTTAACACGACGTTCTTTCCTGAACATAACATGTTTCGGAAAATTCCCAAATCTTTCACTCTGAGACTCAACGATACCGTTATTAAAATGGTTCTGTTTAAAGAACACTTTGGTGAACTTTATTTCCTTTTTAACAACATACTCATTTTAAAGGTCATGGTGTTGAGTTGCTGGCGCAGTGACCTAAGAATAACCTTTCCCTGCTACCTGCTTTTCTGATCTGTGGTGTTGGCATTCGGAAATGCTCTTTCCCTTGGAGTTTCAGCAGCTAAATAAGTTGCAGCCCCTTCAGCTATACTCATAAAAATTTGCTTCCAGACAACATGGTCTGTTTATTGTGTAATAATCGAAATGGCACTAAATTGCAGTGATTGCCGAACACTTAGGAATTGTATTAACCTCTTAAGTGCTAAGCGGTTCCTGTCATCTCCCCACTCAGACAAGCAGCCCCATCGTGTTTCTGTCGCTGTGCTTCCCTTGGTCAGTGTCATGGGGGCAGCAAGTGCCCTCAAGCCCAAATCTTGCCCTGGGAGCAGGCTGGACCCTGCTCGCACCACACTAACCAGAGGAGAGTCCAGCCTGGCCTGTGGCAGAGACAATAAGCTGCCCCTGCCGGGGATCTCAAGAGGCTGGATTGGCCAGTCTTGGCCCGCAGGGTCCCACTTCCGTCCCCTGGCTTCAGCTGTGTTGTGTGTTTTATGACAGTTGCTTTATAGCTCAGTTTGCGAATCGATTCTCCAAAGAGCAAAGGGAAAGGCTGGTCTCTCTGCCGGAGCCGCCACCTTTGAGAAGCTGCGCCTAGCTGGGAGAGCCCGGGCTGCCCTGCAGGAGGCCGGGGGGGGCTGTGGCCTTGGCATCCCTGGGCCTTGCCCGCCAGCCGCCAGCCCTGTCCGCGCTGCTCCTGCGAGCGGCAGGCCCGGGAAGGAAGAGTTAACCAGAAATGGAGCGGCGCTGCTCCGGGGCAGGCAGCCTCGCTGCAGAACAGAGCAGCGTTCGTGCAAAGGCAAGTCATTTCCCGAAACACTGCAGACACACGGCCTCGGGCAGCCTAAAACCTTTGGAGACCAAAATGGCTCGCAGGGGTTGGAAGTAATAAGGTGCTTTTCCCTTCTTTCTCCTTCACTGAAATTCTGCGAGGTTGCTCTGCATGGCCGGGGAACAATGGTGCTGTTTTTGTGTTTTCCATGGGTATTAAGATCCATTACGCGGTGACATTTTTAAGATTGGTTATCCTGTAGTTTGGTGTTAAATTGAAGTTGTTTGTTTTGAATTTAATTCTTTCATTTTTCAAATGGAAAAAAGGCAGCCGTGCGGTGCGGTGAGGCTGGCTCGCTGAAGTGTGCCCGTTCTCGTTCTGGGGCCAATCTCTTCGCCACCCCCGGACCTCGGCAGAATTAGCCATGAAAGAACATGACCTCTTTCTCAATTGGAAAGTCGGTAAGAATCCTTGGAGACGACTTTCGCAAACTAGGAACTAGGGGTCATCTCCCTTGTATCTTGAGAGAAACAGGATATGAGCTGGTTTTTAACACAATGTTAGACATCCAATCTGTTATGCCTAATGCAGCCTGCATATAATTATTACTAACTCTCTGTATTCGACAGCAGCAAAATCAGCTTCCATCCAACACATGACCCAGCAGCAGTGGGCCAGATGACATCTGTTAACTCTTTGTCAAATGCCCTCTTGCTGTCCCTTTTCTCCCAAACAGCTCTGTGGTTAATTATGACTGGAGCATATGACACAGTCTTTCGAGTGGAGAGAACTGCTTAGGGGCAAGGAGAAATCTAGCTCTAGGAAATCCTCTTCTCTCTCCCTTAAAAAAAAAAAAGCCATAGCAAATCGTTTTAAAATAAACATTCATTTGTAGCCCCAGAATAGTTTGTTGGAATATGTTTTGATTAAGCCCCAAGATTACAGGGTTACTGTATAGTATTGTGTCGAGAGGCCCAGCCCTTCATGGAAAAAAGAATCACATCAAATTCTTGTCAAACCATAAAAAAGTTTCCATCAGAGGAACATGGGCGGCCTGGATGCCCGGGAGCCGGGAGCTGGCCCACGTCTGTGCCAACGTTATCAACTCCGTTAATGGTGAAAGGCAGTTTCATCTTCATTGGTCACTGGAACATGGAAAGACCAATCTGATAAACCAAAATTTAGGCCCAGCCCCAACTAATGGAGTAAAGGGACGTCTACATCCTGCTGCCCGGGGTTCATGGGAGCTGGGTTTTTCCCCTGGAGCCCATGTGTAGTGGCTGGTTTTCAGTACTGGACCTGATGTGGCCTCTGGGGGCCTCCTTACCTTCACCTTCTGTGAGGTGAGATCAAAACTGTGAGTCTCAGGCCTTCACTTCGGATCCATACATTGGCACCTATATATCGGCACGGGGCTGACCATGTGTCGATCTAATCTTCTGGGTCTCTGCTCTCTGCCTATTCATGGCCCTGGGTTTTTACTAAGTGTCTCCTGCTGTGGCAGCCCGCTAGCCTCTTTGTGGATGTTGTCCCACATCGGATCTTGTCCCACATCGCAGAGCCCTGGCCCTGGGTTATCCCTGGTCCCTCCTGTGGACAGCATCTCCCCTGCGTGATTGATAAACTGCTTCATGTCACCCCCTGCTTGCTTCGGGGTTTTGAGACCTTGATTCTGGGAAAGGAAGTTGAAGGAGCTGCTTAGCAGTCAAACCCCTCACACCCAGACCCTCTGCCTGCCGTATGCTACAGAGGACAGGCTGTAGAAGCTACCTTGCCAGCCTCCTTTCCCAAGACACCCCATCCTGCCTGCCCAGGACACAGGTGGGGTGCGGACTCGCGTTAGGAGGGACCCTGAAATGTGAGTCCTGGCCAGTCCTGAGGCCAGAGCCCTTCTCTGCCACATCCACAGGGCTGAGGCTTTGGGCCTGAGATGCAGGACCCCAAGTTTCCTTTTAGACTCTGTCCTGGGGATGCACATGTGGATTAAATTAGGGCAATATGTTTTTCTAACAGCATCTTGGCTGAAAAGCCAAGCAGATAAATGGAAACAAACCCTGCTTTATGTGAATGAAAAGGGGCTGAGGGGGGAGCCAGTCCAGCCTGAAGCATCACAGCCGGCAGAGCTGCCCTCCTGGGCTCTCCCCACCCTCCCGCCTCCTCCTCCACCCCTGACTCCAGAAGTCCTCACCACAGGGCTCCTTCTGCCCCTCAGCACCCCTCACCAGGCCTCTGCCCTGGCCAAACCGGCTTCCTGCCCTTCTGCAAACCCCGGCCCTTGGCCGTGGCCGTCACCCAGGCTGTGCTCTCTGTGCAGGACCTTCTCTCCAGGTCCGGCACCGTGGTGAAGAGTACACATTCCCGAGTCACTGTGGGCATGGCCCTTACCTGCTCCACCTCAAGTCTCCTCACCTGTAAGTAGGGATGACGATGCTACGCCGCAGAGCTCAGGCAGGACTGAGGGAGTGATGCCCATGAAGCCCTTAGCGCGGCACCTGGGATACAGCCAACACTTGTTGTGTGTTACCTCCATTGTTATTATTACCACCACCTCTCAAACTCCTCCTGGCCTCAGGGCGCGCTTGTCTTTGCCCCCCTGATCACCTCTGTTGGACAGGCCATTTCCTCCCTGTGGAGCTCCTTCTGCACCTCCATCGGCTGGCTTCACGCTGGCTGAAGGCAGGGAGCCCTGGGGGCAGGGGCCTTGTCAGGGTAGCAGCAGAGATGAAGATGGCAGGTATCTGGGTAACATTTGTTGGTAGTCTGGTTTGTGATGATGGGTTTCGTTGTTGGTTTTAATGAGAGGCCAAGCTCCCCCACAAAGGCGGCCTCTATCCATCACTCCTGGGCCCGCGCACAGGTCTCTCATGTGGAGCTGGTCCCCCAGCTCCCAGGGGAACAGGTGGTGACTTCCTAGCAGCTGAACGCTGGTCAGGAACTGATTAGCCCCTGGGTGACTCAAGAGTCCAGGAGAAGTGTTTTGTATTATTTTAAGCCACTCTGTTGTGTAAACACTTCCACGACTTTCACTAAAGTAGCCCCTCTTAGTATGAGAAGAGTGTTCGTGGATTCCTGACTTCTCCATGGCCTTCCTGACTCTCCCCAGCACCCACTGGCCGCTTCCCCACCAGAAAGCTTTCCTCGTCAGATGGCCCCACTCACCTGACATCCCCCGGGAGATCGTAATCTTTAAGAGGGAAGGGAAGGGTTTAGCCCCCAACTTGCACACCTGCCCCCAATGCCAAGGCACTTAAATGAGTTACAGATAAGGCACGTGCTTCGTAAATCTTGAGTGACTGATATCACTTAGGAATGCTGAACCCTCCTCTCCTCTCGGCCCTCACAGCATTTTGCTACCCAACACACCACTTTCTCGAAGGTAGGGACTGCATGCAACCCCTCCTCGTCATCTTCCCAGTGCCTAGAACACAGCAGGTGTTGCATAAATTGATGCTAGGAATGAATGAGTAGAAGGAGATAGAGAGTGTGTGAGATAATTGAAAATACATACTGGTCTCTGTCTTTGGTGCCTGGCCCGGGGCTCCTGAAACCCTTGTAATTCCCTGGATGATTAAAGTGTCTTTTGTTCGAATGAGGTGACTCTGGGGGGGCTCCTGGATGGCTCCTGGATGCTGGCTGGTCACTGGCAAGTCCAAGCCATGATTAGAAGCTTGGAATTTTCAGCCCTGCCTCCAATTCTCTTGAAAAGGAAGAAGGGCTGAGAAGAGAGTAAATGGTAGATCATGCCTACATGATGAAGCCTCCATAAAAGTCCCAAAAGTACAGGGTTCAGAGACCTTCCCGGTTGGTGAACACATCCACGTACCGGGAGGGTGAACCACCTTAACTCCCCAGGGACAGAAGCTCCTCTGCTTGGGACCCTCCCAGACCTCACCCTCTGTATCTCTACATCTGGCTGTTCATCTGTATCCTATATCATGTCCTTTTATGAACTGGTAAGTGTAAATAACTGTTTACCTGAGTACTGACAGCCGCTCTAGCAAATTAATCGAACCCAAGGAGGTGGTCGTGGGAGCCTCTGATTTACAGCTGATCCAGCGGAAGCTCAGGTGTAACCTGAACTTGTAACTGGCATCTGAAGTGGGGTGGGGGCCTTGTGAGACTGAGCCTGTCACCTATGGGATGTGATGCTATCTTGGGGTAGACATCAGAATTGAGTTAAATTGTAGGACATCCAGCTGGTGTGGCAGAACTGCTTGGTGTGGGAACCCTCCCGCACGGACATCTGGTGACCAGAAGTGTTAGAAGGGAACTGTTCCATGTGAAAGTAAAGGAGAAAGACATGGGAGGAGGAAGGACTGAGTTTTCTTCTGGAGAGAAAGAGGAGAGAGAGAGGAGAGAGATTGCTAAGAAAATGGCAATGCAGGTTTATTTCACTTTTAAGATATTGTCCCCAGAAGCTGGTTGTGAGTGTGAAAGAGAACAAGGGCCATGATACCCCTCTGAGCAGTGACCTTCACCGAGGGTGGCCCTGTAGGGAATAAATGTCCCCTCTCATCCTCCTCTCTTATTTCAGTCTTGAGTAGGACAATTAGGGGGCTGGACCCAATTAGAAGCCAGAGGCAAAGGGGCCCATTGATGTGGTCCGCAGGGGCCAGCCTTGAGGGCAGAGAGCGGAGCCTGGTAGAGGGGGCTCTGGAACGACCAAAGGAGCCCGCTTGGCTCCCCCCAGAAGCAGGGAAGTGGTTCCCATTTCTCAGCAGTGTTTTCTGATTCACACAAAAGGGACTTCCTCAGCTTTGGGGGTCCTCTCCAGCCTAGACTCTAATGCTTTTTAAATCCCCCACAAAAGACAAAGACTGACTCAGGTAGGGTCGTGCTCAGAGGCAAACCTCTGACGTCCCCGCGTTCCACCTTCCTACAACCCAGTCCAAAACGGGGGATCAGAAGTCAGGAGCTTAAAGTCACAGCCGGGCTCCACGCGCACGCTGGTTTGGGATTATCAAGGTCAGAATTCATGGGAGGGAAAAATGCAGATTCCTCTACTAGGAAAACGGTTACAACCTACAAGCTACTCTTACATGCATGCCCTTTTTGGAGACACAGGGCAGGGCAGGTGGAAAATTAGAAAGTAGGTTTCTTCTCTCTCTCTCTTTCTTGTTTTGGATTTGATGCTGGTGTCTTATGAATCTGAGTTTATATTAAAAATGTGAAAGTGCCAAACCTCAAAGCAAGTCCGTGGAGCCAAAGTCAGTGGAATGGTAGCGGAGAAGAAAAACGAAGGCGAGGTTGTGATGTGGTGTGGCGCGGGAGGCCCCGGAGGCCCGCTCATCTCGAATTCTGCAGCGCCGGGGTTGTGTGGGATCACAACACTTTCCAGTGCTTGTTCCTGTGTTAGTGCCACGGGTGAGACGGGTGGGCAGCAGCATCCCATACATTCAAAAGACCGGCGCTGCTGATGGCAAGCTTGGACTGGGTCTCTGTTGGGAAGTCCTAGAGTCCAGGAGATGCCTTAGCCCACCCCAGAAGGGCCCCCTTCTATCTCTATAAAGTGGGGCTCCTCTCTGGGTCCTCAAAAGCACCTCCCTTTCTGGGCAGTGTGTATTTTTTTGAAGCTTGCTTTTTCACTTTCTCTCTCCAAACATATAGTACACACACACACACACACACACATTTTTTTCCCCCAACCTTAACAGTTTAATAGGTGAAAAATTGGGACTATTCTCATTTATTTTAAAAATTGCTTTGCTAAAGTATAATTGACATACGGTAAGCTGTATGTAAAATGTACAGTTTGAAAGGTTTTGACATATGTGTATACCAGTGAAGCTGTCATCACAATCAAGATAGTAATTGAGATGTAGATAGATTGGCAGATACAGAAATATATAGACGATCTTGTCATGTGGGTATGTATAGATCTAAGTTATTCATTTTAATTATCGAATATATTCCATTATAGGACTATACGACATTTTATTTATCCATCGCTCAATTAATGGAAATTTAGGATATTCACTCTCTGGGGACAATAAACAATGCTGCACTCAACACATTTTAATGTCTCCTTGTGCACCCAGCCTGGAGGACACTGGGGTATTTACTCAGTGAGGAACTGTCAGGTGACGGGGCAGTACGCTTACAACTTTCCTAGCTGTTGCCAAATTCATCTCCAAATTGTGCCGCTCCCACTGGAAACAGAAAACTGGTCCCATTTCCCACATGCTTGGCAACAGCTGATGTTATTGGGTGATTGCATTTTGCCATTCTTATTTATATTTGCCTATTTAATAGTGAGCTCGAGTATCTTTTCACATGTTTATGATAGACTATTTAGTTTTTCTCACCTATGATTTGCCTGATGATATCCTGACACTTTTCTATTAGATTATTCCCCTTTTTCTTATTGGCGTATAACAGTTTGTAAAATATTATGGATACTAATTTTTTTTTTTTTTGGTTATGTAGGTTGTAACTATCTCCTCCCAGGCTGTGGACTGTTTTTTTTTTCCCCCACATTGCTAGCAGTGTCTTTTGATGTGCAGAATTTTTGAATTTCAATGTAGTAGAAGTCTCCTTTTCTTTTGTGGTTTATAATGTCTCTATCTTATTCAAAAAATCCTCCTCTAACCTGAATGACATAAAGATATTTTCCTATATTTTATCTTAATTCAAATTAATTGAGGCATAATTATATACAATAAAATGTACCCATTTCAGTGTTCTGTCCAATGCATTTTGACAAATGTAAATAGTCATGTAACCAACCACGCCCCCCCAAAGAAAATATAGAATGTTCCCTCACCTTGCCCAGACGAGCTGCTTTCCTATCCCCCCCAGCCCCAGGCAATGAATGACTAATCTGCTTTTTGTCACCATAAATGAGCTTTATCTTCTCTAAATTTCATATAAATAAAACATATGGCACATAGACTTCTGGCTTCTCTTGCCTAGCATAATGCTTTTGGATTTATCCACGTTGTCACACGCACGTGAACTCCGGTTCATCCTCTTTATTGCCAGATAGTATTCCATTGTATGGATATAACACAATTTGTTTTTCCAGTTAGTCTGTTAGACATTTGAGTCATTTCTGGTTTGGGGCTATTATGAATAAAGCTGCTATGAGCATTTGGGTACAAGTCTTGGTTATCTATATACATTTTGCTTTTTGTTGAGTAAATACCTGGGTGTGGAATCTCCGGTTTACATGAGTGTCTGTGTTAATGTTATGAAAACTGCTAAACTGTTTGCAAAGAAATCGAATCATTTCACACTTTTGAAATTTAACAGAGTTCTAGTCACTCTACCAAAACTTGATATTGTCAGCCTTTCTAATTGTAGCCCATTTTAGTGGGTGTTTTGTGGACTCTTATTGTGGTTTTAATTTATATTTCCTTAATGACTAACAATGTTGACCATCTGTCCGTGTGCTTCTTAGCCTGTGAAATGTCTGTTCAAATCTTTTTCCATTTAAAAATTAGATTGTCTTATTGAGTCCTTTGTAGATATTATACAAGTCCTTTGTAAGATATATATTAAGAATATTTTCTCTCAGTTCATGTCTTGAATTTTTATTTTCTTAACAGTATCTTTCAGAGAACAGAAGTTTCTTTTCATTTTGATAAAGTCCAATTTATCGAATTTTTCTTTTATAAAAAGAAAATAAGTGTCTTGTCTAACATATCTTTGTCTACCCCAATTCACAAGGATTTTCTCCTATATTTACTTCTAGAAGTTCTGTAATTTTATATTTTACATTTAGGTCTATTAGTCTATTTCAAGTGAATTTTTGTGTAAGTTCTGGGATAAGGGTAGAAGCTGATTTTTCCATATGGATGACCAATTGTTCTGGCACCATTTGCTATAAAGACTGTCATCTTCCCAATCAAATAAGATTAGCACGTGTGTCAAAAATCAAGTAACCATTTAAGTGTGGGTCTATTTCTGGACCTCTATTCTGATCTATATGTCTATCCTGACACCAATACATACTGTCTTGATGACTGTAGTTTTACAAAAAATCTTGATAACAGAATAAGTCCTCCAACGTTTCTCTTCTTTTTTTTCAAAATTGTTTTAGATGCTTTAGGCCTTTACAGTTCCATATAAATTTTAGAGTAAGCTTGTCAGTTTCAACCCAAAACAGAAAAGCCTACTGACATTTTTGATTGGGATTGTTTTGAATCTGTAAATCTGCTTGGAAAGAATTGACATGTCAGCAATATTGAGTCTTCAGTCAATGAACATGGAATATGTCTCCACTTATTTAGGTCTTGAATTTAGCTCAACAAATTTTATGGTTTTAAGTATGAAAGTCTTGAAAATTTTTTGTTAAATTTAGTCCTATATAATGTCATGGTTTTAGATGCTATTGTAAATGTTTTACAATTTTGCTTTTCAGTGGTTTGTTGCTAGTGTACAGAGAAAAAGCTGGGCTTTTAAATATTGAGCCTCAACTCTGAGGCTTTACTAAATTCACTTATTTCTAGCAGGCTTTTGGATATTCCTTAGGATTTTTTACGTATGATAGCATGACATCTTTGAAGAAAAAAATTCTTCTTACACAAGCTGTATATTTGAAAATGTTCATTTTCTTGCCTTATTGCATTGACTAGGATACTCCGTACAATGTTGAC
Organism: Vicugna pacos; assembly: GCF_048564905.1. NCBI lineage: Eukaryota > Metazoa > Chordata > Mammalia > Artiodactyla > Camelidae > Vicugna > Vicugna pacos. Next base: position 16,702,706 of record NC_132995.1, read on the forward strand.
TAGAAATGGTGAGAGTGGAAATCTTGTCCCTGATCTTAGGATGAAGACATTCAGTCTTTCACGGTTACGTGTGATGTTAGGTGTAGCCTCTGCATAGATGCCCTTTAGTGGGTTAAAGAAGTTCTTTTCTAGTCCTCATTTGCTGAGCTTTTTCTTTTTCATGAATGAATGATGAATTTTGTCAACAGCTTCTTTGAGATGATCTATTGAGATGATCATATGGATTTTTCTCCTTTATTCTGTTAATTTGGTGAATTATGTTGATTGATACTTGAAATGTTAAACCAATGTTGCATTCCTCAGGTAATCCCCATTTGGCCACCTATTGTTGGAATTAATTTGCTAATATTTTGTTGAAGACTTATACACCAATGTTAATGAGGTATATCAGCCTGGAGCATTCTTTTCTTGTAATGTCTTTGTTTGGTTTCACTATCAGGTTAAAATTGGTCTCATAAAATGAGTTGGGAAGTGTTCCCTCCTCTATTTTCTGAAAGAATTTATATTTACGAGTAACTTCTTCCTTCAGTGTTTGACGAAAGTTCACAATGACGCCACCTAGGCCTGTAATATTTTTTGTCAGAAGTTTTATAAGTTATTAATTAACCAAAATTCCAAAAACTGATGGAGAACTATTTAGACTTTCAGTTTCTTACTGAGTCAGTTTTGACACTTTGTATCTTTCAAGGAGCTTGTCTAGATCATCTCCATCACCAGCCTTGTTGACATAGTTATTTATAATATTTCCTCATTATTCTTTTAATATTTGTAGGCTATCTGGTGGTTACGTCTCTTTCATCCCTGAAGTTGGTAACTGTCTTCACTTTTTTTGTGTGATCAGTTTAACTAGAAGTTTGTAGATTTTATTGATGTTTTTAAAGAATCACGTTTTGATTTCCTTGATTTTTCTCTATTATTTGTCCATTTTCAGTTTTATTGGTTCCACCCTTATTCATATTATTTTCTTCATTCTACTTTCTTTTGGTTTAATTTACTCTCCTTTTTCTAGTTTCTTAATGTGGTAGCTTAGGTCACTGACTTAAAGACTTCTTTTCTAAATATATGCATTGAATTCTTAGTTTTCCTCAAAACACTATTTAATTGCATTCTACATTAGCTGTGTACTAATAATTTAGTATGTTGCATTTTATTATTGTTTAGTTCAAAATATTTTCTAATTATCTGTGATTTCTTCTTTGCTCATAAATTATTTAAAACTATATTGTTTAATTTCCAAATACTTGGGTATTTAATGAATATCTTATTGTTAATCACTTCTTAATTCAACATTGTGTAGTCAGAAAACATTCTATGATTTCAGTCCTTTTAAATTTATTGAGACTTGTGTTATATATCAGCAAATAGTCAGTTTTGGCGACTGATCCATGTGAACTTGAAAAGAATGTGTATTCTTCCATTATTAAATGTAATGTTCTATAAATGTTAGTTATGACAAGACGGTAGATAATAATGACCAAGTTTTCTGTATCCTTGCTGATATTCTATCTATTTATTTATCAATTATTAAGACTTCTCCAACTATATAGAAATCTCCAACTATGATTGTGATCTATTTATCTATTTCTCCTTTTAGTTATGTTAGCTTTTGCTTTATGTATTTTGAAGTTCTGTTATTAAGTACTTACAATTTTAGATTTTTTGTCTTTTTGATGAATTGATCCTTTCATCACTGTGTAATGTTCTTGTTTATCTCTAATAATACTCTGTCCTGATGGCTACATTGTATGATATTAACATAGCTACTTCAGGTTTCTTATGAGTATTTAAATGGTATATCTTTTTCTTTCTTTCTTTAAAAATTTTTTTAACCTGTGTTTTTATATTTAGAGTGTTTCTTAAACAGCATATAATTTCATCTTGCTTTTTAATCCAGCCTGACAATCTCTGCCTTTTAATGTTTAGACCACTTATAGTTAAAGTAATTGTTGTAATTGTTTATATGATTAGGTTTAAGTCTACCATCTTGCTGTTTTTCTTATTGTACTGTCTTTATTGTTCTTTTGTTCCTTATTCATTCCTTCATTTGGATTAAAATTTTTTTTTATTATTCCATTTCTATGTTGGCTGCTTAGCTACACTTTATTTTATTTTTAATCATGCTCTAGGGTTTATTTCGTGCATCTTTAGCTTAATAAAACATTTAAGTAAATGGAAAGATATACAATGTTCATTGATGGAAAGAGGGTATCATGAAGACATTGAATTTTCCCATATAGGTATACAAATAAAATATATTTTTAATTAAAAGACCAACATAGTTCTTTTTCATGAGGAATTTGAAGTCTTAGAAGTCACATGGAAAAGTGCAAGGTTACAAATAGTGAAGAAAATTAAAAAGAAAAACAAAGATTAGGACTTGCTCTACCAAAATGGAGGCTTATTATAAAGCTATGGTTGTTAAACCAGTGAGGTCCTAGCACTGGGTAGAGAAGAAGAACCAAAGAAACAAAATAGAATGAACCGATCAATGCAAATATAGAAGCAACTACCAGGGAAAGAACAACTATCAAGAAGCAGTAAGTGGAACAATTTCCAGAGCTCACATAGATCTGGAAGATATTAGAATTCTAACAAAGGAAATATAATAAGAATTATGTTCCCCTGAAATCCTAATGGAATATGTAAAGAGAAGAGCCAAATAGAACTTCTAGAGATGAATAATTTGCATTTGAAATGAAGATTTCACTGGATGAAATTAATATCAGAATAGACACTGAAGAAGATAAAAATCAGCAAATATGAAGATACAGGATTCAAAGACATAGAATAGAAGTAAATTGAAGCAGAAAGAAAAAAGACTTCAAAAAATAAAGAGTCTCAATGACCTGTGGAACATTATCAAGCAGTGTAACACATCTATAAAAGAAAACGAGGAAGGAATCTGGGGGGGGGGGTGTTTCAAGAACTAATGATTCAAAACTCCCATATTTGGTGAAAAAATGTCCACTCACAGATAGAAGAATCTCAAAAACCCCAAACAGGATAAGAACAAAGAAATCATATTTAAAGTTTTTCTCCATAGTATCTTGCATGTGTTTGGTTAAATTTATCCCTCTGTATTTTGAAGTTTTTATTATGATTCTGAGTGGGCTTTTTTAAAAAAAATACTTTTTCTAATAGTTTGTTGCTGGCATCAAATTATACCATTTTTGTATTTTGATGAGATGTACAGCGTTTGCTAAGCTCCCTTATCATTCTAACTTCTTACTTTCACCTTTTTTTATAGATAGATGATTATAATGTCCCCAGTCCTTTTAATTCTTTTTTTTTTTTTTTTCCCTTATTGCTGTGGCTAGAACTGCCAGTACAGGGTTAAGTAGGATCAAAAATGATAAGCTTCCTCATCTTGTTTCTGACTTTAAAGGAAACATTTCTGGGATTTCACCATTAAGTATGATATTTGCTGTTAAGTTTTTTCTGTCATTATTTACCTCAGTTTTTATAACAAGTGCATACAAAATTTTATCAAGTGATTTTTATCTATTGAGTTGATCATGTGTTTATTTTTTTCCTTTAATTATTTTTAGTTAATTGCCAATATATTTCTCTAGTGATAAACCATCCACATGTTATTGGGTTAAACCCTAGTTGGTCATGGTGGGCTCTACATTGCTTTGTTCAGTTTATAACATTGTATTTAGTATTTTTGTGTATAAGTTCTTGAGTAAGATTGATCTATAACTATGTTCTTTTTCAAACTTTCTCATAAATTCCTAGAAAAGTCATTAGCTTTTTCATCTCCAAGAGTATTTCTATCCCCAGGTTGTTCTGTTTTCATGACTTCTTGCCTTCAATTTTTTGGTGCAATTACCTCTTAAAATTAGGAATATCAATTGGATCTTTACCATTTTTCCTGTTTCTTACATCTCTCTGTTGGACCACTGTAGGGAAATCCTAAATCTTAAGCTGGGGATTCCAGAGCCCAATATACTTCTTAGAAGTTTTAGTAACTGCCCCACAGTTCATCCTCATCTTCAACCCCTGAAGTTCTGAGAATGTATCATTAGCATTGTTCAGCTCAGTTCTGCTATCTGTCTACTCCTCAAATGAGATTTCCACTTGCAGCAAATTGATGGCTAATCTCACATCATTCCCCAGTTTCTCATAGTGATGGGGAGTTTCCCGTAATATATTAGTCAGTAGATGTGATCTTGGAAATCTACATTTACATGGTGTTTGGCTGGCTAAACTGAGCACATGACACTGTTAGGGTATATAATCCATGTATTAGCCAGGACTATATGCTGCGTGAGAGAGAAAACCCAGTTCAAATTACCTTAAGACAGAAAAGGAAATATTTGCTCACAAAACTGAAAAATCCAGGGAAAGTGGAACAGGTTGCTTTAGACATGGCTGGAGGCATGTGGAACCATCACCTCAGTCAAGAGACTTAACAGTGCTATCCCCACTAGACTCCCTCAAACCACCCCTTTATAAAGACATTCCTACCCTTTCTTCACCATTCCCCCTCATCTCTCCTGATGACCACTAATCTATTCTCAATCTCCATACTTATTTTATTTCAAAAATGTTATATTAAATGGAATCATGCAGTATGATCCTTTTGAGATTGGCTATAGGTTCATCCAAGATGTTGTGTTTCAACAGGTCATTCTTTTTTTTATTGGTGAGTAGTATTCCATGGGATGGATGTATCTAAGTTTAACTGTTTACCCACTGAAGGACATTTGGGTAGTTTCCAGGTTGGAGCTATTATAAATAAAGCTTTTATGAACATTTATGTACACATTTCTGCCTAAAAATAAATGCCCAAGAGTGCATTTGCTGGGTCGTATGGTAAGTCTAGTTTTAGTTTTAAAAGGCACTGCCAAACTATTTTCCAGAGTGGCTGACCATTTTACATTTTCCCACCAGCAAAAATTTCTTCACCAGTATTTTCATTTTAGCTGTTTACATGTTTAGGTATATAGTAATATCTCAGTGTGGTTTTGATTTGCATTTCTCTAACAGCAAATGATGTTGAGCATCCTTTCATGTGCTTATTTGCTATCTGTATGTCCTCTTTAGCAAAATGTCTGTATGGATTTTCTCTCTCTCTCTCTCTCTCTTTTTTTTAATTGGATTGCTTGATGTTTTATGTTGTTGAGTTTTGAGAGTTCTTTCTATATTCCAGACACAAGTTCTTCATCAGATAAGTAATTTTCAAATATTTGTTCCCAGTCTGTATTTTGTCTTTTCATCCTGAATCTTATGCAGAGCAATATTTCTCATCTTAATTTTGATGAGGTCTAGTTTATCAAATTTTCCTTTAATGGATCTTGCTTTTCAATAACTCTTAGTCCTAGATCCTGAACATGGCTTTCTATGTTTTTTTCTTGACATTTTATAAGCTTACATTTTACATTTAAGTTTATGATTCATTTTGAGTTATTTTCTGTATAAGGAATGAAACTTAGGTCGAAGTTGGTTTTTTTGTTTTCCACCTGTGACTATCTAATTGCTCCAGCACCGTTTATTGAAAAGGCTATCCCTTCTCCACTGAATTGCTTTTGCCCCTTTGTCAAATATTAATTGGGCATGTTTGTGTGGATCTATTTTTATGTTCTCAGTTATGTTCTGCTATGTCTATCTCTCTGCCAGTACCCACACTATTTAATTACTGTAGGTGTATAATGAACATTAACATCAGGGGGAATGTGTCTTCCCACTGTATTCTTTTTCAAATTGTTTGGGCCAAGCTAGGGCCTGTGTCCTCCCATATAAATTTTAGCATAAGTTTGACCTCATCTACAAAAACTCTTAAGAATTTGACAGGAATTGCATTACACCTGTACATCATTTTAGGGAGATCTGACGTCTTAAGTCTTCCAATCAATGAACATAATATGTCTCTCTGAGTATTTTGGTCTGATTTTCTTTCATCAGCATTTTGTATTTTTAATCATACAAATCTTTTACATATTTTGTAAGACTTACATCTAAGTATTTAATTTGCTTTGAAGCAATTGTAAATGGTATTACATTTTTAATTTTAGTTTCTACTTGTTCATTGTGAGTGTATAGAAATGCAATTGATTTTTGTGTGTTGATCTTGTCTCCTGAAGCCTTACTGAACTCATTTATTAGCTCTAAAATGTTTTGTTTTGTTTTTGGTAAATTCATTTTGATGTTGATTTTATGTTGGTAAATTCATGTTGATTTTACTCATCAACAACATGTCATTTGCAAATAGAGAAATGTTTTATTTCTTCCACTCCAATTTACATGCTTTTAATTTCTTTTTCTGCGTTCTTGAAATGGAAGCTTAGATGATTGTTTTGAAACTTTCCCTTTTTTCTAATGTAAGCATTTAGTGCTATAAATTTCCCTCTCACCACTTCTTTAGCTGCATGTCATAAATTTTGACATGCTCTGTTTTCATTGTTTTCATTTCCACTCAATGATATATTTTAAAAATTTCTTTTGAGGCTTTTTCTTTGATCTAATTTTTTGGCTTAGAGGTAAGTTGTTTAATTTCAAAGTGTCCAGAGATTGTCTTATCTTCCTGTTATTGATTTCTAGTGTGATTTAGAGAACATACTCTGTATGATTTCAATTTTTAAAAATTTGTTGAGGTTTGTTTTACAGCCCAAGGTATGGTCTATCTATGTTTCATGGGTACTTGAAAATAATGTGTTCTGCTGTTGTTGGGTGAAATACTGTATAAATATCAGTTACATCCTGCTGAGTCATAGTGTTGCTCAGTTCTATGTCTTTGCTAATTTTCTGTCTAGTATGTCAATCAATTGCTGAGAATGGGATGTTAAAACTCCCCAACTGTAATTGTGAATTTGCTTATTTCTCCTTTCAGCTCTATCAGGTTTTGCTTTATATATTTTGAAGCTCTGTTGTTTGGTGCACGCACATTAAGGATAGCTAGATCTTCGTATTGGATTGATTCTTTCATCATTATGTGCCTCTTTGCACCTAATAATTTCTTTGCTCTGAAGTCTACTTTATCTGATATTAATATGTTTTTATAAATTAATGTTTGCATGATATATCTCTTCCATTCTTTATTTTTTAATTGAGATATAATGAACATTTAACATTACATTAATTTCAGATATACAACATAATGATTCAATGTTTGTATATATTGCAAAATAATTGCCACCGTAAATCTAGTTAACATTCATCACCATGCATAGATACAATTTTTTTTTCCTGTAATAAGAACTTTTAAGATCTATTCTCTTAGCAACTTTTAAATATATAATACAGTATTATTAACTATAGTCACCATATTGTACATTACATCCCCAGGACTTATTTTATAACTAGAAGTTTGTTTTTGACTTTTGACTACCTTCCCCCATTTCCCCCACCTCCTACCTCCTGCCTCTGGCAACCACCAATCTATTCTTTGTATCTGTGAACCTGATGTGCTTGTGTTTATCTCATTTTTGTTTTGTTTTTTAGATTCCACATATAAATGAGATCATATAGTATTTGTCTTTCTCTGTCTGACTTATTTCACTTAGCATAATGCCCTCAAGTTGCATCCATATTGTTGCAGATGGCAAGATTTCATTCTTTTTATGGCTGAATAACATTCCATTGTATAAGTATACCACATATTCTGTATCCATTAATCTATCAATGATTGCTTAGATTGTTTCCATGTCTTGGCTAGTGTAGGAACATGGCTGCAATGAACATTGGGGTGCACATATCTTTTTGAGTTAGTATTTTCACTTTATGCAGGTAATTATGCAGAAGTGGAATTGCTGGATTATATGATAGTTCTATGTTTAATTTTCTGAGGTGCCTCCATACTGTTTTCCATAGTGGCTGCATCACTTTACATTCTACCAACAGTACACAGTGATCCCTTTCTCCACATTCTCACCAACATTTATTTCTTGTCTTTTTGGTAAAGCCATTCTAACAGGGATAAGGTGGTATCTCACTGTGGCTTTGATTTGCATTTCCCTGATAATTAGTGATGTTGAGCACCTTTTCATGTACCTGTTGGCCATCTGTATGTCTTTGGGAAAATGTTTATTCAGATCCTCTGCCCATTTTTTAATCAGATTGTTTTTGGGTTTTTGCTATTGAGTTTATGAGTTCTTTATATATTTTGGATATTAGCCCCTTATCAGATATATGATTTGCAAGTATTTTCTCTCATTTTGTAGATTGTCTTTTCATTTTGTTGATGTTTTCATTTGCTGTGCAGAAGCTTTTTAGTTTGATGTCGTTCGCGTATTTATTTTTGCTTTTGTTGCCTTTGCCTTTGGTGTCAAATCTAAAAAACCATTGCCAACTTTTTAAAAAAAAATTAATGTTTATGTTATATCTTTTCCATCCTTTTATTTTTAACCTCCCTATGTTGTTATGTTTGAAGTGAGTTTATGGTAGGCAGCATATCCTTGGGTTGTGTTTTTTATACATTCTGTCAATCTCTGTCTTTTAATTTGTGAATTTAGAGCATTTATTTTTAAAGTACTTACTGATATGTTAGAGTTTAAGTCTGTCATTTTATTGTTTGTTTTCTGTTGGTTGCCTCTGATTCTCATTGCTCTGTTTCTTTTCCCTTGCCTTCCCATCGGCTATTTGAGCATTTTTCGAGTTTCATTTTGAACTCTTTATGATGTTTTTGAGTATATTGCTTTGTATAGTTTCCTTAGTGGGTGCTCTACGTATTACCATATACATACATAACTTATCACAGTCTATATTGTCAACGTTTGACTACTTCAGGTGAAGGGTAGAAACCATACTTCCATTTAGACTCTTTTACCATCCCCACATTTTAAACATCATGGTCGTGTTTCTTCTATATACTTCAGGTGATATTGTACTTTTTGCTTCAACCACAAAATGTAATTAATGAAATTCATGAGATGAAGGATAGTCTATTGTATTTAATTCTATTTTAATCCATTCTATTGTTTTTCTTTCTTTCTTTCTTTCTTTTTTTGAATGACCCAGTCTTCTACTGTTAGTTTTTTTCTGTTTGAAGATCTTTCTCTAAGCATATATCTGCAAGCAACAAATTCTCTTAGTTTCTTTATCTGAGAATGACTTTTATTTTCTCTTTATTCCTGAAAAATAGTTTCACTGGATAGAGGATTTGTAGTTGACAGTTCTTTTCTTCAGCACTTGAAAAATGTTGTGCCACTTCCTTCTGACCTCCATGGTTTCAGATGAGAAATTCATTGTCGTTTAAATTGATATTCTTATACAGATAATGTAATGTTTCTCTCCGGCTGGTTTTTTTAAAGATTTTTAATTTTTTTTTTTAATTTTCAGAGGTTTGATTATGATATATCTTGGTGTTGATTACTTTTAGTTATTACTTCACATTCTTTTCAGTCCCACACTCTTCTCTCCTGGGACTCTGATTATATGAATGTTACATCTTTTATTATTGTCTTACAGAATTCTGAAGCTCTGTCATTTTTTTTTACTCTGTTTTTTGTCTGTGGTTGAGACTGAGTACATTCTATTGATCTATCTTCAAGTTCATCATCTCTACCCTCTGACACCTCCATTCTACTATTGAGTCCACCTAGCAAAGTTATTTCCAGTTGTTGTATTTATTTTTGTTTTGTTTTGTAATTTCCATTTGGTTGTCTTTTATGACTGCCATTTTTTTGCTAATATTTTAAACTTTTAAATTTACTTCTGGAAAATTTGTGTTTGTTGAAGCATTTTTATGGCACTGCTTTAAAATTGTTGTCAGCTCGTTCTGACATCCAATTCATCCAGGTATTGGAGTCGGTTTTCTTTTCTCATTCAAACTGATTCTTTGGAATGATGAATAATTAATTTTTCAGTTGTATCCTGGACACTTCTGTTTTTATGTTATGACACTTTAGACCTATTTAAACATTTTAGCATATGGGTTCTATTCATCATATGTAGATATATGTAAACCAGAACCTATAGTATTAGTTCCAGTGATGTTTTGGTTATCAGAACCCTTTCAGTGGGATTCTGGTCTTCTAGTTTCATTCTTCTAGCACTGCTAGGGCTACTGCTCAGTCTCTGTTGGTGTCATCTGTTGGTGTCATCCCCAAGGCCACCTGGTGTTGCTAGGACAACTTCTTCAACTGGATGGTCGGGGATGGGGGTCAGAAGCTGCTGGGCCTGGACCTTTTATGTCACGAGGTGGGCCAGCTCAGAAACCTTTACTCTTATTGTATGCAGGTGGATCAGACCACCTGCCATTGCTTCTTTCATGGAGCAGGCATTGGGGCTTCCCACTAGGTCTCTTTGTGACTTTTACTTGGCCTTTGTTCAGGAACAGCAGACTTTCTTTTTCTTCTTTTTTCTTTTTTTCAATCCCTACTGCTCGTTCTGAATTGTAGGAATCTTTGACACCTAGTCCTGGGTATATAAGAGATAAAGAAGAAAACTGGGAGAAGCCCTTATGTTGTTGTTCCTCAAATCCCTAACACCCCTAGCACCTTCTGCTTTCTGGCTTTAAGAGTCTTTTAATCATCGTCTGCTAAATAATTTCCAAGATACTTAATTATAATTAGAGGGCGGTATTTTAATCCCTTCTTCTTTACCCCATTGTTGAGAGAGGGCTTCCTGCCCTAGGGTTGTGGGGATAGTTGAATACACAACTGCTGAGACTGGGCAAATGAGATCAACAGCATTTTAATAGTCACATATAGTATAGCCTGAGGGAGGACACCACATGCCATGCGAAGTCAGGTGGGGTTTGCACTTGGGAACAGAGTGAACAAACGGGCTGCGGGAGGCAGGCTACCTAGTATCAAGAGGGTGGGGTGCCCCTTGGCTTTCACAGGAGAATGTCATTAGCTTGTTTGAATAATCCCATGAGCTGGTAGGGCATTGAAACCCGATTCTCAGGAATAAACAGGAACTGTGTCTGATCCCTTTGAGAAGGAGGTTATTTGGCTAGGGACCTTATCCGTGGCAGCAGAGTGAGGAGGGAACTTACAGTTATGCCATTGGAAGTCCTCCTGATTTTATCTGATGTCAAGGTAGCACCCAGTATTGCATCGTACCCCCCAGGGAGAAGCACAGAAACGTACCATCTTTCTCCAGAACTGGAACTCAAGTTTTGTTTCAAAAACTCATGAGAACTTTGTACTCTGGTCCAGGTTTCTTTCAATATAAAACTGCTCTTCTCTAGATATTGTATTAACATTGTGGGTATCTTCTTGGACCATCAGTATGAATCCTGAGCACAGTGCATGCAGCTTGGGATGACATAGAAAATGCTATTTAAATTATGTCTTTCTTGAAATAGCTGAATCAAAAAGTAATATAACCATATTACAGATAATTTGGGAAATATGGAAAAGGAAAAAAACCTTCACAATTTTAACCTACAATTACACCAATGATAATTTTAGTATAACTTCTACAGTCTTTTTCCCACGCCAAATTTGAAACTGTAAATATAGAATGTATATAGTTTGTTCATCTGCTTTTTTTAATGCTCGATTTTTTTTTTAATCAAAGTTCTTCTATCTCTCTTTTTTGCCTTAACAATTCAGGCCAAAACGTATTAGTTGGGGCTGAGCCAGGGAGGAAGCTACAGTGGTCCAAAGGGCACCCTGAGAAGTGAGAAGGACATCTGCAGAGGAGAGTAGTTCAGTGCAGGATGGGGGTGTCTGAACCCGTGCTGGATGAGGGGAACATCTGTGCGTGGGTGTCACCAGCACAGGTGTCGGTGCCCAAGGAGGATGAGCAAGTCACCTGAGGGTTTAGGGGGTGGGCAATGACTGGATGCTTTAAGGCTATGGGAGCTGTGTTTCTCACTGTTGGAAAAGGGAGAACACTAGACTGAAATGTGTGGTGTTAGGCTGGAATTGGAATTACTGGTAAGAATTCATTATTTTCTCTCTCTATAGAGATTAGAGGCATAAAAGCATGAGTGTCCATGTATATGCACACACATACATTCCCTGGCATTGGCCACTGAGAGGGTCTTGGAGAAGTGACACCCCAATAGCAATGAGTACACCTGGCCTTGTATCTTGATTTCTAAATACTATTCTCCATTCAAAAAAAAAAAAGGATTCCTTGCAGGAAGGGACTGGAGCAGGAAAAATACAAGATGACCTTGTTATGCCAGGAAGCAAGGAGGTACTAAAAAACTTAATGAGGATATGTCAAAAGAATATGAAAGCCAGCATAGAGAGGCTCCTATGGGCCAAATCTGGGGCAACTGGAGCATCTAAATAAATAAACAGATTATGACCCAATGAATAGAATAGAAATGGATGAATCACTGACATAAACAGATAAATGACTAGATGGAAAATTCCATGAAGAATAGGGTATTACATGGTTTCAAGGTACTATGCATTACAATAAGGAAAGGAATAACTTTATGGAGGAGAAACCTGGCAGATACCACCTTAATCTAGTGATCAAAGGGAACATCATCAGGAATAGGACAAATAGAAATCAAGTGCCACCCGCTAGGATGCAGGGAAAAGAACAGAAATACCTTTCTGGGATATTCCAGCCAAAGATGCATACCCTGAATATTTTTTAATTAAAGTGAAATTCACATAACACAAACATCATTTTAAGGTGAACAATTCAGTGCCATTTAGTACATTCACAATGTTGTGCGACTACCACCTTTATCTAGTTCCAAAATGTTTTCATTACTCCAAAATAAACTCCCCTACTCATTAAGCAGCTACTCCCTATTAACCCTTCCCCTCAGCCTCTGGAAACTACTAATCTACTTTTGGTCTCTACAGATTTACCTATTCTGGGTATTTCATATAAATATAATCATATAATACATGACCCTTTGTGTCTGGCTTCTTTCACAGTACATAGTGCTTTTGAAGTTCATTCATGTTGTAGCTTACATCAGAACCTCATTCCTTTTCATGGCTGAATAATATTCCATTGTATGGATATACTGCCTTTGGTTTATCTATTCATTCACTGGTGGATTGATGGATTTGGGTTGTTTTCTCCTACTGGCTAGTGTGAATAGTGCTTTACAAGTATTTGTTTGGTTGTCCTTTTGCAATTTTTTTGAGTATAAACCTAGGAGTAGAATTGCTGAATCACATATCCTACTCTTAACATGAGAAAATATCAGCAAGCCCAAACTGAGGGACATTCTACAAAAGAACTGGTTTGTAATCAGCAAAAAAAACTAAGGACATGAAAGTTAGGGAAAGATGGGGGAAATTTCCCAGATGGAAGAACTAAAGAGACATGTCTGCTAAATGTAACACATGATCCTGGACTGATTGCCTTGCTATTACAGATGCTACCATCCGTGAAACTGAATGGGTCAGAGGAGTAGCGTATCACTGTACTTTCCTGATGATGGTGACTGTGTGGTGGTTATATAGGAGAACATCCCTGTTTGTAGAAAACACACACTAGTATTTGGGGGTGATGGAACAGCATGTCAACAAGTTATCATGAAATGGTTCATCAAAAAAACAAAGTTTTGAATGGTGCTTGCAACTTTTCTGTGGATTTAGGATTGTTTCAAAATGAATTTTAGATATTTGATAAATTTTCCCTCAAGGGTTGTCATTTTTGTTTCCAGTTTTCTCCTGTTCTCTCTTGAATATATTCCATTCTCACTGCATTGATAGGGTTAGTGGTAATGTCACCAATGAGCTCCATGCTGCTGAATCCAGCAGTCAAGCCCGAGGCTGCACCTTACTTGCCTCATCTGGCAGGTTGCTCTCTTCCTCCTCACTCAGCCTCCTGACCTTCCTCCCACCTTGCTGGCTGCTCCTTCTCGGACTTCTCTGCTAATCCCTCTTATCTCTCCTAACTTCTAGACACTGGGTGCCCAGGGCTCAGTCCTGGGGTCTCTTCCCTTTTCTTTCTACTCTCACTCCCTTGGAGACTTCGTCTAGTCTTGGCTTTACCTACTACCTATCTGATGACCCTCCAGCTTCTAGCTGCAGCCTGGACTCCTTCCTGAGTTCCCCACTTGTGTACTGGACCATCTGCCTGCTCCCCACCTCCACTTATATGTCTGACAGGCATCTCAACTCGACATGTCCAAACCGGAGCTCCCAGCCTTCTGTATATTGCTTTCCCTGCAACAATCTTCCTCATCCCAGTAAAAGGCATCTCCATCCTTCCTTTGCTAAGGGCAAAAACATCACCTTGAAATCACCCTAGATGCCTTACTGTCTCTCATATCCCATATCTGAACAGGCAGCAGATCATATTGGCGCTTCTTTTGAAGTATATCCAGAATCTGTCCACCTCTAACCATCTCCACTGTTTCTACCCTGCTCCAAGCCCCCTGCATCACTCCTCTGACCTATTCCAATAGCATCTAACCAGTCTCTTTGCCTCTCCCTTTGCCCCCTTCAGTCTGTGCTACTCCTCTGATGATCACTCTGCAGTGGATGCTCATTCACCCTCATAAAAGCCCAAGTCCTAATAATGGCCCATAGGGTATCTTAGACAGAGATGCTGTAGAAGCTGATGCTGAGACAAGAGCTTGAGTACAAGTATGGGGAGAGAAACAGAGAAGTGAGACAGGGAAAGGAAGGAAGTCAATACAGGGTGTGTTAATAAGTGAGTTACCACTATGGGCATGAGAGCTCTGTGGTTCTGGGGACCACTGGAAGGTTAAATGCGATTGTCAAACGCAAGAAGCAAGGCACCTGGGTATTTATTCACCAACTCCCTGTTGGTTGAAGGCTACTCGCAGGCCTCTGGCCTGCCCTGCTGCACTTCTGTGGCCAGAAGCGGGCCCCAGACAGACAGCTGCAGAGGCAGAAGGAAGCCATAGGGTCTGTGTGCATCCAGTGGGCACTCAGGGGATATAGGTGGGGCCCTGGCAGCACTTTCTTCAAAAGCCCTACATGACCTGACTTCTGTCCTACCCCAGGTACCCCTGTGACCTCACCTCCTGCCACTCCTCACTCCCTTACCTACTCTAGGTACATAAGCTTCCTTCGTGCTATTTCTTAAGCAAATCACACATGCTTCTACCACAGGGCCTTTGCACTTACAGCCATCTTGCCCAAAGTGCTCTTCCATCAGGTATCTGTGTGTCTCCTGCCTTACCTTCTTTGGTGCTTTATCTAAATGTCACCAGCTCAGCAAGGCCTTCCTGGGAAAACAACTAGCAGTCTCCAGCTAGGACAACCTAATGAGAGTTGAATAAAGTACTATTTGCAGAGGTGTGGGCAGGGTATGGGGAAACCAGAAGGGGTGGTGAGTCCCCCTGGGGCTAGTAAAGGCAGCCATAGTTAACCATCCCTAGGTCTGAAAGGGCAAGGAAAGGGAGGTGTTCTCTGAGCCTGGTGGGCTGTAAGGGAAGATTCCTGATAGGGGCTGAGACCTTTGGAGGAGGGATGAGGGATGCTGACCTCAGTGACATTCTGCTCTCCAGTCTCCTAAAAATGTTACCTACTAGTTATGACCAAAAGGAAGCCAGAGAGTAAGGAAATTCCTTTATGCTGTTGACAGATGTTCGCCACCAGGCACAGAGCAGGAAAAGAGGGGCAAATGGTAGATGTCCAGCACACTGACCGAAATGGCAATACACACATACCACCTAGCCTCTTCTCTGCTTTATTTTCCCCCTTAGTGCTAAGCACTGTCTAACCTATGATACATTTGGCTTCTTTATTTTGTTTACTCTTCATCTCACTCTACTGGAGCATAAACTCTACAAGGTCAGGGATTTTTGTCTTCTTCATTCACTGCTGGATCCCAACAGTACCTAAATTAGTGCCAGGCACGTAGCTTGTGTTCAATAAATAGTTTTTGAGTGGATCAGATTGCTACCTAGCTGAGGCAGACAGAATGATGCCCCCAAATATGTCTGCATCCTAAACCTAGGAATCTGTGAATGCGGCAGATTACATGGCAAAGGGTTGCAGATGGAATTAAGGTTTATCAGTTGATCTTAAAATAGTGAGATTATCCTGGATTATCTGGGTGTGCCCAATGTAATCACAAGTCCAGAAGAGTCAGAGTCAGAAGCTTTTGGCTTTGAAGATGCAGCAAGGGGCCACGAGCCAAAGAATGTGGGCAGCCTCTAGGATCTGGAAAAGGCAAGGAAACAGACTCTCCCCTAGAGCCACCAGAAAGGAATGCAGCTCTGCTGACACCTTGATTTTAACTTGGTGAGGCCCATTTTAGCCTCCTGATCTCTAGAACTGTATGATGATAAATTTGTCTTGTTTTAAATCATTATGTAATAAGTCACAGCAGTGATATGAAAGTAATACACTAGCTTCTAGGTTTTTTTAGGTTTTTCTTTTCAGGTTTTTTTGTTTTGTTTTGTTTTTTTGGAGAGGAACGTAATCAGGTTTACTTATTTATTTATTTTTAGAGGGGGTGCTGGGGATTGAACCCAGGACCTTGTGCATACTAAGCATGCGCTCTGCCACTTGAGCTATACCCTCCCCCTCTAGCCGCTGTTTGTAATGACAGGAGCACAGGCTCCTGAGCCAATGGGGCTGCTCTTCTGGTCTTTGTTAGCAGTGGGACCTTACACCTTTCCTTTTCTCTGTAAATAAGGCTACTTGTTGTTCCTTCATCCCAGATGTGGTTTAAGGAGTTGGTAAGCTGATGCGTGAAAGGCACATGGCTCAGAGCCTGGCCTTCAGTAACCCCTCTACTTGATCAAGGGCCCTGCAGGTGCCTGGCAGCCTGTAGACAATACATGTTTCTGGAAGGAGAAATACATTTCATCAAATGATGTTCCATAATAGACTTCATCTTTCCTCTGGTTTTAGGACATTGAGGTTCCCCCCATTTATTCTTTTCTTTTTGTTCTTTCTTTGTTTCTTTTTTAATATGACTTTGTTTTGTTGTTTTTGCTTTTGGTTTCTTTTCTGTTTGTTTGTTTGGGGGGAGGTAATTAGGTTTATTTGTTTGTTTATTTTAACATAGTTACTGGGGATTGAACCCAGGACCTCATGCACGCTAAGTGCGCTCACTACCACTGAGCTATATCGCTATATCCTCCCCCTCTCATTTTCATTTTTACTATCGTAAAAAATATTTGAGAATCTTTGTGCACAGCTTCTTTTGAAATCAGTCTTCTACTTCTTCAAAACAAGAGTCCTAGTTGGATGCAAGGCTGGTGTCACCACACACAGGCAGATGGCTGCCTTCAGTGCAGGGTGGCTCAGCTCAGCAGACAGCTAAGAACCTCCCAGGACAGTGAGGCCCCTGGGGCTGGAAAGTGGGGAGGGGAGAGAAGGCAGACTAGAGGCTGTGTCTGAAGGCACTTTGATGAATTCCCTTCCTGGGCTGGGCTTCCACCAGATTCCTCCACCAGGCCAGGGCATGGGAAGTAGGGGAGGCCCAGGGAATGGAAAACGAAGAATGTGAGTGATGGTGCTGCAGTCCTCTGAGCTGTGATGCAAGAGAAGTGTCAGGGGCCAGTTTGGCAGCTGCAGAGGTGGTGCCAGCCATGGTAAGTGCGGCCAAATCACCTTCCTTCTGGAACATGTCCAGGATCGGCGCTCCTGAGGCTGCACACTCACTACCTGTGCAGGGTGGTGGGGGCTTCTCCAGATACCTGGGGAAGAGAGAGAGCCTGAGCTCTGAGCCGGCAGGGGACCGAGGGAGCGAGGAAGCCAGCCAGCCTTCTGCAGTACCAGACCAGCTTGCAGGCGGTATCCATTTGCCCACCTCTGTGCTGCTCACAGCTGGCACCCCTAAAACCCAAAGGACCTGAATCTGCAACTCAGAGGGGAGGAAAAGGTTGTGAAGTGAAGCCAGCAGGAGAACAAAGGAGGCTTTGCTGGAAAGGGAGGCACCTTTGACTGAGGCCTCCAGGGCCTGGGGAAGTGACTCACAGGGCCCCCAGGATGGACCCACCCATGGGCGCTCTGTGGACTAAGAATGCAGCCCAGCTGCCCAAGCACAGGCCCCTTGGGGTGGGGAAGGGGTTGTCAGTCTTCTGAGTTAGTTGGGTGGGGCCTCCCCCTCTGATGCCCTCCTCCCCTCCCTCAGGATCTGGTCTGCATCCAGCCTCAGGGCCTGGGGGTGGCCTATGCTTGCTGGTCCTGCCAGGTGGGGCTGTGGCCATGGCTTCTGCTTCTGCTGCCAGGGCTGCAGGCATGGTCCCCTCTGCCCAGTCCTCACTCCCATTGGCCAGCAGGGGCCTGGGTCCCCCAACTCTCGGCAGAGCCACACTGCTGCTCTGCCAAAGACAGGCTGTCATTGCCACCCAAAAGGTGGCAGTTTTGGCATTTGGCTCTGTCGCAAGCTCCCTGGATGCCTGTGGTGAGAACTGGGAGAGCCCTGGCAGCGCACCCCGGCTTCTCCCGCAGTTGCACAATCTCCCCCAATTACACTCCTTATACTGCGTGGCAACCAGGCGAGAATTCCAGGACCTTGTACATACTCGTACAGATCTGCCTTTCTGCTGTTTGGCTGCAGGGAGAGGCGGGTCTCTGTGGGCCCCGAGAAACGGGGGTGTGTTCGCGTCCAAGAGGGCGTGGCCCGCGTCCGGAGTGGGAGCCACCGCCACGCCCTGCCGGTGCAGACTGCCCCAAACCGCAGCTTCCTCGGGAGCCCTGGACTGGGTCCAGGACACAGAGGAGGAAGCTCTGGTGACATTCTAGACATGGGCTTCAAGCAGCAGGCTTGGCCCCGAGCAGCTCAAGCCTGTGGCAGGTGGCGCATCTCCTGCCCCATCCAGCCAGGGATGTGGAGACCTGTGTTCTCCTGGGGGCAGGGCAGCATCTTCCCAGGAGCTTGGCTTGGGCGTCCTGGCCACTCCTCCCCGGCCCTGCCCTTACTCTTTGAAGACTTTGTCGTGGTTTGTGCTGTCTGTGTGAGGAGGTCCTGGGAGTAGGGCCCTGGATGACCCAGCTATTGTCATCCCAGAGCCATGACTCTGGGTCAAGGAAGAGTATTGTCCGGCTCCACCACCAGGCCAAGAGATGGCTGTCAGGACTGGCTGTTCCGTGTAATGGAAATAAAGACAAAAATCCAAATGCAGCTGACCTCCAGCCCTCTCCTTTGTGTTTCCCCTCGGGAGTGTGCCTGCTTCTGTCCCTGGATCTCTCATTAGAATTTCAGAGAAGCCTTGTTTGCTACTGGAGGTGCCAGTGCTGAGCCTAGAGAGGATGTCAGCTCTGCTTGCAAATCAA
The DNA here is from genome assembly GCF_048564905.1 of Vicugna pacos. Lineage (NCBI taxonomy): Eukaryota > Metazoa > Chordata > Mammalia > Artiodactyla > Camelidae > Vicugna > Vicugna pacos. The sequence continues at coordinate 16,721,791 of NC_132995.1, forward strand.
AGTGTTTGGGGGTCATCTATGTACGAGGTCATGACAAAGTTGAAAACCATAATATGGAAAGTTCTCTCCCAGATAACTTTACAGAGCCTCGAGTAAACAATTCTTGTGGATAAACCAACATCCTCTCTTAGCCTATGTGCTGTCTTGTCCTCCAAGCTCGGTAGTGGCTTGTATATGTGAGCTGTCAATCACTGGCACCCATGTGGTTGTTAGGAAGATGAGGATCTTTGCAGTAAGTGGGGACCCTTTTGCTGACCGAGGTCTCTGCAGCCACATTAGCCCACTCTTAAAGTCCAAGTTATATGACCCTAAAATAGCACAAATACTGTCCAAGATTTGAGGGGTAGGAGGGTGAGACTGGAAATACAGGGAGCCTCTTCCCATGAATAAACAATTACCAACAGGCAGCGATGCCTGGATAGACATCCCTGGGAGTGGCCCCCACTCACCATGGGTCAGGCAGGTGCCTTGTTTGTCCAGCTCCAGGGCTTGGGGGAAGAGAGCTGCCACCTGGTGTTCCCAAACAAGACCAGCTGGTGGGGCAGGGGTGGGGTTGGGGAGGCTTCCCAGGAGCTGGGCTCTCCCTTCCACAGAAAGGTCTGAGAAATGCCCCTGGGCTTACTTAGGATGCAGAGGGCAGAGGCTGCGATCCAGGGAGAGTCCCTGGTTCCTTTTCTGACCCTCAGTCAACCCTCACTAGGTTGGGTTCCATTTGGGTCACCTTAGAAAACTCTGAAGCTCCTGAGAGAATGTCACAGCTAGTCTTGCTCCTGGCAGGAAGCTGCCCTTAGCTGTCACCAATACCCTTTTTTTCTCTTGGTCCACAAAGAGCTACCTCATGATCCTCAACCTCCAGGTGGGGCAAGGCATCTCTCTACGTGGCGCTGCCTCCTTTGGGTGGGGTCGAGGTGAGCAGAAAGAGGGCCAGCCACGTCCTCATCACATTTGAGACAAGTCCAGCATTATGCAGTGACTTTAAGCTTTGTGGCTAAACACTGCCCACCTTAAAATCAACAGAAGCCATGGCCGTCAAATTGTGGCATCACAGTTCCTACATTAGCCCAGATGTTAGGCTCAAGGCCAGAAGCTGTGCTCTCTGGCCAACAGTCCCTCCAGCTCTGTCTAGAACTCCCCATTGGCTTGAACCAAGTGCCCACCTTGAACTGAAAATCCCCTGGCAGCTCCTGTTTTGGTATGTTCCATCTTGTCATCTACTTAGAAGAAACTCCAAGCTTGTGTGTCCTTACAGTGTCCTCCAGGGCCATTGAAGCTGTTTTCCAGCCGCTGGAGAGTCAGGAGGGTGGACAGGGCCTGGTAGGATGGGGCCATTTGGTGCGCAGCATTCTCCAGAGAATGCAGGTCTGCCATCTTGCTCTTCCCTCGGTCAGGGGCTCAGTGGAGCCATTTCACACATCCATGCTGCTCTGCTTCTCAAATGTATTAGTGGTTTGGTTTATATATACAGATGCACAGAATGAATATAGTGCAAGAGGGCCCAACCCTCCATGGTGTCTCCTCACCTAGATCAGGAAGGTTTGGTATCTGGGACTTGGGCTACCCAAGGTCCTATTCAGTGGTCAAGCCAAGTCCCAGGGGTGAGGAGTGGTGGCTCCAGAGTCATCCAAGCCAGAGTACCTTCTTGTGGCTGCCTTGGTGGATTAGAAACAAAGTGCTAGAGTTGGGTGTATAATTTATAAAATATTCTTTATTTATGCTATGGAACACAGTCAAGTGGTAACTTTAAAAAAAAAACACTTTTTAAAAGATATTAGTGTGGTGACCCGGCTTTGAGCCCCGTGTGAGGACAGTGGCTGAAGCCATTTGCTTTGGCTTTGCCAAGGTCTCTCCTGCGCTGGGCGAGGTCTGGTGGGAAAGAGAGAAGTGTTGGTGCAGCGATCCTTCCACTTGCTTAGAACCAAGAATAACTTACGAAGAGCAGAGTAACGTTTATACTGCTGGTATCTGATCAAAAGATTACTTACAATACAGTATATTCATTCCAGGATGTATAAAAATGTTTGTACGTACTGTTTATGGGGACTACCCTAGAATTATAGCCTTACTATGGGAACACGGTATTTCTTTACAAATTTAGAAATTCTCTAGTTTATGTAGAAATCATACTTCCTGATTTTACTTAATTAGTAAAGAAATAATTAAGAGTAACATTCAGTAAGGTACTCTTTTTTTTTTTTCTTAAGCACAATGGTTGAATCAAAAAAGATAGTTTGCTTGAAAACGTTAGGGAGGCTCCACCAATCGGCAACCGCGCTGGCTGTCATAGTAGAAAAATCCATAAACCCATGAGGCACTGAGCTGTTTTCACAAGACTTCCCTTCTCATCAACACAACCCTTTCTCCTCCTCTCAGATGTGAACCTCAGATGCCCAAATACCCGTGTGCAAGCTGTAGGCGTGTTGCTGAGCACAGAAGGCTGGCAAGTCTGTCCGGCAAATTCAAGAGTATGATGGGATGGTGTCTGCTTTGGGGCCTCGAGGCTATGCTCTGGTCCTCTGGGCAGGTGGAAGTGGCCCTTACCAGCGCCAGAAAGCATCCCCATCAGAGCATAAGGACTTTCAAGAAAAATACAAAAAAGGCTGATTAAAATTGGAGGCCTACGTGAGTATGTTCAAACTCCTTCCCTTGGAATGAGCCGCACTGAGGTCTTGTGCTGGGCTTGGGTGGGTTACAGGTCCCCTGGCTGGCCTGAGCCCTGGACTGCGACCTCCTCCTCCTGCTCCGTGGGCTCTAAAGAGGACCTCATCCTCCACCAAAAACCAGAGAAAGGGAAAGTCACAAACATTGAGGACTGGGTTCAAAAGCCCCTGGACACCTTCCGTCTGCCTTTCCCCAGCCTGCATCTGGTTAGGGGCCATGAAGCAGAATTCAGAATCTGTGCTGCCCAGAGGGGACGGTCACAAAGGTAAGGAAACACCCAAAGGCAATAAATAACAGCAAGCTCGGGACCCTCACCCCTGCCTCTCCCCCAGCTACCACTGCAGGTTCTTCCCTCATTTGAGCGGGAGGAACCGAGGGAGGAATCCCACCCCAAACCTCCCTGCACAGCACCGAACGCTGGGACCTGGCTGCCGCTTCTGCACAGGATGGAGCCTCAGTCTTTCGCTTTATAGCATCATTTATGGCATGAACTAGGAACATGATGTGTTTACACAAACACACGACAATTGTACATCGGCATCTTTACAATATTAAAGGAGTCATATACAAGTCTACAGGCATCGTACATGGGGCAATGCCGGCCAGGTTGCCCCACCCGCCCAGCAGTTCTCTGTGGTCTCTCCACCCCAGGGAAAGAGCCATCGCAAGAGGGGAAGTGTGGCAAGGCAGGGGGTATCCATCTTTGGGCCTGTCTTCTAGGAGGCAGCAGGTCTGCGGGGACCTCCCTGGGACAGTCCTCATTGGAATCCGGGTCAAGAGCCCAAGGTGTGACTGTGTCTGGGTCTTACTGGCAGGTTGGGTAACAACAGTTTAATTAAAATTCAGTGTGCATGAGTGTGGGAAAATCAGAACTGGGGACGGCTTCCTGAGCTGGGGACCCAGAGGATGCTGACAGATGGGCCCCTTCACCATGGGACCCATTCCTGAGGTAAGGATGCGGTGTGGCCCCATGGCTGGTCCCCATGGGGAGAGACTCCTCTGGGAGCCCAGGTGTGAGTACATACAGATAGGAATCTAAGATCCCTGGGCATTAGTAGGTCAGGTAACTCACAAGTGTGGCCCGTGCCCCAGGCGGCAGCAAAAGTAGGGTCTCCAATGGTTCCAGAGCCATCCATCCCCCACGCCAGCACCACCTCACTCCCTGCAGCCCCACCCACCATGGGGGCCCAGCTTTAGCCCCTATGGCACTGCCATCCCTGCACCTGCACCTAGAGCAGGGACCAGAAGTCTCCAAGCCCCGCTCTGCAGGCACCTGGGCCCAAGTGCCCGGCAGCTCTGCCACCCATGCAGACATGCTGCGTGTCCAATTGAGCTGAGCACCAGATAAAGAAGCATTGATTGGTCCTTGTCAGCCTCTCTCACTTGCGCACTTAGTTACTTCCGCCTTAAATACTGTAGAAAAATAAGCCATCTCTGACGCAAGGAGACCCAGTAGAGTCTGCGCACGTGCAGAAGGATGGGCGGCTCCTCTGGAGTGGGCTGGGGGGTCTTCTGCTGACCTTGCCTCGGCAGGCGTGGAGCCTCGAGGATGCTGCACCAAGCTGGGGAGCCGAGGGGCCCGGGCCACTGGTGGCAGAGTTCCCACCTCGGCATCTTTGGGCCACATCAACAGTCCTTCAGTGGGCATGCCTCCAGCATCCCACGTTCTGTTGCCATGACACACCTAGGGCCCTGGGGCTCTCTGGGCAGGCACTGAACCCTCCAGCCCCACCCTCAGTCTCACGCCCACCGCTAAGCAGGCATAGGCAGAACTCCCCAGCACTGTTTCCAGGTCCCTGGGGCGTGTCCCCAGGGCCAAGGGGCCTCAGGTGGGCACTGAGGCAGGGCCTAGTCCAGGGGCTCCTGCTTTATTCGGACAGCAGTCGGGGTGGGCTGCGGCCGCCGCTCCTCCCGGCAAAGCACATACTCGCTGAACTGGGAGGAGTCCACACCACCCCCGCAGGATGCCGCCACGATGAAACCCCTCTGGAACAGCCTCTCCAGGACCTGCCGGAGAAGAAACAAGGGTCAGCGATGCCCCGCTGCAAGAGTCTGCCTGGCTTAGTCTGGTGGGCAGGTGGGTACTAGCCTCGACGAGCTGCCTTCTCCTGTTAAAATCTGTCTTGCTTACTGACAGAGGTCCCAGCAGAGCCACGAGTTGGCCGCCGCTGAAGGGACAGAAGCAGCCAGACCCTGGGGCCCCTCAAGTGACCAGACCTGGATGGGTGACCACTCTGCTGCCCTCAGGGGTCCACAGCCTTGATGCAAGAAGGCAGAGAGCACCTTTGGGCCCCTCCTGTTTTCTGGTGTAACCTGTCCCTCTCTCCAGATGCACGGTCCCAGGCCCCCCCTCCCTCACTGAGGCCCCCGTAATAGAGACCCTGCCCCCAGCCTTGGGGCAGCCACCTGCTTCCCTGAGCTGTGAGTCCCAGATGGTTTGAGGCCTGGGGGCCCATCAGCTCGAGGGAGCTCAGCGTGGAGAGGAGTCCTTCTCTCTGAGTCTCTGCAGGTCTCCATGTCCATATGGGTTTGTGCCTCTGTGAGGGTGGGGTCTGGACACTGTGTCTGACACCGTGTCCTGCCACTGGCAAGTTCTGGTGGACAGCCTGCGGAATCTGTGCACGGGGAAACTTTTCCCACAAAGTTTACTCTGGCCCAAGCCTGAAATGGGAGTCTGCTCTTAGGTCTGGGAGAGCAGGTGGAAGATGGGTCTCCATGCCATCTGGGGCTTCCCGACTCAGACCCATCTGGGGAAGGCCAGTCCAGAAACGCTCTGGCAGCTGTTTGGGTGAGAGTAGCCCCAGGTCAGCACAATGAGGAAAGGCCACCTCTATTCTCAGCCTCTGACCTGCCGCTCCTACTGCTTGGGTTTAATTTGAATCCAAAGTCAGACTCTGGGTGTCAAATGAAGCACACTTTGTTAAAAAGACTCCAGGCCATTTTTACAGAACATCCTTTTGGAAAAAAAAAAGCACAGATCAATTTTTTTAAGTCCATCCCCCAGGCGCCATCATTTAATTATGAGCAGGACATAAATTATGCATCGACACATTGTTGCCTTTTCTGTAAGATGGCACAGAGGGCCTCGCCATTTCAGGGACGGGGCCTCTCCCTCCAACTCCCTCTGCTGCCCCAGGGTTTCGGGGAGGCAGGGGCGGGCCCTCACCTGCACCGAGTTGAGCCGGCAGTAGCCGTTGAGCGGGAAGCGGATGACGTGCGTGGGGTCCTGGTTCCAGCCGGCGTTGACCGAGTTGCACATGACGTCCCCGGTCTCGGGGAAGACCTCCTCGATGAGGGCCTTCTCGCCGCTGAGCGCGATCCGCTCACCCAGGTCCGGCGTGACGCGCACCACCAGGCAGTCGCAGGCCCGGCTGCGGCGCCGCTGCTCCTGCTCCTGCTGCCAGCGCTCCAGCTCGCGCACCATGGGCTGCAGCTGGTAGTACCGCGCCTCCTCGTACAGCAGGCTGAAGTCCTGCGGGCATGCGCAGACGGGTGCGGGGCGTGGGGGTCTGCCCTGCAAACTCCGCCCCCATCACAATTCCACTGGGACGGCAATCCCCCGCCACCCCAACACACACACACACACACACACACACACACACACACACACACACACACACACACACACACACACACACACACACACACACACACACACACACCCCGTACCAATGGAAAAAATAAGGCTCTTGTGAAGGCGTGCAAACTCAAGGAGTCTCGCCTTCCTAGGGCAGTGGCTGGTATGCACCTGTGCCAGACCCCCTGAGCCCTTCCATCTGGACCCAAGCAATGGAGGGTTGCTTCATCCCCCTGAAGCAGGGAGAAGCTTCTGGAAAAGCTGGGAGGCTAGACTGGAGGAGCTGCAGGCTGTGTCTTTTCCTAGGGACCTGCTGCTTTCTGAGAGGAGAAGCTGGGCTGGGCAAAGGGCAGCCCTGTCCTCACCCACCCTGGAGGAGCTCACTATCCAGCAGGGAGGCAAAATAGACTTTTTTTTTTGCCGGGGTTGGACTTTCGACACCATTATTTGAGACCTTTTCTGAGCCTCAGTTTCCTCGTCTATAAAATGGATGGAAACAACCAGCTCAGAGATGGGGTGAGGCTTAAATGACAAGAAGATGGGCCCCTGCCCTAGCAGACAGTGTGAGGGGGTGTCTGGGGGGACACCCACCTCTCACCAGCAGCCCAGTCCTGGGCTGGCGGGCTCACACTAACCATCCCTCAGGCCCTGATATCAGCCCTCCGCCCCGGTCAAACACAGGTCCACCCACACTGCCCCAGCTCTGGGTAGCCGAGAACCCATGATTTACGCCATTCAGCTCAAGTCCAGCTGGTGAGCCTGAGGACCCCCGGGGAGAAGCAAGAAACCCTCAAAGAAGGCCCACCCCTCTGGCCCTAAGTCCTGCCGCCTGCTGACTGACCCTAGCCTTTGGGGCCACCCCTAGGGAAGCCTCCTTGGACCCAAGGACCCATCCATCCCTCCACATGGGTTCCTCAGGGCCCCATGCTGGGCCTCTGCTCTCATCCACTCGAAATTTTAAATATCTGCAAACCAGCAACCCCTACGTCTTTCCTCATAGTCCAGAACATTCCCCCGGAGGCTCCACCAGCTCTTCCACACAGGAATGGGATGCCACACTCCCCTCAGCCTGTCCTACCCTGGGCCCCTACACAACCACTCAGGACTCAAGCTACAGCTGGAGGCACCCTCGAGAGCCCCTGATCCCTGCCATCCACACACATGGCTTTTGCATCCTTTTCCTGAACATGAGTCTAATCGTCTGCAGATCTGATGGTCATTCCCCTGCTCACCATCCTTCCACTGCATTCAGGGTAAAATACCAAATGTGGAGCCGGCCGCCAAGGACATTGAACAGCAGCCTTCCTTCCTGCTCGTCCCTTCCCGGTTCATAAGGCCCCAGGCGGACACCTCCAGTTGTGGAATGTACAAGTGCTGTCCCCACTTCCCACCCCCCAAAGCCTTCACACTTGTTTGTCCCCGATCCTCCATCACTACCCGGAGACACATCTTTCCTCCAAACCCCCCGGGGCCAGGTTCCTCGTGGGTCACTCTCACAGAACCCTCTGCCTCTCTGAAGCGTTTGTCCCTGTGGGAGTCAAGTGTTTTTTGGTTCAATATCTATCTTCCTACTGGACTGTAACCATGGTGGGGACAGGACCCCCTTCTGCCTCGTGTTTCATCTCATGTTCAGCCTGATTTCAGTTGCTGGCACCCAGTAACTGAACTGAATGAAAGATAAAACAGCCCCAAGGCCATTGGGTCCTCTGTGTGCCAGAAGGAAGGACATTTGCTCGTTGGAGCTGGGGTAGCCTGGGCCTGGGATTCCTGCTTCCTGGCTCCCTGTGTCGTGAGGGGCCCAGTACCAAGGCAGGACTCTAGGAAGCATGTCCACTGCCCCATCCAGGTTCGCCCGGAGACCTGGGGGGAACCTTGTTTAAGGGTGTTTGGTTTGGATCAGGGTTTTCCCCCTGCAAAGTGCCAAAAAGGAAAATTTGGGAACCTCTAACTCCAGCCCTTCAACACAACAAACATGAAACTGGGGTGAGCGCCACTGCCACTGCTTAATTGTTGTTACACTCTGATAAATAAGCTAAAAATGTGAGAAAACAAAATTAGTTTAGAAAAACTGATTTAGCCCTTGGCTTCATCGTTTAAGTTTTTATGGTTGCCATGACAACCATGGGTCCATTTATTAAGTCACAGCGTCCCCTGTGTAATGCCATCGCACAGGCAGCGCAGGCGAGCCGCCGGCTGCGGACTTACCTTGAAGTCATCCGGGAGCAGCAGTTTCGACGTCCTCAGGAAGCTCAGGACATAGCGGAAAATCTCCCCATCCCGGTCGATGAAATAATGTTGCTTCAAACTGTCCAGGACGATGGGCTCGGTGCCGTTGAAGAGGCGGCTTATTCTGGGAGACATGGAGGGTGGGATGTCAGATGGAAAGGCCGGTCCACCTGCCCCGCCTGCAATCCGTAGGGCCCATCCTGCTGGAGGGGCAAGGGGCCTTACACGGGTGACCCTGGGATCACACCAGGCCTGAAAGGGATGTCTGCACACGCCAGGGCAGCCAGGCCACCAGTGCAGCAACCAGCACATGCACACACCCCGCCTACCCTTACAAGCCACAGGCAGAGAGAGACACACCCAGCTGTACACACCCACTGGCCGACGCAGGTTACAAGCCTGGAAGACTACAGTGAGACACAGCCACGCTGTCCCATGCACACAAACCCTTGCCAGACAGACTCGCCTAGAATCTCCCGCCGACAATCAGACACTCCAACACACAGCCACACGCCCAGTGAACCCATGTAGACCTGCCCAGATACTCTTGGGTCACACACAACCATCTCCCCCATCGTGAACAAGCATTGGATGCGGGCACAGGGTCACAGGGTCCCCTCTTCTTGCAGCACACAAATCACAGGCAGACCCAGACCCATCCAGGTGATGGACACACCAGGCAACACGACTCCACCACAGGCCTGGCTGTGTACACTCGACAAACCCACAGACAAACCACCCACAGCCTCGCCTTGCACTCAGAGAGCCCTAGGGGAGAACAGAGGCAGACAGCAGGGGCAGCGTGTGTGTGCAGCCATATGCACACACCCAACAGCATGCATGCACACACCCATGTGAACATGGGCACACATGCCGCACACGCGCATCCCTCAGTGTGTGCACACACACCAGTGTGGCTGCACACAGAACAGTGCACACACATGCACGAATGTGGGCACATCTGGGAGTGGACTGGGAGGGGAGGCAGGTCCTAGCACCCCATCCTCTGAAGGGCAGTAGTTCACACAGAAACACACACCTGCAGGAAGCTCTTGGGGAGCCCCCGATACCTGGCTTTCTCCACTCCAGGAAGAAACCAGGTCTCAGAGCCAGGGCTGCAGCCTCCCCAGTGCCCAGGGCACAGGCTTTGGTTTGGCTAATTCCCCTGCAGACCTCCAGCCCAGGTGGGGAGTGACAGGATTTCCTCAAGTGGGGGACACTTTAGGGTCACACACAACCACCAAGTCATCAAGGACACCAAGGGAACAGAAGGGAGGTCAGCACCTTCCAACACGCTTCGGCAGGCAGGGCCCCATGGGCCTCCCCAGTGGGACCCTGCACAGCCTGGGAGAAGGGTCGCCCAGATCTGGGGCCCAGATCTTCCAGCCCAGCCTGCACAAGCCGATGCTTAGTGCCCTCACTCACTCCCTGCCTGCACTGGCAAGGACCTCCCAGAACACTCCCGCTCCCCTCTGCCAGTGCCCACTCCTCTGTCCACTCCAAGTCACTGCTCCTCTGACCCTGCCACCACCACTGTGCATCAGGGCAACGAGCTGGGCGGAAGCTGATGGGTTACAGCACCCCCAGCCTCTCTCGGGGCTGCTGGTCGACACACCCTCCACGCTGGGTACTGGCATACTCATGTACCGGCCGGCAGGCTCTGCCCGGGTGTGGAGTGACTACCTGTTCTCACTCTGGGGACATGCCCCAGTAGCCCCGCAGAAAGGGCAAGGATGCCTCAGAGATGGGCATGAGCAGGTCAGAGCCTGCGGGGAGGGGCAGAGAGGCCCCAGCCTGTGGGACCAGTGCTGCAGGCACCCAGATACAACTCATCTCAGAGTTCCAAAGGCCCTGGAGCCCGATCAACCCCCCAGGCCTGGTGACGACAATCCTGGGGGACACAGCCTATTCCAGCTGTCAAACTCCCCAAGACAGAACCTCAGCAGAGCTTGGGCATTCAGATGTCAGGATAAGGGCCGCCCAGCTTCGCTGGAGACAGGTGGGCCTGAGCAAGGCTGCCAGGTACCATGGGGCCGTCACCAGATGACAGCTGAGGGCCCCACATGGCACCAGCAGGAAGAAGTAAGAGGTAAGTCAGCAAGTCTGAAGCCCCAGCTTCCCTGCGGAATTTTCTCCACCCTTCCTGGTGGAGCTCAAGCACTCTGGGCAGTGAGCAGCTTTCTGGGCCTGGCTGTGCTGCAAATCCCTGACATCAGGCTCTGAAGCTCCAGACCGTCCTCTCGGTGCAGAGGCCTGCCGGCCCCCCACATTCCAAGGCTGCCTGGTTCTATGCTGCCTTATCGGTCCAAGGCTAGAGTGTTCTCAGCTTGCTTCATTTCAGGACAGGCTGGTTCTAGGTCTTTCCAGGGTTCCGTGTCTCCACAGACTAAGGCCTTTCACGCCCTCGGGCTCTGAGGCTATCAAAGATGTGAGCAGCTGGAGGGAAGGTGAGGACAGACACCACAAAGGGACCTCCCAATTCTTGTGCGATCTCTTAAGAGTCAGTCTCCACCCCAGGCCACCTTCTGAGGGAGGCTGCTGGTTTGGGATGTCAACTTTAGAAGTCTGCCATGGAAGAAGCTGGCCAGTTCCGACCGCAGGTGTCTTCTTTTTCTTTTCTTCCTTTTTAAGCTTTGGGGCCAATTTCCTGGCTGCTTCAATGAAAGGTTTTATTAGTCCTGAAGCTCCTAGACATCTTAATTTGTTGCTTGTACAGAGGGGACGGACGCCAGTGTGGGGCTGTGATGGCAGCAGTTAAATGACATCCAGCAAGTGAGGTGGCAGACCCAGGGAGGCCACTACCAGCCCCGGGCAGCCGTGCTGTTCCAGGGCCACCCAGCAGCGGCACCCGCTGGAGCTGCCTGCATCGGAGCCACGCTGCCCTGCCAAGAACCCGAAGCCCAGACATAGCTCTGCGGGCACAGGGACCCGAGGGTGTGGGGGCATAAGCCCCTGGGTCTCACAGCACTGCCCAGCGTGGGACTGCTGACATCTCAAATCCCCCAGGTGACCTTGACATACTTAATTCTCCATCTCCAGGTGACTCATACATCAGTGACACCGGATGAGGGGTTGATCTTTGTTTCTAGAATTACTAAAAAAGTTTTTTTAATTTTAATGATTCACTCAAAGAAAGACAAGAGAGACCCGAGGGGCTCTTGCCAGCCCAGCTGCCCAACTCACTACTCAGGCCTGGCCTGACCCACTGTCCTGACTGTCCTCCTGGTCACATCACCACCCTGGCCTCCAGGCTGAAGCTTAGGCCTGGGAAGCAGCTCTCCTATGAGCTGGAAGCCATCCAGGCAGAACAACAGATTCATCTCGAGGCCCAGCCCCGGGAAAGAATGCAGACCGCCACCCCCTCTGGGCACATCCTGCCGGGGGAGGGTCCCACATGCCAGGTCACGGGGCCACCAGGGGCCTCAGCTCCCTGGCCAGAGGGCCTGCCCTACGGCGGAGCAGGAGGATGGGCGAGGGTGGGCTGCCCTGTGGGTCTGGGAGGGGAGGGCTGCCCCCTGCCTGCCCTGCTCCAGGCAGCAGCCTGGAGACAGAATGAGGAGGCCCTTCCCCGCAGGCCTGGGCTGTGATGACTCCAGGAAGGCAAGTGTCTGATTTCAGGAAACACTCTTCAGAGAGGTTGTGGGCAAGGGTTTTATGAATTTCACTCGCAAACGTCGTCAACCGATTAAGGGATGATCTATCTCAAACAACGAAGGAATGCCGCAGAAGGCAAAATTGAAATTAAATAAGCAGAATCCATCTCCCATCCTAGACAGGGTTCTGCCAGCCAGCAACTGACAGGCCGACGCAGCTGACATGGCCTCCTGACTGCTACACCCCCTGGAGGCCCCCAGGCCACAAGTGCCCCGGGCCTAGCCTGTCGGGCTGAGGGAATGAAGCTCCAACCGCCAACCAATGCCCAACTCCCCAAATTCTGAACCAGATGCTGCATCTGCCTCCAGCGGTCCCTCCTCCAGGGAGCCCTCCGCCTCCCTGGAGGGCACCACCCTGGCCTCCAATGAGCTCCCAAAGCAGCCACCACCACACACTATGAGTCCATGCTCTGAGCAACCACACCAGCAAACAAGACAGCCAGATCAGAAAGCTTCCCAGAGAGGCTCCCTCAGTATCTGGGGGATTAATTAACTCCTCTTTTTATTTTAAATGTCTAAAACAGGAGGTGATGCCCTGCAGCCTTGGCCCTTCTACTGCCAGCCCTTGGCAGTACCTCGCTCTACCAAGAGCAGTAAGCAATCATGGGCTCAGCAAGCAGCACACTGCATCACCTCCAGGAGATGCTCAGAGACCCATCCCGCCTCCTGTCAGCCCTGCTGCTACATGCCAGTGGGGAAACCAGGTCTGCCCCTAGGAGAGAAACGCTGGAAAGGCCAAAGCAGGAGAGTCACTCGTGCCGGCGCCTCCCACAGATGGGCCCAGGAGTCAGGAGCACTAGGGAGCTCGGCAGAGTGTAAAGCTCCCTGTAGGGAGGGTCCTGCTCAGAGACACTTTGCCCGCTAATGGCGGGATGAGGCTCATGCTTATCCAGAGCCGTGTGTATCCCGGAATATCCTGGAATTCCTAGCCAGTCACTGCAACACCTGCCTCCCCTGGGAGCCTGCTGCTGGCCCTTAGGGTCTGCAGTGGCCAACCAAAGATGACAAATCGCAGCTCCCCTCCATCCTTCCCCTTATGTACTTTCCCAAGTGTTAGACTAGGAAACAGGATTAAAGATTTCTCCCCAACACGACTCAGGGAAGCACACAGCATTGCTCACAAATGATCTCCTGCAGAGGCCAGGCCTGAGTCTCGCTCCAGGGGAACCTGAAGGTACATGAGATTCCCCAGCTAGCTGCTGGCCAGTTTCAGGTGGGGCTCGCTCTGAAAAGGGGCCTCTGCCAGTGGGCCAGGAGCTCCACCTACGCCTAGCGCTACCAATGCCACCAGCTCGAGGTCACAAGTTCCTGTGCAAAGCAGCCTTCAACAGGCAGACTTGGCCTCCTAAACTCTGATTGCCCAGGTCTGGGAGCAGGTGGAGAGCCCCGCATCTCGGCTGGCAGCAGGCTGTGGATGCTGCCTGTCACCCCAGCCCACCCCAGTGCTCTGAGGGGCTCGGCTCTTACCTGGAGTCAGGGTACTTGGTGAGCGTGGCCAGGCTGCTGGTGTACATGTGGCCACCCACGTCTATGTGCACAGGCGCGTTGGACTTAGTGAGCTGGGCGGGCAGTGGGATCCCCTGGGCGGCCAGGGGAGACACAGGCGACCGGGTGAGAGACAACCGGGACATGCTTCCTCCCTCCTGGAGGTGGAAACAAGGCAAAAACAAGGGTTTCTCCACGACAGAGCTAGGGACTCCCCTTTATTGCCACTGTGATCACAGATCTAATCAGATCACTTCTGCCTGTGCCTGATCACATATTCAGCTGACAAATTATGGCCACCACTGTAATTAAGTGTATTTGCATCATTTTCTTCCAAGTACCAGAGGGAACAAGGAAGATGCTTATTAGCAATAAGAAATCAAGAAAAAAAAATTTTTCAAGGTGTCAGCCTCCAGGGGCATAAAACAAACTGCAAAATTCTAATTAAAGGTCGCGGGCTTATGTGTTAGATGTGAAATATCCCCTGACAAACGAATCACCAATTTGTGAATTGGGATTCAGGGGTTTTTGCAAGTTTGTCTCAGTAACGAGACACCTCTAAATTAGTGACTTCCTCAGCACCTAAGGCGTTGAGTTTTATACATGTAGTAAATTTCACATCAAATTAAGAGCATTTTTGTTTCAAAAAAAAAATACATAATCGTACAGCCAGTCAACAGCGGTCTCTCGAAGGCCACAGCTGCGGCTGTGAGGAAGGGCAGCCAGTGAGCAGGCAAAGAAGGGGACACCAGCCCCTGACCCAGCCCACTCTGCTGGCTCTCACCGCGGTGCCAGTGCTGCCGTGGGTGTGAAGTGAGGACCCGCTCGGCCGCTCCTTGCGGTGAGGCATCTAGGCTTCCATCTCTGCCCAGAGTATCTGTGGGAAGCACGGGAAAAACCAGACAGAACTTACTCCTCAGGAGCGATGGACGCTGTTATCTCCCAGAGTCAAAGATGCTCACAATCGACCTTTCTGCACATGCTTTCTGGGACCCCATGCCCTATCACACAGCCCTCTCCAGATTCGCAATCCCCCCCCCCCCGCCACTAGCCTGTCCCTACCCCAAAGCAAAAGCCCCCCAAAGCCTCCGGGCGATAGATTACTTACACACACACATACATGCATGTAACGCACACACACTCACACACGTGTTTCCAGGGCAGCTCCACGCCTGTTAATTCAGCTAATGACAGTACTGAAACATATGCTCACCATTATTGCCCCAAAATGTTTCAGAACAAATCAGATTTTCTTGGTATTTTGGTTTAGAGCCATTTTACCAAGCGTGTCTCCTCTTGCTTCAGCAGAGAACACTGGGGACCACATCTCAGAGAGGATCCCCCACCCTCTATGGGCTGGGGAGCCCCAGGACCTCTCTGAACACTGTCTCTGCGATGTTTCAGGGGTAGTGTGTAACTGGCCAGACACAGAGAAGCCTCTTCCAGCAGAAGCCAGAGCACGGGGAAGAGCGAAAGTCACTGAGGAAGTCACCGCTCCCCTGTGGCTCCTTTGGGAGGAAAACTTGTCTTTGTTTGCCCAGCCTGTACCTCTGCAGTTTCTCCCCAGGCCCCCCAGAATGGTCTTGTTGATGCCTAATGTATTCCAGATCCCTTCGGGATCACACCCCCAAGGCAATAGTGAGCTGGCCAGGAGGCAGCAGCCAGCTAATAAACCCTTTCTCCTGCTCCTCCCCAGTCACTCGGCGACTCTCTGTGCCACAAACACCTGAAATAAGATTGTCCCACAGTTTCTAGAAGCTGCCTGAGGATGCTCTGCAGGTCCTATGCAGAGAGCTGGAGAAGAGCAGGTCTAAGCAGCCCCTTCCACTGACTTGGGGCTGTCTCATGGGGCCGGGGGAGGTTTGCACAGGCCAATTGCATCCCCTCCCCACTCCCCCACTGGCTTCCACACGCCTAACCTGGACTTCTCTCTTGCAGGTTTACCCTCAACCTCCCTCAAGGATTGACTTTGTGCCTTGAAATTTAACATCCAATTCTAAAACCTGGACCAAGGTCCAATGAGAATTAAATCCTGCCAGTTTAAGTCAGGTCACTCTCCTAGTATCTGTTCTGCCCTCGGTGTCCTGACAAGTTCTCTGACAGGAAACTGGGGTGGGGGCTAGCAGACAGTGTGGGCTCCCCAACAAGCTCAAAAAAGAAAACCAGGTCACTTATCTCAAGGAAGTTCTGAGCAACTAAAATATATCTCAGGAATAGGTTATCCTGTCCGGGGAGGCAATGCTGGGGGAGGAGTCAGAAGGAAAGCCACACTGAGGATAAACTGTGCTGGAAGAAATTCCGATGGAAATTCTATCAAAGCGGACTGCACAATGTTTTCCCTACTATCCGGACACTACTCAGGAGTGACATTTAACACCCAGTATCCATCACAACAGCTGCTCCATCCTGTTCTCACCCAGCCTCTTTTCCATTGCAAGCCCAACCGAGGTTCACGGCAAACCAGAAACTCACCATTGGAAGCCCCAGGCTGTACGCCTTGACTCGAACCTCCACTGCTTTCTCCGACAAACGCATCTGTGCTGGACAACGACCCTTTCCCAGAGACCACTGCTGAGGTCAGAAGCATAAAGTGGGTGCGGGAAGAGACACAAGTTCATTCCGTCAACACCAGCATCAAACCCACCACCCCAACCCCAGCGCGCCACCGCCCTCCCGAGGCTCGGCCAAACCGCCTGTTGCGGGGGCCTCGGCGGTAGTGTACTCCACCGCCCACGGGTTTCCAAACTGGCTGGGTATTGACCCGCTTCTCCAAGCTGCGGCGGGAGCCCCGGGTCCCGTGCCCGCCCGCCGCCGAGCCCCGCCCGCCCGAGCAGAGGGAAGCGAGCAGAATGCCACGCTCATTTACACACAAAATGATTTTGTGTCCCATTGTGCTCGCAGTTGTTCAGCTCTCTGGGGGTGATTAAACTGGCTGAGCTGCGGCAGCTTGAGACGATTTCACTAAATCGCTTCTTCGTGAATTCGCTTCTTTGCTAAGCTGTTATTTTAACCATAAAAGGTAAACAGAAGGCGCCTCGAGAGCTCCCTTCAGCTCTGCGCCCCGGGCGCCAGGGGCCTGCAGAACTGTCCAGAGGGTGGGCCAGGAGGAAGGCGGGCGGGCCACCTGGCGCGCGCCAGCCCAGCCAAGGAGCCCGCCAGCCGATGTGAACTTCGGGGCGGCGGGAGCTTGCTGGGCCCAGGCCGGCGGCGCCGCGGGGCGGGGGTGGCCGCGCAACCCAAAGCGCCTGGCAGGACCGGGAGGGGTGTGCGGCAGGGGCGGGGCGGAGGACAAAGTTAAATCAAGAGGCAGACACTTAGAGACCACAGATGGGAAGCTCGCCTAATTAAGGACGTAAAAGCGCTTTTGTTCTCAAAGTTTATTGTTGCCGGGATTTAAAAAAAATTAATTGAAACTAATGCTGTTATTCACTCGTGCAGTTAAATTCCTTCATGCACATTTGAGACACGGAGTGAAAACTTGAAGCTTATCTTTCTGCAGTCAGGGGTGGGGGGCGCGGGAGGACGGAAACACGCTCCAGCTACGGGGGAGGGGGGCTGTTTGCGAGTCTGTGCCGGTGCGCGAGTCCAGATCAGGGGATATCGGAGGGCAGCGGGGATCCCGAGGCGGCGATCGCGTCTCCGAGCAGCCCGCCTGGGGCTCCAGACCCCGCGCGCTTGGGACGACCACCAGCGCGCCAGCCCCTCCCGCTCCGTTTCGGACTCGCGGGTGGGCGTCAGAGGACGCACATCTGTCCCGTTGGAGACTTTTTCTCTCTCCGATTTGGACATCAAGCTGGGCCCAGTCAGCCCAAAGCCCCAGCTCCGTGAGCCGGGTTCTGACCCCGGAAACTCGCCGAGCCTGCAGGGCGCTCGGCCCTGCACTGAGGCCCGAGTGCCAGGACCTGAACACCCCCCATCCCCACCCCGCCCCACGCGGCAGGAAGCTCGGTGCCTGCCCGCGTGGGTAGGGTCCACCCGGGGCCAGGGCCTGCCCACGTGGGCAATCCCCCCCTCCCACGCCAGGCCTTTGTGCTAGGTGCCCCCTCGCCGCCAGTCCCCGCCGCCCTGCACCGGGACAAAGCAGCCGCCCCCGCCCAGGTCCGAATCCCGGCTGGGCGACTTTCCGGGTATCGCAGCCACTTTAGGGACAGGGGTAAGAGTCGCTGAACGGTGGCCGTCCGCGCGGGGCTTACCTTGGAGCGGGAGCGGCGGAGCGGGCTCCGGCGCAGCCCCCGCCCCCCGCAGCCGCCGGTCTCGGGCGCCGGGCGCAGCCTCGCCGCCTGTGCTCGCTGCGCGGGTCGCTCCGGTCTCGTCCTGGAGTTACTTTCTCTCTCGCCCCCAACCCTCCCCCCACCCACCCCTCCCGCCCCGGCCCCCGCTTCGCGCGGCCCCTCGCGGCGCGGCGCGCCGGGGCCTCCCCTCCCCGCCCTCCCCTCGCCTCCTCCCCTCCTCGCGGCCGCCGCCACCGCCTCCTCTTCGCGCCGCTCTCCGGCTGCCCTCCCGCCGCTCCCACCTCCTCTCCTCCCTCCTCTCTCTCCAGCGGCCTTCCCCGATTGCTGGCGAGAAAACCAGCCCCCCACCTCAGCCGGTAGCCCGCGCCCCGACGCGGCTGAGCCCGGACGCAAAGGGCAGCGATCCGGCTCCAAATTACCCAGCGCGGCAAGCGCGAGCGGGAGCGCGCGGCGACTCCTGGCTCGGGGCTCAGCTGCGCCGCGGGGCAGAGGATTAGAGTCGCAATTAGCTCCGCGCGCCCGCGCCTGCCGCGCTCGGCGACAAAAATGCGCCGTTTCCCCTCCTTTAGCCGGCCGATCACTACCCGCCTCCCTCGGAGCCCGCGCCTTCCCGCCGGGGCCTCCGTCAGGACCCTCCCGGGAGCGTTGCGCCCAGGCCCCCGCGCCCCCCGCCGGCCAGCCACGCGGCGCCCGGGCCTCCTCCGGGCTCGGGAGGGGGCGGGGGAGAAGCTGATTTTAATCATTGTCATTTCATCTGATGTAATATTTCCCCGGGCGCTTTCAGCTGGGCATAAATTTTCGGTTCCCAAATAAGTAACACAGGGCACGTTTCTCACATTTCTTGACTCCTCGGTTACAAAGAGGAGAGCAGCCGCCGCCGCGGCGCCCGAGGGTAGGGGCGGGACTAGGGAAGAAACTGGGCTGCGAGTCGGCCCGGTCTGGAGCGGAGCCGGGGCCCAGGGCCGCCCCTCCCCCTCTGTGGCCTTCCTCCCCGGGTCTCTGCCCCGACTGCCCCTCTACCGGGGAGCAGCGCCGCCCGTGACGTCTGCGGACACGCGGTCGGCCACCGCGGGGGAGGGGCACGCAGGGGGCACCGGGCCAGCCGCCCGCGGCCAGACGCGCCATTTCCTTTACGCGCGCGGCGCGATGGAGACGTCTACCGCCAAGACTCCCCACGGCGCCGAGGCTCACGCCTGGGGCGTCCCCCCTGGCCCCCTTGTCGGCTGCCCCTTCCTCCCCCTCTCCCACCTCCTCCTCCCCTTCCTTTTTCTCCTCTTTCCCTTGCGCCCCGCCCGCCCCCCTCCTCCTCCTGGACCATTTCCCGGCTCCTAGGAAACGGAGCGCAGAGCCTCTAGTGCAGTGCGCCCGGCCTGCACTGCGCCCCCGTCCGGCTCCGGGAGCGCCGGGGCCAGAGCCAGGCTCGAGCTGGAGGACCGGTGCGCTCTGGCCGGGAGCGGCACCGGGGCCCCCACCCCGAGCTCCAGCCGGACCTGGGCGCCCTCTAGCGGCCTCACTCACAGGGGCCGCTCGGGGCCGGCCGGGGGAGGGGGCGGGGGGAGGGGCGGCGGGCGCTGGTGGGAGGAGGAACGGGTTGGGGGCCTGCCTCCCTTGACCAGTGGACGTCGCGCGTGGAAAGAGGCCCGGACCTCGCTTCTGTTAACTTCTCCACGCGGGAATAAACAGAAACTTTCCTCCTAAGGGGAGGTTTTATTTATTTATTTATTTTAGAGCTTGAACTACAGGAGAAGGGGGAAATTTTCTCATTAAAGTTACATCCCTGCAGTTAGTTCAATTACTTGATATATGCAGAAGATGTTGTAAATTTATAGATTTAAATAGCTTACAAAGACGCCGCAGGCCCCATCAGTTAATTTCCTTAATTTATGGATTTTTAGCTGCTCCTAGAACTGAAAGGGGCCCTGGAAGTAGGTCAGGGATCTGTACGGCGGCTCCAGCATGGCCCACGGGCTGCCCATTCTGCTCCGCATGCCCTGGCGCCCCCCCCCCCCCCCCGGGCTTCTGGCTCTCAGCTCGGGCCTGACAGTACCACTCTCCGCTCCCTACATCTCAGCCAGGCCAGGCCTGGGAGGTCTGCTTCGTTCCTTGGTGACTGCCCCAGTCCCTCCAGGGCTGCACAAGGAGGCCAGGCCTGGGAGGTCTGCTTCGTTCCTTGGTGACTGCCCCAGTCCCTCCAGGGCTGCACAAGGCCAAGGAACAAACAGCAAAGCCCCCATCCACACTCACCCCACCCCGGCACTGGATGAATGGGCCCAAATAAGAAGTGAAGCAAGTCTCCAAAAACTTTGACCTTCTGTGCCTTCCCTTAATTGCTGGCTGGGATCACAAATGGAAAAGGGCATGTGTGGTTACGTGTGGGTACCCCAAACTTCTTCAGGGACAGAACCTTCCCCCTTCTCAAGCCTTTGCGTGCTTGCGGGGATGGGGGAGCCCAAGGAAGAATGCTCCAGGCTCCTGTTTGGGAAACACAGACCCACTGAAAACCCGCTTGTCATCGGGCCACCCCTGTGGCCCCCAGCTCTCCTCTTCTCCCCACGCTCTTAGGTGCCTGCTAGAGCTTCTTTGTTTTGTGTTCAATGTGGATGAATATATACATATAAATTAATACTTAGAAGATGAGTATAAACCAAACTGTTTTAGGAAGCCACATGGCGATGTGATTAGTATTGGTATTCATGATTTAACATTTCTTTTCCCACTAGATGAAGTTTCTAAGATTTGCAAGGTACATGTCAAGGACGGGTGTATAAATGGATTTTTATTTATTCACAACTCCAAGACTAATTGCTTCTCTTTGCCTCAAGGCCACGAGATTGGTTTTAATATGACACTTCAAAAGTATTCATAGAACTACAGAGATACTAAGTGTCATTGTTTAAGAGACAAATCTCACTGTGGTACTGGTGACCCTGAAAATAGGCTGTTCCATTTCATTTTAAATTCCTCAATGTTTTTTTAAGAGTTTCACTTTATACCAACTATATTAAAAATGCACAATTTAATCGAAACAAGAACTGGCCATTTGGAAAGACCTTTGTTTCCTTAATATTGCTGGGAACTTTGTTTTCATATTCCTGAATCCTTTTATTAAAGAGCTGAACTTTATACGTGTCATTAAGAAGAGTAAGTTTGGATCATAATTTATTCTCAAGTGTTTTAAAAGTTCCCGGCTAAATGTCAACCATCTTTTACATTGAGAGACTTGGACACAGACTGTGATAGGCATTTAATGATCTGTGGTATCTAATGCAATGGGGAGGCTTTTTTTTTTTAATTGAAGATGTGTAATTAGGACTGAAAACATATTGAAACATCTTGTGAAATACATCTTGTTTCATGACTATTGTCCAAAAGACGAATATGAATCTAATCAGAATAGAACTTGCTTTATCAGTAGATTTGACTAACACTTGAGCCATTATGGTTTGCATATTTTAAAAAGCAGGTTCAAATCTGAGTTTGCTTTGAGGCTGCCCTGCATGAGCTCACCTGAAGCGCGATGCAGGTCGGGCCCTGCATCCAGGTGCTGCAGACAAGACCTCAGTCTCCCGATGTTTCAAAGCGGCTTCCAGTGTGATTTTTGTACTTCGTTGTTGCTGTTTGCGGACTATATTTTAAGAAAAGTGAAATGAGCCCCAACATGAGGTCCCAGAGTCTGCTGAACTCGACCTTCTCAGGAAGTGTGTGACCTGGCACCAGATTAACAGGCCGAGACCCAGCTGCTGCCCTCGGAGGATGGGGTGTGTGTGGGGGTGGTGAAGAGCTGGGGTCTGGAGTGTTAAAGCAGGGCTGTCTCCTCTCCCACCCCCAGGCTCCCTGGGGTGAAAGCCAGACCCTCCTAGGTCTGTGCCCACCTCCAGGCTCAGACACGGCCCCTGACCAGGCTACGACGGAGCCAGCCTGGCCCAGAGATCACAGTCTGACGTCCACGTGGCCTCTGCCTCCTCACCAGGAATCCCACCAGTCTTCTCTCTGGGACCCCAGTGCACCTAGAGATTAAGGCAGTGGCTAAATGTGGGACTGTTAGTGCTGCCTCCCGCAAACTGGGTCTCCTGACTGTCAGCCTGGTGCTGGTGACCTACTCCCTGGAGAGCAGAGGATTGAAGGAGGAGAGGTGTGGGCAGATGGCCCCTGCCTGTTCTTAAAGACAGTAAAACAAGACCAACCAGCTCTCACTGAGCTCTGCCCAGTCCCCAGCAAGCTGCTCAGTGGGCACTTCTGGTTCCTGAAGGGAGAGGAAGCCAGGGATGCCTCCAGGTGCTACTGACTCCCCCCCGCTCCCCCCCAATTCCTGCCTTCTGCCTGCAGCCCGGGTATATGCTGCTCAGAACCAAACCAACCTGCCCTCCCCTGGAGCAGCATCAGAGTGACAGCAATGACACAAGACAGATCTCCTGACCAGGAATCCTAACATGGTGGTGGCCTGTGGATGACCTCTGGGGGACCAGGACACCCCCCACCCCTCAGATTGCTCAATGCTCTGCATTTGAGCTTTCTTCCCAAGAGAAGTTTCAGCAGTTTTACCAGATTCTCAGAGTCCATGTGAATTTGGGTGCAAATAACAAAACCTACCTCATAACAGCTTCATGATGAGGAAAGCAGGTTCTTTTACATAATGGGAGGCAAAGTGGCCCTGGAGCCCATTCAGTGACTCAGCAGAGTGTTCAGGGCCCAGGCTCTCTCTACTTGCCCCAGCCATCCTCTGCATGTTGGCCTGTCCTTACACCAAGTCCACTCTGGTCTCAAGATAATGTAGCTCAAAGCTTCATAACTACTTGGACATGCAAGGAGAACAGGGAAGTGATCCAGTGACCTTCACAGCCCTCTTTGGCACATCCCATTGGCCAACTTGCAAGCCACACCCTGGGAAAGCGTGAACCAATCAGGTTTAGCCCTGGTCTGCAACAGGCTGGGGTGGCTGCCCTGAGCGGTGGGGAGGTAGGTGGACCCTGGGCACAATCAGGATCTGCCTGGGGGAAGGAGGAGAGGGTGGGCTTTTTGTTGGGGGCCCCAAAGGTGAAGAGCTGTTGACTAGGACCCTGAGCTGGAAGGAAGGTAGAAGCTAAACAGGAAAGAGAGGCCCCAAATCCCTAAAAGGCACCTCCAGGAAGGTGGCAACAGAGATGCCCCTCCGGGGGCCTGGGAGACACCTGACCTGGCAGAGTCTGGCTGCCCCCAGGCAACCAGGCCAGGCCACAGACCCCAGACCCTCTGCCCTCCTCACCTTTGGCTTCCTCTCAGTTCTCCTCTCGAGCTGCATCAGTTAAACCCCGAGGTCCTCCCAGCAGCCCCTCAAGGTGTGGGGATGAGGCTGTTCCCTGTCAAAGGCATCTGGGCTTCAGCTGGGCAAGCCACATGTGTTGCTGTCTCTGCACAACACACAGAAGAGAGTTCCATTAAGCTGAAGCTGTTGCAGTCGCTGGGGGCCCATGAGTCCCTCTCTAGGGTCTGGGTCTCTCAATCATTGTCAGGCAAGCCTGGGGAAAACAGCCTTAAACACCAAGTCCTGCCCCTAAATGACTGTGTGGCTGCCACTCTGGCTCCAAGTGACCATCTAAGTGGCCCTAAGGTCACAGGACAAGGGGCCCTGCAGATGCATTTGCACGGGTCTGAGGGGAAAAAAAAGAGCTGAGTTAGTGAGGCAAGCAGCCTTTGGTCAGTCAGAAACCCCACCCAGGGCTCCTTCCTTCGGCCAAAGCTCGGTACACTGACCCTCTTCCTTGTCACAGGCAGCTCATTCTCCTTGGGCTTCCGGTCGGGAGACAGTCTGTGCATGAACTTGGAAATCTGAGTACAATGGAGTGACCTTGGGCTTAATCTTGCAGACAGTGCCAGTATCCTCCTGTGTAACGTGAGAACAGTAATAGTACGGAGCTGGTGGCCTTGCTGGGAGAAATCAGTGTAAGAGCAGATGCAAAGAACTCGGCCCAGCCCAGTGGCAGTGCTCTTGAAAGGGTGATGGTTGCTTCCTCTTCCAACTGACCTTCTGAGCGCCTCTGGTGGGGCTGCAGTTACATCCCCAGTCTTACACCGGGACCCACCTGCAGGGGGTGCACAGGAGCTGGGGAAGTGAGTGAAGGGGAGGCCCCTTGACTCCCAGATTTGGGAGTTAAAACCTAGTGCTTGTGTAATTAACAGAAACACGTATACATTGAAGGGGAGAATGTGAAAGTTGCTTAACATTTAAAGATAAAAAAGACTTGAGAGAAATTTTGTGCTTGCTTTGGGCCGTGTCCCTGGGGTGGGGCCAGAAAGTATCCTCAGGCTCCTCTGAGCTCAGGGCGCTTGGGGGCGGATGGAATCACGGGTTGGGACCCAGAAGGCAGAGAGGAGCCTTGGAGGGTAACAAGTATCTGCTGATAAATTCTTTTCATTTTTCAAACTGTGAAACTCTTTGCTGTCTCTTTAAGAAGTATTTTAAAATTTTAATAAAGAATGTATGAGGGGGGGGAGGGTATAGCTCAGTGGTAGAGTGCATGCTTAGCATGCACGACGTCCTGGGTTCAATCCCTGGTACCTCCACTAAAAATAATAAATAAACCTAATTACCTCTCCCCAACCAAAAAATAAATAAATAAATAAAAGAATATGTGATCACTGTTTAAAACACACACACACACACACACACACACACACACTGTGAAGTGTACAAAGAGGAAGCAAAAATTGGTTTCTCCTTCCCAGAGAGAAATGATTCAGTGATTTGGCGTTTGTCCAGCCAGTCATCTTCCTATTCATGTACACACATAGCCACACAATCGCATAGACTCACACAGATACACACATGTGCACACACGCCTGAATAGATATGCAAACATGCACACGGGCACGTGGTTTTTAAACCGTGGCATCAAACTGTTCATAATAATCCGCAGTCTATCTTCCCTCCTCTATTGTGTATTTCAAAATACAAAAAATCATCTAACAGTTATCTACATATGCCCATCACCCAGACATAACAAATGTCAGAAGCTCAAATATTTGCTTCAGATCCCTCTTTAAACAGCAAATGAACTAATAAATCAGTTTAAACCCCTCCCTTCTTCCCACACCCTGTAATTGCTACCCAGAAGTTGTCACATTCCTGAGCACATTTTATACTTTTTGCAACACATGAATGTGTTCATCAACAGAGATGACATTTCTGTATGTTTGAAACTTTTATATAAATGGTATCCAGTGGTACCTCCTCTTGCATTTTGTTTTTGCCACTCGCGCTTCTCACATCACTGGGAATGGTAGGTGCCCTCCCTTGTGGCTCGCTTCATCCACGCAGGGGGCCTCTGCCTCCTGCACTGCCCCCCCCCCGCCCGCCACCAGCCAGCTCTTCTGTGTATTATATGCCAAGGGCTCCCAAAGGCCTCTCCTGGTGGAACTGGGTCTTTGATGCAAATGCTGAAAACAGTGGTTTCTGGCCACTGTGGTGTCAGCGGGAAGGAACAGCTCCACCTCCCGCCTCCCACCAACCCCTCCCATCTCCCACCTCCCACCAGGCTGCTTTGGGAAGAGATGTTTGTGTGGCTGCGGTCCACTCCTCCCCTGTCCCCCTTCGTCCGTCCCCCTTCTTCCCCCTCCTTTCTTCCCGTCCTCCCTCTTTTCCCCTTCCTTTCCCTCCTCCTTCCTTCATCTCCCCCCTCCTCCCTTTCCCATCCTCCTCCTCCCTTGCCTCCCCCCCTTCTCCTCCTCCTTCCTCCTCTCTCCCCTTCCATCTCCCTCCACCTCTGGGCAATGCAAACCTCTAGCTGAAAAGCTGGAAGGTCACCCAAGGAAGTGCAAAAAGAAAAGGCATCTCGATATATTTCAAAACATTATCTCCCTGAGAATTCTTACAGTCCTGTTTTTACATTTAGGTCTCTTATACTTTTAGAATTAACTTTTGTTTGTGGTTTGAAATCAGGATCTAAAAATGAATTTGTCTTTCAAAACAGCTAGCCAGTCTTCCAGGTGAAGTAACTAGTATAAAAATCTATATGAAGATTTTGATCGGGCAAGGGAAGAATCAAGGTCTTCTTATTTTTGCTCTCTTACAGAGGAATGTGGGAATACATGTAAGTTGTAAAAAATTAAGACATCTGTTATTTTAGTAATTGGAATTACTTACAAATTAGCCTCTCCCCCTCAGCACACATACACACCCTGGTAACCTCATATTCCTTTTCCTAGGGAACCTCAGTTTGGTATATGTAATAGGTTAAATTATTGATACCAGTTTTTCCCTGTCCTGTAGTGGCTTTAGACATCTTTACCCTTGCCACTGCATCCTGCCTGGCAGAATGTCCTCCTCCACTCCCCGACACTGGGCTTCACCAAAGGGAAACCAGCAGATGTGGCAGGAGCGGAGGTCTGCCGTCTCCTCCTCTCAAGCTTCTGCCACTGCAATAGGGAGAAAGCGCCCCAGGCAGGTCTGCCCCTCCAAGCTGAGCTCCAGAATGAGACACGTGGGTTGAGGCTGCACGAGCAACCCTGAACACATACAGGAGAAATAAACGCTGATTGTCTATGCCACTGAAACTGTTTTGTGTGCTTGTCACACGGCAAAAGCTGACTGATACAAACTGTACCCGTGTGTGTGTGTTTGTGTGTGTGTATACCATCCCAATCCAATTTGGGTGGGAATGTATATATGGTAGATGTATAATGATCTATATCATTTATGTTTGATTTATGATCTAGGATTCATAATTATATTGTATATATATTTATTGTGTATTATGGATAATAAAGACAGTGTGTGCAATTTTATGTATGTGTACATTTATTTGTTTATTACCTACCTTGGTCCTCTCCTAACATTTGGAACAAGAGGATAAACAGAGAGCCTCATATCATATGTCTAAATACTTAAAAGGTATAAATCAAGCTCATAAGTGTTAAATCAAACAGATTATATGCTCCAACCTTGGCAAATACACCTTCATAATGACTTGAAAGGACGGGTTTCATTTGGAATTCTTGGATTCCTTTGCGTGATGTGCTAGAATGTGGTGGCATGGGGTCCAGGCCAACCCCCTTCTCTCACGACACCTGGCTCTATCCCCCACCATGTACCATAGCCACACCTTACCCTGCACACCCAGGCTGTCCGCACCACCCACAGATGGCAGACCTGGGGGTGCACACACTGGTGGATGCTGTTCACCCTCAAAGGACCTGAGAAAGAGGCCCCCTCAGGCCCAGGTAATAAGCTTAGGGCTGTTGAGGCAGGAAGTTCCGGGGCCCCAGGTACATCTGTACACATAGACCTCTTACCTGCTGATTGTCCCATCTTTCTCTTGCATAGTTACTCTCTCCCGAGCAATGGATCCTTTCCATTAGCCTTCGTGCACATTCAGGTTATCTCTCACTCGAAAAAAGCAAACAAAACTATTAACCGTTCAGCATCCTATTCCAGCCTCTTCCCTGACTCGCTCCACTGCTCCCAGCTGACATAATGGAAAGAAAGGTCTACACTGCCTGTCTCCTACTCACCTCCCAATCCCTCCACAATCAATTCCAGTCGTCTTCTGGCCTTTAATCCCTGAAGGCCACCAAACAGCTCTTTCTCAGGTCACCAAAGACCCACATCACCTCATTCAAAGGGCATTTCTCAGTCCTCTTGCTACTCTGCCTCTCAATAGCTTTTGACTCAGCCAGCCACTCCTCTCCCTTCCTTGGGGTGGTGACTCTGTGCTCCCCAAGAGCTCCCAGCTCTCTTCCTCTGTGGGCTCCATGGCGACATGGTCCCTCCCTCTGTCCCTCCTCTGAAGTTAGGTGAGGCCCCCAAACATGAGTGAGGAGCCAGGGTGCCTGGTTTCGAGATGGAGCCTCTCCTCACCCAGTTCCCAAGTGACCGTGATGAGCAGAGTGCCTGCTGACCCAAGCTGCGCCCATAGAGTGAGGGAGAAACCAACTTTGGTCTTTGCGATTTGGGACCTATTTGTTCTTGCAGTACAACCGCCCCTGTCCTGACTGCTGCACCAGATGTCTGCAGAGCACAGCAGACATCTCCTCCTACTCAGCCCACTGCTTTTCAATTTTTTTTTGCTGACTCATCCCCTCTCCGCCCCAGTCTGGCCATTCCCAGGCCTCCTCTTCCTCTCTTCTCATACCTTCTCCCTCCATAATCTCACCCAGCTCTGCCGTGTCAATGACTCACAGGTTTACACCTCCTCCCACCTGCAGGTCGTGCAGCCCATCTGATGCCTCCAGGGGATCAGAGGTTCCCAGACTACACATTCCCTGACTCAGGCTCATGATTTTGCCCCCTCCTCCAAGTCTGGCCTCCTCTCCGGGTCCCCGTCTCACCTTGCCACTCAAATGTGCAAGCTAGGACCTGAGAGTCATCTGGGAAGCTCCTTCTCCTTGACCCTCTTCATCTCCTCTTCATTTCCCATTTCCCGTCCATCACCAGGGTCTGTCAGATTACTCCCCACACCCACCCTCGTTCCTCCATCACCACCTCTACCAGCCTGGTCCAGCCACAGTCTATCTCACCTCATCTGGAGGCCTGCCAGACAGTCCTTCTGGCCTCACTGCTGTCAATCTTGCCCTCACAATCTTTTACTCATGCCAGCCAGAGGGATCTTTTAGAAAGATCGTGTAACTGCTTAAAACTTGCCAAGGCTTCCATGGCTCTAAGAGATGATACTGCCATCCTCTGTGGCGCATGCGGACTGGCCCACCTCTTCCCTAGCCCCACCTCCATCCTTCCCCTCATCCTCTGTTGCAGGTTGGGCTCCCTGGGAAGCAGGCGCTGAGGTGGAGATTATTGCAGGAGGTTTACTACAAAGAGCTTTTGCATCTGCATCTGTGAGAGGGAGGGCAAGGAAGGAGCGGGCAGAGGGAGAAGTTGAGCCCTTATCAATCTCAACAGAGGTCTCTGCTGACCCCTCAAGGGGCAGAGTTGTCCTCCATCTGGGGCAAGCGTGCTGGGCTTCCGTGTCTGCGCTGCCATATTGGCCACTGGATGTGTCTTTGGAGGTGGGGAGGCATCTCTCTTCACCTGAGGCATTCTCTGAAGGGAGCTGATGGCTAAAGGCTTTCTGCAGGCAACACTCCCAGCAGCTGTGGGAGTAAGTTCTTTCTCATTGAAGTGGGGTCTGGTGGTGCACGACAGTGTCCAACACAATCCAACCTTTGTGTTGACCAGGCTCCACTTTTTCATATACGTTCAGGGAGCCGCTCCTCCAGGATTCGGGCGTGCCTCCCTCTGGGGGAAGTTAGAAGAGGACGGTTGATAGGGTTAACTGCAGCGCGCACTGCTGCAGCTGGTGAGGCCACGACTGATCCTCATCTTCCCTTGCCTTCACTATTGATTCTGGACTCCCCTCCCCTCAGCGAATGACTGTCCTGGTCTCAGTGGCTTACCTGGTGGCATAGCCAGACCCTCATCCCGGAGGGGTCTGAGTTCCTGGCCAGCATGACCTTCTCATGCCAGAGATGCCGCGCCTGCCCATTTACTGTCAGAATTGCGCCGGGGAGTACCAGGAAGCAAATGCATTAAGCAGGCACCAAATGGATCTCACTGGGTGAAAAATCCAGGTGTAGGCAGGGCTGCGTTCCTTCTGAAGGTCCTAGGGAAGAATCCGTCTCTCTGCCTTTTCCAGCTCCTAGAGCCTGGCTCACTCCTCGCCTCATGGCTCCTTCCCTCATCAAAGCCAGCAAAGGCTGGTTGAGTCTTCCTCACCCTGCACCCACCTCTCTGACACTCTCTTGTTTCCCAATTTCGCTTAGAAGGATGTTGTCCCCACCCAGATAATTAAGGATAATCTCCCCATCTCAAGATCCTTAACTTAATCACACCTCCTAAGTCCCTTGTGCCAAGTAAAGAGAACCTATTCACAGGTTCTGGGAATTAGGACCTGGACATCTTGTGGGGAAGGAGCCATTATTCTGCTGACCTCACGGTAGACCCATGTCAACCTACTGCTTATTTAAAGCATGCAGTTTGCTCTGGAGAATGACACCCCCATCTTTGTGAAATAATATCTCTGAGCTGGCACTTGAGCTGTGCCAGTGACAGGCCCTCCGTTGCTTTATCAGACTGGCAGATTCAGGGTGACACAGCAAGTGATATGACCAGTGCACCTTATGGTCATGTGCCAGCCCTCACAGCTCGGTTGCTATACGGCCTTTTGGGGGACCCTGTGTGGGTGTATCCAGCGCTCCGGAAGCCCTCAGACAGTGGTCTGGCTTAGGCCTTGCGGGCAGGAAAAGCAAGTCTGTATCCAGAATATGTGTCTACCCCTAACAAAATGTCTCACTGCTCCTTTCAGGATGAAAGGGATCCACTGTGGTCAACTCGCCACTAGGCTGGTGTCCTCAAGGAGTGGCACTGTGTCTAGGACTTGGCTTTGGGCTCTGTTGCTGGAAGACTGAACATTCAGTAGCAGTAGCAGAGCAGCTTGATCAGCCTCGGTGGGTGAGATCCTACGCTGTTAGACGTCTTCCTAGCTCCACCCCTGCCACTTGTGTCAGCAGTGAACGGGTCAATGACAGAAGCTGGGTGATGTCACTTGGCCAAGTCATTCTGTTGACTCGCTTGTTTAGTGTTTCTTTCATGATGGATGCTCTCCATTGAGACAGAAAGCTTCTCACTTTGTGCCAAGTCCCGGCCACATGACTGCGCCAGATAGCCTTGTCCCACCATCCAGTCATTCTCCTTCTGGTCCCCTGACTTCTGTTTCCACCAAAGCAGATGACAAGTGCTCTGCCCAAACCTCTACCTATTGGCAAGATTTCACTTTGCCGTCAACTCTCCAGGCCAACCCTGAGTGGGGCTGCAGTCCAGGCACCATCTGGTTTTCACTTGCTTCCACAAACCAAGCCAACACTTCTGTGAACAAAGCTGTCTTTCATCAGCTGGTCACACTCCTCCCCTTGGGGCCATAGGTGCAAATCAAGGGAGGGGCCTCAGTGCAACAGTGGTGGATAACAAGGTGGTCTAAGCGGCCTGCCAGCACACCTTGCTTGTGGCCTCTCATCCTGCTCACCCCTGGTCCTGGATGTACCACTTCTGTCTTACGATGGATGATGCTGGGTCCACTTGACCTTCTGACCTGGTGGGTCTGACAGAACCCAACTCATGATGGGCAGTGCTACCGTCTGAGTGTTTCTGTCCCCCAAATTCTTCTATTGAAATATGATGGTATAAGGAGGTGGGGCCTCTGCCAGGTGCTTAAATCATAAGGGTGGGGCCCTGATGAATGAGATCAGTGCCTTCTAAAAGAGGGTCCATAGAGATTCCCCAGCCCCTTCTACTGTGTGAGGACACAGCAAGAAAATGCTGGCTGTGAACTAGAAAGAAGGTCTTCACCCAGTCATGCCGGTGCCATGATCTTGGACCTCCCAGCTTCTAGAACTGTGAGAAATAAATTTTTGCTGTTTATAAATTATCCAGTGTATGGTATTTTATTATAGCAGCCTGGACAGACCAAGACAGGCAGTTATGGCTGAATTTTTACTTGGCGTCCCACGGTCAGGGTGAGGGCCCACAGCATGCCAGGAACTGCTTTCCAAAAGATTTATAATTTTCCCTATGGCATGGCCTTGTGGCAGACCCTTAAGAGTCTTCTTTGTAATTCTCTCTTGGGGGCTTGCCAAAAACTCTGCATGGTGTCTTCTACCGGTGCTGATAACTCCAATACCATAGGGTCCTCTGGGGCAGATAGCCCGAGGCAGCTATATGAATTACACCTCTGGCACCATTGCCTAGACCTGCTGCAAAGTCCCTGCCATCTCTGGACTGACTCAAAGCTGGCAGCTCTTCACATCCCCTGGTATGTGGTTTGTAGGTACTCAATCCTGAAGGGGGACTGTGCCTTCAGAACCCACGGAGGCCTCCCAAGCATTGTGCCTCTTTCTTTGAGGTGGGAGGTGCAAGCAGCCATTATTTGTCCTTCACTGGCTACCCTGGCATGCTCCAGACCATGGCAGCTCCTAAAGGCTTTACTGGGATGACAGGCCCCCGAAACCTCACCGGGCTTACCCTCCCACCTTTTGGAGTGCATGGGTCTTAATCAGACTCACGGCGTACTCGCCACTTCCCGTTCA
Source organism: Vicugna pacos (assembly GCF_048564905.1). Lineage (NCBI taxonomy): Eukaryota > Metazoa > Chordata > Mammalia > Artiodactyla > Camelidae > Vicugna > Vicugna pacos. The sequence continues at coordinate 16,753,671 of NC_132995.1, forward strand.
TTCATTCTGAAGGGCACGAGGTTACTGATAAGGCAAACCAACATGATATTTTGCAGGATCCTCGGCCAGTCCAGAACTTGGAGACCTGAGAGTGAATGTATTTCTGGGGCAAGACTGTAAATGTATCCTGTTATCCATTCCAACTGAATGCAAGCTGGTTTTGATCCTCTTTTCTGATCGGGATGGAAAGTGATGCATTTGCCAGATCAATGGCCAAGGACCATGCACAGAGGTCATGATCATTGCGCTAGCAAGACTACCACATTTGTCACAGCAGCTGCAGTCTTGACTATCACTCGGCTGGGTTTGCACCGTCATCCTCCAGGATCTGTCTTGTTTTTGCAAAGGCCAAACTGGTTAATTCAATGGAGCTGTAATGAGGACCACGACCCTTAGATCCTCGAGCTTTTAAAAGGTAGCGCCAATATCTGCTACCACCCTCCCCCTCCCCGAGCTGGGATGAGGTACTATTTTTTATTTACTAGCTTGGAAGGATGCAGAGGAGAGTTTCAGGGACTTCCTCTTTGCCTGGCCCACTACAAAAGCTGCCACCCTACAGGCCAAGGAGTCAAAGTGGGAGTTGTTACAATTACTAAGTGTCTAATTACACTTTGGGGAGTAGGGAAAAGATGGTTGGGTAAATCCAGGGATCCAGTGGATCCACTGTAAGCCAGGCCTGGGCCAGCATTCCATCTGTTCCCTGACCTGTGTGCCCCTGCTCGAATGGAGGGCCGCTGTGATCCATCAGAGCTTAACGCATCTATACCGAGTTGGACCCCTTCCAATGCCCCAGATTTATTTAGCTTTTGCAGGAGGACTGGGGGTATGACTACTAGATAACACTTGCTTTGGTGTTGCAGGCTCATCCTGGGGGCTTGGTTTCTCCTTTAGTCGGTGGGTTCCTGGTCTGAAAACTGACTCACCTCCAGACACGGGGCAAAGAAATCATGACCATTACTATGGTCGGGAGGATCGCCATTAAGCTCTTGATTGTCCATTCTTGATTTCTTTGATTGCACAGATTGAGTAGAACATTTGTTGGCCGCCCATCTATTTTGTGTCCCAGGGGACACCTTGTTCTCCAGGACTCGCTGCAGCCAGGCCACCTGGGGCCACTACTACCTGGCCACTCATTATAATTGCATCTGCCTCTCTCTGGATGGGTAAACGTCACTGCTAGACCTCTGTTGTTTGGGGGTTCTCTTGCTCTTACTGCCGTTAGTGACCCTTGGACCATGAGAGCTGGCCCTACCAGTGGCCCGGGCCACAGACGCGAGCTGTCACCCACTGTCTCAGGGCTCTTCTCACTGGTGTGTCCCCGGCTGCTTGGGTAAGTGGTGTATCTGTCGGACCCTCCAGAGGAACGTAGTCCCCCTCCAATGTTCCCCGCCTCAGGGCTTTAGCACATTCACTCCAGCGCGCTCACTTCGCAGAGTCCTTCAATTCCCTTTTCCACCATCTGACTCAAAAATTCTGGCACTTTTAAAGGTACAGGCCGTGACTTTTTCTGTGCTTCTAGGAGCCACCCTAGCAGCATTTTGGCACCATCGCCTGTGGTGCTTGCGAGGACACTGAACCTCGTATCCTAGGAAAGTGCCTGCGCATTGATAAGCTCTCCAAACATTCCAACCGTATGTGTCTCTCCTGCTCTCCTGCCCAGCTCTGGACGATGCATCTTCAAAATCCAGTCCCACCTGTGCTCTCCTGGCCCCTCCCGTACCTGTGGGCTACAGCTCCTTTCCTTGCTTATCAAGTCCCAGCACTGCCTTGGCCCAGTCACGGAGGGACTTGACCCCTAATTACAGGTCTCGTGGCCAGAAGGGAGATGGGGGCAGATCCTGGGGGGGGGGCTGCGTACTGTCTCGCAAAGCAGAGACCTCCTGCATTTCTTCAAGGAATAGAGGAGCATTCACCCTGAATAGGGAAGAATGGGCCACTTCTGCAGGCCCAGAGGGTTCAAGGCAATCCAGGGACTTCAGATTTGGGGTGCATCAGCTCAGGTGTCCCATCTGAAACCTCCAGGTGCCACTCCTTCCCAATCAGAGCATGGTCTTGACATGGAGCTACTTCGGTTGCATTTAACTTTCTTTGGAACTTGGCTGCTCTGAGATCCTCCGCTGCCAGGACTCAAGGACCTCCTTATGTGCCACCGCCGGCCCTCTGGTTTTCACGCTTAACTCTTAATCAAGCTCAGCCTTTGGTTAGCTTTCTTCAAAGTGTCAGTCAAGTTTAGCAATAATTCCGATTTCGCTTTTCCCTGGTATTTCTCAGGTAGCTGAATAGCCCTCAGCATCGCATTTCCTTCCACAGGTAAACTACCTCAACTCACCGAAGGTGACCGTTTTAATTGCACTGTCACCTTGTTGTAACCGGAGCTGCCTGTGTCCCACTGACCACTGTGACCAGGCAGGCGAGATGGGTGAACCTGTTCTGGAACCCCGCCCCTCACCCCGAGATGGGTGAACCTGTTCTGGAATCCCGCCCCTCACCCCAGCATCTGCTTTCCCGGACTACTCAGCCCTGGCTGCTGTACGTGGGGGCCCCCTGCAAGCAGAACTCATCAGCATGTGAGAGGTTTACCAGGGAGAGCTCCCGGGAGCAGCGCTTGTGGAATGGAGGGGAAGGAAGCAGGATTAGACAGAGGGAGAAGCTGGGCTCTGATGCTGGGTTCGTTTCCTGCTGCTGTTACAACGAAATGCCACACGCTTAGGGGCTTAAAACAACACGCATGTATTATCTTACAGTTTTGGAGTTCAGAAGTTGGAAATGGGTCAGCAGGGGTTCCCGCAGTCCAGCTGGGTGTGTCCCCATTTTACCAGACCTTTGGTAAGGTCCTCCTTTCCCTGAAGTTGGTGCTGACAGATTTCCTATCCTTGCTACCAAAAGGGCTCGGCTGTTATAAATTCCAATTTTTGTCATTGTTCTCTAAATATGTGGCTTTTACATCCCTTCCTTGGGGACTGAAGGGTGTGTGTGTGTGTGTCATGTGTGTGTGAGAGAGAGAGAGAAAGAGAAAGAGAGAGAGAGAGAGAGGGAGAGAGATCTGTGATAAACTTTTGTATATATTTCAGAGGCCTTGGAAAAGATGACACACTCTGTTGGTTACAAAGTTATACTTAAGCAGACTGTGATCGGATCAGTGTGAGCCCCTCCTTGGCCTTGGCTGGGCTGGGTCTCCATGCCTGATTGTGGGTCAGGGGTGGAAGGAAGGGAGGGTTATGTGGGTAAGTACGTTCAGTGGCTCAGACCTCGTGCCAGATATGATGTCAGTGGACACAGCAGGGTAAGGTGGCGGTGGGCGTTGGGGGGTGTCACTGCACAGAGACTAGGCTGAGGGGCTGAGAGGCTGAAGGGGAGCAGAGTCTGAGCAATTTCCCGGCTTTGTGGCTGGGACTGGCAGCAGGCTGGCCCTGCAGGGTCTTTTGTGATCCCTGAGCCTCCCAGTGGTCCTGCAAGGGCAACGGGGGCTCTAGCCACCTGTCTAGGGGGCTGAGGGCCGTATGGGGGAGGAGTGGTCCCCAGCCTGACCGTCATCCCACCTGCTGACCACATGTCAGCAGCGCCTGGCGGATGTGTTGCTTAGGAGCTGTGGAGTGGACGGTCTCTGCCTCCTTATGATCCTTTTTGACATGGAAAAGCAATCACATTTCCCTGTCCTAAAGCCCTGCAGTGGCTCCCGGGTGTTTTCTGCACAAAATCCAATCTCCTTATCATGGCCTGCGGGGTTCTGCCCTCCCCCCAGCTCAGGAGCTGCAGGCGTGTCTGTGCGCACTGCCCTGACTCAGGCCTGCTCCGCCTCAGGGCTGGTCCCCATTCCTGCCCTAGGAGCCAGCCCTACGGGGGGTCGGGTCTCACGCCCTCTCAACCCTCGGGCTCCAAGTCACCGCGCCCCCCAAGGTCAGAGTCCTCAGCCCCACCCTGGGCCCCGCCCACATCGGTTCCCTCCGCACAGACCCTGTCAGGCCCAAGACGCCCCTGCAGCTCCGCGGAGAGCCCAACCCCTGAAAAAGGATGGCGAGCCTTGTCCCTGTGCCATTCATTCTCCTGTGACCAAGGCCTTCCCTCGGGGCACAGGGGAGCGCTGGGCGTCCCATCACACCTGCTGGGCCCGCCAGGACTTTGCCAGTGTTGTTGGAGTTTCCCAAGTGAAATGCAGCGTGGAGATGAAATTACCCCTGAGCCTCGGGCTTGGGTGGGCGAGGCTGGGCGGAGCCGGACCAGCCTACTGGGCCTGGACCCCCACCTGCTCCACCTGCCCCTTCTAGGAGCAGGGCTGCCTGGTCTTTACCTTCACCCAGGTTCTCAGGATCTCCCAGAAATGGTTGCCTCGGCTTCATGCCTGAAACCTCAAACACAAATAATTTTCAATTTGCCTGGGAGTTTCCATTGCACAATCCAATGTTAAATAATAGATTAGATGCCTCAGGGAGAGAAACAGGGTTTAAGCAGAAGAAATAAATAAAAGGAAAAGTAAAATTCAGCACATTGGCTTGGAGAGTAAGAAGGCAGCTTTCCCTCCTGAACTGCATTTGCTGCCCTGGCCTGTCCGGCAGGCTGGGTTCCCTTCCCTGTGTGGCCCAGAGCTGCCTGGAGAAGGTTCCAGGTGTCAGTAGTCCTGGGTCTGGCTCCACCCCTTACCCCTGCTCCCAGGCACTGCACACCAAGAAGATGCCTGACTCACAGCCCAGGGACCTGTCACCTGTCCTGCAGTCAGGCTGACCTGGACACTAAGCAGTTATAGTCACAGAGCCACCGTCAGGCAGACACAGGCTGTTCTAGGTGACAGGCAGGTTAGCAGGCAGGTGGCAGACATGACCTGATGGGGCTGGATGCAGGTGTGGGATGATGGCATCTTTGGACCCAAGAGGAGGCTGAAGAAGGTATGTCTATGGGACGTGACTTGTCTTCAAGCTCTGAAACTGATGTCATCTCTGTCCAGTGACTTTTCCTTCTGCCCACCCTGCCCCTGCCTCTCCCCCCATCAGCCACAGTCTGTCTTTGTTACACAGAAACCACACCATCTCCAAGGTCACAGATTCCCAACTCCCATCTTTCTTCCTCCATAGACCTTCCTACCTTCAATATGCCAGCAGCCTTTCCTGCTGTCCCTTCTTGTCTTGCTCAGGTCCCTCAGGCCACTGTTTCCCTGTCCCCTCCCCCCTTCCAGCACACATGTCTAGGAGGAGCCCAGCTCTGACCTTCTCCGTGCTGCTAGAGAAGCAGGACAGCACATGGGGGACACCAGGGCCAAACTGCCAGAGTTTGAACCCTGGAATATCCTCTTAATAGCTGTGTGAGCTTGGGCAAATTACTTAACCTCTCTGTGTGTCAGTATCCTCTTTCGTAAAAAATGGGAGGATAATGACTGTATCTACGTTACAGGGTACATAAGCTAATATATATGAAATGCTTAGAGCAGTCTCTGGTAAAGCAGTAAAATTATAATTCTTATGATTGCTTCAGGGGCTGAGGAGGGAGATAGAGGTGGCTTGTGTTAAGCTGAAGGCACTGGACAGGGAGAGAAGGATGGATTCAGGATGCACTCAGGGGACAGAGAGAATGACCTGTGTGAAAGGGAGGAGTCCGGGGCTAGAGGGCTGAGACAGGATGCCTGGGGGGGAAAGACCTGAGCGGGGAGAGATGTGAGGCTCAGCTGGGACGTGAGAAGCCAGGTGCCCTGAGACACGCCCACCAAGATGTGCTGCGGGGGTCTGAGCTCAGGGCTGGAGGTGCCGATTTGGGCACCAGCAGCACAGCGGTGTGAGGCTGGCTGAGCACGTCCAGGGAGCATGTAGATCCAGGAGTCTCTGTCCAATTCAGAACGTGGGATAGTTGGAGACGCTGAAGCGAGCTGTTTCTATGGGTGGGGGGACTGGAAGGCAGACCACGGTGAGTTCAAGAGTAAAAGGCTGGTGGATGTGTGAGGCAGCGGGACGAGTTCTGCTGGGAAGGAGAGGACGGAGATGGGACAGGAGCTGGGGGGGATATGGGGCTAAGGCTTTCCTGTTTTTGAAGATGGGGCACTGATCAAGCCTGATGAGCTGGCAGACAGAGGGTGCGGTCTTTGCAGAGGAGAGGAGGGCTGGGATGAGGGAGTGGAGGGCTGACCCTGGCAGGGCAGGAGGAGAAGGAGAACGGGCCAGGGGATAAGGAGCATCAGTTCGACATGAGACAGAGAGGGCCGCTCTGGTCCTTCCCTTTCATTTCACTGCAGTTAAGAGGTACACTGTCAGCTGTGCACATTTCTCTGTGTGTGTGTGTTTCTGTGTCCAGGTGCACCTGGGTCTCTGTGCATGCTTATATGTGTATATGTGTCACAAGTGTGCGTGTGTGTGTGTGCACGCATGTACCTTTTGTATCTGTGCATCTGTGGCTGTGTCTCTAGGTCTGGATGTGTATGGATTTCGGAGAAAGGGTATGTGTGTATCTCTGTGTGTCTGTGTGTGTGGGCATGTCTGCATGTGTTTATGCCCACAGAAGTGTGTGTGTGTGTATGTGTGTTGTGGCTGAGGTCACAGAAGGCCTGTGTCACCCTCCTGGAGAGTGGGAGATAAACACTGGCTGGTTGGTGGTGGCCCCGTGAAGTTTGTGATCATGAGTGTAAGGGAAGCTCAGTGCACCCTCTCCTCCTGCAGCAGAGGGGGCAGGCTGGAGTGGGTTGGTTGCACTGGGGTCCTCCAGGGGCAGGAGACAGAAAAAGTTCAAGGTCGTAAGGTGGGTCAGAATGCACTAAGCTTGCCGAAGGAGTGAAGCCAGCAGAGGTGATGGCAGCCCCCCATCCCCCCACCCCTGGTGACACCTGGCCCTTCTGCACTCTGTGTCCTTGGTGCTGACCAGTCTGTGCCTTCCATGGCTTCCTGGCCCCATTAGGCCTGTGAGGGGTGAGGAGCGCTGGGGACTTCTGGGGTTTTGATGTTAGGGCAGATGTGTCCTCTGGAACTGGTGGGTTTGAGAATGACCTCCAGGGTCTGCCTGGAGACAGAGTTGGAGAGGCACAGTCCCCGTGACCCCATGGCTGGGAGGGACAGAGGGCAGAAGACCGATGCACTTTCCGCTGGGTCTGGGGGAAGCAGCGCCCCGCATGAGCTGCACACATTCGGGGTGTTGCTGCCACCTCGTGGGCCGATCGGGATGCTCAGGGTACGGCTCAGGAGCGAGGACTTTGCGCCTTCTGGTGGCCAGGTGCTGTCTCTGCCCTCCTGCAAAACCCCCACCCCACCTTCCATCGCCCTCCCGCCCCCACAGCACAGTTGCCGAGGGGGCGGGGCGGTGGGCGGACACAAAAGCGAGGCGGCCCAGCCCGCCTGCATGGGTCGGATGCCAGCTCCAGGGCCTGACGCTGTGCAGCTCTGGGCAAGCCTCTGCGCCTCAGTCTCCTCACCTGAAAAGTCCGGCGAGGCGTGATCAGGGCTGCGGGGAGAGGCATTTCAGGCAGCACGTAGGCGAGGCCAGCACAGCACTGGCCCATCAGGAGCGCTTGATTCAAGCGGGCACATCCTAGGCTCCATGGTTTGGAATTACCCATTTCTGACCTCTGACCCCCGACCCTTACCCTAGGCTTCAGGTGCTCTCAGGAACAGCCCTTCAGCCTTCTCCCTCCACCTCCCACTTCCGGAGGCGGGGAGAGGGCAGGAACGTCTTTTCCCAGGTGGTCCCAATTTTGGCAGACCCCTGATCACCCTCTGCTGCCATCTTATGGTTGAGTCTTGTGTGCAAAGGGCCCTTCTGGGCAGCATGAATAGTCAGGGAACAGCAGCAGGCCTCACAGCCAGGCCAGGCCAGCCCCGGGAACCAAAACAAAGCTCAGGGCTCTCGCACACCTTCCCCTGTACCTGGGCTACCAGACGCTGGAGCCCATTCTCTCTGTAGTAACAGCTGTCAGAGCTACACATGCTCCATGCCAGGGGCAGCTCCACCAGCCTCATTCAGGGTCATTGTGCCCATCAGCCTCGGGGGCCCAGAGATGGGGGCAGGAGTATTTCAGGCCTGCTCAGCCCCAGACTGCCGGCCCCTGGCTTCCAGAGACCATCCTGGTCCATTCCTGGGACCATGAGTCAACTCTAAGCCCCCCACCCCGACCTGTGCCCAGCTCTGGGTTCCCCAGCACTTGGGTGGGATGGGGGCGACCCCAGGATTAGCCAAGGGTGTTCCCCAGAGAGGAAAGGGCTAAGATGCTGGAGGGAGAGAGAGGAGACCACCTCCCCACCTCAGGCTCCCCTGGGGCGCCCATCGCCCACTGAGGGGGCTCAACTCCTGAGGATGGAATTGGTAAATGGGCCCTGCCTGGGTGGGGAGGGGGTGCTGGATGACTGTTCCTCCATCCACTGCCGCCCACCTTGGTCCTGGGTCCTGTGTGCAGCCAGGCCCCTGGGGACAGCCATGTCTAGGAGGCCAGGGGGGCCTCAATTTCATGTCTGACCACCTGGCTTGATCTGGCACCTCACCTCCCCAGGGAACTCCAGATTTCTGGAGCTCACAGGCCATAGTGGGGACCCTAGGTTTGGGGACATCTATTTTCTTCAGTACATAGAGAGGAGGGCTCACGTCTGGGAAGGTCTCAGCCACTCTCAGGGCAAAGGCCTGGTAGGGGCTTCAGTGAAGTCTGGAGTACCAAGCTGGCAGAGGGCACTGGGGGTTCTCTGGTTATTTTCCCAACTCAATGGGCCTGCTTGACTCCTTGGAGGAGTCCGTGGCCCCTTCTAGATGGTTCCCTCTAGACTGTACCCCACAAAGTGATAAGCAGATGAAATGGGGCAGGGATGGGCAGGGGAGGGAGCAGCACAAGACTGTCCCAGAGAGGAGGACTGCCCACAGTCCCCCCAACCTCTGACACGTACAGACTCACACACATTTATACATCCCCTCACCCCAGACACTATCCCCATCAGACAGGTACCTCCTACGTCACTTATACACACACTCATACACGTAGACTCACATGCTCACCACCCTCTTCCTAGACACACACACACACACACACACACACACACACAAACCATGGGTGGATGGTCCCCGGGCAGTCTTGATCATCTCCAAACAGCAGCAGTGAGTGAAGGCGCCCTGCAGGCTGCCTCAGCTGGGCTTCCCGGTGTCTCCTCGTTGATCAGATGACCAGTGACATGGCCACAGGCTTTGCCAAATGCATCCACGACCAGAGACATTGTTTCTGCATTGTGTATTCCCTCTCACTTTGTGAGCACCACAGCCCAGGGGCAGCTGTTTCCGGGTCATTGTCCTCCAGGCCCCTCCCAGCTTCCTCCCATGCTGACCTGGCCCTGCCCAAGGTGTGGGTCCGTCTCTCTGGCTCTCTGAGCCTTCAGCATCTCCCTTCCTGCCCTTCACACCTGTGAGTCCTTCCAGCCCTGATCACAGCCTCCTACCCTCCCGCCTGACCTCAGGGGAATCTTCACCCTGCTCAGGGTTCTTGGATGCATGTGGCCCCAAGCAGACAGGTGGCAGCCTCAGCCCCTTGTTCTACTTTTATAAATTTCCAGAGCCTAGGAAGAAAGATGGAGCAGTTCATGACAGTGTGAGCCTGGCTGGGATCCAGCATCATATCCCACCTTGGGGACCAGCAGCATCCCCGCAGGGTCTGGCGGCACCCCCCAGCAAGTGGGAACAGATTGAGAGCAATCTCCCAGGAGAGACTCACAGGCCACAGAAAGATGTGGGAAGCTGTGCAGCGGACCGCTGACAGACAGATGAGACCTCAAAGTGGCAGAGAGACAGACAGACAGGCCCCTGGAAACAATCACAACAAACAAGACCTCAAAACAGCCACAGTCATGCCCTCACTTTTTCTGAGAACTTTCAAGAATCGCCCTGGCTTTTGACAATTTCAGAACCATTTTTGAGTGTGAAAATGTATGCTTTTGGAGAAAAAGTTTCCTATGCAGCTTCTCCTCCCCCTCCCCCTGAGTTGGTTCACAGGGGGGCAGGGAGTCCTACCAGTTTTGAGGTGATTTTGTCAGGTGAAGTCAGGGATCAAGGTCAGGGTCAGGGGATCTGTGGATGACATCTTTGGGCCAAAGCCCTGCTTCTCCTGAGGTTCAGAAAGCCAGGGATGGCATCACTCCCTGCTGGAAATGCAACCCCCCGAGACCCATGTGCAGTGTCCCACTGACCCCAGAGGCAGCCCCAGGTGGTAGCTTGCCCAGAGAGACCTTGTCACTGCTCTGGATGTCCCCAAAGGGCCCCCCACAAAGTGCACTTACAAGAAAGGACTCTGATGGTCCTCCACGGGAACAGATCTGTCTTCTTTTGGGATGACTGTGCTGGTAGCAAGACAGGAGGACCCCGTGGACAGAGTCCTAGTCTGGGGAGCCTGAGGCGGGTGCTGCCACCGAGTCGCCTGCTCCCTCTGCTCCTGTCACACACAGGCTTCTCCTGCCCTCGGCTGCCCTGGGTGGTGCTTGTGAGCACCTGGCTCAGGCCAGTGTGGGGAGGGAGGAAGAGTCCCAGAAAGCATAGGGAAGGGTCTGTGTGTTCCCACACCAACACAGGGAGTATAGACAAGGCTGCTCTGGAAACCATGTGCTTTATTTGGAAACTCATCCCAAGGGACCCTTCCCCCTTGGTCTTAGAAAAGCTGCAAACCGTGTGGTTTGGTACAAGGCAATGGCTAAGGGACTGCGGGAAATCCCTTACGGCTGGGGCCCCTGTCCTCTGGGCCTCAGACTTTCCTGGTCATCCTGACTCTTGGCCGAGCTGGATATGGGCAGCTGGGACTCCTGGGGTGTTCGGCTCACCCACCACCAGCATCTTCCTTATTTGAGGAGTGAGGAAGTGGGTATGGGGCAAGGGCCAGGGTCCCCATCCAAGGCCTGGGCCTCTGTCCCCCCTGAAGCTCCTGCACCATCCAGCAGCCACGGCTCCTCACCTCCTCAGAGCCCTGTTTCTCTGGGTACATCTCAGCTCCCAGGTGAGGACCTATGAGGAGTGGGATGCCCCCTGCCAACAGGTGAGTGGGTGAGGCAGGGTCGCCCATGCCCCTCAGTACAAATCTGCAAAGGGCTTGGAGTAGTTGAACATCAGGTAGTCCATGTAGTAGAAGTCGTAGGTGCGCTGCCGCTGCAGGGTCGAGAGCTGGGCGAAGTACTGGTGGGTGATCCGCGCGGTGGTCCGTGCCTCCTGCGAGTGCCGGTCCTTGAACTGGGGGAAGGTCAGGTTGCGCGGTGCATGGATGAGGCTCAGGAAGAAGTTGGCATCGTCCTCCATGCTCTCAAACTTGCCCACAAAGTCATAGTCGATGAGGCAGGGGCTGCAGAGCCGGCTGACGTGGTCCCAGTGGATGTCCATGCCCACGGGCCGGTGCACGTCCAGCAGGTACTGGACAAACTCGGGGAACCGCACACCGGAGCCTGTCCGCAGGGCCTCCCGAGAGGCGTTGGCCCGGTACCGGGCTAGGATGGCCTTACCGAAGACAGGGTGATAGTAGCTATTGGGGTGTTCGAACTTGTCGCGGAAGGCGGAGACCAGCCTCTCGAAGGGCTCGCGAACAAAGAGCATCTTGGTGTAGGTGCTGAGGCGGTGAAGGATGCCCTGGCGGTCGAAGGTGTCCAGCCTCTTGAGGGCGCTGCCGTAGTGGACGGTGTTGTGCTGGATGTCGGTGGTGGATGAGGCCAGCCCCGCCAGCACCATGAGCACCCGCTTCCAGTTGGAGCAGCCTGCCTTGGGCACCTCGCAGTACAGCACGCGGTGGCGGTCCTCCACGAAGATGCGGGACACGTGGCGGGGCGTGACCGCCCTGCGGCTGCTGCTTGCCCGGTACTTGGCGCACGCCTCCTGCATCACTCGCTTGCGCTCCTGCTGACGCCGCTGCAGGCTGACCCAGTAGCTGTCCAGGGCCCCGGGTGCCGGCTGGACGAACGTGCTGGCTGAGCTGTTGGTCAGAATGGCCGCCGCAGCCGGCATTTTCTTGATAAGCAGCCGGCGGCGGCGCTGCCGTGGTCGCAGACGGGCCCCCCTGTTTACGCGAGGTTGAGGCTGATCTGGCACCAGCAGGTTGAGGCCTCTTGGGGCCCGGCTGGACAAGTCTCGAGTGGCCCTCTCTGTGGGTGTCTTCAAGTCACCATTCTGGGAACTGCCTGGTGGGAGGTCCTGGGGCAAGAAGAGAAACAGTTAACAAGGTGGACAGGATAGCTGGACACTGAGGGTTACACAAGCCAGGACCTCGCCATGGCCAGGTCCCTACCCCCCTCTTTGGACTGAGTTTTTCCCAGGTGAGGGAGAGGGGGGCAGGCTGCCCTGCAAGATGTGACCTGCAGGATGTGACCCCCTTGGTCTGAGCCCTGGTCCAGCCCCCACTGCCCCCTCCCCTCTGCTGGCCATGGTGTGAGGTGCAAGTGTCATTTTGGCCACAAGATGGCGCAGGTCTCCCAGGAACCTCTGCCTGGCGAGGTGGAGTTGGGGTACTTGGTGGCCTGAAGGAGCCAGGCTCCGATTTAATGCTTCTATTAGCAGAGACCAAAGCTGCCATCCAACAGGAAAGGGAAATTCATGGGCCCAAAGCCCCGGCATTTGTTCCTAAGGCTCCTGGGAAGGACCGGACACATTTTCCTTTCCAAAAATAGATTTAATGTGAGCTCCGAGTTTTCTTCCCTGCCCTCCCCAGCTTTCCCCAGGCTGCCCATGCTGAGATTTATCAGACTCTCTGAACTCACGTTGTGGCGCTGCTGTGGCCTGATGTTGAACTTTATTCCTGAAAAGCAAAGAGAACAGTATTAACAGTGGAAGTACCACTGTGCGGCTCCCAGGGACCTGCTTATGGGCTCTTGACTGTGGGTGCCTGGGCTGGAGGGTACTTGGGGTGGGCTCTGTGAAAGGCAGTTCAGAGATGGGAGCAGAGGCACCCTTCAGCGCAAATGCCCCTCCACTCCCACACCCATGGGGAGAGTAGGGGTGCAGCAAAGATTTGGTCTCACTGGCTCCCAGCTGATGCACACATCTGGGGGTCTCACTTCCTGATGTGACCTGGAAGGTCCAGGAAGCACCCTGCCCAGGTGTGCCCACACACCCACCCAGTGGAGCAACCAGGAACCTCACACTGTCAATGTCACGAGGAAAGGGCCCTTCGGGAGGATCTTTCCATCTTCTCTCTACACCCTGCCCTGACTCTAGTCGACATGGACTTTTTGTACTCAACTATGACCCACTCCTACCCACACTCTTGCTCATACCAGGCCTGGGAGTGGAACACACTCCTTCCCCTCAAACTGGGGCCTCCTCGCTGGCTCCAGAAAGTTCCTTCACCTAGATATCTGCTTTGCGATTTTGGCTGTCTCAGGTGGTCGTGGGGCTCTGGGGTGAACTGGCCTCATCCTGCTCACCTGGTCTCCTCCAATGGGCAGAGGAGAGGCTAACACAGTGATTGATTGCCTGGCTACCCCTGCCTGGAGACTCGGGGGAGATGGAGAGAGATCAGTGCACCACTGGCTACACTTCAGAACATCCTCTCTGCCCACCAAGGAGGTGATTTTCCTGTGCTAGGGCCAGGGTCACTCAGGATAAGCCCTGGGGAGGCAAACCTTTGCCAGAGGAGAGGATTCTGCTTCATACCCAGTTTGACCCATTTTGGGGGAGGTCCTGAGAGGATTTCCTTCAGGGAAACCTACTTAGGAGTCTTGGTCTCCTTCGCTGTCCCTGCCTGGCCACTGAGACACTGGGGCTCTTCCTGCCCCTGTGCCATGTGAGTAGACATTTCTGCTCTGAGGCTTTGCCAAAATAAGGGCCAGCCATCCTTTAAACAAGCAGAGAGCTCCAGCTTCCAGCTGGCACAATAGGGCACTGTGTCGACCACACCTAACCGAGTTCTGGCTGCTGCCAGGGGTGGGGGGTGGGGTGTTCCGGAGGCCCAGTACTTCCCTGGCTGTCTCTGTGTACTTGGCAGAGGTCCAGTGGCTGGGGCCCAGCTGGCGAAGGGACATCCAGGTTCTCTGTCCCTGACCCAGGGACTCTGCTGATTTCTCATGCTGTCTAGTTTTGCAGGTTCAGCCACTGCTATAATCCTGGCCTTATACTGGTTAGTCTGTGGATATGCCCACAATTCTTCATTCATCAGCAATAGAGGACTGGGGATGGGGGAGGACGTGAGGTCACCCATGGGCTGGAAAGTTAAAATCCCTGAGCGTGCCGGGAACTTCTTCGAGTCCCAGGAGTGGTGGAGATAAAGGCACAGCTTGTCACGTTGCATCTTTTTTCTGCTGCAATACAATTCTTTGATCTCTTTGAACTGGGAACAGGGGCTGACCCTTCCCTGGGCAAAGGGCAGAGTGTCCACACCTTCCTGGGCATTTCCAAGCTGATGTGCATATGTGTGTGTGCATGTGGGTGAGCACTGAAACAGGCCATCCAGATTCTTCCATGGAGGCTGAGGGGAAGCTCCACGTAGAACTGGCTGCACCTCTCAGGGGATGGGGTGTGAGTAATGGGTGCCCAGCCTTGAGAGCTCTTAGAATTAAGCTCCTCACAAGGGTTCCCCTCTCAGCCCAGAGTCTCCTTCCCTCTGCTGGCCACCCCCTGCCCCATGGCTGTCCCCAGCATGAGTTTCCTGAGCTCATTTCCCTCTGGTATGTGTGGGTTTCCTCCTGCAGCCAATGAACACAGATCCCTTCACCAGAAGGGACCTTCTGCACACTCAGTTTTCCTCCACACTGCCGGGTTTCCTTAATTATTTTCTTCTGGTGATGGCAGCTGGCTCTGCTAAATCACTTCTCCTCCTCAGAGTCTCAGATATGGGAATTTACTCTGCTTGTCAGTCCTGTCAACCTGTCAAGGTGCGATGGCGCTTATTTATATTCCTTTTCTGGAGCAAATGAATCATGCCAGATTTGGCCGAGAGTGGGGCTGAGGAGCCACTTACAAAAGGCATCTTGCCGGTGGGTGAAGTCGGATGAGTATGTGCTTACAGAGGTCACAGCTGTGACCTTCCACTGGCAGCCTGGAGTGTGGTGGGCTGTGGAGCCTGACCTATTTTATCTGTGCAGACTGGACAAGAGGGCACTGAACCCAAAGAGTTTCCAAGGTTGGCCCACTGGAAGACAGGTGGGGCCAGAGCTCTAGACAAAGACCCTGCTGGACAGCGCCCAGGGCTCAGTGAGTCTCCTGACATCTTGGTTACTTTTGCCCAACAAAGCCAATGTGGCTGCAACTGCCCGCTTTGGGAAAACAAACAAACAAACAAACAAACAACAAACAAAACAGAATTATCTTGTGGAAAACCCAATAGCAGATCTTATGTGGAGCCTGAGTTTGCCACAAGCTGCGTGTTCCTGACCTTGAGCTTATGACAGCTTGTTTGTGAAGACTGAAACTGTCCCATGTAGCCACTTTGGAATAAAGAAAGAAACAACGGAGGAAATGTAATGGGCTCGCCCGCTGGCCGGGGGCCAAGTGTCCATACTTTTTCCGTGGAGGAAGCTGCTCCTTCATGCACTGCGCAGATAAAGGCTGAAGCAAAGACCGTCTCCAGCTCAGAGTGCAGCGACGAGGAATCTTGGGCATCTTGAGGCCGGGGGGGGGTCTGCGCGTTCCCCAGAGGGCTGCACTTCAGGACCCTGGACAGCTCCGAGGCGCGCCAGAGGAAGGGCTCTGCCTCTGCTACACCAGGAGGAAGGTACTGCCGCCAGGAGCCCCCAGAACCCGTGCCATGGGGGACTTAGAGCAGGGCTTGGCCTCAATGTAACACCGCCAGCCCCCCTCCAAGCCCTCAAATAAGTGTGCAGTCTAGATAAAAGCCATGCCCTCAGCCTCCCCTTCCATCCAAAATCATCACGTTGCCTCTCACATCCCATGTCTCCCTACCCCGACACTGTGACAGGAAACCCCAAGGAGAGTCATGTACACGATCCACTTTCAGAGTCTGAGTCACTTGTCTTCTCCTTTCAGCATAATATTAACAACCTGTAAGGGAGCCCTTCCCCCTGAAATGGTGAGAAATAAACAACCACTTTCTCTTTCTGGACAGAGAACATTCGCAGAGCAGTTGAAACACACGCAGGATGATAAGAGTGAGCATTGGTGAGAATAAACAAGGCATGAGTTATTGGGGCTGCCAAGTGTGCTCCACACTGTGAGCTCTTCATTGGCTGAAGATTTTCTTCTGAACATTTGGCTGAAAAGCTTTCTGGTTCCCTGCCAAGGGGAGGCAGAGGCTGATGTGAGGGT
Organism: Vicugna pacos; assembly: GCF_048564905.1. Lineage (NCBI taxonomy): Eukaryota > Metazoa > Chordata > Mammalia > Artiodactyla > Camelidae > Vicugna > Vicugna pacos. The sequence continues at coordinate 16,769,835 of NC_132995.1, forward strand.
ATGTTAGGCCAGGTTCCTATAATGAGGCCACACTGCCTGGGTCTGGAGCAGAGCAGGGGCAGGGGCTTCAACAAGCACGTGGGCTGTTGGGGAGGAGGGTCCTTTACCCACTGTTTTCTGAATCACAGGAGGGACATCTGCTGCATTCAATTCAAAAGCCCCAATCCTGGATGCTCACTGGGGCTGGGGGCTGAGGACCAGGCTTTTGGTGAGGCTGTGTAGACAGGTGACACTGACATGAGTCAAAACAGGACTCAAGTGCCTAGAAGGGTATGTTTCACGAGCTCTTGACCCCCTGGTCCCAGGTTGGTCATGTTTGAAGAGAGTGACTGCTATTAAGGCTGTTCAAATCCCAGCCCTGGGCCCTGATGGTCAGTAGGGAGAGGGTCTTATCACTGTGAACACTGCAGCCTTGGGGAAGTCATGGCCATCTTGAAGGAGTCAGACCCACAAAGAGGGACAGAGATGGGGAAGAACTGAAGGGGTCAGGAGAGGCCACAGGGCTTGAGGGTAAGTCCAAAGTCCCTGCCTTGTGCAGAGTTTCAGACTTATGGTCCTTGGATTCCCTGGAGTTTCTAACACCGAGCTGTGTTTCCTCGGCTCTTTTTCCATGGCCTGGCTCTTCTGTGGCTGAGCCTATATGGTGGATGGCCCCACACCCACCTGTGCCATCCACCCACATATCCACTTATGCTGCTCAGCAGGCCAGGAAACTTCCAGTGGTTTCAAGCTGAGTCAGGCCAGGAGAAACACCAAAGGCAAGTCCCTCACCGCACCTTGGCTTCTCCATGCATAAGATCCTGTGTCCAAGAGTCAGTCCCACCCCAGATTTGCTGGCAGTCACATCTGGTGGGACAAACACTGTTGCCCTGCTCTGCCGTTTCCACATTCCAATTAGAAAGAAGTATATCCTGCACCTAGCATGTGTGCTGGGAGGAAGACCGTCACGCCCTGGGGCTGCCCTGCATGGCTGGCCAGTGTACGGGACATCACATAAGTCAGATGAGCCACAAGGTGTGAAGCAGGGCTGATGGCAGGAAAAAATGCAGTCAGAGTGCATGTGCTGCCCGCTGGGGTCCGGAGAGAAAATTCTGAGGGAGCTGCCAGGCTCCACTCCAAAGGAAGTCTGTAAGGTTTCTGAATGAGGGTCTTCCAGAGAAACAATCCATAGGAGATACATAGAGAGAGAGAGAGAGGGTGAATTATTTTAAGGAATTGGCTCATGCAGTTATGGGCACTTTGTGAAATCTGCATGGCAGGTCAGCAGGCTGGAGACCCAGGGAAGAGTGGATGGTGCAGCTCAAGTCTGAGGGCCATCTCAGAATTCCTTCTTCCCTAGGGGACCTCAGTCTTTTCTCCTAATGCCTTCCACTGATTGGATGCGGCCCACCCACATTCTGGAGGGTAATCTGCTTTACTCAAAGTCTAATGATTTAAAGGTTTATCACAGGGAGGAGGGTATAGCTCAATGGTAGAGCACACGCTTATTGTGTACAAGGTCCTGGATTCAAATCCCAGTACCTCCATTAAAATAAATAAGCAAATGAATAAACCTAATTACCTCCCTGTATCAAAAAGAAAAAAAATAAAGAAAAGAAAAAAGAAAAGAAAAGAAAAAAAAAAGAAAAGAAAAAAAAAAGAAAAACAAATCCCAAAAAAGGAATAAAAAATTAAAGGTTAATCACATCTAAAAATTATCTTCACAGTAACATCTAGACTGCTGTTTGACCAAACATCTGGGCACCATAACTTCGTCAAGTTGGTTTATAAACTTAAGCATCCCGGTGGGTATATTTTGTTCTTTAAAAAGAACGAACATTTATTCTCTCACAGTCTGGAGGCCAGAGGTCTAAAATGAAGGTGTTAGCAGGGAGGTGCTCCCTCTGCAGCCTCCAGGGGAGCATCCTTCCTGGCCTCTCTCAGCTTCTGGTTGACCAGGTGTTCCTTGGCTGTGGCAATTTAAATCCAATTTCTGCCTCTGTCTTCACATGGCTGTCTTGGGTACCTATCTCTTCTCTGGTTGTTTTGAATTAGGGCCCATCCTAATGACTTCATCCTGATCACATCTAAAAAGACCCTATAATGTGGTCATGCTCACAGGTTCAACCCATTGTGGGGGAGTGAGGACACAATCCGACCCACAACAAGGAGTGGCGAGATTTCAGGGGGCTTTAAGAGCATGTGAAGGCAGGGCAGGAATGGCCTGGAGGAGGTGAGAAAATACTTACCCTGTTGGGTTGGGTTGTCCAATCAGTAGCAAAGGATTGTGTTAGTTCTCTGTGTTCTTTGGGGGCAGGGACTATGTCCTGTCCACCTGTGTTATTGGCAGAAGCTTCACAAATTCTTGTAGAAAAGCAGATGCTGTCTGGACTGAGAGCTGGCCCTGGACGTAGCGGTGGGTGTTGGGCTTTTCTCTGAAGAAGCTGGGCCCAGGGCTCTGGCTGGAGTCTGCCAACCCCTGGCCTGGCTGCCGGGGAAGGCTCTGTGTGTCTGGGGGCAGCTGCCAGCTCAGCACCCAGATACAGACAGGAGCTGCCCCGGCTGAGGGTCTGTCCACCCCACCCTGATGTGTGAGGTCTGTGGGGTCAGAACTAGGACACGCCCAGCTGGCTGCCTCCCCCTGCCATCAGCGGGGCACGCAGCCGGGGCCTGCCCGCCGGTGGCTGCACCTCCTCTGGCTCTTCTCCCACCAGCTCAGGCTCCACCCTTTGGAGGGGCAAACCCTCTCCACTCCCCATTGGCCTCTGCCTGCCTCATTTTGAGCGGCTCCCTTCAACTAGGCAGATTGTTAATTTATGCAGATTAGATGCAAAACTGAAGTTTAAACACACTCAGCAATTAGAGAGCAGCCTGGGCTCAAGGCACAGAATTCAGATAGAAGAAGCCTCACCAGAGGACCTTAAACCCTCACTTGTGTTCACTAGAAAATTCAACTCATTAAATTCTCTGCTAAGGCCTCTGTGCACAGCTGTGCCACCTCTGCTGCCCCCAGGGCCCAGGGCAGGGAAACGGGGCTCCAGGAAGCAGGAAGCCCCAGACAGAGGTGCCGGCTGCCCTTGGAACCCAAAGGTGGCTCTATGGTCAGAGTGTGGACCTCAGGAGAAGGTGAGAGTCACGCCACCCATGCTCCCCTCTCCTCCTGCCTCTGGTGGTGGGGATGGGGGGGTGCTTCTTCAGGTTGCTCTGAGACAACCCAGCTCATAGTGGTGTCACACATTTTCGGCCTAGATCAGAGCAGGGGCTTCCTCTTCCTTCACTTAGAGACTCCACTGAGTCATAGCTGTTAACAGGGGACAGTATATTTAAGAAGAAGAAGAAAAAAAAAGAGAATGAGGACCTTGACCTCACTGAACCTTAGTCTCCTCATCTGTAAAATGGGATAAAAATTCCCATCTCACCGATCCCACAATGTGCAAATGAAATGATGCACAGTGCTGGGCACAAAGAGCGCATGGGATGGAAGCCGCCGGCTCCCGGTGCTCCAATCACCTGGATCCCTTCCTGGTAGCTGAGTTTCCCTGAGCCCAGCTCCTGCACCAGCGCAGGGGCTCTGGGAGCTGTCTGTTGGGGAGGGAAGTGGGCATCTTCCCGTCTTGGGCTGATGGGCACCTGATGGCTCTGACCGCTACTTGTTTTGTTTAGCGATTCCATTGCCTCGCCTCTGTGATTAGGATCTACGATTCAACTGGGTAGTTCCCTGTCAGCTTAGCCTTGGCTGTGAATTCCCTTGGAGCTGTCAGAGTGGAGCATCGGAGCTGCCTGTCAGTCAACCAGCCAGCCAGTTAGCCGGTCTGCAAACCCAACAGCTGTCCTGCCACTCCACATCCCACCCCCCATCTGCCCATCACTTGGTTGCAGGAGGAAGGGGGTGGTGTGTCCCCGAGCATCCTCTGTGTGTCCTGTCCACAAGGGAGGGGTCCCCAGCTCCTGCTTTGAAGCTTTCCTCTGTCAGAGCCTGTGGGTGACTCCACCATGTTTGGGGTGTGTGTGGCCCCAGCATACATGCCATGCCCTGCACTGCACCCCCATGTGTGCATGCTGCATGGAACAGGGCTCATGCTGTTTTGTGCTGTGTTGTACCAAGCGTGCCGAGAGAATGCATCACATCACATCTCTGTACTGCACACTTGCAGGCTTCTGCTGTGTGCTGTGGCCTGTCCTGGGTGGAGAGTGTGTTCACAGCCATGTACAGTTTCTGAGAGCCCATGGCACGTGGTTTAGGGCAGGTCACACCTTTTCCTCCCTTCAACACACATTGGCCTGGAAGGATAAGTAGGAGCTAGTGCATGCTGCTGCAGATGAGAAAGAATTAAGTTTGTGACACTTGCCAGCAAAGCCACAGTGCCCCTGGCAGCCCCCATCTCTTCTTACCCTGCAGTATGAGATTTGGTGGCAGAGCACAGTCACACAGGCCACCACCATCTGTCCTTTCACTCTACACTGACTGAGTACTGTATGAGCCAGGCAGTGTCTCAGGCACCGGTGACGGTGTCTTGGCCATGAACAGGGCAGTCGTGGCCCCGCCCTCATGGAGTTTACAGTCTAGCAAGGAGGTGAGGCTCTGAAGTTCCACGTGTGATGGCAGCAATGAAGGACGTGGCAGGCAGCATGTCGTGGGAGACGTCAGCAAGACCAGGGCATCAGGTGAGGCCTCTCTAAGGTAGTGACAATTAATTGGCACCGGGCGGTAATGAGGTCATTCCTGGCAGAGGTTGGTGGCCTTGCACCGTGACAGCAGGGCTCATGGGACAAAGAGATGCAGAGACTGGCAGGTGTCAGGAAATGGCAGGACCACGGTGGCTGCAAGCAAGGCCTTATGGTCCTGGTAAAGGCAGCAGACCTTACCTTCTCTCCTAAGACCCAAGGGGAACCTAGAAGGGCTTTGAGCCATGAGGTACATTGAATTTACGGGCCATTCTGAGATGAAGAGCTGAAGACAGAAGCAGAAAGGCTGGTCAGCAGAAGTGACCATTGTCCAGGCAGGAGATGTCTGAGGCCTGGACCCAGGTGATGATGACAGGAGGTGGAGAAAAGATGCGGAGGGTATTTCAGGAGGAATAATCTGCAGGGCGGTGTGCTGCTAAATGTTTAACAACTGGCTCCTTGGGTGATGGGGTGGGGGTAGGGCGGAGCCTAATTTGTAGTATTTGCTGATTTCTGGGGTGTAAATACTCCTACTGTGGCAGATTTCAAGCTAATTATGTGAACGTGGTGTTGCTGGGCCCCCGTGGGCTGGTACCAGCCAGCTCCTGCAGCTGCCTGCTTCAGCAGGACCTGGGGACTGACTGAGTGCAGAATAAGGGAGAGTCTGGCTTCGGACTTGAGCAGTGGGTGGATGCTGGGACCATTTCCTGCAAAGAGGGGCAGGCTCTCGTTGAGTCTGAGATGCCTGTGGGTCTCCCAAGAGTAGACATCCAGAAGGCAGGGGACAGAGAGGGAAGGAGGGACAAGCAAGGGGTAGGGGCAGCTGTATGAGCCGGGGGCACATTCCACAGCCTGTGGCTGTCCAGGGTTGGTGGCGGTGTGGGACCCGCACTTTCCAGAGGACAGAAGGCAGGGCTGAGGCAGCCAATTACCTGAAGCACCGGCAGTGGGTGCTTTTGTCCAGAGCCCGTGGTTCCAGAGCCCGTGGGGCACCACAGCTTGGGCTCTGAGTGGTTGTGGCCATGTTTAATGGGATGGATGTAACGGTTCCTCCTGTGTGGCTATCAGGACCCCTGGTGACTGCTCTCCAGCCAGCTCTGCAGAAGGGGGCCGAATTTGGCTTAGATATTGGTGAGTTCCCACCAGGGGTTACCAGAAAATAAAAATGAGTGAGTCATGCTGGAGCCTGAGGTGGCCCCACCGAGGGGCTGCCTGCTTGCAGGAGAAATGCCAACATCACCGGCTGGTCCAGGCCTGTGACAGACACTTCTTCAGCGGAGCCGAGCCAGGCCAGCGGAGGCCACCAGCAGGGCAGTCTCATTATTGCGGTGGCCTGGCCGCAAGATAATGATCGGCCTGGCTCCAGCCGGCTTTAGGATGTGATGTTCCGGCCACGGCGTCAATTACTGAGCTGGGCTGTGGCTGTCAGACCCGCCACAGCTGTTGCCTGCAATGCCTGGAGAGCCACGGAAGTAAATCCTAGTTGATGGTACCTTGAAGTGCACCCCTCTACCTGCTGCCAGACAGCTCGGAGAGGGAGGTGCTCCAGGTCCCCAGGGGGGAGTCAGGCTCCTGCAACTGAGGCTGCAAAGAGCTGCCCAGGGGCTTGGGGATGGATATGCTGATCCTCAGAGGGGCACTCCAGATGATCGTGCACCGGTGGTCGCCACTGTCCCCTGACTGTACCCAGAGGGGCCCCCAGCCCCAACTCCAACACCGCCTAGGCTCAGCCTGTCTCCAGTGTCTCTTCCAGCACCTCTGGGACCACTGAGGGGCAGTGCAGTGGCATTTCAGAGATCATCCTGTGTGTCCCCTGAGCAGAATTGGGTCCCTGGTGACTCACGGATCACATGGGTAAGGTTGGTGGTGCCTGGAGCACCTGGGGGCCCTGGAGGTCAGTCCTGCTGTTCTCTCCCACGGGTCTGGAGAGCTGCCATCCACATCTAAGAGGAGAGGTGACTCTCCCAAGGCAGGGCCCTGAGAGTGGAGTTGGGTCCAGCCAAGGACTGCACAACCAGCAGCTCAGAAATCCTCTGGCCTGAGGATTTGGGTGGTTCTCCTATGAGGTAAGCCCCAGAGTACAGATGTAAATTCTGGCCTTGGCAGTGGCTGGTTGTGGGAACGTCACTTTCCTTGGACATCTGGCTGAGACCCACTTCCTCTCCCTTCTGGTTGGCCAGCCCTTGGCTCTGTCCAGCTTAGCACCCTGGGGTCCAGCTAGCAGTGGACCCCACTGGGCTGGCAGTGGGCTGACTACGGCTGCCTCAGGCCATCCTGGGAAGCACAGACGTCCTATCCTGCCACTGCTCCCCCACAGCGTGTTGGGGCTGGGCTCCACACCACGTCACAGCCCTGCAAACACCCACAGGCCCAGTGCATCCAGCTTCTGGCTCATGACCAATCCTGGGGCACTGACCGCGTGACTGGGAAAAGTGGGGAGGGCAGAGGGGCCCTGTGGGCTGCATGTTCAAAGGTCCTTCTGGAGGCAACTGGGGAATGGCCTGCAGAAGAGTAAGGCATAAAGAAAGGGGAAAACTGACTCATATCTCCTAACGTAGGTGAGCAATGGTGGGCCCGAACTCAGGAAGGGCAGGGAGATGAGAAGGGGAGAGTCGATTCTGGAGGATGACCAGGTGGGAGCACTGGAGGGCTTGGTGGGTCAGGAGTACGAGAGGTGAAGGTGAGGGAACTGTCTGGGGGACCAGCCAGCGTATACATGCCGTCAGAGGGAGGTTCGGGAGAGGGAGGAGCCAACCGGAGGAAGACCAGCCCCTGGGCTTGGCCATCTAGAGCCTGACACCCAAGTCTTGAGTAAAGCCTGCAGGTAGAGGCGCTCTGCTGGAGACAGTGTCCAGACATACCATGAAACCCAGCCCAAACTTCCAACATCCTTGAAACAGGAGCCCATATAACACTGCCTAACAACACCCTCATTAGCTCTGAGCACAGGAATTTTAAGTGGACCTGCACCCTGGCAATGACATCCAGAATTTTCACAAATGTCAAATGTTCTTAGAATTTGCCAAAATCTTTAAGGAAATCCCTCAGCAGAGACCCCCGCTCCGTGTCCCCTCCCCTGTCCAGGATTTTGGGGCTGTCTCCTTAACTCTGAGAGGCACCCTTCTCGGGGAACTCAATGTGGGCCTTTGCCTGGGTGGGGGCGCGGCTGCCGGTTTCCTGGAAGGCAGGTCTGAGGTCCCCCTGAACGTTCCCTTCAAGGCTCAGCAGTTCTCCTCTTAGCCTTGGCCTGCACATTAGCAGCAAACCCCTGGAAATTAGACCCGCCAGCTTTGCAAATAGAACATGGTCCCTGTGTAATGGCTGCTCGAAGGGTGGCGAGGGTCACCGTGAACAGAGAGCTAAAGAAGATGTTCTGAGCTGTTTTCCTGTTTTCTTTGAAGTCCAACCAGCGGCTGCTCTCAGGACGACGCATGCCGATCACAGGCATAGACGCGGCCCCTCCCAGCTGTGTGCATTTCCTTTGGAATTAAGACTCCTGTCTGGACTGCCAGGCACGGGTTTGGGGCTCCTCTTTGCAGTCATGAATGTGCTACTGCACAAAACAAAAGCAGCCTGGCTCGTCCCTTCGTCCTTCCAAAGCCTGTGTGCGGTGGAGACGAGGGGCTGCCCGTGTTGTTGCAGATGGGGCCATCTTCTCCAGAATTAATGATTCTCTGGCTGGGTGAGAACAGCTCAGCCCACTGAGGCTTCTTCTGCAGGATTAAACGTCATTCCTTCTAATGACTTGATTTATGTCTGGAGGTTTATAGCTCCAAACAAAATATTGTGATGATGGCAATAAATCACACGGGGGATGCTTACAACAGCGACTAGCATGTTTTCTGTTTGTTAGGGAGGTGATTACAGAATGAGGGGCTGCTGTGTAACAGCTCATGTGGCGCGTGGAGTGCCCAGGACACTGGCAGCGTCAGGTAGAGGGGCACCTGAACAGGATGTATCAGGCTTTGAATGCCTGAGGCCTTTGTGAGAATCTGTGGTTGGAGATGGTGGGGATTTTGGAAGAGCTGGAAATCCACAGGAAGGCACTATCCTGGACGCCAGGAGGGGCAGGGCACATGGGTGGCGGGCATCCTGAGAATATCATTTCCAGCTTTCAACCACTGTCTGCCCTGCTGCATCTCCGACTGAGAGCACAAGCCAGCTGAGATCGGGGCCCAGGAATCCATGTGTGCCTCCAGAGGTTATACCATTCCTCTGTGTAAGGAACACACTTGGGCCATTTTCCTGTCTTGGGTTGGGAGAGGACCTGGATGGGTCAGGCTAAGGTGGTGCTGCAGAGCTGAGCTCCTGGGAAGAATGAGGACTAGTCGGGCTGCAGAGGACCCTGGACTGGCATCTCTCACTGAGATGCTCTGGGATTGGCTGTCCTTGTGAGGCAGGACAGAGGCTGGAGATGGCATGCGGGGAGGTGCACACTCGAGAGGCTGTCCCAGAATAACCTGGACTGTTCCCACCAGCCCAGCTGAAGCTCCATTCTGGCCAGAAGTCTGTGGCAGCACGAGACTCCTTATTGGTAAAATGAATCCCATTCATGGCCTCAAAGCCGGAGGTGGGGGATGCGGAGCAGGGGTTGGGAGGTGATGGGAGGAGGCAGGACTGGGGTCAAGTTTCTGGGGAAGGTCTGCTCATCAAATGGGAACACAGTAGCTCTTCTGGCCCCTGGACTCTCTTCCTAGGCAAAGAGATGTATTCTCAGAGGAGCTCCATGGCCTTAAATGCCACATCAAAGACAGGGTGCTCATTGGAGGTCATGATACGGGGTGACTCAGGGCTGCCAGGCACTGGGAAAAAGTGATCCTTGACCAGATAATGACCCCAGCTGCTGCTCATGGCACATCTAACTGGGAGATGTGGGTGGGGAAATCTGGGTAGGGGGAGGCTCATGTGCTATACACAGGGTGCCTTCCACGTCAGATGTGATGCAGCACAGGTGAAGGGGAGATGGTAGGTGGCTGGGACACTGACAGCAGCTGGGATAATGCACAGGTAGCGGGTGGGATGGGATGAGCATGGCATGTGAGTGGTGGTGGATGATGGGTGGATGCTTGGTGGATGGGGGCTGGACGGAAAGTGGATAGTGGGTGAAGGGGTTGAGGTCCAGGGAAAGGGTTTGCGATGGAGGCTAGGTGAGAACTGTGGCTGGACAAGTGGGTAGCTGGAGGGGAGATGGAGAGAGAAGGAAGTTACACAGGCACAGGCAGGTGCAGTCCAGCCCCACTGGCCAAAGACGCAGCCTCTGGTTGTGCCTTCCCTGAGGACAAGATGGACAGGAAACTCCAGCCTCCCTGACCGTCTTTGGCTTCCCTGATGCTCAGGAGGTGGCTTAGGTGACAGCAGCAGTGACAGCTCCAAGTCAAAGAAAAACCAGGGCTCCCTTTGACCCCCTTGGGCCCCGAGTGTACATCCTGGTGGCTTAGAAAGATGGCACTTCTCTTTCCATTAAATGCTGAAAGCAATCTCCAACATCAGAAGACAAAGCTTCTGTCCATCTCTGATTAAAACAAGGACCAAAAAAATGTTTGTTTTATAAAGTCTGGCCAATTTTGATAATGAAACCTTTAGAACATATAATACCGAAACCTTTCTAATTCCAGGCAGATAAGGAATGATGGTAACGTATTTCAACTTCAGAAGCAAGAAATAACCTTTTATCACCTAATTTAACAATGTTAGTGGGAAAATATGTTAGGAGAATGTAAAAATGCTATTTAAGTGATAAAATATGCTGTCTTGGATGCCAAGGATTTTAATTGCCACACTCAGAGTCTAAACACACTTTCACGCCAGCTCCAACAGACACCGCTAATGACATGGTGTCTGTCACGAGGCACCAAGGAGAGGGTCAGCATCGACTTCCACCGTCTCCCTCGGGATCTGCCAAAACCCGACAGCTGTCTGGGCTCCGCAGTGCTCATCCGCATCCCTGCCATGTGAAGTATGAACCGGTTTGGTATTAATATTAATCAGCCAACACATTAATATTAATCAGTTAATATATACTTCCCATGACAACAAGAGATAAAGGAATCTTATTACGTGGGGAATCAGGGAACACGGAATATCTAAGTGGATTTCCTTGGGATGCACGGTCTGAAGGAACCTAAGCCTCTTAGGCGTGTCATCTCTGTACAGAATGGAACTGGGGCGCATGCGTGGGCAGAGTCAAGAGCAGGAAATGCCTTGGGGGTGATGGTGAATCCTCTCCAGGGGCAGGGAGATGTTCCCCTGGTTGGCAAGCAGGTTGGTGGGACTGCGGTGGGTGCGGCCGGCCCCCACAACCCTTCCTCTCCAAGGAGGAGTCCTTCCCAGGGGAAGCAGGCTTTACAGCTCAGAAGGAGAGAACACAATGACTCTGTTCTCAACTCCCAACCCTCCTGATCCTGGTGGAGGGGGAGCTTTGCTTCTGGAATTACTTATCTGGAACCTGGTGGGTACTGAGGACACAAGGGTGTCTCATGCACTTAGCAGAGAGGGTCTTGCTCTTTCTGTTTTGTATGAGCGCATGAGTCTCAGAGAGGTTCCTTAGGTTGCTGGCATCCATGCTGCTGGCCTTGTGGGTGGCAGAGCTGGCATCCAGGCCAGACCTGTCCAACTCTATGACCTCATTCTAACCATTATGCAACACTGCCTGCTAGTGTTTGGGGACAGTGGTCTGGCCAGACAGGGGTGTCACAGCAGGTCTCACAGAGCCACAAGGTCAGATTGGGCACCAGGGTCTTGGCCTTGGGCTGCCCACTCTGGGCTTTCTGGGGAGGCCAGCCTGCAGGGCAGCAGCAGGGGGTGTGCAGAGGGTAGAACTTTCTCCACAGAGGACCGCCTTCCTGCATGCTCGCTCGCAGTTTCCAGAGGCAAAAGCACATCTGAGCACAATTAACATTTTAAGCACTAATTATTTTACTTGGGTGTCTAAGTCTGAGCATCCTTCAATTTCAGTTTAATTGGAGAAAAATGGTCATCAGTTATTGAACAGCGGGAGGGCGGCTCCATGCTTCCCCAACACCGAGCCAAGCTGAGAATCATCAGAACATATGGGTCCCCGCGGCAGCAGCCGGGCAGCCGTGACAGGCGAGGGTGCGGTGGGCGGGCCTTGGGCACCCTGCCCCGCCATCCCTGACATCTGCTGGGAAGGCTTTGGGGCCAAGTTAATTACTCGCCTTTTTGTCTTTCCCATTTTGTTCCATTTTCTGCAACAGCATCTGTTGCAAGAAAACCAACTGCAAGAGGAAATGGGATTCATCATCAAAAGGGACCTTATAGCATCCCCTTCCCTCCCCCTTGTACTTGATAATAATCTGAGCTCACAATGAAATTCTCAGGCCCTCCCCCGCACGGCTGGGAGGGTTGGGGCCGGGACGGGTTGCCCTTGGCTGCGGCTGAGGGACACAGGGGTGTCCTGCATGGGAAGCTCAATCTGAGGGGCTCAGGCCAGTGCCCACGGCTGCTCCTGCCCTCCCCTGGGGGTGGGCACCCCAGTGTCCAAGGTCTTATGGGAGAATCACGAGGTTTCGGTTTCCACACTTGTGGAAAACTAAAAGGAATGTTTTATTTTGCTCTGCCTATTTTTCATTTTGGTCCTCTGTGGGTAACCAATTAAGAGAATCAATAGTTCTGGATCCCTGACAGGGAGATGAGAAGGTGGGTCCCAGGAGCCTGGCTGCTGGCGGAGTGGGGTTGTGGTGTTCTCTTCTGGCAGTCTCTGCAGACTGTATGGTCTGGCCCACAGCTGGGGAAGGGCGGTGGGGAGGGAAGGGTGGCTCAGGACACAGAGAGGCTCTAATTTTGTGGCTTCTCCTCAGAGACAGACCCTCAGGCCCACGTAGCCCCAGGGAAGAATGCACAAGAGACTCTGAGTAGGAAGGGTCTGCCCCAGTGCATGCCCTCACTGGGGACCAGAGTCCCTGGTGCAGTCCTGCAAAAACTGAGTGCAGTTGTGACCCTCTGTGGACATGGGACAGGCCCCTGCCCAAGAACACATCCTCCAGAACCCCCACTGACCCCACTCGGTAATCTCCCCTAGTCACACCCTGTGACCCCACTCACTGACCCCATCAGAGTCTCCTAAGTGACCCTGAGACAGGAGGGAAGGGGGCAGGGCACAACCATTAAAAGAATGACACAGCCATTGATGACAAGATAAAAAACTGGTTAGAATCTACTACGCCCAAGATGGCAGAAGATTCCACTTCCACTAGACCTCGAGCCTCATTATATGCTCACTGTAACACACCAGCTTGCTAAGTGATACCCGCAGGCTCCACGACAGTTCTGAGGCTGACTGCCAAAAGCCAAAAAGTGGGCAGTGGCCAATTCTGGGAAATCCCCTCCCCTTCCCCAAAGTAGCTGGAATAATCCTCCCACTTGTGAGCACGTGAAGTGACCGAGCCCTTAAAACCAACAAGCCTGCACCTGTGGCCTCTCTCTCTCCCCCTCTCTCACCTTCTGAGACGGCCCACACTCTGTCTAGGGAGTGTGTATCTACTTTTACTCTAAACTAAATGCCCCCAATGAAGTCGTTTGTCTTATTCATGATTTAACTTGAAATTGATGCTAACTAGAGCAGTCTGCTTTATGGCCTATGGAACTCGCAGTGTACATCTGCTTTAGCCATTAAAAAAAAAGAATTCATTTAACAGCCCAAATGGAGTAACCGTGGTTCAGGCATCCAGAATGGAGCCAGGTGGCCACTGTGGATGTGGTTCCAGACATGTTCCTGCATCACTGAGAACCTGAATCTTCTGATCTGTATCAGATGCAAGGACACCACCAGCCATTCTCAAAATAGCATCTGCCAGCATCTGCCAGCTGCAGCCTTATGGTCTCAAGGTCTCCCCTTGTAACTGTGCAACCATTTCAGACTCCAACCAACCCTTGCTTAACAAGCACCCTTGCTTTTTGCCAGCTCCAATTATAATTCTTGACAAACAACTTACATAATTGTGTGGTTTTTGCCTTTATTAGCCTCCCCAATTTTGTAGTCTGGAAGAACACAATTCAAGTACTTCTTGAATGTGCGTCTCCCAGGCTGTAGCCCTCAGTTTGGCCCAAATAAGTCTTTTCTATTCCCATTAAAAACATAAACAAAACAAAACTAAACTAAACTAAACCAAACATCCCCACACCTCACAGCCTCTCACCTTTTGAGATGGCCAGCATTCTGCCTATGGAATGTGCATTTCCTAAGCCACTCTCACTTTCAAGACCACATCATCTCCTGGGACGGCCACTTTGCCTTCTGAGACAGCCCACATTCTGTCTATGGAGTGTCTATCTCCCTGAATAAACTCGCTTTCACTTAACTATGGATCACTCTGGAAATCTTTTCTGTGCAAAGCCAAGAATCCTCACTTGTCAGGGTGTATCCCAGGGACTTGCCCAAGACCTGGGACATGACCAACCTCTCACACCCCATTTTTCCTGCAACAACCCCATGCTGTCACCACCCTGCTCAGGACACTCTTCTTGGGCCCCATTTCTCTTTCAGCTTCCAGACTCCTCCTGACTCTCCTCCTCAGGGAGGGGCCCCTCTTCCCAGGCAGGCCTGACACAGAGCACTCTGATGCGGGGTCTGGGTCCTCCCAGCCCTGACCCTTCTGGCTTGCCCCAGTGCTGTGGCCCCTCAGTTGTGTCAGCTGCCTCGGACAACCTTAGCTCTGGTTACACTTTATAGAGGCCCTCGGGCCCTGCAGGACTTAGGTGATGCCGCCTGTGGACAGATGAAAGGCAGGACCCATCCAGAGATTTGAGCACCTACTGTGGCCCCACCTGGCCTGATGTGTGCCATTAACGACCCCAGTCATCTCACAAATGTGTGAGCCCACTGCACAGTGCCCACCCTTGGCAAGGGGCCCCTGCCTCCCTTCTCCTAAGGCTCTGATCCTAGAAGACTGGGTCTCCCATCTCAGCAGCCCACCCACAGTGCCCAGAGACCACCCTGGGGGCCAGCCAGGGAAGAGCGGGCACTGCCCTGCTCCTGAACTGACCCCGTGTTCCTGTCAGTGAGGGCATTTGCTGATTCCAGGCAGACCTATAGAAGCTCTGGACCCTTACAGAAGCCCACAAGGCTGGTGCGATTTTGACCCAACTGACCCATGAAGAGATCAAGATGCATACGTGTTAAGCAGCCCATGGGCGCACAGCTGGTCATGGCTGAGCCGGGATTTGAATCCAGTGGTCCTTGGTCCCAGGGTCTGCTTTCCTCCCCATCTACTGCTTTCTTTCTTTCTTCCCCCCCCGCAATTCTTTCGTTGACTTTATTATTTAAAAAACTTTTTAAAATTGAAGTATAGTCAATTTACAATGTTGTGTTAGTTTCTGGTGTATAGCACAGTGATTCAGTTATATATATATATATATATTCCTTTCCATATTCTTTTTCACAATAGGTTATTACAAGATATTGAACATAGTTTCCTGTGCTCTACAGTAGGACCTTGTTTATCTGTTTTATATATAGTAGCTAGTACCTGCTAATCCCGAACTCCCAATTTATCCTTCCTCATGCCCTTTCCCTCCTGGCAACCACAGATTTGTTTTCTATGTCTGTGAGTCTGTTTCTGTTTTGTAAATAAATTCATTTGTGTCATTTTTCTAGATTCCACATGGAGCTGTTCACGCCCGCAGGCAGGGCTGCCCTTCCTGAAGCAAACGGGACTCTCCATCCACTGGACCACAGTTAGAGCTTGTTAGGAGTGTGGACTTTGTAGCTGCACCCCCAGTGGATGCAGGGGGAGCCAAGAGCAGCCTTCAAGCTGCTTCCACGATCTCCACCAAAAAGCCATACCCTACGTGTGTAGGTGAATATAAGTTCAAAGCTTAAAAGGCTTCCTTAGGGTTTTTTTGGTCATGAAACAATTCATCACACAAAAGAATATACATAACATATAATGTTCACAATATAAAGGAAAAAACCCACAAACATCCAGGTAATTCACTACCCAGCATAAGAAAAAGCTTTGTTAATATTATCAGTATCACCCAGAATCCCTCTGCCCCTCTCAGACATCCCCATCCTGCCCAGCCAGGGTAACCACTACACTGAATTCTGTGTTTGTCACTTTCTTGTCTTTTAAATGTCTTTTTTCTTTTTTTGCTTTCGCTTCTCCTCCTAAGAAAAATATTTGTTTTTGCAAGGTAGCTTGGAATTGGCCACACTGCGGACATTTACACCACAGAAATTGGCAAATGCTACCAATCAGAGATTTGTTTGTTTGTCTCCTGCCCCCAAAACACATTTACCAGCATGTGTCTGGTTGGAAGCCACCTCCAGGAGGAAGGCATCACCTTCCAGAACAGGTTCCTGTCAGCGGAGGTCAAATCTCTGATTAAGGGTGCAGCTGTGAGCTATCAGCAGCCCTCACTCATGGTGGCGGGTAATGGGCGCAGCCACCGGGGACGCAGATTTGGGCAGGGCACCCACAGAATCCACAACAAGAGTTACAGCAAGACCCAGATGAGAAGTGGCCTCACAAATCTGCCCCTTCGTTTTTTACTCTACGGCTCACAGTATTTACAGGCCACTCCCTGGAGTCAAGCACATGCCTACCAGAGCTCTTCCCAACCTGAAGTTATTTATGACTTGGCATTCAGGGAGGAAAAGCAATTTTCTCGAAATGTCTCATGTCATGATATATAGTCCTTTTGACATGCATGTGCCAAACCCGATTGCTCTGCTGGTCTGCCCCTCAATTACTATTACCCTGAATTAAAAAGGAGAATTAATGTTGCTTGGCAGGATATGAACTCAAGTGGCATCCAAAGAAAATGCTTAGAGCATCTTCTAGAAAAATACATACCTTGGAAGAAACTACAAAATGCACCAGTTTTTTAGCCAGAGCATTGTCTCCTAGAGCTCTTTGGGTAAGTGATGCTGGAGGAAAGTCCAGCCTCCTGGCTCAAGGAGTCCCCCTCCTAGCTAATTCTGTCTGCATGGCTGTGTACAGGTCACACCTCCCACCTGAACTGCACTAAGGAACATGCTGCCTGGGTCCAGGTATGCCGTGACAGTGAACTCTAAGAACATGCCCACAAACAGACGAATGGGTAAACAAATTATGGCAAATCCATCCAATGGAATGTTACTGTCTGTAAAAAGACACAGCTACTGAAACACATGGCAACGTGGATGAAATTCACAGGCGTCACGCTGAACAGACGAAGCCATACTGTATGTGCTGCGGGGTCTCACCTACGTGAAATTCTACAACAGGCAAAACTAATCTCTAGTGATGGAATAAGATCGGTGGTTGCCTGGGGGGATAGGGGTGGAGTGGGCTGAGTGAGCAGGGGTATGAAAAAAATGTTCTAGGGTGAGGGAAATGTTTTATATCTCGATTGGGGTGATGGCATTCATTTGTCAGGACTCTCTGACAACAAATGTGTTTTTCTGTGTATAAATTATACCTTGATTAAATTGATTAAAAATTGCGTGAACATGTTTTAGAACTCTAAGGTGCCATGTTAGAAAAAAATGCTCTTTTTGTTTTGCAGAGATTGTGCTTGTAGCTCAGAAACCAAATGGCAATACCTGGAAGGAAAAGGTTTTTAGGAAACTGAAAAAAAGAAGTGAATTTATTAGCATCAGCTACAGTTAATTTTCAATGATCCTCGAGTAAGCGAAGCAATTTGGAAAAACTGCTCCCCCACAATTAAGGCTTAAGCACATGTGGGTTGGAGGGGTCAGGAGAGTGAGGGCTGGGAGCTGAAGGTGAACACTGTGGGGAGGCTGGGATTAGATAAGATTTGGGGGATGATGGGGTGCAGTGGCCACTGTTGAAGCACAGTGACACTGCTCACATACAAGTTTCCTTCCAGAGATCACTCTCAGCTGTGGAAAGTTGCCTCACCCAAGGTCGCATCTTCCCTGGGGCTGCCGGTATCCAGTGACTGGTTGATGTAGACCATAAAGGCTCCAGCCCCTTGCATCAATTTAGGAGGACTGGCTGATTAAATCACAGTCTGACTTCTCCCTCTGCCCACTCTTACTTCCCTCCCTTTCCCAACTCCCCCTCCCAGCCCCCGCGCCCCACATTCCCTGCACTTCCTGAATATGCTCTGCAAGAATCTGACAGTTGGTACCAGTGGTTTGAAAAAGCAGATGCTAGGATGAAGTATTAGAGTCGAATCACATGATGACCAGCCAGCAACAAGGACCCCAGACCTGGCAGTAGGTAGAGCAACAGACAGCCCTTGGCAAGAGGCAGTAATGCAATTGTTAAAACTTTTACTGGTGGTGAACTAGGATGGCATACCAGTAGAAGGAAATGAACTGGTGTCTACAAAAATGTATGAGATGTTTGAGAAATATAGGGCAAACGGTAATTTAGGGACAACGGAATTGGTTGTCTATCGCCTCTTTGGCAGCTTATCAAAAGACTCTCATCTTCTGCAGCAAGAAGACCAGTCTCAGGACTTCATTGTAAGAGAAGTGGAGTAGTGGAGTGAGAAGATTAATTCTCAGCAATGTCAGGCACCTGATGGGGGAAGGGATGGGACCCTGAGAAACGGGATGGGGACATCTGGATTGATGCATGTGAAGAGGAAAGCGACTATACTCCTGAGAGAAGTGAAGGACCCAGGAAACAGGTACCAGTAGGAGCCAGGTGTATACATAGAACTTGATTCGGAGGGCGTTAGACAAGAAAGCAGAACATCAAGCTGGAAAGGGAGGAACAATTTATAGGGGAGCATTCTCTTGAGATACAGGATTTAAGAGTATGGCCAGGACCAAAGATGGTGATGCTAACATGCTGCTATGATAGCTCTGAGAAACACAGAGAAGGTGACGGTCCACACAAATGAAGCAGAAATGACAGAACTGCTGTGGCAGACAGTGAAGGAAGAGATCAAAAGGCTCACAAAGGTGATCATGCCGGGTAATCTGTGGAAGGCTGGAGAACCCATGGCATGACTGTTTTGTAGGAGGGCCTGGAGGGTATTCCCCTGCCTAAAGTAATAGAAAATGCACTGGTGAGAGGGGCACCAGCAGCAGTGAGAAGCTCAGTTGGCTCTCCTGTGTAGAACATGGCTGGGTAGGGAGATGCCTTTACAGACCAGGATTCCTTGATATCAGTGGGGGACAACAGGATCCTGAAATAATAAAAACCACATGGTGGTGCTTAGTTACTAGAAGTGAATCCTGAGCAGCAATGTCAGAGTGGCAGCCAAGAGGAGCTAACCTGCAGAGAGCTATGAAGAAGGTTACTAGAACATGGTATTCCTAAGGGCAAGAATGATGGACAGCCAACAAAGGTGTTGACCCATACATACAATGAGAGGAAACCAAGGATGGGACAATCAGGAGGCTGAGGGCAGCTGTCCCAATAAAATGACACAATCCCTTGGACAGTTTTCAAATCCAGAACTCAAGGACTAAGAAGAGGTTGGGTTTCCAAGAGGAAGACCGTTATATCATCGTGGCAAGGGTACACAGTAGTCCTTCCTCAAAGTGACCTGTGGCCATTTATTTGGATAAGTGTACACTGCAGGGGTGTGCGGGGAATGACACCTGAACGTTTCTAGACTATTATGAATTGACATTTACACCTGGGAACTTGGCCCTTGGGGAACTGACATGTCACTGTAGCCTCCCTGGTAGGGTGCGGGAATATAAGGGTCGGGTAATAAATGGCCCACGTCTGGCTCAAGTCAGGTTCATAGACTCCCCCTCTGATCTCTAGATGTACAATCAAAATGGACATATGTGATAGTTGGCAGGGCCCCCATGTCCTTACCCCTGGGATAAGAGCTATCACAGTAAGGAATGCCTAATGGAAGCCTTTGAAAGTTATTAAATAACTGAGCCAAGACATTAAATCAAAGATAATATTTAATTTTCCATTTTACCATTTCTGGGGAAATGGCAGAGATTAGTGCCACCTTTAGAGATCTAAAAGATGCAGGAGTAGTCAAACCATCAAATCTCCACGTAATTCACTAGTCTAGTCCAGGAAAGTGACAAATGGTTCCTGGAGGATGACAGTAGATTGCCGCAAACTCTATCAAGTTGTAGCCCCAATTGTAACCACTGTGTCAGGTGTGGTATCTTTGCTAGATTTACGTGGCCTCGGATACATGGTATACGGCCATGGTTTGACAAATAGATTCTTTTCCATCCCTGTCAAAAAGGAGTATCAGAAACAGTTCACACTGACTTGGAATGGACAACAGTAGATGTTTAGTTTGCTCCAAAGCTTCTTTAACTCTCCTCTCCTCTGTCATAATACAGTCCCAATAAATTTCCTGCACATAAATCTCTGTCTCAGGGTTTGCTTTCCCAAGGAACCCAACATGCAATAGGCTGGAATGGAAATAGAGCTTTGCAATCAGAGGCCAGACCTGGTTCAGGGCCTGGCAGGACTGAGGTTACAGGCAGAGCTGATTCAGACAGGCTCACGTCAACAATTGCAAGGACTAGGGTCATGACTGAAGCAAAAGGCCAGATTCTGCCTGGGATCTAAGCTGGACCAAGAACTATAGAAATTAGGTGATTAAAACCAGGCACCACGGCATCCCTGAAAATGGGACCCTGTGGTGGTAACTGAGCCATCTGGGAGAAGGGAGGCTGTTTTCAGGACCACGGACAGCTCCCAGGGCTCTTTTCCCTGTAGGGTTTGGCCCTAGGTCCTGTTCTTCAGCTCTCCCATTCCAGGAGCCCCCCGGAACTCTTGGGAACAACTCTTTGGGACTGATGGAATTCCATCTAACACACAAGCAGGTACACAGTTTCATATCCATGCAATCACAAATGTAAGTACCACTTGAGTCTCATGCTGTGATTTGTGCAAAAAGTAAATGAGCGACTTAATTTTCATTTACTAAGCAGTCCTGAGCACACAGGATAAAGCTACAGTGTAATCTGGGATGAACAAGTACAGACACGTGTCTGAGGATGATCAGACAGAGCCTCAGGGGAGGAAGACAACTGGTCACTCAGCTCAGACAGAACGGAAGGGAGGGAGAGGTGGACGGAAGGTTTTCTATTTCTGTGACTTCTGGGGATGGGTGAAGTCCAGGCAGGGCTAACCTTTCTCTGCTTGTTATCACTCCATCTTGTGGGAGTGAGAGAAGAGTTAGCTCTGGCTGGGAACAGCCATGGCTGGGAGTCAACCGGGGAAGAGATTAGATGGTTGGAACTAAGTTAAAATGAGACTCTAAATCTCTAAGAACTTACATTTTCCTTGCTCCCCCCACCTCCCCCACAGATGGAAATGGAGAGAGGACAGTCAAGGCACATCCTGTAACTTTAAATGGTAAACGGATTTCTGAAGGGGGCAATGTTGCATGGGGAGCCATGCCTGATCTTCCTGGACACAGCCCATACCAGGGAGCCCTTCTGGAAGCGAGAGCAGGCAGGATTCTCACAGCCTGAATTAATCCTGGCAACCTCCTCTGCTCCCACTGCCCCCCTCTCCAGCCAGGAAACCGTCAGTGCACTTGCTAAAGAACTTGTGCCCCGTCTCTCCAGATGTCAACGAGAACTAATATTTACATCAGAGTAACAGCACACAGGTCTGTAGTGGCTTTGACTCATATGGAGTCCATGACTCCTTGCTTCTGAGAGAACTGAAGTTCTGAATGTGTTCAGTAATCCCCACTCCGCTTCGGCCAGCTGGGTTTCCTGGAAGCCCAGGGATGGCGAGCTCAGAATGACTGCAGTCTTTTCGAAGGCTGATGCGAGCTCTCCTGCCTCTGCGATTGTTCCATTGCCCTGATTAATGACTCGGAGAAGGGCAGAGATGAAATGCTGCACAAACTTTCCAAACATACATTGTCAGGACCTTTTAAAGTGGCCAGCCCATGACTGCGACCTCTCACACAGGCCAATGGTGGCTGGGGGACACAGAGTCCCCAGATCAGCCCCTGGGAAGTTTTGAGCAGTCAGAGAAAATGATATATTTATCTAGCAGAATGTTCTCTCGCTGCATGTCATATCCTCATCAAGAATGGGAAAAGGGTAATTGGATTTAAATGTCAAGATGTTCCCAGTGTAAGGTGGAAGGTACATATCTATTTTCTCAGCTACAGTTTTTTTTTAAGGTCTTCTTATGATAATGAAAACTGCAACCACTTGTTGCTGAGGATGACAGGAGAAAATTCTCAGAGATTTGGAGATAAATGCTGAGTCACAGCCCAGGGGCCAGGTGCGTGCCTACCAAAGGCAGAGGCCCCATGACAGGTGGTCAGGGGAAGAATGAGAACCCAGGATTGGGCAGGGGGAATAGGCTGGGCAGAGAACAAACTGGAGGAGCCCTGGGGAGAGATGGCTAGGAGAATGTGAGAAGCCCAGGCACTCCCTGGGGACAAGTCCTTCTTGGATTTCTGTCCTGTGGCCTTCGTCTGGATCTTGAAAAGCTAACTGTAAGGACTGAACAGCAGGGGAAGGTGAACTGTCTCCCCCATTTGTCTCAGCTCTAATCAAAGCCACCCTTATCCCCAGTCACCAGGCAGCTGATTTCCAATGCAGGGCACAGCTCTGAATGCATGTCCCACTGGCCCTGCACTTAGATGTGGAATGACAATGAGACACCACACATTCTTTCTTTCATGTATATTGGGGGCAGGGCTGTATCCTACATGGCCACAGATCCCAAACTTCTGTGGTGCGGGGTCGGGAGGTGGTTGTGGGGGACAGTGTGTCTGCTGCTGCTGCTGTTCCCTTCAGGAACAGGAAGGGAGTTTGGACAGGACACTTCCCCAACCCCAAGGACACGGGATCTCCGCAGTGCCCCAGGTCCCCACACTGCACCAACATACTCATCTGCCAAGTAAGCGGTCACCCCAGTTGGCCTGGCAGGCACTGGACTAATCATCTGGTCTGAGCTCAGGCAGACACCCCCAGAGCCTCAGAAGAGTCCTCAGAGGGATTCCTTCTCTGTAAAAGCGAGGTCCCGCTCTCTGGAGATGGCAGTACCCAGCTAAAGGAACAGCCAGGTGCAAACCATAGACAGGGGAGGGGAAGCAGTCTAGCTGAGGACCAGCTGGGGAGACTTTCTAAGAAGTGCCATCCACCCTACACCTTCATTCTGAACAGTAGGGTCTAGGGGAGCCCCGTATGATCCTAACATGCGTTCAATGTTCAAGTCCTGGTTAGACTTCTCCCTTGCCCCCATCCATGTTCATGGCTGATGATGAAAGATGGTTTCCTCGGGAGGTGGGAGTGGAGTCCCGGAGGGCGCCTGAGGAAGGCAGGCAGGAGGCAGGACCCCAGGTCAGCACTGAGTGTGGCTTAATCAGTTCCTGGCTAGTTCTTCACTGCTGGTTTCCAAAAAGCACCTCGACTCTGATACACTCTCTAATTCATCCTCCAGCCTCCTTCCTTGCCCTCCAGGAAGGGGTCCAATTCTCAGTTCAGCAAGCACAACTGATAGAGACAAGGATGAAAGCAAATCATTCATCCTGAGGGCAGACTATGGGGCGTTGCTAGGAACTCAGTGGAGCACAGGCTTAGGAAGGGATTCCAAAGGCTGCCTCCGCCCAGAAGGCCTCCAAGACTGTCCCCAGGCTAAGGGTCCGTGCAGGGGAACGAGGCAAGAGGCCCTTCCAAGAGCAGGCTGGGGCTCGGGTGTCTGTTTTGTCATTTGCAGCAGCAACATAGATGGACCTAGAGATTGTCACTCTAAGTGAAGTAAGCCAGGAAGAGAAAGGAAAATACCATGTATCACTCATATGTGGAATCTAAAAGAAAAAAGAAGAAAAAAGGACACTATGAACTCACCCACAAAACAGAAACAGACTCGCAGACATAGTAAACAATCTTACGGTTATGGGGAAAGAGGGTGGGAAGGGATAAATTTTGGAGTTGGAGATTTGCAAATGTTAGCCACTCTATATATAAATAGATTTTTAAAAAACTCACAACCCTTAATTAGAAACAGGTAGCGGAGACATTGGATTCCATTCACAGGTGTGAGTGATCCTTCTGGTGGAAAGCAGAGTCTGATTTTCTACGGCTGGTGTGGAGCGAAGTGTGTGCGTGTGCGCGCACGTATGTGTGTGTGCGCACGCGGGTGCGTGTGCGTGTGTGTGTGAGAGAGAGGGAGGAAGGGGGAGAGGTGGGTAAGGAGATGGCTCTAGCGCAGACTCCCTGGCTGCCTGTGGGCTGGGGAACCAGGAGAGGGGGCAGCACTCAGCTGAAGGCAGGCAGTGTCCCCTCACATTCACTTCTCATGCTGCCAGGGACACACTTGGCGCCTTTCCCCATCAATCTGTGAGTTCTCTTCTCCAGCTCAATCGCTTACTCTGAGTGCTAAGTGTTTGAAGCCTTGGCTGGATGTGCCCCCTCACCCCCTGTTGAGAAGCAAGGAGGTGGCCTCTGTGGCAGGAGGCTGAGTGTCAGGGAGGAGGGGGCCCGAAGCTGTCCCCGCCTCTCTTCCCTCTCTTCCCAGCCAGGCTGTGTCCAGGGATTGTCTGTCTCTGCCAACAGCTGGGATTTTGCTAATGGAAAGCCAGCTCGGACACTGCTGCCTGCCAGCAAGCACATGCCTTTAAAGGCTGCCTCCTCCTCCTCCTCCTCCTCCTCCTCTTCCTCCTCCTCCCCAGGGCCACGGGCTTCCCCGCCTGAAATTTACTGCAGCTTCTTGCCTTGCTTGGCTGTGGCACGGAGGACCCCTGGACAGAGACCCTGCTCACTCTCTGCTCAGCTTGATGCAGAGGAAGGGGGATGCTGGGGACCAACTGGGGAGGATTCATGGTTGTCACTGGGACATCACCCCCAACTCACTGTGCAGGGTCTTCACTCACTCTCCACCCCTCAGGCAGGAAAGGTACTCAGGGTAAGTCAGCTCTCAGGGAGGGGTGCCAGGCATGGCGGGAGGGGCAGGAGAGGCCTTACTCCGCTTGGCTCAGGGCAGCTCTGGGAGCAGGACGGGGGGTCCCCATTCCCGGCAGACTCTGCTGCTGGTGACCCTCCTGGCCTGGGTGGGCACTGAGTAAGAGCCCTCCCTCCCCCTTCTGCCCTCAGTGAGCTCCTGCAATTGGGGTGACAGTGGAAGGGCACACTCCTGGGGGTTAGGAGCCTGGGGCCTGGCCTGGCTAGTCACCACCCCACCCCTTCACCTCCACCCAAGGGCAGCACTCTGAGTCATGCCTGGGGGTCCCCACTGCTGTCTGCTCATAGAGAAGGAGCCTCGACTTGGAGAATCTACAGATCTACAAGATCAGCCCCTGAAGCCTGAGATGGGTTGTGGGTGTGGAGCGGGGCCTCGAGAACAGTGCTCCACGAGGTCGGGCGTGACACAGAGCACCCTTAAACGTCATGTGTTTTTTTGGAGCTGAAGCTGGAACCAGTGATTTATCCATGATACTCCATCTTGTGCGGAGAGGGTTGAGGATGGTGTACAAGACACGCCCGCATGAATTAAAAGTGGGCCCCACAAAGGAGAAACAAGGAAGGGGCTCTAAATGGATCCAACGTTCAGCCTTCACAACGATGTATTCATTTGGGAATAGGCTGTGGTGTAACAAAGAATATACCCAGTCTTTGTCCTCAGGCTCCTGGCACAGAGCTTCAAAAACCCCTGGAATCTCCTGAGTGGTAGGTGTCTTTGTTATGCTAATGAGATGACTCCTGTGGGGGTCCCGAGAGAACTTCAGGATGGGGGCGGGTCACCAGAAAGGTCAACCATCTGATTGGAGAGTTGGGACTTTCAGCGCCTGACGGAGACGGGGTGGGGCCCGCAGACTGAGCTCTATCCTGCGATCAGTGATTAACTGATCGCGCCTCCGTTCTGATACCTCAATAAAAACTCTGGACACTGAGGCTCAGGGGAGCGCCTGGTTAAACACACTGATGTGCCAGGAGGGTGACGTGCCCAGACTCCATGGGGAAGGACATGGAAGCTCTGAGTTCAGGATGCTCCTAGACCCGCTCTGGGTGTCAGAGGACACGCTGGGAGCTCTCAGCTGGGACTGCATGAGGGCTCTGGGCATGGTTATTTGAGGTCCAGCCTGAATGCGCCCGATCTTCACCTGGTACCAGTTGGCACTAAATCCCCCCACCCCTTCTTTGGATCTGGCAGGCACCCTGAAGGACGTCCATTGTCGGAGGCTGTGGTGTGTAGTCCTGGGAAAAGCCAGGGGGAGAAGCAGATGCTACTCAGAAAGGTGAAAAGTACCACCGCCCCTGCCACAGGAGCCACCCCAAAAGCCGCATCCACACACGGCCAGATGGAGGACACAGACATCACCCCTCCCCCAGGCCAGAGTCGGAGTGGATTCTAAACTGGATGGGACTGTGTTAATTATCCCGAATTTGTCCAAGAAATCATGCGCTGGACTGAATCTACCAGAGAGAGTAGCTAAGTAGTCTGGGGAGGTGGGGTGTGGCTGCGGGTCTAGAACTAAACAATTAAAATCTATTCTGGGAAGAAAGTTCTGACTGTGATGCCAGAATTTCTGTGGACTGCCATAGGTGTGGCTGTGAACCTGTCAGGAGGCTAGGGCTGGCTGTAGCCCCCAGGCTCTGCTCACAGCATCGGGGCTCGGCTACCCACAGTCCTGCCCTGGGGCCCCTGGGGAAAGGACCCCCAATCTGTGACCCACCGCAGGTGGTTAGAGCCTGGCTGGGTTTGGGGCTCAGCAAGGCAGTGGGGCCAGGGCTGCGGGACTCTGGAAGGGGAGGCAAAGGAAGGCACACAAGTTTGTGCAAACAGCACACAGAGGCTGGCCTGGAAGGCAGCCACCAGCCCGCTGCAGCAGGAGGTGTCCCCAGGGAGCAGATTCACTTGGCACCTGGTCACGGTAATTACTGCTGAACTTTAAAACCTAATGCAGCAAAACCGCAAATATTTAACATGTGCTCCTCCTCCTGGGGGGGCACGGAGGAAACAGGAGCAAATGGCCAGATTCACAACATGAACTCCGAGTCTGCTCACAAAGAGGATTAATAAAGAAGCCAGCCGAGACAAGATGCATGCCCCCCGGCCAGCAGCAGTCCCCCGCCCCCAGCGCTGCTGGGAGCATGAGCCCGGCCAGCCGCAGATTCTCAGCTCCTCCGAGGCCCACTCTGGCACAGACAAGTGCACAGACACTCGTGTGTGTGGATACACCTGCCCACAGGCTGGCAGGAGCCTCCCCGCTCTCTGCCCAGTCCCCGGGCCCCCCAGGCAGGACTCCTCGAGTGGTGCTGAGAGGAGCCACGGGAACTGGTCCAGCCTCCTGGGTTAGCACAAGTTAGTGGTCTGGCCCAGCCTTTCCATCCAAGCTCTGCAGATGGAGGACTTCCAGGAGGGGATGCCCACGGTACCAGGATTCCCCTCTGGTGGGAACAAAGGCCAGAGCAAGGGAACACAGTTCTGAAGAAGCTGGTGTGGGAGCATCATGACTTGGGCACATCTGAGGAGCTAGACACATGGCTGTCAATGGCTCCCACGTGATTCTGGACAAAGTGCATTGTCCCAGCAGGTGCCTGTGCTGGGAGGGGAACCCATCAGGTCGGGAGAAACTGGGGAGCATGGCCAGACTGGGTGCTGGTGTGTGTGGGAGCAGCGCCGAGGCCAGGCAGCTGGGAGGCCCAACTGCGGGGTCTGCTGTCACCTTTTCCTCCCACTCCGTTTGCTCACAACCCTTGCCCCTTACCAGGGGACCCCTCCTTTCTGGCAGCTGAGATGAAGACACAAACCCAGAGCTGCCTTTGCCAAGTGTGGGGCTCGGCGCCTTTGTGGAGAGGCAGTTATTTGGTGGGTGTCTCTGCTCCAGGAAACTAGACCCAGCTCCAGATTTCCCACCCAGCAGAGAGGTCAAGGGTCTGTGGCCTTGCCACCACACCGAGGCTGATGCCTCACCTTTAAATGGCTCAATACTCACTGTGACCAGACCCATGTGACCTGGCTCTGTCCCCTACCCTACCCACAGCCCCACCTTGCACTCCCAGTGGGAAGCATGGTCATCTCAAGAGATGAGTGGCCCAAGGTCCCACTGCCCAGGTCCACGAAGGCCTCAGGGCAGAGCTGGGTCAACTCCAGCCTCCAGCCAACTGGCCTCTTCCAGGTAAGGGAGGGAAGAAGAGGGATTGTGCAGGATGTCCCCACCACCATGAGCAATGACCTTCCTGTGCAGCCTGGCCACTTCTCTCTGGGCTGCTGGACTGCAGGCAAGAGCCCCGAGGGGCCCCATTCCAAGTGGCAAGTCTAGCTGAACCCAGGCCCCCGCCAGGCCACCCTGACCCAAGTGTCTTCAAAGTGTCTACCATGACCAGATGAGGGGACACAAAGGGACAGGGAATGCTGGGGCTGGAGGTGAGGGCTCACCCATGGCTGAATGCCCCAGTCTGGTGCTGCCTGCTCCTGCTCCCACCCGACCCCTTCCCTGCTCACGCCTGTCTACTGAGACCCCCAGAGTCCCAGGTGAGGACCGGGATGGAGGGTGGTGGGGAGCCACAGGGGAAATCCTACCTCCCTCCTGCCATTTGGAACAGACAGGGAAGAGAAGGCGGGAAGAGTCACCCCCTTCTACTAATGGGGACACCAAAGCCCCTCCAGGCGCCAGGCCTCCAAGACCCCACCCAGGGCCCAGCAGGAGCCCAGGCTGGCACAGTGACCGAGGGATGTGGCCATTGGTTTTTAATTTTCATCGTTCCCAAATTTCATCAACGAAAATTTCAGGTTTGAAGGCTTAAGACCTCAGGCTCCACTCTCAGAATGCGGGTCTGAGGAGCCAGGCCAGTGGCCAGTGGATGTGCTCCAGGAGGGGATGCCCTGGCGGTACCTCTGAGGGTGGTCAACCTGGAGCTAAAGGGAGATGCCCTTCCAGGCTCGGGATCTCCTAGCCCTGCTCGAGTCCCTGTGACATGCAGAGGCATAGACCTGGGGACCCAGCTGTGACCCCTCAGTCACACACACAGCTACTCAGCTCCTGACCCACCCACACAATACCACACACCGGCACACACACGCTCCTGGCTCTCATGACACCTGCTCCCCACCCCTCAACACGTCCATGCACAGCTGAGTTGGATGGCTCCCCAGGGCTTGGGGCACACTGCCTGCCTCCTGTCCCCATCACCTCTGGGTGCCTCCTCCAGGGATCTGCCTTGGAGCAGCTGCAGGCTGTCCGTGCTCCAGCCTGGCCCCCCAGCTGGGGTGAGATGGGCTCATGTGTGGCTCCTCCCTCTGGGCCCCTGGATCAGCTGCAGAGAGGAGGGGCTGCTGGGGATGGCCCAGCGGCCCCTCCCCTGCCCCACCCACAAGCGGCCTTTTTGTTTGAGCTGGCTCCCGAGCCCTTCCCAGGCTTTCCACGCCTGCCATGTACAGAGGCAGTGACCCCACTCCTGCCCTGAGGGCTCCAAGGATGGGGAGGTGGGTAAGGAGACTGGTGCAGGGGGCAGCCCCTGAGGGGCAGACATGGGCCTGGCCTCCCCCCTCTCCAGGGCCATCCCCTGAAGATGAGACCCACCCAGCAGAGCCGTCTGGGCCTGTTCCTGCACGCAATGGGGGAGGAGCTTCCTCCAGGCTGCAGGAGCACATTTTAAGGTGCCTTCAATTATTCATGGAGACTTGGAAGAGCTGCCTGCCTGCTGTGAGCCACCCTGCTGCCACTCACAGAGGGCTGCCTCCGGCTGCTCTGGCTATATCCCAGAAGGGCCTTGGTGTCTCCATCCAGGATGCGAGGACCACTGGGAAGGCAAGGCCCCCACGCTGTACCTGACCCCCTAGGAGAGCGCTGGCCCAGCACCTTCCCCTTCTTCTGAGAGGCTGCCATGGGGTTGGGGGCCCCACACCCAGGGTGCAGACTGGGTCAGAGTCTGTCGGGAAAGGGTTAGGCAATAGAGCAGGAGCAGGACGGGGTCTGACCGGGGAGTCTTGGGGGAGGGTTTGGGTTTCATGGGCAGAAGCCAGTTTAGGGCCTGGGTGACTGGTAACCAGTGGAGCCTGGTCCAAGGCAGGTGGCCAGGGGCCAAGGTTGTTGAAAGCCCAAAGCTAGAGCAGCTGACCTCACTCAGGGCCCGCATAGTGGCTGTTTTGAGCTCCGACAAGAGGCTGGGGGCACTGAGGATGCAGGTCCGGTGCCTTTAGGCTGCACCTTTCGTACTTGGGACATGAGACCCTCGCCAGGGAGAAAAGTGCCAAATATGGCTCCTGCCCACCAAGCCTCCTGTTGGCATCCAATCAGCACCCACTGTTCCCCCTCCCCACTCTCAGCCCTGCAATTTGGACAAGATGACACCACACACACCAGGAGGGACATGTGATCCAGCTGCACCAACCAGCTTAGTTCATTCCCACAGGAATTGACTCAAGGAGGGTCAGGTGACAAAGCCAGGGTGATAATGGAGGCCTAGAGATGACAGGGCCACACCTTGGTGAAAGGCTGCCTGGGAATGAAGCCCATAAGAGGAAAGCAGAGGTGAGGAATAGAGAAGCTGTGTTCTGATGACTGAGATAGCAGCTGAATACAGCCCTACCTGATGCCATCTCTTTCAACTGAAATGTTCTTGTCAACCCAGGACCCTTCTCCCTACAGATTCCCTTCCTCTTTCTGGCACCTGCTTTCTCCAGCAGGAAAGGGACAATGGGTGGGCACAGAGCTCCAGTCACCACTCCTCCCTTTCAGGCACCAGCTAAGGGGGGAGTGACGTGACAGTGAGATGGCCCACGGTAGGGCATCCTGCAGGCACCCCTCTCCCAGAGAGAGGACTCAGGGGTACCCAAGGGTATGCAGCCTCTGGCATGTACAGCAGCATCCTGATGACACACGCAGGCACCCGGCACACACCTTCCTGTAGACACACATATGCGCACACACTCACAGACATGGGCTTCTATACATGTGCACACACTCAGGGATGTGCATGCAGATCTGCACACACAGACATGCACATTCTCAAATAAATGCTCACTGTCAGATGCACATTACAGAGGAGCCCTCAGGCACACCCTAAAGGCTGGCAGTCACCCTCCAAGCTGCTCATACTCACAGGCACACGTGTGCTCACGAGCTCAGGGCGAGTTCAGGTTCCCACTAAGTGGAGCTCTTGGTGGGATCACATGTTGGAGGTGGACCAGGGCGAACGCCCTTGGCCTGCAGGGGCATGGGGCAGAGTCTGACACTGCCTCCTGGTCTCCAGAAGGCCTTGGAGCAGAGCCATGGATCTCTGGAAGGGTGAACACCAGGTGAAAAATGATTAACTGTCACTCAGCCCTTGACTGATGCAGCTTGCTCTTGGCAAAGGGCTGACACGTTATTGATCCACTTAGTGTACTCAAACCAGCAGCCCCAGAGCCTGAGCCAGGACGAGCTAAAGAACATAAAGGGCAGGGGAGGACAGGGCCACGTCGGGGTGAGGGGCGCGGTGCTGGACCAGCAGTTAGGCCCTGGCGGGAAACAGTGGTTTCTCTCCAGAAACCTCATTTCTGTAGTCACACCCGTTCCAGATCTGCGTCCCAGTGGTGAATGCCCATCCCAGATTATTGGAGAGGGGAAGGGATGTAGCCAGGGAACAGGTAGGACAGAGGTAGAACAGGTAGAAACTAGATGACAACACCACAGGAACACTGGGTATGAGAGCTGGAAGGAAATGTCAGCATTTGGACCTTTTTCCTGGAGATGTTCTCTCTGTTTCCTGACAGAATTTAGTCCACAGCAGGGGCTATGGCTTCAGCCTATTAGTAAACCTTTACTGACCTCCCTTTCACTTCCTTTTATAGTACATCCACCTACCTATCCATCCATCCATCCATCCATCCATCCATCCATCCATCCATCTGTTGGTCCATATACCCACCTACCCATTTGTCCATCCAGCCATTGATCCATCCATCAATCCATCAGTCCATCTCTCCCCCTTCCCTCCCTCCCTCCCTTTCTTTCTTCCCTCTTCCCTTCTCCCTCCCTCCCTTTCTTTCTTCCCTCTTCCCTTCTCCCTCCCTCCCTTTCTTCATCTGTTCTTCTATCCATCCTTCTGTCCATTCAACAGACTAGACAGTCGTGAGCTGGCTCAGGGCGCCCTCTGCTGGTGGCAAGGCAAATGCACACCTCTAAAGGCAACATGGGGCTCTAAGGACCTTGGAACTGGGCTTCTAGGGGTGTTCACAGGACACCCAGGAACCTAAGAACCTAAGAACTCCTAAGGGACCACCAGTCTTTCTGTCAGCCTCCATCACCCCCCTACAAAATTTTCATTCTTGGATATATGGACTTTGGGTTTCCTGTTGCTACAGACCAGTCACATCTGGGACAAATGACCTTGAGCCTGGGGATGGCCACATACGCAGGCCAGGGACAGGCAGAACATGTCTGGTCAGACCGAGCTTCAGCCAGCCTGGCTCGGGCCAATTTCGGGCACCATTCCTTCCTGCGTCCAGGCTGACTCTGAGCACAGCAATGACGGGCATGGCCATTCCTGTGGAGGGCTCCCACACACCTGGCCCCAGCTCCCGGGCGAGATGGCCCCTACAGCGGGAAAGGAACTGAGAGGTCCCTGCCCTGGGAAGCTCCTGCACTGCACACCTTCGCCTGCCCAGCTCCCTGCCGGCTGCATCCTCGTGGCCTTGGAGTGGACACGTGCCCGAGCGCTCATCACTGGGGTGGATGCTGCAGTCACCACGGGAGCCCCAGAGGGTTAAAGGAAGGAAAAGGGCTGCCCCCTGCAGCATGCAGACGCCAGGCTTGGAGGCAGAGCTTCGGCTGTGCATGACTTTGGCTGGTGAATAGCAGCCAATGGGACGGAGTGTAGTGTGTATGTCTGGGTGTGTGTGATGTGAGTATGTGTGGTGGGGTATGAGTGTGATATTCGGTGTGTATGATGTGTGATGTGGTGTGTATGTTGTGTGTGTGTGTGTGTGTGTGTGTTTGTGTGCACATGTGGGTGTGAGGTCCCTCCCTGCCCCTCCCAAGGCACCTGGAAGCCCAGGGCCTTTCCCACCTCTGACAGGTTCTCTAGTCGAGAAGGTCTGGCTGGGAGCTTCTGCCCCTCCGAGGGGTAAGTCCCAGCTTCCACGGGGCAGGGCCACTGAGGCAGACAGGAGGACGGCCCCGCCTCCCAAACGCCACAGGTTTGAAGGTCCCACAGTGGGGAAGCCGGAGCCCAAGTGTCTCCTGGTGGCCCTAAGCCTTCCCATTGTCATCCGGCAGCTGACATGCTGAGTGTGTGGCCACAGCGGTGGCACTGTCACAACACAGGCTGGTGGCCTCCCTGGCGGTTTGAGGGCTGTTTACAGGAGCCGGTCACACGCCGTGTAAAGCCTGGGCTTGCTGTGAACGGTTCCGGTTTCACTGCAAGAGTTTCTTTGTTTCTTGTAACTCAAAATAAATTGCTCCGGGCCCCATTCGGCTGGCGGGAGGGTCAGGCTCAGCCACGTCTGGCCGCCTTTCTTCCTTGCCAGGGTCCTGAGAAGACCTCCAGCCTAGACAGTCTGGGGTGTCCTCCTTGGTCAATGCAGGGAGGTGAAGGCCCAGTCCTCAGGCAATGTCCAGTCTCCCCTGGTCCCTCATCGTCCTGCCACCTCCCTGAGCCGAACCCCAAACACCTGTCTCTTCCTAGCCTTGAGCAAACTCCCATTCGTCTCAGCTTTGGACATTGAATCTGCTCACATCTTTCAAAGACACCCCCCGTCCCTTTCCCCTAGAACAATTCCTCAGTGAGTGCAGACTTTCCAGAACAGAAGCTAGAAGTAGGGGGGCGTCATCTCAGATACAAATCCACTCCCCCACAAGGACACAGAGAGACCTCAGGAGGAAAAATTTAACCAGAACTAAACAC
The DNA here is from genome assembly GCF_048564905.1 of Vicugna pacos. Taxonomy (NCBI): domain Eukaryota; kingdom Metazoa; phylum Chordata; class Mammalia; order Artiodactyla; family Camelidae; genus Vicugna; species Vicugna pacos. The sequence continues at coordinate 16,803,193 of NC_132995.1, forward strand.
GAATTACTATCACCATGGATTATTGTGCAGCAACAGCACAGCCCCTTCCCGCCTGCCCTGCAGCACCCCCCCCATTACAGACACAGGGCTCCACCCCCAGGCCTGGGTCTCCCCAGAAGCCTTTCTTTATTTCCTGGGGAAAGTCCTTGCTCTGATCCTGCTCCTCCAGTCTCAGGCCCCCCACCCGCTCCCGACCCACGCCCGGCTGACAGAAGGCATTTGCCTTATATCAAGGGAAGTGTAAACAGTTTTAAAAAACATTTTAGCAGCTTCAGCAACAGTTTGGAAAACATGCATTATTTTGGAGGTGTCAGACGCCTGCCCTGTCTCTGGCTCTAGAGTGTCACACCCATGACATCACTAGTGGGAGAGGGGGCCTGGCAGGCATGGCGGTTCCAGGCCCTGGGAACCAAACCTGGGGTCCGGAGCCCACCGTCACACAGAGAAAGACCTGGGAGCCTCCTCCCTCAATCCGAGTAGCAACAGGGATTCAGGATTCTATGGCAGCCCCACGGGCCCCTCCCGCAGACCCTGTCTCACCCCGTCTCAAGCCCCAGGTGGCTGTAGCCCCTCCCCACCGGGTTCAAGGGCTTGAGAGCTGTCTGTGCTGCTTCCGCACTGTCCCCGGCAGGCCAGGGGCTTCTGGGTGAACACAGTGGACTGAACACATCCATCTATCTCATCTTCCTCCCAAGATCCTTGTGTAATGACAGCCAAGGAATAAAGCAGATAGAGGAGCAGAGACCTGGAGCAGGGACCTGGAGGAGGGTCAGCAGCAGATGCCAGATTTCAACACATTTTTGGAAGCTGGGAAGTGGATGGAGGGTGATGACAGATGCTACAGGGTGAAGGAGCCGTGTAGCCAAGCCCGCAGAAGCACGTACGGTGGACTGATCTGCCTCACTGACTCCAGAGGGGCTTGGGACGTGGAAAACCCCAGCTGCCAGGGCTGACGTGTGGGCCTAGCCAACTGTCCCTTCATCACCACCTGCACCCCCGATCCACCCAGCACGGGATGGAAGATTTCCCCTCCCATGAAAGTGCTAAGGCCTTGGGGACTCCAGGTGGGGAGGGGAGCAGGGCTGCTCTGGAGCGAGGATGAACTGCAGGTACCGGAGGCCTCCCTGCAGGCTAGAGATAGCAGATCTCGCTGAGACCCGAAATCCATCTGTTGAAGTCCTATCCCTCAGTAGCTCCAAATGCAACTGAAGATGAGGTCTTTAAAGAGGCAGTGAAGTTACAATGAGGTTCTAATCCAACAAAACTGGTGTCCCTGTAAGAAGAAGAGATTCAGACAGAGCTAAAGACAGACCATGTGAAGACGCAGGGAGAAGACGGCCACCTGTAAGCCAAGGAGAGAGGCCTCAGAAGAATGCAACCGTGCCAACACCTCGATCTTGGATGTCTAGCCTCCAGGACTGTGACAGAATACCCTGCAGTCTGTGGTAGTCTGTGGCAGCCCTAGCAGACTGACATTCTCCCTTGGAAGTCTCCGGCTGGAAGGCTGACGCCTCCCCACACACCATGCAGGAAAGCCTTGCCCCCGACCTTACATCAAACAATCAGGTGTTTGGTGCCCTGCTGTCAACTATGGATCGATATCTTAGGGTTGCCAAGCATCGGAGGACTGCCCCCAACACAAGAGAGACCAGAAGAAGCACACAGGAAAAGATGACCCCAGAGGAAACAGAAATAATTCATAAACTAGACAAAAATTGCAAACACTTTAAATGTAAATCAGTGGGGAGCTGTTTAAACAAACCGATGGTACATCTTTACAATGAATACCGTAAGGCTGTCGAGAAGGACAAAAATAATCTTTATGTGTCTGTGTGGAAAGAAGTCCATCCAGTAGCACTAGGTGAGAGAAAACAGATTACAGTGTGTGGGGTGTGATTGTGTTTATGCAGATTACATGTGTCTAAGAAGGGCCTGGCAGAGGGTGGTAGGCAGGCCTGCAGTGCATGTGTGTTGAGAATACCTTCCAAATGGACTCACACATGTGTCGGTAGACAATCTCTATGGCCTGCCTGACTTGCGTGCTTGCCCAGGTACCTCTGGACCCATGGAACCACTTCTGTTTGACCTGGAAGGCCAGGAACTCATACACCTGCCTGAAGAGGTCAGCATGAAGCCAGGCACACAGCAGACGCTCAATGACTGCTTGCTGGATAAACAGATGGATGGATGGGAGGATGGGTGGCTGGTTGGATGTGATCACATGATCACGCTGGGAGCTGGATGACGACCAAGACCAACCAACTCAGCAAGGAGATGCGGGGTATCCTTGGCGCTGAGCCGTCTGCCCGTTGAAGACCTGCACATCTCCAGGGCTCCTGTCACCTCCTGCCTGAGCAGACACTGATGCCCGGAACAGAGACTGAACCTGTTGAGTTGCCAAGGCAACCAGAAGCATGCTGGGATGCAGAGCTGCCAGTCCCAGGAAGTCTTATCTTCCATTTCCTAAATCACAGCCCTATCAGCACTACCTTGAGACCAGACCCTATCAACTCAGAAACCAGCCCTGGGTCTGCTTTCCCTCCCTGACCTCAGTTCCAGGAGAAGCTACAAGACCCCCGCCAAGACCCACTATGTTCCCCACCTCGGGAATGGGGGTCTAAGTCCCCGCTCCCGAAGGGGCTCAGATCATGCAGGGGACAGGGCATAGCCAGGCAGCGGGTTGGGAGCTTCGAGCCATTCGCAGCATACCCGTGGCCTGGACCAAACAGCAGCCCCGGGAGAGTGGGGAAGGGGAGGACCAGGGTGCAGAGCAAGGGAGGGACTTGTTCAAGGGCAGGGCTGGAGTTTTTTACTGGCTGGAGAAGAGAGGCAGTTCAGATGGCAACAGGGCAAACATGAAAACAGCAGGGTGAGCATTCTGGACGAGCCCCATCTAGAGGGAAGCGGGAGTGTGCGAGAAGGTGACAGCTGGTAGCCTTGGTGCTGGGGTGAGGGGGCTGTGGAGGGAGGGGCTGGCTGGGTGCAGGGCGGGTGGAGTGGGGTGGCTGTGTTGATGACAGTGCTGTGTGTCAGTAGGCTGTGCCATCCCCCTGATGGGCAAGGCTGCTCTGTGAAGCTGGAGCTGAAGCTCCGAGGCTTGGGTCAGTGTGAGCAAGTCTGGTGTCAGGATCCCACACCCAGTGGGATGGGGAAGGAGGGGCTGAAGCAGGGGCTTAAGGAGGACAGAGGGAGGGCCACCCCCAGCTGGGTCAGGACTCCGAGTAGAAGAGGGAGAGGACGAAAGAGCTGTCAGGAGCTGGAAGGACCCAAGCCTGGGCATCGTTATCTGATGACAGAGATGTTTGCCTGTGCCCCCCGATGAGGTCCAGAAGCAGCCCTCCTCGCTCTCGGGCTTACTGGGCCATTAAAGTCTCCTAAACGTGTCTCAGCCTGCCACGTGTCCAGCGTGTCTCAGCCTCCAAGTGCATTCACACCACCTGGGAATCTTCTCACTCTGCAGACTCTAATTCAGGACATCTGGGGGCAGGTCTCAGAGTCTGAGGTTTTAGGAAGCTCCCAAGTGTTGCAGATGGTGCCAGTCGGTCCACAGGCCACATTTTAAGTAGCATGATTCACATTATGAACGCTTGCTGTTAGAAATGCAGAATCTTGGGCCCACTCAGACCCTCAGAATCAGAATCTGCATTTTAACAGGTTGTCCAAGCGATGAGGAGATACATTAAAATCTGAGAAACACTATTCTTAATCCAATGGCTTTCAGAATTGCTTGCAGAGTGGAGTCGCCTGGGGAGCTCTATAAACTTCTGCCGCCTGGGTCTCTTCTCCAGAGATTTGGATTTGATTGGTCTAGCGGGCAGTTTGGACTTCAGGATTTTAAAACGTCCGCAGGTATTTCTAACATGCACTCTGGGCTGAGAACTGTTATTTCTAAGTAGTGGCTGCCCCTTCCAGTACCAGGTAGAGGGTGCTGGGTAACTGCAAGGCCTGGCATTCAGGCTGCTCTGGCCCAGCCCTGCACTCCTCAGCCAGGCTCTGTCCGGGACCTGCAGCTCAAAAGCTCAGGTAGATTCAAAACCCCCATCCCAGCCTCTCCAGCAGTCACAACTTGAAATGCTCGGGTTTTGCCTGGTAGCTCCATGCCTCGAGGAACGGAGACCCTCGGAGGGAAACGGGGAGGGGAGGCAGTGGCCTCACCAGAGCAACTGCCTGTGACCCGGTGGCATTTGAGGCAGCACCTCAAAGACGGCTGAGGGGGAGCCTACTGCTTCTTTACTGCTAACAGGATGCCAAGGCCGCCCCGAGCAGCGGTGCCTGCCCGGGCGACCAAGCCTCGTTCCTCTGCTAGGAGAGCAGATACCAGAAGACACGGTACCTCCACAGACCCCTGTGGACTGGGAGAAGCCACGAGTGGCAAGTGGAACCTCATTTCGCCCACCCACTGAACTACACTGGTTCTTGAAATGGCAGTGAGCATGGCTGGGTGACAGATCCCTCTCATGCGTCAGGGATGGAGGGGCCTGTGCCAGGTGATGCTGGGGTTACCTATGGCAGGTAGAGGATGTGAGTGCCAGAAACCCCAAGGCTGGGCTCAGGGCCTCATCACTGATGCCTGGCTGCTGTCCACGGGGTGAGAGGGCCCACACTGGATGGCCAGTCTCCATCTACATTGTATCTGAAGGAGTCATGAGCTAAGCCTTTTATAGCATGTCCCTCTAAACAAGGGTGGACAGATGGCAGGGAGAGAGGTGGACATACAGACAGGCAGGGTGGAAGGGCAGAGGGTGACCGGCAGCAATCAGGCAGGGTCCCAGCACCCTAGCTGGGATGGGGGGTGTCCTTGTCCTAAGACGAGTAGGGCAAGGAGCCCCCTCTCCAGTTCTTGGCTCAGGGCTGCCCCGACTCAGAGTGAGGTATTTCCACTCAGGCTCCCATTGGACAGTCTGCTGCTGTGGAGCAAGGCCTAAAATTAAGGCCCAGTATCGTGTGCTGCCTTGACACCTGGCGAAATCGAGAGGGCCTCCCGTGGCCCAACTGCAAGCCCCCTTCCCATCTGCTCCGGCAGATGAGGTCCCCTGGCCGAACAACCCAGCTGTCGGGGGTCCAAGCACAGTTCCGGCTCACCCCGAGTAGCAGGTTTCAGTGCCCTACCAGCCCATGAAATTATTCAAATGAGCCAATGACACCCTCCTGTGAGAATCAGGGGGCCCCTTACCCTCCTGATACTACGAGCCTGCCTCCCATAGCCTCTGTTTGTTCCCTCTCCATGTGACCCTAGGGGAATGGCATGTGGTGTCCGCCTCCCCCAGGCTGTGGGTACATGTGACTAGTCAAAGGCTGTTGAGTTCAGCTGTCTAGTGTTGAGGGTTGGCCACTTCCATAATCACAGGTTGGGAATCCCTTCTTACCAACGAGGTCAATAGGAGGTAATTAAACAGGCTCCCGGCTCTAGGAGTGGGGCTACACTGAGAGGGGCCGGTGCAGAGACTCAGAAGTTACATATTCTGCTTCCAAGGGTTAGCTGCATTTAAAAATAAAGTCCAACGTTTATTACTATCCCTATGTTCCTCCCTAACATGATAAGGATCCTAGAATTCTTAACTCCAATTACTGTCTCCCATATAAACTTCCATGTTATTGCAGTTCCTAAACCCCTGCATAATGAGTGTTTATTATTATTTTTAAAGTAAATATTTAATTACATTTATCTACATACCTACAAACTTATTTCCTTACCACCATTTCTTGCATCCCATTCTTTCTGGCTAAATTTCCTTCTTACAGAATTATATCTACAGGGTGATTTGTCACCAAAATAAAGCCACTTCTGGGAGTTGGGGGAGCACGGATAATAATTATACCAGGCCATAGGTATAAACTCGGACTCTCCCAAGCAAACTGGAACAACGGGCAGAGGGCTTGATGCCTTCTATGGGTGCTATTTCCACATAGATTACACTCTAGTTCAGCACTTTAGTCAGGCCAGAGACCTGCGCCCTCCTGTCTATGCAGACATTGAGACCCCAGGATGGAGGTGGGTGTCTGGAATGGCTGAGTGAGGAGCTCGGCAAAGTCCTTCCCCAAAGAAAATGACATAACAGGAAAAAAAAAATCAAAACAACCACTTAAGAACACTGGAAAATTGACCAAAGATATACAACATATTAGGAAGCAATTATTCAAGAAATTCTACTGAATCGTAGGAAGAACAATGCAAACCCACAGTATTTCAGCCTGGGGCTACTCCCATCACCCTCACCCAGTTTCCTGGTGGTTGAAGTCCTACCACGGTAGAGACGGCCATGAAGAGGAAGCATTTCCATGCTCAGGAATGTTGCTGAAAGAAATAACTCCAAATTCCCAGCTAGCTCAAAGTGTGATACAGGGGAGGGGAAGGAATAGCCCGGCAGACCATACAGAAAGTTAAAGTGAGATCTAAAATGAGACAACTAAAGTGGACTACAGATAAGGCAGTGCTCAGAAGGAAATTTATAACAGTAATATCTACATTAGGAAACAAGGGTCTCAAGCCAGCGACCTAAACTTCTGCCTTAAGAAACTAGAAAAACAACTTAAAGTCAAAGAAAGAAAAAAAGGCAATAATAAAATACTAGAGTAGAAATCAATGAAATAGAAAACAGGGGAAAAAAAGACAAAAACAGTGAAACTAAAGGTTGGTTCTTTTAAAAGATCAACAAGATGGACAATCAGGAACAAAAGAGGAGACGTCACTAAAGAATATATAAAAATACTATCAACATTTTTTATACCAACAAATGAGACTTCAATGAAATGAACAAAGCCCTAGAAAGACATAAATTACTGAAGCTAACTCAAGAAGAAATGGAAAATCTGAATAGATCTGGAGTAAAGAAACTGAGTTTGTAATGTAAAAATCTTCCCACGAAGAAAAGTCCAGCTCCATATGGCTTCATTGGCAAATTCTACTAAACATTTTAAAAAGAAATAATGCCAATCGTTCACAAACTCTTCCAGAAAGATAGAGGAAACAGTTCCCAACTCATTCTAAGACCCATATTAATCTGACACCAAAGTTAGAAGAAAACATCACAAGAAAACTACAGACAACTATCCTTCAAAAAATTCCACACCATAACTTTACCAAAATGAATTCAGCAACCCATGAAAAATAGTATACACCATGAGCAAGAAGGATTTACCTCAAGCATGCAAGGTTGAAGTATTAGTGTAATACACCATATTTACAGAATAAAGGATAAAACAATATACACATCTTGATAGATATAGAACAAGCACTTGAAAAAAATCCAACACCCATTCGTGGTAAAAAAAAAAAATTTTTTTCCCCAACAAACTAGCAATAGAAGAAAATGTCCTCAGACTGGTAAAGGTCAAAAATCCTACGGCTACCATTATACTTATTGATCAAAGATTGAATGCTTTCCCTCTAAGATTAGGAATAAGGCAAGGATGTCTACTCTCACTACTTCTATTTCATACTGGAGTAGAGGTTCTAGTCCGTGTAATCAGGCATAAAAAAAGGCACTGAGATTGGAAATTAAGTAAAACTCTCTTTATTTGCAAACAACATGATCCTGTACTTAGCAAATCCTAGGGAATTTACAAAAAGAACTACTAGAACTAATCAACAGGTCGCAGGGTACAAGATCAACATAGAAAAACCAATTGTATTTCTACATATTAGTGATTAACAATCCAGAAATGAAATTAAGAAAACCAATTTCATTCACTATAGCATCAAAAAAGATAAAAAACTGAGGAATAAATTTAACAAAAGAGGGGTAAGACTTGTACACTGAAAGCTATAAAATATTACCAATAGGAACCAAAGAAGACCTAAATAAATGGAGAGGCATTCCATGTTCATAGATTGGAAAACTCAATCGTTAAGGGTGCAATTCTTCCCAAGTTGATTGTTGGATTCAGTGCAAATGCCTATCAAAATCCCAGTGGCTCTTTGTTGGCAGAAATTGACTGATCCTAAAATTTACCTGGAAACTTACATGATCTTTACAAAGACTCAGAATAACCAAAACAATCTTAAAAAAAAAAAGAGCAAAGCTGAAGGACTTATACTTAATAATTGCACAACTTATTATAAACCTATAGTAATCAAGACATTGTTCTGTTGGCGTAAGGATCAACAAATAGACGAATGTAATAGAATTAAGACACCAGGAACAAACCCTTACATTTCAAGCCAATTTATTTCGACTAAAATGATAAGGCAATTCAATGGGGAAACGATAGCCTTCTAGAAGCAGTGCTGGGATAATTGGATATCCACATGCAAAAGGCCATTATCTCACATGAAACACAAAAATTAATCTATAATGAATCATGGACATAGATGTAAGAGCTATAACTTTTAAAGGAAAACATAGGAGAAAATCTTTATAACTTTCAGTTCGGCAAAGATTTCTTAGATACAGTTCGAAAAGCATGATCAATAAAAGAAAAAAAATGAATTGCACTTCTTCAAATTTAAAGGCTTTTGCACTTCAAAAGACACCATTAAGAAAATAAAAAGAAAAACCACAGATGGGAGAAATTTGCAAACCTGATAAGTACTTGTAGCTAGAAAACAAAGAATAACAACTCAATAAAAAGACAAATAACTCAATTTAAAAGATGGGCAAAAGATTTGAAAAGATATTTCACTAAAGAAGATATTCGAACGGCTAACAAGCACATGAAAATATGCTCAATATCATTAGTCATTAGAGAATGCAAATTAAAACCACAGTGAGGTACCACTTCACCCTCACTAGAATGGCTATAATTAAAAAAATAGATAACAACAAATGTTGACGAGAATGTGGAGAAATTGGAACCCTCATACACTGTTGGTGGGATAAAATAATGTAGCCATTTTGGCAACAGTTCGTTTAAAAATTCAACATAAATTTACTATACAGCCTAGGAATTCTACTCCTAAATATCTACCCAAGAGAAATGAAAACATACATTCACACAAAGACTCGCATGTGAATGTTTGTAGCAGCATTATTCGTAACAGCCAAAAAGTATAAACAATTCACATGTCCATCAACTGGTGGATAGAGAAACCAAGAATCCATGCAATGGAATACTACTGAGCAAAAAAGAGGGATGAACCACTCATTCAGGCTACCTGATGAATCTCAAAAACATGATGCTAAGTGAAAGAAGCCAGATGTAAAAGACTACATATCATATGATTACATTTATGGGAAATGTTCAGAAAAGGCAAATCTATAAAAATGGAGAGTAGATTAGCGGTTGCCTGGGGCAACGGGGAATGACTGCAAATGGACCTGAGAGATTTTGGGCTGGAGCCGGGCTGGAGGGTGGGTGGAAATATCCTAAAATTGGATTGCGGTGATTACACAGCTCTATAAATTTATTAAAAATCACTGAAGTGTACACTTGAAATAGGTGAATTTCATGGCATGTAAATTATACCCGAATAAAGCTGTTTTGTAAAAAAAAAAAAAAAGCCCTCGCCTCAGGCTCTGTGGCAGGCGTCCCCTGGTGCTCACTGCTTCTCTCTAATTCCTCTCATTTTCTGCCTCCTGGGAGTCCTCTTTCCTTCTTGAGTTTTAAAGAAGTCATAGGTTCTATTTCACCCGGGGTGGGCAGGTGTACCAGCTCAGTCAGCTGCACTGTCGGCATTTACTTTCCTGGGATTCTGGCATTTTCTCTTCCCTGAGGAGGGCTGTGTGTTCCCCTCAGTGAAGCGAGTAGAAGTCATTTAAAAAATCGACTTGGTGGAGGATGCTCCAACCTGGGTGGGAGCTCTGATCGGCTCCTGCTGTTGGGCCTGTCTCCCCCACCCCTCTCTCTAGGACACAGGACAGGTCAGATGGGGGTCATGCCATGCCAGTGCCCTTCCTTCCCCTTTCTTTGATCAGCAGGACATCTCAGCATGGTCTCAGCCTCAGACCCTAATTCACAGGCCCTAAAGTGCAAGAGGAAGCAGACCCAGACATCACCGCTCTCCTAGGACCAGCTTGTTTGGGGAGGAGTCGGGTGGACACCAGGAACTCCCCATCACCCTACTCACTATGAGTTCCTTGTGGTCCTGTTCTCTGCAGAATCCCAGTGCTTGGCTGTGTTAGGACTCAGTAAATATTTCTAAGATAAACAAGTGAAAGTGGAAAAGTTACCCCAGCAAGAACCCACCTCCTTCTGGCCTGTGGCCTTCTTGTTCTCACTGACGGTCCTTCCAGTCCCCAACAAGGGGCAAGGCCCACACACATTTTGCAAGCCCTGTAGATTGTACGTGCTCGACTAGCAGAGTTGGTTTAAGCCCAGAAAATCCTTTAATTACTGCCGCTACTTCTGGCTGGGCTCTGGGAAGGAACTAATTCGAGCAGCCGTCACTCGACCTGAAATATTATGAATGTAATTTCATTATTTGGTCTGCCCCGGTCGCAGGCAGAGGGGTTACAATAACTGGTTCTGCTGAGTTCCTGCTGGAATGGCAATTAATTTCTTACCCACTTCAATGGTGACAGACAACCACAGACAACTCCCTTCCGTGGTAGCAAAGTCTCCTGCCCCGGGCCAGGTCCTGAGGCGCATGTCCCACGCCTGCTCATATCACCTGCAGTTGTGAACATCAGTGGGCGTTCCAGGCAGCCAGCCCCAGACTTCAGTGGGAAGTGTTTCCCACGTGAGCAGCAAGTCTGAGACACACCCTCTCTTGGTGTTGTGCACGCACACACTCCATACACACGATCGTGCATGAGAGCCAGACATGCACACACAGTCACAGAGGTCCCTGTCCCTTCACCAGCACATGTATGCACAGACCAGAAAGTGTCAGCAACACACAGGAATGAAGCACACCCCACACATCAGTGTGGCACTGTATGCGGGCCCCCAGGCTGGCCCTCCAATACTGTGTGTCTCAGCTCCGAGTGACTATCAGGATCAGCAGTAAAATCCTGTGTTTTGGGGATCCAAAGACCCGGGTTCTAACTTAGACACTGCCACTTCCTGGCTGTGTAACCTTGGGCAAGTGACTCTGCCTCTCTGGGCTTTAGTTTCTCTATCTGGAAAATGGAGACAGGGTGCTGTGAGGCTTCAGTGTGCGAAAATTTATAGAGCATGTAAAGTGTGGTGTCTGGTAGACAGTAGGTCCCTGGCACTCACACCATCATTGCTGCTCACAGTGCAGCCCCAGGTGCCACCTCCCTGAATGCTCTCAGGTCCCACTCACAGCCCCCGTGGCATCACCTCCAATATTGAGGCCACTCCCTGGCCCTCGCTTCCCTGATATCTCTGCCAACCAGTCACCTGGTCCTTGGTGCCCAGGTCCCAAGCCTGAATGGTGAACAGGTGTCTGGTGGGGCTCCTGGCCCCCTGAACCAGACAGGGGTCCCTCAGGGCTCTGGGAGGTCATCCTTGGGCAGCAGGCCCTAGAGAAGCTCTGCCCATGATTCGCTTGGGGACTGGCTTGATGTGAGTCCTGCCAGGACTGGAAAGAGCTAACAAGTCTCCTGCCCACCATGGAGACCCCCCACCTCTCTGTGCTAGGCAGGTGGGGGAGGAGGGGAAAGGCCTCCGCCTGAGGGAGGGTGGGATACGGGACAGACCCTCTCCTTCCAGCCCATCCAACCAACAGAAGTTGTCAAGCGTGACCAACCAACTCTGAAGACACCTTCTACAATTTGAGCTACCACTTGAAAATCAGAAGAAATTACATAATTCTATGTTACAGCTTCCTAGCTTCTTTGAAAAAAATAAAAAATAAAAAGGTGGATCTGGCCACCCTGGGCCCGCATCCCACACAGAATTCTTGGCTGCAGCTGAGCAGTGGCCCTGCCTGAGGAGCCAGGAACCATCTGTCCTCCCCTCTTCCCCATCCCGTTCCCCACGGTGCCCCCGCCCTGGCTGCTCTGTGCTGAAACATTTTCTGATGGACCTGGTGACCCCACACGGTTTTCACTGACATCCCCCCTCATCTCCTCCTCTTTCTTATCTGCCTCCCTCAGGCATAGGCCCAGACCCGAGGCCAAGGTCAAATGCACTCATACATGCTTGGTAGCCTTTGGGGAGGCGGGGTGGGGGGCCTCAATGCCTCCCAGGCTGCCTTTCCTTGCCAGGACAAAACACATTCAGACACATAACCAAAATGTGGTGAGAGGTCCACAGATCACCCCCTCAGTCCAACCCAGGTTGGGAACAACCCAGGCTGAGAACCTTGGGCCAGGGACTGGACCCTTGACCTGCTCTGGGGACAGTCAAGCCGGGGTGAGCGGGGAGCTTGGAGAGGAGCCAGCCCACTTGACAGGTGGCTGGTTTTCAGGACTTCTGGAGGCTGGGAAATGCCACAGCCAGGCTGCAGGGCTTAGCGAGAGGCAGGCCCCAGCTTCCTGCCCGGACCCCAGACTAGGAGAATGGGAAGATCTCCCCCACCACGGGGTCTCCTCACCCCTCCACTGAGAGCCAGTCAGCTGTGCAGGAGATCCCCAGCAGCAACTGCTGGGGACAACGGAACCTGTTTATGTTTGGCTATTTTTCCAACATAAATAAAAAAATTTTAATAACAGGACTGTCCACCGAGTTCCACCGTGATTCAAGTTAAAACTGCAGAGCCACAAATCCTGGGAAATAAGCTTTCTAATGAAAACATGGGCAAATCCATAACAATGAGCTTCTGGCTTAGATGGGGTCTGCCTGCGCCCCCAACTTCCTGCAGAGATTTCGGGAAGGATTGACCCTAAAGGCACATGAAAGGCATCACCACAAACAGGAGGGGTCAGCGTGCCCATCTCCGCCCTGAGCAGGCACCTGGGGCCCAGGTGAGAGCCCCACAGGACCGGGCCCGAGGCCCGAGGGCCTCAGCCCACACCCAGGGCATCCCTGATGGGCCCACTGCATCCATCGTGGACCACATGGGCCTCCAGTGCTTCTGTTGTCATAACTACCACCATGACCTTTCTAGGGTTTACAGAAACAAGAACCACCCAGTGGCTGTGGAGAAGGACAATGACCCGTAGCGACAGCCTTGTCCTTGGACCGGGTTTCGGCACAAAGTCATCTCTCTGCTGCCAGCGTTAGCAACCTAGCATTTCTGGAAGGTTAGCGGAGCCTCGATAAGCACATGTTAGGACCTGACAGGACTCTTCCCCACATTGGCTGTGAGATTCACTGTGTGTCCTGAGCCCTTCTCCCCATACCCTGTCTCCTCGTCCGGAGACTGAGGCCAGCCAAGTGGAGCTGAGCGGGAAGACGAGCCAGGCAGAAGAGGCCGCCCCCTCGGAGCCCTGTGCCACTTTGGGGTTGGAGTCTCGCCCTGCCCTCCTGGTCCCCCTGGCAGAGCTCCTGGGCTGAGAAGGGGGGCCTGGCTCTGAGGTCAGGTGCCCCCCGCTGCTGAAGACTCCTGGCTGGTGAATGAGCATAGGGGTGGCGGAGGTGCGGGACACACGTGGAGGGCGCTCAGCCTGGCTAATGCTGCCACAGGTGCGGTCACCACGGTGGCCCAGGCCAGACGTAATTCTGGGGCATCACACACAGATCTTGAGCCCTCTTCCTCCTCCCTGTGTCCCTCTTATTCATTCTGGGCAGATGGGAAAGGGGTCACCCACACCCGAGCCCTGCTCTGGGCCTGTGGAGTTGTGACTCACATCGCAGGTGAACAGAGCCTGATTCACCCTCCCAGGTGGGGGCCTGGGGTGGGGGAACAATCACCTGCTGTGGAGACACAACCTGAAACCAGGGCTCCCGGGGCAGCGTGAGCATCGGAACCGCCAGCCCCACTTGGCCCGGCTCAGCACGGCTCAGCCCCGCCCTGCCTGGACACAATGGGAGACCCAGTGTCCCAGTTGCACTGTAATTTCAGAAGATGTCTTTGTGCGGGCTTCATTAACCAAGACGCCAGAGGAGACTTGGGGCTGAGCAGGGTGGCCGGCTGCTAACAAAACCTGCTGGGTGTTGGCAAGAAATGCCTTTTGAGGAGAGGGTAGAAAAACATTGAATCAGAAAATACGAGCACTGCAGACTGACACGTTAACTAGCAGCATCAGGCAAGGAGAGCGGACTGAGCTGAGTGAGGAAGGGTTTTGAAGCAGGCAAATCTGGGTTCGAATCCTGGCTCTGGCCGCTCTGGCTGTGGGTCTCTGGGCAACTGACCTAACGTCTCTGAATCTAAGTTGAGGACAATGATGCCTGCATCTCACAGGGTGAAGGAAGATGAAATGAAGGCACTGGGGACAGTGGCTGGCGCCAATGAATGAAAACTATTACTAGGTTTCATGCACACTGAAGCTTAATTACATTGTCTCGTTTAAAAAATTATCATCGTACACGTGTGTGGAGCTCCGTGGGTTTCAAAGCCATCTTTGTCCCTTACTTCATTAGAGCTACACGGTGATCCGTCTTCTATTTTTAGCATTTTACTTTAGTTCCTTTAAAACCCAAGTCTTGCTCTTATTGGATCTGAGTCCCCATTTTCCGTTCATCTCTCCTTTTTAATTTCCCCACCCCTAGGAACCTTTAGCATAACAATGCTGGGACCATTTTCTATTAATATCAATTTTCAGATTACAGTGATATGATGTCTGTTTCCTAATTTAATTAGGTGATTCCTGTTATTAGTTCCTACATGCTCATTATTTTTCATTTAGCATATTTTAATGCACCAAAGGAAAAGTGAGGCTCTGGCTGGAGAACTCCGGGGCGTCTTCTGCAGGGGGTAAGGAAATGTTCCTTCCCCTCTGCAGGAGGGTAGAGGAACCCCAGAAATGGGGGCTACATCAGAGAAGCAGATGCCAGCGAGCTGCAGGCCAGGGCGGTGTTTCAGGTGAGAGAGGGTGGGCGCAGAGAAACTCCCACTGCAGGGGCCCACAGTGGGCACCCCTGAGGTCAGGGCCTTCCAGGGAGGGTGGTAGTGAAGGTCCTCCATGAAATCCTCCCCAAAAGCAGCCTCTAGAGAAGATTCCAAAGCCAGCACCCCCAGGGCTCCCAAACCCACTGGGCTGTGGCACTCACACCTGAGGGCTGCATGTTCTGACGATCCCCTCCCCCATTTCTGATCGCCATGGGTAGGTCCCAGGTCTGCCCCTGTTGGAGTACTGTCCTCTGCACAACTCCAGGGGGCGCCCTTCACACCACAGTTTAAATCAACACTACCCTGGAATTAGCACTGCATATCACGTGAGTGGTACCTCCCCCAAAATGTGCAAGCTCTGACTCAATGCTCCCACCCCATCTGTGGTGGGTACTCAGCCATCATGCCATGGGCTCCAGCCACCCCTGGTCCCCAGTCCTCTAAATTGTCCACACTGACCCCACCAGTTTCCTTCCCTCAACCAGCACAGTGATGGCTGGGCTGGTCAGCTCACTGCCCACCCTATGGCACCAGAAAGAACCCCCGCAAAGTCACTCTGGAGTTGAGGAAAGAGAGGCAGGAAGCCCCAGGGCCATGCTTGAAGAGAGCACTGCTATGAGCATCCTGGCCCACAGTCCTGACTGTGAGAGGCTTGTGCATTCTGTGACGAGGAGTGGGAATTCCAGATACCTGAAAACTCACTGAGTGGGTTTACCCAGAGTCCACTTGTCTCTGCTGTGGCCGCAGAATGGCGAGGTGAGGGAGGTGAGGCAGCCTCCATGAGCCCTGGGTGGCATTCGGTGAAGAGAGTCTGAACACACACACTTGCAGGTGCATTGTTTAGAAACACTGGGTTCTGAGAGTCCCAACCCTGCTGATTTTGCAATGATATATTGCCAGCTACTTAACAGGATGGATCACTGCAATTACATGTCACTTCTGATATTCACAGTCACAACAAGGAGGTGTCAGCCTCGCAAGGTTTGTAGGAAATATATATGATGTTCCGCAGTGCCATTAGAAAATGGTTTCAGGAGACAGACTCCAGAGGATTCCAATAAAACTCACCTGCCCAGGCAAAGTAGACGGCTCCATGGAAACTGGAGGGACTGGCTCCCCTGGCCCTGGAAGGAGCGTGGGTGTAGGCACCCTGGCTCCAGCAGGCTGCCCGTCCCCCAAGGCCAGCCTGGGGCCACTTGCCCAGAGAGTGCAGAGGAGGGACAGCCATCACATTGCTGTTTACTCCGTCACACTCACATGGGTGAGCTGTTGAGAGCATCTCAGCATTTTGTCCCTTGGTCCTGGTCCACCCAGGGCTTTTCACCTGGTGATGTGTCTCAGGGATACAAGGGGTCACACCTGGACAAAGATAGTTGCTGTAGGAACAAGACAGATCTTCAGCCTTCAGCGCTGGCACAGGCAGGGCCAAGGGTCCCTGGTAACTATGGAATCAAGACTGAGGGCCCCACTTTATCCAGCCAAAACATCCCTACCTCGTGGGTGCTCTAGGGTGGGTCAGACCCCTGGGCTTGGAATTCTGGCTCTGTCAGTTTCTAACTACGAGATATTGGGCAAGACACATAACACCATGCATTCTGGAGAGAGACCCCAGGCTCCCACAGAGTCTCACCCAAGTTCTCTTCACTGTTTCCACTGGAGTTGAGTACTTTGTTGCCTCTTGTGCACTGGAGAAGGCAACCAAACAACCGACAGCCGCCTCCTCCAGGAAGCCCCCCCTGACTTCTCTGGCCAGGACCCTACCCTCGGGTGTGTGAGAGAGAAGGAGTGAGTGCATGACCTGTGAGTGGGGATGCAGGTGGAGGAGGGGGGTGGGGGCAGGGTGGGAGCTTCTGCTTTTCTCACCTGTTCTGTGAGTCCGGAACCCTGGATGCAGGAGTCACAGGGCAACACCACACACCCTGCCCAGCATCTCAGATGCCATCTGCCTAAAACAGAACACATGGTCTCCATTCCCTCCCCCAGACCACTCCCTGTCTGCTGTGTCTGCCTTGGTGAGTGGCACCCCAAGCCCCACTGACCAGAGCGAGGAACCCTGAGCCAGAGTCACCCTGAACCCGGATGGCTGCCCTCCTCACCCTCCTCGTTCTCCTATCCACATGGTCGCCAACTGCCCGGACCCACTGATGCGCCTGAATCACCCTCTGCTGTCCCTGCCTGCCTGCCCCAGGCCTAACCATCTCTTCCGGCCTCACTCACTCTCTCCCAGCTGGTCCCTGGGTCTTGTGGTCTCCCCCTCTGCTGTTGCCCACGACTTCATGACATGCAGCCACTGGAGTGGGCTCTCCGATGGCCACTGCCCCTCAGAATCCCCAGAGCTCCCCAGCTGAGTCTGCGGCAAAGGCTCACTCCCCTGAGCGGTCCAAGGGCTCGGGGTCCCTGAGCCTGCCTGCATCTTCAGCCACAAGTCTGGACCCACGGATCTCACTCCAGCCCCTAACGTACCCGGGGGCTCTTCCTACACACATTCTCTAGTGCCTCCGAACCTGGACCCACGCTCTTCTCTCTGCCACGATCTGCTCTGGGCCTGGACAGTCCCTCCTGTAGCAACGACTACTGTTGGGAAAGCAGTAGGTACAGCGGGCAGGACAGCTCTTGGCTCTGAAGCCCAAAGCTGTGTGATTATGGGCACAGCGTGTAACCTCTCTTATCTCAGGAGTCTCATCTGGCAAATGGTGTGATAGGACTTAACTCAGGGGGTTCTGAAAGCATTAAATGAGTGCTAAATACACGTGAAGTGCTTGTCTTAGTGCCGGGCACACAGGGAGTGGCTGGGAGGGTGAGCCAACATCAGTGGTGGTGGTGTCTGTGGGTCCATCCTGTACATCTCGGCATCTCATTTATTATAAGAATTATATGCATTACAACATGTAGAGGGCTTACATGAGACCTGGCATGTGGTGAACTCCCTGTTGTTATTACTGTTGCTACCCCTGGATGCTCTTGCACCCTGGATGAACGTCCTGGGGCTAGCTATCGACCAACAAGTCATCAGGGGCTGTCTAGTCCCCTCGTCTGCACTTGGGGCCCCTGAGCCATCACTGTGGCTGCCCTCCCCACTCGGCGCCCCCGCACTGGCCCCAGCCCCCAGCAGCCTCACCCACAACCCCACGGCTTTGGGAAAGCAAAGAGCTACTTCACTAAAATGTGGAGCGGCCTGCTTTAAAGAAATTCACTCTGCAAAAACCAAACATTGAAACAACTATAGTGTGCTAGAAACAGAAACTATCATTAGATCGCTTTTTTAAATGTATCAATGAATAAGCCAATCAATCCACTGATCACTTTGGCTTCATGGGTCACTAACAACACCTCACCTCACCCCATTAAAACAAAATCCATCCCACTTAAACGAATGAAGAAGGAATGACACAATTAGCACATGGCATTGTGCGGCCCCGAATGAACAGATGGTCTAGACACACGATCAGTGGCAAATTGACATCCCAAAGCAGGTGCATGCCTCCCGACAGAAGAACACTGGATCACATGTGAATTTTTGCCAAAAAAAGAAGTAAAACCCAAATCTATACCTGGCCGGCTAGATCTACTTAACTGACAGGGAATACAAAGAACAGAAGGCAACGTTGAGCTCCACCAAATGGGCGCAGTCAGCAAAAATCCCAACCATGGGAAACGTACAGGACCTGCAACCCAGTTCCCTCCAATAAATAACAAGAGAAAAATTAAGATGAGGAGGGACTCTTAGAGACTGAGAGAGACTTAAACGACTCATCCAACACCTGCAGTATGCAAGCCTTATCTGGATCCTGGATAAAACAAACTGGACAGAAAGGTATTGGTAGTGTTTGCGGGACAACTAGAAATTTGAACACTGGATGTTTAATGATATTAAAGAATTGTCAAATTTAAAGAAGAAAGAGTTCTTATCTTTTAAACTGAAAAATATATTGAAATAATTATGGCTGAAGTGACAGGCCATCTGGTATATGCTTCAAAATGAGACAGGAGAGAAGTGGATGGGGCCATGGATGGGGCCATGTTGGGGCTGCTGGGTGTTGGGTGCACACGGTTCATTGTACTATATGCTAATCTACTTTTATGTGTGTTCCAAGCTCTCCATGATACAAAGTTCATAAGGTTCATAAGTTTTTTACGAACTCATAAAAAGTCAGCCTGCCCAAACACACATGTGGTGTGTGCCTCCTGCACCCCCAGGGTCAGCATATTGGGATGTGTCAGCCCCGGTTCTGGCCTGCTCTCCGAGTCTCCCACTTAGGGAAGGGGCAGCTGTAGTCTCCCGGGTCAAGAAGTGAGTTTCCTGAGGCCCAGGACCCGGCAATAGTGCAGACTGGAAAATAGTTGGATAGGTGAATTCTCTGATACCCAAGAAAATCTAATCTTAGAAGGAAGGTAAGCAATTTTATGTTTTGAAAGGTTTGATTTAAAATATAAGCAAACATTTTTGAAAATATGGCTTGGTTTACAAAAGTGGGCAACCCCCTGTAGGGTTACATCTGATGCACAAGCAGGTGAGAGTGGCTGGCCTCTGAGAAGTTCAGATGCTGTTAACACCTGGGAGCTGCAGGGGAGAAATCTGAACCTTGAGGGACCACAAACAACTAAAGGCACTGCCTGCCTTCTCAAGCTTGTTTCTGGAGCTTCACCTGCTCCCCCTCTCCCTCCCCACTCCATCAGTGACCCCAACAGCAGATCCCAGGCTCTCCATTTCCAGGGAAGTTTCTGTGGCTGGGAAAGCCAGAGACGCCTGTGTGGAATTTCCTCTGTAGATGAGTACCTGCCCATTGGCCTTGCCAGATCTAGATGGCAGGGCAGCCTCCGGAGTCTGAATGTCCCATGGGGAGAAATCCGGGCTTGTCAGGGGGCCCAGAGTACCACCCACCCATGCAACTGGATACATACACTTTGTAAGCACTGTTTCCAACAGATAAATGTAATCAAGGTTTATATGTTCAGAGAACCCAACAGGATGGGATTGTTTCACTTGAAAGATCAGAAGAAAATTGTAACTAATGTTGTGGAAAATTACTTTGATATTGCTTTCTTGGTACCGAATCACAATTAGGCTGCTGTGAGAAGTACAGGGAAAGAATAAATGAATAGTAACAAATCAACACAAACAGCCTGTGTCAGGAACACTTTGCTTAGGGAAAGTAACGTAAGCATTACTTAAAGTTTTATGACTGTGTTTGATGTGATTCACGTAGAATGGCCAGGTTGCCCACCACCTGGCACGGGACGAGGGTGGTCCAGCTCCATTTACAGCCAGAAGAAGGCAGCTCAAGACCTAAGCATCCTCCTTGCCTGCGTCTGCCAGGTCCACAACATTCCCAGCTGCAAGGGACGCTCACCTACATGCCCTGCCAGCCTGAGGCTCCATGCTCCTTCCCCATTCACCACTCCACCCCAGAAATCCTAGCTGTCCATAGGCCCCCGTCCCAGCGATAATCAAGGAGGCCTACATGCACGTGCACTGGGGCAGCTGTGCAGGGCAATGCTGGCTGGGGGGAGGGACAGGAATCCACACCTGCAGAAGACATGAGGGGCAAACGCTCTGCTTTGCCAGCTGCTACGGCGCTGCAGGGCACGTGTCGTGGCCACCAGACTCCAGCTCCACCCAGGAATATAACACCTGTCCCTGGAGGATACCCCAGATAAGCACATGGCCGGTCCTGCGTGGACACCACAGACACACTCATGCCTTCTCCCCCAGGACCATCCCACAGAATGCAGACACCAGACATGAGGACCCTCTGCACACGTGTGCCCCAACCATGCACACGCCAGGACGTGCACCAAGGATACACAGAGCCATGAACCCCAAGCCGTGTCTGAGGGCCTTTTGGGGGAGCTCACTTCTGCACACATAACACCCAACTGCGGAGACCAACTCTTAGTCCCTCCTGACGGTGCTACGTGTGGGGCCTGGTTCTGTTGACACAGGGTCGCCAGACACCCTGGGGCTCCCATGAGGCTGCAAAGTCTCCACGGAGCAGCCAGCTGGGTCATGGGGCCTTGCTTCTTCAGAAGCCAGGGTGCAGCCAGATCCATTTTGACCACCCCCACCCCATCACCCCCGCCAGTCAGGGTCCAGCCCAGGCGTGAGTCAGCACCTGTGACTCACCTGCCATCTCCTGGGGGCCCAGCGCCTGGGCTGCCTCTTGCTGACTCTCTGTGATGAAAGAACCAACTCACCAGCCTGTCCCACCAGGGCCTCTGATCACAGCTGCCAGGCCCAGGGTCCCAGCTCTGGATCCCTTGTGCTCCTTCTGCCTTTCTACGTGGTGCTTACAGACCCTCAGTCTGAGCTCAGGGGGGTTGCTGGCTGCCCTGAGAGTATGAACCACAGCTGAGGGTGGGGCTGGGGAGGAAGCGGCAGGCCTGAGGGCCTGAGTGCCCTCCCCAAGGACCAGGTGCTTCTGCGTCATGCCCCACACCCCTGGGCTATGGGCTGCACGCAGGGATGGTACAAAAGTCCCTCTGCCTAACCCCCCAGTCTCCATGTCTCTTTCCTACTGTCCGTGTCCTGGAGCACAGGGCTGCCTTCACAAGGCCTCCAGGACCACTGCTGGGAATCGCTGGTCCCCGCGCCTGGCAACCGATGTTTTCCTCTCACCCCAAAGCAGAGTGACCTCTGGCTTTGGCCCGGCACCTGCTGCCCTCCAGCCCTTCCATGCTCTCTGAGGTGGGGGCTGTGTCCCAGCCAGAGGGGCCTTGCCCAAGGTCTCCTCTCCACACCCCTTCTGCCCCAAGGCTCCAGAACCATCCTTCCTGCTCTCACCTCTCTGCCGTCTCACCTCTGCGAGTCAGGGAGGGTGCTTCCCTCCAGTGGGTGGGGGGCAATGGCTGGGGGGACAGCAGGAGCCGCCTCAGTTTCACAAGCCAAGAGGTACTGTGACCCCCACCCTGGTCCAGGATGAAGGGACCAAATTCAAGGGGTCCTCAGGGTTGGGCAGAGAAACTGAGTCCCACTTGGGAGGCCTGGGTTCAGGGAGAAGTCATTCGTCCTCTGATGTCCCGGACTACGTGGAAGAGGCCCCAAGAGGTGGCAGAATCCTCCTTAAATCTGAGTTTCACCAACCACAACAACTGGCTGGGAGATGGACAGTCTGGCTATCATTCCCAAGAGGAGTGCACTGGCCAGAGGCCAGAGGGCAGAGACCAGAGGCCAGAACCCTGAGACTGGTGGTCTGACAACAGACACAGTGTCCCCATATTAAGGCTGACGACCACCAGCAGGAAGCCAGGATCCCTCCTCTGCCTGCTGGGGGGTCTCAGCACAGCCTTGGCACCAGGGCAGCATGGAGGCCTGCACGTTGGGCGGGAAAGCTGCGGCAAGGGGGCGGCGGGGCCGAGTGCAAGGGCTCACCTGGCACCTGCTGGGGGGCGAGCTCCGTGGGGTCCTGCAGGCTGATGAAGAGGAGGAGGCCTGCAGCTCCGAACAGCAGGATGGATGAGAACATGCAGGCCAGCCGCATCGCTCCTGTTCTCGGGGTCATCCGGGGCTTGCTCCGGGGTCACCTCTCGGGTGTGGGAGGTGCGCTCTTCCTTCATCATCCACACCAGGCGTCCATCAGGCCACTGGCTACTGGGCAGTAGGGGAGAAAGACGGTCCATCACTGAGGCATAGGGCTCCAGTCACTGCACGTGACTGAGTGTCATCCCTGTAACCAACCCCCTTCTTACTCAGGTGTGTCCCTTTCATCTTTTCAAGCCCAAGCAGGTGAAAGGGAAGGCTGGCCACCACCTGCAGCTGGGACATTGGCTTCCTGCCAGGGTTCCTGAATCTGCACCCCCAGGAAAACCATGGAGGGAGACTCTCCAACTCCTGCCCAGGGGAGCCCAGAGTGGACCCATGACCCCCACAGCCAGGGATAGCAGTCACCCCCCTGCACTGTCCAGGCAGGAATCTGGGTCCTTGTCCCTCACAACTGGCCTGGTGGACAGAAAAGCTCTTAGATCTCTCTGCCCTGGTTCCTCTCTACCAAATGCTGGGGACAAGGGTCTCTACAGAACAGGAGGCTTTGAGAAGGAGCCTCCCAGGCCCAGAGGATGTCAAGGACTGACTCCCCACCCACATCAGCCAGGGCTCTCCCTCCCTGACAGATCGAGGGATGGGCTAGTGGGATCGAGGTCCCATGGATAGTCCCACCAGTAGGAGCTGCAGCTCCGGCCGGATCACGGTTGTCCTCGCTCTCAAGGCCCCTGGGCCTGGAGCTGAGACGGGGTGGCCAGACTTGGGTCAGACAGACTTCAGGCTCAGAGGCCGTGTCCCCGAGGACAGATACCTGCTGCTCTGGCCACTGCAGACCCACAGCATGCCCGCATGACTTGCCCCCACCCTGGTTCCTCCTGAGGGGGAAGAAATTCCAAATACCCCAAAGACCAGCCAGTGACCTCAGCTGGGCCAAGCTGTGGGTCAGGACGGAGCACCCCAAGGCCATGTGCCCAAAGGAAGGATGTAAGTTCCTGCAGTGGGGTGGGGTATGGGGACAGTCAGGCAGGTGTGGAAGACGAATCCATCCAGCAAGCTGGGCTAGATGGGCAGGAATTCCAGGACCTCTCATGGAGGGGGGTCACTCTGTCCCCTTACCCTCACCCGGTCCTACCCTCCAGGCCCAGGGATGTTGCCCCCTTTCCACCCAAAAGAGCCTTTGGGATCTTCCCCCTCCCTGGCACGGGGCAGTGCCCAAGGGAGGCTGAGGCCTGGTGGGCAGCTACCAGCAGCCTCGGAGACCATAGCTGGGTGGTTGGGCAGGCCCCAGACCAGACGTGCTGCTCAGCACAAGGTTGCCTCCCTGCCTGGGAGTACTCCTTGGCGAAGTACTTTGGTCAGGGAACCCATCCCCGACCTGGCACCTTGGCGCTGGGGGCGGAAGCCCCCGGTTTTGTCTCACTGCATCCAGCCTCACGGGGCATGAGGCAGGAAGTGGTAATAAGAGAGGCCCCTCCCTCCCCTGCACAGACAAAGATTCGCAAGGTCTAGCCTGCTCTCCGCAAAGCTCTGAGGCTGAGGAGTGTTAAATTGCAGGTTTGGGTTTCTTCCCTCTGCCGTCTCTGTAATTATTTTTTCACTCAGTTAACTTTAATTAACCTGCCCCAGGCCTCCACGCACGGGAACACGACTGAATGCCGGGCGGGCTCTCTGGGCGATGCCGAGCAGGAGTTTCCCACGACCTCCTAGCTTTTGTGTTTGGGATGCACGCAGCGCTGAGCCGGGCTCAGTTTTGCCTCTGGAGTTGGCTTCAGGGTTCCAGCTGGCCCCGACCTCACTGCAGCAGACCCTGCCGCAGAGAAAAACAGCTGCTTCCTGCCATCACCAGGGACACAGCTGCCGTAGGCTTGCAGGGGGTGAAAATGGGCAGCCACGTGTCCCTGAAGGCTCAGACCCTGAAGCCCCTCGTGAGGGACCGTGGCCTCCCCAACCGTGGCTGCCCCAGGTGGGGTTTTCCCTGGGCCCTGGCTCCTCATCCTGCAAAGACACAGATGAAGGAGTGCGGGCCCCAGGCCCCGGGGAAGAACGAGGACACTCTCCACACCGCCCACGGCCGACACCCTGTGTTTTCCCAGCCCCTTCCCTCAGTGATCACAGGCCCCGCATGCAGGGCCCAGGGGTCAGCCCAGAAGCAAGGCTCCAGCCATAAGGAAACCCAGCTTATGCTAGCCATGGTGTTGGCACACTTTCTGCAGACACAGCCTCCTGTGTCAGACACGACGTCAGGAGGTTGATCTGATCCAGGGTGAGCTCTGGGGTCAGGACACTTCATAAGGACAGGGAGAGGGAAGGAGGAAAGAAAGGACAGCAAGTTGTTGGCCAGCATACACAGCTGCCAGGTAAAATAGCGAATAAAGTGCCACCCGATGTCGACCCAAAGACTACTGATGGAAAAAGGGGACTCAGACGCACGTGGTTTTACCATCGAATTGTTTATACAGCATCTGGCACTGCAGAAGTGACCACAGAAGAGCTGGTCAGTTCCCTCTTCTCTCTGATCTGTTACACCGTCGCCGTTCAGGCCAGGAGAGACTTCCCCATGTCCTGCAGCCACAACCTGTCCTCACTTGTTTCTGAACCTGCCCAAACCAAGCTCACCAAGTGGAGCCAGGCTCCGGCAGCCCATGTGCCTGGGAGTCAGGATGAGGACCACATCCCCACCCCCAAATCTGGGACAGGGAAGAAAACAGCCCCAGGACCTGCATCTTCACCATGGCAGGAGCAACAAAGGTTCAGGTGTCTCATTTCAGAGACTCTCCCCTTTGTTGGCCCCCAAGAGGACGTGCGCACCCTCTCCATGCCCAGGGAAGCTGGTGTTAGAGACGTGCATGGCTTCCCCTGCCCACCCCAGCCCCTCAGCCTCAGACCCCAGTCTTCCCCTGCTGGGACCCTCCTCCCAGGGTCCACTCTCACTGGAGACCATCTGACCTGCTCTCTCTCTGCTCTGTGCAAACAGGAATCAAAGGTTAGCATGCCCCCAACCCTGGTTTGTAATCTGGCTGGGTCTTCAATGCCCCAGGAGGGGGCCAACCTCACAGAATGTGTAGTAACCTCCATCCTTCAAAGGGGAGGTAGATGGGAAGTCACGAACAGACCACCAGACACTCCAGACAGGATGCACATCTGATTCCCTTTGTTCCTGTGAGGGTCCTTGCGTTCAAAGTCACACATTATTTTCTAGGCAACGGGGAGATGCTGTCCAAAGATGCTGTCTCCCTCTCCTGGGAGTTGAACTGCTGCCTAGAAGAGGGCATACTGCCCTGTCCCAGGCTGGGGCTGGGCTGCC
The DNA here is from genome assembly GCF_048564905.1 of Vicugna pacos. NCBI lineage: Eukaryota > Metazoa > Chordata > Mammalia > Artiodactyla > Camelidae > Vicugna > Vicugna pacos. Next base: position 16,828,753 of record NC_132995.1, read on the forward strand.
CGGGGCCCCATGCACACATTCACAGGCCTCTGCCTCCACCTGGGACTGGTGCATCCTCACCACTCACTGCATCACACTCAGCTCCAATCACAAGTGGAAAACCCTCCCCTACTTCCCTGCTTCCCTTCCAAGACCAACAGGCAATAAAAAAAATTCAAATAGCTGGGGGTGGAGGAGGGAGGGGTAAGGCAAGAAAAATAAACAGCCCATGGAGTTTTCACAAGGTCCTGCCCTCCTCACAATCCCTGGTCCTCCCAGCGGCTTCTCTCCCTGAGGTCCGAATGGCGTCACCAATTTTTACAGTAAGAAAGAGAAATCCAATTAATCTTGTAAACACCTCCTGGGACACAGGGCAGGGCCAAGGATTTCTCCTATTTCCTTATTTATCTGATTTAAAAATTTGCCTCTTTAGAAAATTCACTTCAGGGCACAAGCAAGGACTTGGGAATTCAGCCAAAACACACGCACCTCCAATGGTGAAGGGCCGGCAGGCAGACGGACGGACGGTTCCAAGGGCACACTTGGCTGCGGCTGCTCCAAGGCCTGGACACTTCCTCCAGTCACTCAGAGGGCCCCTCTGGCTGTGGGGACCCACCCCGTGCCCCACTGGAGGCAGCAGGAGGCATCCAGCCACATGCCCGTGGGTGCACCCACTTGGTGTGCAGACCCCAGGCCTGGGAAAGTTCTCTGTCCAGCCAGTCTCCTCCTCAAACCGGCAGGAACGAACAATGACGTCCCTCCCAGCTGAGGGCTCCAGGAGAAGCTGCTCATCGGGAGAGAGGCTGCTATGGCAACTTGAGGAGAATGGAGCCAGGCACTGCCGTCACCTTGAATCCGGCACCGAGCAGTCTGCCGTGGCAGCAGAGGGGGCCGTACCTCCAGCTCTGCCCCCACTGAGGCCGGCACTGAGGCTGACCTCCCTGGCTCCCTGCCTCAGCCTCCTGGCCCCAGTAACTCATTTGCACTTTGTTGAAACAAAGCACACAACCCAGTCCCCTGAGAATACCACCTCCATCTGTTTTGTCAGACGAATTCTTCCGTGTGTGCGGCTCCTGCTCACTTCTGAGATGGGGTTCTTCTTGATTTCAGCTCATTAAAATCCTGCAGCTAATTAAACCTGCTCTAACGGCAGCGGTGGTGGCAGCAGCAAACTCTAAGACAAGTCCCTCCAGTTTTTATGCGTACACATAAAGTTACAATGCTCTGTGAGGATGATGAAGATGAGGAATGGCTGCAAGTGCTGAGGCTGAGGTGGGGCTGCAGATTCCTGCCCCAACACTGACTCAGGGGAGCGCTGACCTGGGTCCTGAAATGGCCAGGGACCAGCCTTGGCACATCCAGGAGGGCATGACTGCACCCTACTCCCGGGGGATGCAATTCACTTGACATCCACTCTCCTGTTACAAGGGAGGGATTCCCTCCAAATCCTCTTGTTCTCTGCAGGGGGAGAGAAGGGACCATCAGGCAAAGGCTGAGGCATAAATCAGGCTCAAACAGCCCCAAAGCCTTGTCCCCACAGCCCCACTAGAACACCACAGCCCAGCTTCCCACCACTGCTCATCCAAAGAGGATAAGGGGAAGCTTGCAAATACAGAGATGCAGCAAGGGTTTCCTGAGAGCCTGGCCAGGGTGTCACAGGACACAAGGCCCCCCACTGCTATCAGGGGTATACCACACCATGCTATTTCTGACTTGAACTTCTCAACATTTTCAGGGCATTTTATGACAATGGGGTAAGGTATGGGGTAGTAATTCTGCAGGTAGAGAAACAGTCCCTTTTCACCCCAACTCTGGCAGAAACTGGAATAGGGACTCAGTATCTCCAATCCTGGGGGCATGTGTACCTCAGTTACAGCCCTTCCCCCACTGTGTGGAGAGCATTCACATGCCTGTCTCACACTCTTGGGGCCTCTGCTCATCTTTGTATTCCCAGCACTTAGCACAGTGCCTGGCACAGGTGATCGATAAACTTTGCTGCACATTGAATGGGTAGGAGTTAATAGACAGAGGAGACTGGGCCATCTGGAGAGAGGCACTCCATAAACCTGGAATTTTAAAAAGGTCATTTATGTTTCAGGGAGCTGTGGGTTTGTTTTGATCAGGTCTGGGTTGGAATTAGGCCCGACGAGGAGTCCAACCCTATGATAGAAGAAGAGACAAGGAACTGAGCTCCACCAGGGAGTCCGATGGGACTTGACAGCTCCTAAACACCCGAGGCCTCCTTACCACCAGGATGCCACTTCTGTATCCTCACGTTGGTAGGACGGATTTCAAATCATGGGGCTTGAAGGCTAATATACTTGTAGAGGTAAATGATGACTCTATATATACAGGTATATTAACACAGAGAACACACACACACACACACACATACACACACACACAAATACAAGTCATTTAGATGCTGTAAAATGGATGATTCCCAAACGTTTAAAATATAGTATGATGCCAGGAAACTCCCAAACAAAACATGGTATATCATGGATGAACCTTGAGGACATCATGCTATGTGAAACAAGCCAGTCACAATAGGACAAATGTTGTATGATCCCATGTAGTCAAATTCAGACACAGAAAGCAGAATAGTGGTTACCAGGTGCAGCAGGGGAGGGAGGAATGGGGATTATTGGTTATCAGTTTTAGTTGGGGAAGATGAAAAAACTTCCAGTGATGCATGGTGGTAATGGCTGCACAACAATGTGAAAGTTCTTAATGCCTCTGGATTTGGTTAAAATAGTAAATTTTATATTATGTATATTTTACCACAATAAAAAAATGAAGGCAAACTGAGCAGAAATCACTCTGATAGTTTCACTCATTCCATAGGTGACTGGATGTGGGCCCAGGAGCTAAGGAGGACAAGAATGGTCAAGTTCATGCCTGTGTGAAACATGATTAGGACACGGAGGAACTGGACTTATGGACCCAGGTAGCCCGAAAAAAGTGGCCAGATGTCATGCGATGGACACTAGCCTCAGAGTAGGGAGCCCAGGTTCCCAGCTTGGTTGCCTCTCCAATTAGCTGTTGACCCTCAGGACTTGATTTTCCTAATTTTGGAATGAGTCTACATCCAAAATAGCCACTATAGGCGAGTTTCCAAGTTCCTTGCAGCTCTGATGTGAGACAAATAGGAGTCTTGGAGAACACAAAGGCACCTTGTGAATTTCATTTGCATGAGGCCACTTTTGAGCAGAGCAAGTGGCCCTCTGGAAAGGGCATCCCTCACCCACATCTGCTGACTGTCCTTTGCCACGGATTTGGATCCCTGCTGTGCTCTGATGGACCAAAGCTGCCAAACTGTTTTGGTCCTTTTGAGGTAACTCTGTCCTTGTTTGAGGGGGCAAAGATCCTTCCTGCAAGTGTCAAACTGGAAAATGTGTTCTCATGTTCTTTCTGATCTGCAAAGCCATGCTCCCCTGAGACTTGCCTAGTTGAGGCCAGTCTCTCCTGGGGCCAGTCTCTACTGAGGTGACCACTGATCTATGTTTGAACCCCAACACTGAGCCCAGTGCCTCTTTTAATGATAGAAATCATTTCAAGACAGAAATCAAAACAGGGCTAACGATTTGGACCCCACTGTATCCACAGTCATCTTTGCCATTTAAAAATCTTTAATTTTTAAAGAATTTAAAAGGGCAATATGAGGCATCCTTGTGGTGATGGAAATGTCCTCTATCTTGCCTGTATCAATGTGAACATTCTCATTGTGATATTGGACTGTAGTTTTACAAGATGTTACTATTGGGGGAAACAGGATAAAGGGTATACAGTATTTCTCTGTACTACTTCTTATAAATGCATGTTAATGTTATTTCAAAATAAAAAGTTTAATTTAAAAAATCAAGAACTTAAAAATAAAAGCCACTGGCCTTTCAGCTCATACATAATGGAAGCAAATTCTAATGTTGTGCACGTAAATAATAGATAACCATTTTCATGGATCAGCGCCACCCTCTCTCATATAAGAAACATTTTAAAGTTAGGGGACTATGCCTTTAACAGGAAAATTTGATGTGTTAGCAACTACTGGTTGATCTTTGTGCATTTTTCAATTGTAAATTGCACTTTAAAAATGCAAACAATTATTAATATTGATTTGGACTAAAACAATATTGAATTTCAATATATTTCCAGCTCTTATATGAATTACCCTGTGGATATGTGGTTATTATGATAAAAGAGTATTTGCATGCTCGATTTCCTTTCAGTGAGGAACCTTGAAGAGGACTGACATGATCCACGGATAATGAACTTCACAGGGACAAAGCTGGCTCCAGAGTCCCCCGACTGGCCCTTCAACTTAGCAGCTGGGATAAACTTTCAGGGACATTTTTGTCTTTGGGCTTTATTCAGATTGATATTACAGAGCACAGGCCATGAACAACTCCTCAATCCCGGGAATGGGACTTAGTGTCACAGTGTTTAGTGGAAGGAAAGGAAAAGGAATAGACATTTGTTACATTCATTAATGTTCCATTAACTACGTTGGATATGACATAAACATCTCATTTAGAAGGGGAGGGTATAGCTCAGTGGTAGAGCGCATGCTTAGCATGTACGTGGTCCTGGGTTCAATCTCCGGTACTTCCACTAAAAATAAATAAATAAACCTAATTACCCTGCCCCCAAATTAAAAAATAATTATTTAAGAAAACATCTCATTTAGCTTTCTCATTTAGCTAATCTCCTGAAATCAAAATCTTCATCCTTATTTGTCACAGGCTGAGTTCTTTACAAATAGATGCTGAGATGGAGTTCGGGGTGCAAGATGCTTATCAAGGATCAACACCTGTGAAGGGCAAAGAGAGGAAGAGGAAGTGGGCAGAAGTGAAGTTGGTCAGGGATGCAGGTCCAACAAAGCCTAGATGGGCACTCTGGAGTGAGTGTCGGCTGTCAGAGCACTCTGCAGAAATGGCTGTGCCTTCATGCCTCCACCTTACTCAGTAATTAGATGTGGGGTGCCCAGGGAAGGGTGTGACCTGGGATGAGGCAGTTTGCTGCACATCCTGAAGTTGCTGACAGCTGACCACCTGTCTCATGAGTGGTCAGTGAGTCCTTCCTGGAAGGGAATCCAGGCAACATATCTCCAAGTCCACTGCTCTGTTTTACACAGACCCAGAGAGACTAAATATTGTCAAGGTTACACCGTAAAGAAGCCATCCCAGATCTGTTTGAGTCGTTTCTCCCAAACAAAAGCATAGATCAGACTGTCCTGACCTTCAGTTACTGAGACACAAAGATTTGAACGTCTCCAGAGGAACATGCAGAAAGTTTGACTGCGTAAGCAGATACCTTCGTTTCACCTCTGCTAACATCCCTGCAACACACACGCATGGTCTGCATGCGCATACACACACCTACTTCTTGGCAATTATCTCATTGCTAATAGTAGGTGGGGACATGAATTATTTGGGTTAAAAGTTCCCCTGACAGTACAGCCTGGAGAACAACCTCCCCCTGCCTCCCAAGTAGAGCTGCTGGATCTTGCCAAGAGCAGCAGACGATGTATGAAGCTGCACAGCCTCCTTTTACTTTTAGAAAGCACTGAGCTATTCACATTTTCCAGCTGCTCTGACATCCACAGCCACAGCAGGGAAAATTACAGGGAGGGAAAAATTGCATATTTACCTCTCAAAATTGAAAGTTGGGGTATAATATGGACAAAAAGGAGTGTATGAGTAAACCCAGAATGCCCTGGCCCCTGGCAGGGTGCAGCTGCCTCCAAGTTGCAAACAGCAATCCATAGCCTCCAGAGGAGGAGAGAATGGCAAGGAGGTCTGGCTTCCTTCCAGGGAATCCCTTTCCCTGTGGCTGGCACAAGGGAGCCCCAGAGGACTTGTCTTTGTGTTTCCAATTGCCAGTTAGTGCCTGGCACTGAGTAGGTAGGTACTTGGGCAATGTGTAGTGAGTGATGAGAGAGCTAATAAGAGGAGGGAAGAAGGAAAGGGATCCTTGCACACTAGGGCCAGCTGAGTCCTTTGAGCTGAGGTCATGTGGAGCCCAGCAGGTGTGCCCTGGATGTCCTCTCTAAGCTGGCTCTAAGGCTGACCACCACATTCTTAAGGTTTATTTATTTATTTACTTATTTTTAATGGAGGTACTGGAGATCAAACCCAGGATCTCCTGCATACTAAGCACACACTCTACCACTGAGCTCTACCCTCCCCCCAGCGACCGCCTTCTTGATCCTCACCAGTGCAGCATGATTTTCCCCAGAGTTCTCCTCAATACAGCCTGGTTTCTTGAAATCTGAGGGCTCAAGGACTGAGAATCTGTTAGAACAATCAGTCAAGACTGTGGACTCTGTCCTGATTGTTCTGCTGAAAACTGGGTCTCTTTCAGGCCATCAGGATGGGGCCAAGGCTAGGAGTGACCTGGAAGTTCTAATGAGTGGCTATGCATGAGGTAGGAGCCTGCCTTCTCCATAAGTCTCTGCTTCATGTCTCCCTCTACTTGACCCCCCTATATTTCAAGCCTTTTCCATCCCAGTGACCCTCAATGCCTTCTTCCTCTTTATCCACAGAGTGTCGGAAAGATAGAAATTTGGGACCACCTAACCCTCCCTCTTCTCTCTCCCGACATCCACCTCTAGACTTAGTCCCCTGTGTCCTGTCTGTCTTTTCCAGCCCCTCAGTGCAGCTGATTCAGCACTAGTGTCCTGGACAGCTCCCTGCAGTGTATTTGCTATCCTCCCCCGTTCAAAACCATTTGAAGTCCCAGTTGCCCAATGGTCCAAGTTTAAATGTCTCAGCATGTTCCACAAGGTCCATGAGTATCCAGTCTCATCTCTCACCATTCCCTGACAGCCCCCAGGCCAGGTGAGACACAAGCCAGTATGCTCCAAAGAGCCCCTGGGCTTTTCTCCAACACAGGTAACAGTGAGAGGCTAGTGCAGAGAAAAGGCCACTGGGCTTTGAGTGTCTGCTACTCAGCATTAAATCTTCTCCCTGGGAGACTTTGGCATCATGATTTTACATCTCTGAGCTTCAGTTTTCCCAAACAGTAAGACAGTCCTTGGTGGACTGATACCGCAAGGCTATTTGTGAAGATTCCTGCTGTGACGGGACGCTGTCCTGGGGTGGAGGAAAGAGGCTCATGGCAAGTGGAGTGGGCTTATGGGTCCCAGTCCCTTCCCTGCAGGGTACATTCTCCCCACGGTTGGTCTCGCCTTTCTCTCCACATGGTTTTGCTGACTTCTTTCCTTAACTTGAATAACACTCATGGTGGAGAGGGGCTGTTTTAAATTCCTCTGAGCTTGCAGCCTCTTATCTGCTGTCCTGAGTCCTGTATGTCTTCATCTCTCAGCCTCAAGGACACAGGTAGGAGTGTCATAAAGGGGTTAAACCTTTACAGTCCTTGGACATGGCACTCTGTGGCATGTTTGCCAGGCTGGAGTGGTGGGCCATGGAGGTAGGCAACACCCAGTGAACTGGGAGCATCTGAAAGCAGGATGGCATCTCCACAGGTCCCAAGCTGTGCCCTTGTCCCACTCTGCATGTGAAGGATCACTAGAGCCTTGACTTCTTACATGGTTGCTGAAAAGAGGAAGACACAGGTGAAAATACACATTTTTTTTGATGAGACTCAGATTGGCCAATCGCTGGCCTTCAATGGATGCTTGTTTGAAGTAGCCTGTTTCTTGAAATAACCGTATGACAGTTTTATATGAAAAAATTTTTTAATTGAAGCATAGTCGATTTACCATGTTGTGTTAATTTCTAGTGTACAGCATAGTGATTCATATACATATATATATGTATTTCTTTTCATATTCTTTTTCATTATAAGCTATTACAAGTTATTGAATATAGTTCCCTATGGGAAATTAATTTTAAATGACCCTCAGATTTTCCAGTTTGGAAATCTGGATTTTTAACTTGAAATTTCCTGATTCTAAAATTGGCAAGCAATGCACATTTTAAAAACTGACTTAAGCCAATAAAAACTCATGTCCAAGTTTGATTTGGTCTGAAATCCAAACTTCGCCACCTCTGCCATGAAGAACATAGCCTAAACTGGGGGAAAGCACATGACTTCTGGATAAAAATGATGCCTAAATGCTCAATGAATTTTGTGCAAAATCAGTTGAAGGAAGAGAAGGCGTATGAGTCAGCTGCGGTGGAGAGAAGTTACATTAGCTTCGCTGATCAGGAGCTGCTCCCTACAGCTCTGTAACTGGATGACATTCACACAGCAACATGGGCTTCCAGCACAGGGCATCTGTCTCTGCCTGGAGGACAGTCACTGTGGTGGGACAGGGGAGTAGTGACATAGGACCTCCGCCCAGGAATGGCTCACACACACATACACACACACACACACAGACTCACACTCATATGCACCTGTTATGGGTTGAATTGTGTCCCTCCGCCCCTCAAATTCATATGTTGACGTCCTAATCCACAATACTTCAAAATGCGATCTTACTCAGACACAGGGTCGTTGCAGAGGTAACTGACTAAGATGAGGTCACACTGGAGTAGGGTGAGCCCCTAATCTAATAGGATAAAACACCATTTTTATAAAAAGGGGAAATCTGGACACAGACGTGCACACAGGGAGAATGCCCTGCGAGGATAAAGGCAGAGATCTACAAACCAAGGAATGCCAGAGGCTGCCAGCAATCCCCAGAAGCTAGGGGAGGGACCTGGAGCAGATTCTCTCTCATCACCTGCAGAAGAAACCAGCCCTGCTGACACCTTGATCTCAGACATCTAGCCTCCAGAACTGGAAGACAATATTTTCCAGTTGTTTAAGACTCCCAGTCTGTGGCACTTCATTATGGCAGCCTCAACAAAGGAAAGAGCCCTGGGGAACAAGGCTCAGCCCTGACCTACAGGCAGCATCCTCACAGGGACACGAAGGAGCGGGGGTGCTGCCCAGAGACCAGTTCTTGCCAGGTTCAGTGGTTGCCATCAGTTGTGTGCAGTGTCAGACCAAGCATCTGACATGAGCCCCCTGACAACCAGAATGGGTTTGCAGGTGAGTAACAGAAAACCCAGTTTGGTGGGAATCCTGAAGTTCCACGGTGTCACCAGGACCCAGCTCCTTCCTGTGGCTCCCCTTCCCCGTCCTCAGGCAGGTTTTATCCTCAGATGTCCCCTCTGTGGTTGTACGATGGCTGAGCCACAGCCCAGCCCATGAGCATCCTCATTAAGTCCAGTAGGAGAGAGGGAACCCTGCCCCAACCATGGAACAAAACTCTTGGACCCTAAGCCGACAGCACCTCTGGGGCTGGGGGAATGCCCTGTGCTGGTGGGTGCAGGTCTGGGTTACTGGAACCAGTGGGATGGAACTGGCCTCTCCAGAGCCAAGGAGGGGGGGGCTTCCCAAACTCGAGGACCAGGAGGCAAGACAGGGGGCGGAGGGGCAACACGGAGCTCGCCACCAAGTCCATCACTATTCTCCCCTTTGCTCCATATAAAAGCCACATAAACAACTATAACATCATTTTACAGATGAGGAAACAGGCTCAGAGAGGCTGAGTAACTTACCCAAGGCCACACTGCTAGGAAGTGGCGGAGCCAGACTTGAATTCAAGTCTAAGTTCAAAGGACGAGCTCTCCACCACCCCCTGTTGAGTCCTGGCATTAACCGTGCCTGTTACTAAAGAAACCACATCCAAGACACACTCCAGTGCAGACCTGTGTCAGTCAGTGAGGAGGGGGTCAGGGAGGCTCTGTGCTCTCAGAAGCCCTCTCCAAGCCACACCCTGCCTGCAGCAATGGCCCACGGGCTCCCAAGCAGATACCGGCCTCACTGAGGGCTTGAGGGACAGTGAGAGCAAGGAAGACCCTGAGAGGGCCTGCGGCTCATATATGAATGTGTCTGTGACTACGTGCGTGCACACCCATGTGTCAGCGTGCATATGTGTCTCTGTGACTCCATCCTGTGGATAGAGTGTGACGGCCTGTGTATGCGTGCCTGGGTGAGCATGTGCATGAGTGGATGTGTCCATGTGTGTGTGCACATGCGTGGGTGTTCCAGAACCTCCCATATCTCTCTCCTGTGGCCACTAGCTGGGAGCAGTCCAGCTGCAGCCCAGGCCATTCCCAGCTCTTGGTCACCAGGACAAGGACCACAGCAGCTTTCACTCCCAGCTCCACAGTGCTCCCCCATCCCCCTGCCACTGCCTGGGGTCCAGCCTCCTTCCCGGCAGGGGAGAGCAAGGCTCCCTTTTCTGCAAGGTCTGGAGGGAAGCCGGTGGGAGGGTGGGCTGGGGGTACTCAGGGGTAGCAGCCCAGCAGGGCCTTCTGCCATCTGTGCCTCCCGCTCCACCGCCCTCTGTTCCCGCTCTGCCTCAGGGTGCATCACTCTGGAGACCCCTGGGAATTGGAAGCTAATTTTCCACGATCATTAGTGATGGAAAGACCTCAGGTTCTGCCTTTAATTAAAGTCAAACGTGGGGCTGAGGAGAAACGCTGCACGCGGGCGTCCTCTTCTCAGTTGTAAAAGCCATATGCAAATAATTAGCTAGACATGGAAGCCATAATTAAAAATTTCACAGACCCCCTCATTAGCTGAGCAGTCTGTACAGAGAAGAGGGACTGAGTTCCTTCCCCATGCTGGTGGCAGCTCCTACAGATGGTTAATTGGGGCTGGCGGGGAGAGGTGGGCTGCAGCTAGGTGAAAGTGTCCCTCTCAGTGAGTTTGCAGGACTCCTGGCCTCCCAGGGCAGCAGTAATGACCTCTCACCTCTATCTAGGAAGCTTCTAGCCAAGGACCAGGGGTCCCAGAGTGACGTGGGTGAATCCAAACATTCATCCATCCATCCCAGGGCAAGGAGAACCACAACACAGGACCCTAGTCTGAAATCATGCAGCCTCCCTGGCCCGAGCCCCATTTGTGCAGAGAGAGGATGCACTGATGGAGTGGGGAGAAGGGTCTCAGCTAGAGACTAGACTCGGACTCAGTAGACCCCTTCTCTCTCCCAGCAGCTGCATGTCCTGAGGCCCTTCAACCCCCTCCACCCACACAGATGTCCCCAAACCTGGTGGCTGCTATGCAGGGAATGACCCACCTGAAGACTAAGGTCCCATACAGGATACCCCTACACCCCCCAGAACCACTCTGTCAGCCCCAGCTTCAGTCAGCATCCAGGGAGCTGGGGGTGAAAGGGGATATGGCAATCTTGCTGTTCTAGACATTCTCTGGTCCCCTCTCCTCCCAGGGCCCCAGCCTGAGCCCTCAACCTCTGTAGACATCTGGTCCACCTCATGTCCTGAATCGATCCTGCCTGGCCAGTCACCGCAGGCATAATCTCCACATGCTCACTGACACTTTCAAATGAATATTCACTCGTCTCGATCATGGCCACTTGTTTTCCGTCGGGTCTGATCAATGGCGCTCCCTCTGAAGGAATTATGCTTACCAGAGGCATTGATCGATGTCTTGGAAGCTGGCTGGCATGCATGCGCACATGATGTGTCCTCCTAGCCACGAGCCTGGACACCGACCAGCTAACCGCACCCACAGCCCGCAGGCCAGAGTGTCTACACCATCAAGACCCTCATTCCTTCAGTGTCGCAGGCATAAACTGAACACGATTAAAAAGAGATCCAGAAACTGGATCTCCTTTCATGGACTTGGGGATCTTATGGGGCCACAGGAAGTCATGGAGCTGAGTTCTGAGTTCTGTTCTTCTCAGGTCAACCCCAACCCAGAGGAGTCCCTGCCAGACATCTTCCACCAGGTCCCTGAACTCAGCCCTTTGCACCTTCCTGGTGGCTCAGGAAACATCATTTCTCTTTCTGTCTCTTCTCTGGCAAGCAGAAAGGATAGAAGCTTTCCTGCCAAGGGTCATCACCACCCTGCCAGCATCCTGCTCTCGGAAGCTGACCCCAGGCAGCTATGCTCTTGTTTCTCATCTGTCCCCAACATGCTGTGACGGTCAGCTCTGCAAGTCAGCCCGGGGCTCCCTTCATTTTGCTCACCCTCCATCAAGCTGCCCTGATGGTCAGAGCTCCTGCCTCACCTTCTCTTCCTGTCCCTCCACATCCCTCTGTTACAAACGCATCTGCCTAAGAACTTCCATATTCAGCCATTGACAAAAATACTACACAAAAATGAGCCTATATGTTTGGATGGAGAAGGGGACCATCCCACTGATACAAAAATATATAAATTTTACTTTTGACTCAGTTTGATATTTAAAAGTTCACTATGAAATATTTCAGGTAGATAAATGATATATAAAAATGATAAAGAACAGCCAGTACACTCACCCTTAGCTTAAAGAATAAGACAATTACCAATATTTGGAGACTCTTTTGTACCCCTTCCTGCTACTTCCCTGCTCCCTCCCCTCTTGAAGTAACCACATGTGTCATAAATATTTAATGAGCACCTACTATGTGCTGGGCACTATTCTAGGCAATTGAGATCTATTGGTGAACAAAACAAACATCCTGCCCTTGTAAAATTAAATTGCAACCATGAGAGAGACAGCCAGTGCTAAAAACATAATACATTAGTAAATTATAAATAACGTTAGAGGGTGATAAGTGTTACAGAGAAAAGAAAAACAGCAAGGTGAGAGGGCTGGAAGGACTGGAAGCTACAGGCAGTCTTAGGATCTAAGCATGTGGGAGTAGGTCTCAGTAAGAACTAACACTTGAACTACATGGAGATCTAGGGAACAGCACATGCAAAGGCCCTGGGGTGGGAACATTCTTGATACCCAGTGTATGTGAGGAGGAGTGAACATAAGGAAGATGAAAGGAGAGACGAGGTAAAAGAACTAAGTATGGGTACAGTCAGGTGGGCCATTGAAAGGACATTGGCTTTGGCTTTGACTTTGAGTGAGATGGGGCAGAGGAAGGACATTATCTGACTTGTATTTCAAGCAGGGTCCCACTAGCCACGTAGGTAGGCAAGGGCAGAGGCAGGGAAGCCAGGGAACAGGCAACGATAACAGTTTAGGTGAGAAATGTCTACAAAGTGCAAATTGCTACAACATGAAAATCCGTGTCTGCCAGTCTCATGAAAATTGGCACTTTCAGAAGAGGGCTTTATTATGATGTTGAAATACACGTATTTTTACTTTGATGCTCTGATATCAACATGTCTCAGGTCCACTTGCTGAGCTTTTCCCACATGAGTATTCTGGATCCTGAAAAATCTGTAAGTTACTCTTCACATTAAGCCTGGCCTGACAGCTGGTTTTCATACCTGGAAGTGCAGGAAACTCAGCTGCCTGGTATATGCGAGCAAAATGGAGTAATGAGACATCAGGTGATGACAGGGAGGTGGGCCCTGGAGTGGCTAGGCTGCTTGGGTCCAAATCCCAGCTCCATCACTTACCAACTGTGTCTAGGCAAGTGACTTTAGCTCTCTGTGCCTCAGTGTTCTCATCCGCAAAATGAGAGTAATAATGGCTACCTCTCATATATGTTCTGTGTTAATGGATGTGATTCAAACACTGACTTTTCCATTAGTGTCCAGGGTCAGGAATTTGAAAGATTTGTGAAATCATAAACTTTACATGGACACATCTCACTATATTTTTGTTGTATACAGATATAAACACAAAAAGAAAGAGGTAAGAAAAAATTACCATTAGACAATAAGGGAGAAAATGACATTTTAGTTATAAACCTCTCCTCTGACAGCCATGCCTCCTCCCCACTGACACTGACCAGATAACTGACCAATCCAGGATGTCAGTTGCTGGTTGGGTTCTGGGTGGAATGTTGGGGTGTCCCCTGGGGCTTTTTGTGGCTGGTGGATCCATGGTAACTGGGCAGAGCCCTGTGGTGGGTCAGTGCCATGGAGGGGCTGCCGTCCTCTGTGGAGCTTGGCTTTGGGCTGATCCTTAGGAAGCTGAGAGTGGTCCTGGTTTTGATGCTGCTCAATGGCCTGTGTTCCCAGTTCATGTTCCAGAGCTTCTGCTTGGAGACAGTGTTGAGTCTGCCTGTCCTCACCTTACTGCTGGGTGTCTTATTTACTTTCAGACTTACTCAGTCTGTTAGAAGTCAACTTAATAGAAGACGTGAAAAATAACTGGCAAAAACATTGGCTGCGCAGATCGAGGACAAATGCCACCTCATTGACAAGCTTTGTGTGGCTAAAAGGGAGCATGCCAGGATGGAGACAACTTTAAAGAATGTCAGGCTAGAGACGGAGCCAGTAAGTATATCCATCCTCGCTGACACTTACAGAAAGTTGATGCCGGTCAACCTGAGTTCGAGGAAGGAAATCAATTTTCTTGTCCAAGAACTGAAGAAAGAGAGAGCCCTGCAGTCTATAAGAGATGGTGGAGATGCTCAAGTTCCTGGAAGAGGTCATGAGAATCAGCACATTGCAAGGGGCTCTTACCCAGCCAGGGGACCAAGCACCAAGTCCTGATGGTCCCTTTCCCAGGAGTGGGCCCTCGTCTTAAAGCTGTGCTGTTCCCTCCCCTCCACTCAGGCCTCCCAAACTGCCAGGCTGCATTCACTCACCCAGTCAGATCCTCACCTGAGCTGCACTGAGGCCAGTGGATGGAGGGCAATCCCCTCCTTTGGACCAGAGCTCCTCCACCTTTACAACTGAGCACAGCAGTGAACTCCCTCATGGTCAACATCTCTCATCTAAAATATATCAGCAATGTAACTGAAGTGTATATATAGTTACTCTGTGTACAAATATTGCATTATAATTTGAAAATGTATGCAATTTGTCAATATAAACTTTTGGATGGCAGTAGCATTTATTTCTAGACTTCAATTCTGAAGTTGTAAGTTTAAGTCAAAGAGCTTTTTTTTTAACCCGAGTATGTATAGTTAAAAAAAAAAGATGAACTTTTTTAAGCTGAAGTTAAATTGTACTCTTAGAAGAAATTGTTATCATTTAATTTTTGTATTCTGCTCTAACAATATCCATAATAAAAATTCATTTGATAAATTAAAAAAAATGGCTACCTCTCAAACTTGTTATAAAAACTAAACAAACAGTAAGAGTGATGCTCTTGGGGCAGTGCCTGGCACACAGTGGCTGCTCGGTCATGTTAATGGTTGTTTTGGGGAAGATGAACTCGGCTCCCCAAAGTGCTTCTCTTTCAGGCAAGTCCATCAACCTGGAGCTGGAGAAACAACCACTTTTTGGATATCATCTAGCAAAGCCTGAAGGCCAGCAAGAAACGGGAGCTGTGGAAGCTTCCAACGGGGGTCTCCGGGAAACATCTCAGGAGCTCAGGCTACAGACAGATTCAGAGAAAAATGCAATGCGTCTGGAAAGGGCTTCCATGAAACTGGGTCTTGAGCACTTCATCCACTGGAAAAAAGGAGCAGTTGTTCTGCGCACCACGCCTCTGCAGCCAGCACTGGCCTTGGGCTGTCTCTACTGGTGTATGTCACCATGCGCAATGGGGTTGGTATTTACTTTGAAGTTCCCTGTTTGCAAAACTATTTCAGTCATGTCTGCTGAGTGTGCCAAGCACTTCAGAATGATCAATTTTTGAAAGTTTAATGCAATTGGTCTTTTCCCTGATGATTAAAAATAGGTAACCTCTACCTTCAGCCCATACACTCACCAAGCACCTTTGATCATTTCGGTTCAGACCAAAAGAACTCAGCATGCAATCCAAATTCTCTGGCGTGCAAATCTTCTCAGAATTAAGAAAACAGCACAGCATCCAATGCATTCGGTTTGGGTGGGTGTTTTTGGTTGTTGTAGTGTGTATGTGTGTTTTTTAACATAATTAATTATTTTGCTAGCAAGGTTGAAATCTTCTAAAAATTGGCAAACTGTTAGACGCTGAAGCTTGGCAGGGAATGATGGAGTATATTCTGAAAATATTTGAGAGGTTTTCCCTTGTATTCACACATAGAGACACAGAAACACACATACACACAGTCCTAGTCTTGAATCTGGTATTGCAAGAACCCCTATAATGGAAGTCTAATATTATTTTCCAATTCGGCTCAGTTACTTTGAAGAAGTGTGACTCTGGTTCAGAGACATAGTCAACTCTATTGGTAGTCTCCAAAGCTTAGGAAAGCAACACTTCCTCTCTGATCATCCCCAGAGTCATGTATCACACACCTCTAAGTAGGTAGGCATGGTTTCCTTTATCATCCATTCATCACAGCTAGTAGCCAAATAATAGATCTGAACTTTTGCAAAACTTTTAGCCTGCCACCCTTGTAATGAATTCCTCCAGGATGTGTTCTCTGTTTCTTCACTAAGGTAAGGTCTGGCTGCCCTCAATGCAGGTTTCATGGGAGTTTCTAATAAGGCGAGAATCTGTATCCTTTAGGAGTTAAAAATTTTTTTTTTTTGTGGGGAGGTAATTAGGCTTTTATTTATTTATTTATTTATTTATTTATTTATTTATTTATTTATTTATTTATTTATTTTTTAACGGAGATACTGGGGATTGAACCCAGGACCTCGTGCATGCTAACCACATGCTCTACCACTCAGATCTACCCTCCTACCAGCATTTAGGAATTTTGTACAGACTGGTGACAGATGTTTCAGATGCTGATGGTGTGTTCCACTGCTAGTTTCTTTCATTTCTTTCATGTGAGGCAGAGAATGATGTTTTGCAGAGGGAGGGGAGAAAAAAATACCCATAGGTTTTGGAATAAATTTCACATGACCTTGGTCCAACATTATTTAAGATGTGAATGTGGTTTGGCCTGATTGCCCAGAATCTGCCAATGCCTCAAGGAAGGTGCACCCTGTCTTTGCAACAGACATAAATCTACCCTTGATGAGCCTCATGCATCATCATCAGCTACCCCAAGTGGGACAAAGACAGCAAAATCAGAGTCCTGATGCTCAAGTTTGATATGCAGATGGCAACGTGACCTCCACGGCCAGTAGCCAGAGGGTGGGGGTGTGGCAGGCCAGTCATCCACTCACGCCCGGGCTCCAAGAAGCCAGAATGTGGCTGTGGGTCTGTTTAGCATAAAAAGTCGTGAGCACACTGTGCTAGCGCCTGTGGTGTTGGAAATGATCTTACTTCGATTTCCAGCTTGTGTCGTGTTAGGACCAACTTCAACTCTTGGAAAGGATAACGCTGAAGATGTAACAAGCTCACAGTCCCTTTTTTTTGTGCTACACTATAGTAAATACAAAAATCAAACTTTTCCTCAAAGCATATCTTCAACTTAACACAGAAAATGCTTATGTTTATGACTTGTAACAGGAATCACAGTACACACGGCAACACAGACACACAGACAGCCCACAACGTACCTAACACAAGGGTCACAGAGCAACATCTCCAAATCTCTTTCATAAGAAACTTTGCAGGACCCCACCCACCAGGAAGACAGTGAAAAGCTTTACTTTCTATAGTTTGCTTATGAAAATACAATTTTATACTTTGAACCCTCCCCACAAAACACCTCTTCAATTATGAAATATTCTTTTTTCAAGCCTTACAAATCCTCCTCTCCCTCCCCAGATACTGGTACAAGTGCCTGAGCTTCACCTGCTCTGTCCCGCTTTCTCCCATCTCCCTGGAGAAGTGTGCTGTCAACGACCACCTCTGGGGAAGGCGGTGAAATGATTCCATCTGTTTTTCCAAACCCTAATGGCTCAGAGACATTCCTTCCTTCCCCACAAAGCCACAGCACCTCTTCCCATCTCAGACAACTTGGTCGGGACCAAGTCCCAACATCCAATGTGGCAGAGGGTGGAGTTCCCGGAGGCTGTGTGCTCTCCCTGCCCAGTGATGAAAACAGCCAGTGAGGGCTCTCAGAAGGAAGGCGGGGGTTTAAGCAGCATGCCTAGCACGGAAAACCCAGGATCCCCAAGTGTTAAGCCTCCATCCCCTGGCAGCAATCACTCAGATGCAATTTAGTTAATTCCCTTCCACATCATCTCAGCATTCATGGCAGCCTTCCCGCATACAATAGCAGAGGGGGCAGAGTCATGGGCGCGAAGGGACCTCAGAATCATTCTGTCTCAAGCAGAGACAATTAAAAACCAAGGGTCAGATTTGCTCTCTGACACATGCAGGGTTATGGCCACTCTTTCTTTCCCTCAGGCTCTGTTGTTTTAGGATGATATGAAGTGACTCTAAAGATGGCCAATATTTCTCGCCCGGCACAAAGGCATAAATCACTACATCTTCAGTGCTTTCTTTGTGGTATCGATTCTTCTGAGAATGAAGGCAGATGGTTCCGATATGGCATCATCTAATATTCCCTGAGCTTGATTTATAGATTTCTTTGTGCATTACCTGAACATAAGCCAGTCTTGCATTATTTCTTGCACACTTGTCAAATTAAGGTAAGATATTCTTGTTGACCTTTAAACCTAAAAAAAAAAATTAAATGTGTCTGAGACATTTTCCAGCAAGTATTAAAATGAGCTGAGTCCTCAGATACCAATTAAGAGGATGTAATTATGAAGGGGATCGTCGTCTGTGCTTTGGGTAATGATTTAATTTTAGTTTTAATGTGTTCACTCAATGGGGGAAAAGAAAATAAGCTGGTTACGAATAATCTCGTGAAAGAGACGAGAACAATTTGGCACCATTTGTTCCTTAATTTACCAAAATGGGTGGGAGCCAGGGGAGCTTGGCACCTCAGCCTTTCAGAAGGAAGGAGCGCTTCTTGAAAGGTGTGGAGAGAGGCAGCAGTGGCAAGAACCAAAATAGAGACAAGGCTGCCGTTCGCTGTGATGTTACCAAACAGAGCCAGCGCCAGCCTTCAGGCTGTGCGAGGGTGTGAATTGGATCTAACTTTCAGCAGGGGAGGAGATTCCATTCGGGTGCTGCATTAAGGCTTCCTCCTCCATTGTTTCTCCCTCTGTCTTTCCATAGTCAGGTCCAGACCCAGGAAAAGGGTCTCTGGGCAGCATCCACATAGGGCTGGCTATTGTGTGCCAGGACACAGATACAGTGAATGCACCATTCACCCTCCTTTTACAAACCTCACTCTTCAAGGCTAAGTGATGCTGGTTGCACCTATCTGGGCCAGCCTTAGTATGTACAAACCTAGGAGCGCATGCACGCACACACAAACACACACACACACACACACACACACACACACACACACAACTGTGATCACATTGGGGCTTGCCCATGAGGCTGGCTTTGGCACGTCTCAGGTCCCTTTCAGGAAAATACCCACTTAATCCACTTTAATCACTTATAAAGCTAGACTGAAGATTAAAAGACAAAAGCAGTAAAAAAAATAACTGTGATTACAACAATTTGTTAAGGGATACACCAAATAAAAAGATGTAAGATGTGCCATCAAAAACATAAAAGGTGGGGGGTGGGGAGGAATAATGTTGAGCTTTACAATGAGAGCAAAATTAAGTTGTTATCAACTTAAAATAGACTATTCAATGTAGACCTCCTGGTAGCCACAAAGCAAAAACCTATAGTAGACACACAAAAGGTAAAGAGAGAGGAATACAAGCATACCTCTAAAGAAAGTCATCAAACCACACAAGAAGAAAGGAACCAGAGGAATTACAAATACATCCAGAAAACAATTAACAAAACGGCAATAAGCACATACCTAGCAATAATTACTTTAAATGTAAATGTACTAAATTCTCCAATCAAAAGACGTAGGAAGCCGGTAGATTAAAAACAACAACAACAACAACAACAACAACAATGACAAGATGACCCATCTACATGCTGCCTCCAAGAGACTCACTTTAGATGCAGGAACACACACAGACTGAAAGTAAAGGAATGGAAAAAGATATTCTATGCAAATGGAAATCAAAAGAAAGCTGGAGTAGCTATACTTATATCAGGCAAAGCAGACTTTAAAACAAAGATTGTAATAAGAGAAAAAGAAGAGCATTACATAATGATAGAGGGGTAAATTGAACAAGAAGATATAACCTCTGTAAACATTTATACACTCAACATAGGAGCACCTAAATATATACAGCAAATATTAACAGACCTAAAGAGAGAAATGACAGCAATACAACAATAGCAAGGGACTTGAATACTCTGCTTCCATAAATGAATAGATCATCCAGACAGAAAGTCAGTAAGGAAATAGAGGGGTTAAATGACACACTAGATCATATGGGATTAACATGTTTATAGAACATCCCATCCAAAAGCAACAGAATATACATTCTTCTCAAGTGTACATGGAACATCTTCCAAGATAGATCATTTGTTAGGCCGCAAGACAAGACTTAATAAATTTAAGAGGGTTGAAATCATATCAAGCATCTTTCTCAACATCATGGTATGAAATTAGAAATTAATTACATGAAGAAAACTGGAAAATCCACAAATATGTGATTAAACAACATGCTGAACAACCAAAGAGTGAAAGAAAAAGTCAAAAGAGAATTCAAAAAATACTTGAGACAAGTGGAAATGGAACACACCAAAATTTATGGGATGCAGCAAAAACAGATCTAAGAATCTCAGGAACCTCAAGAATCAAGAAAATTCTCCAGTAAACAACCTAACTTCACACCTCAAGGAACTAGAAAAAGAATAAATAAAATCCAAATTAGTAAAAGGATGAAAATAAAACAGATTAGAGCAGAAATAAGTGAAACAGAGACTATAACAATAATAGAAAAGATCAATGAAACTAAGAGTAGGTTCTTTGAAAGGGTAAACAAAATTGACAAACCTTTAGCTAGAATCACCAAGGAAAAAAAGAGGACTCAAATAAATAAAATGAGAAGAGAAAGAGATGTTACAACTGATAGCACAGAAATATAAAGGATCATAAGAGAGTACTAAAAACAACTGTATACTAACAAATTGGACAACATAGAAAAATGTATAAATTCCTAGAAATATACAATCTATCAAGACTGAAACATGATGAAATAGAAAATCTGAACAGACTAATTACCAGTAAGGAGACTGAATCAGTACTCAAAAACCTCCTATCAGACAAAAGTTCAGGACCAGGTACTGCTGAGTTCTACCAAATATTAAAAAAAAACAACCCAAAAAACAAACAAACAAACAAACAAACCACTAATCCTTCTCAAACTCTTCCAAAAGGGAGAGTAGGAGATAACTCTTCTAAATTCATTTTATGAGGCCAGCATTACTCCAGTACCAAAACCAGACAAAGATGCCACAAGAAAACTATAGGCCACATAGATGTAAAAATCTTTAACAAAATATTAAAAAGCCAAATTCAATAATACATTAAAATAATCATACACTTAATCCTAAAATAATCATACACTATGATCAAGTAGGGTTCATTCCAAGGATGCAAGGATGGTTCAGCCTCTGCAAATTAGTGTGGTATACCACATTAACAAAATGAAGCATAAAAATCATATGATCATCTTAATGGATAAAGAATAAAGCATTGGACAAAATTAAACATTCATTTATGATAAAAAAATTAAAACTCTCAACAAAGTGAGTCTAGAAGGAACATACCTCAACACAATAAAGGCCATACATGACAAGCCCATAGCTAGCATCATACTCAATGGTGGAAAGCCAAAAGCATTTCCTCTAAGATCAAGAATAAGACAAGGATGCCCACTCTCTTCACTTCTATTCAACACATTTTTGAAAGTCCTAGCCAGTAAAGATGGAAGACACAAAATCAATACACAAACATCTGTTGCACTTCTATACACTAATAATGAACTATTAGAAAGAGAAATTAAGAAAAAAACCCATTTACAATTGCATCAAAAATAAAACAGGAATAAATTTAAGCAAAGAGGTGATAGCCCTGTGTATCGAAAATTATAAGACATTAACAAAAGACATTTAAAAGACACAAATAAGTGGAAAGATATTCTGTGCTAACAGATTGGAAGAGTTAATATTGTTAAAATACTATCCAGAGCAATCTACAGATTCAATGCAATCCCTATCAAAAATTCAATTTTGACATCTTTCACAGAAATAGAACAAACAATCCTAAAATTTCTATGGCACCATAAAAGACCCCAAATAACCAAAGTAATCTTGAGAAAGAACAAAGCTTGAGGCATCACTTGCCCTGATTTCAAACTATATTACAAAGCTATAATAATTTATACAGTATGGTATTGGCATAAAAACAGATACATGAATCAGTGGAAAAGAACAGAGAGCCCAGAAATAAACCCACATGTATATGATCAATTAATTTACAACAAAGGAGTCAAGAATATACAATGGCGAAGGGACTGCCTCTTTAATAAATGGTGTTAAGAACATTGGACAGCCACGTGCAAAAAAGTGAAACTGGATCACTATCTTTCTCTACACATGAAAATTAGCTCAAAATAAATGAAAGACCATAAGACCCCAAACCATAAAACTAGGAGAAAACTTAGGTGGTAAACTCTTCGATATAGTTCTTTTTTAATCTGACACCAAAAACAAAATCAACAGAAACAAGCTCATAGATACAGATAACAGATTGGTGGTTGCCAGAGGGGAGAGGGTGGGAGAAATGGTCAACTGTTTGTTCGTTTTCTTAGCTTAAATAAATTGAATTTAAAAATACCCACTTAACAACCAACCTGTAATTAAATCTATCCCCAAAGCTCACTGAGATAATAAAAGGGATCCTATGGGTGATGCCCAGCTGCCTCTGTCTCCATTCTGTCTCCAGATCTTGCATGTATGCACATGCAAGCTGTTCCCCTCCTCTCTCTCCTCCCTCGCTCCAAATGCCCCAACCCCCTTCTCCTTTCACACCCAGCCCTGAGCCCCACAGCCCGCTTGGCCTCTCTCACCTTCTATCCCTTCTCTTCTCTGCTGTGATAACCCTGCACTTCCCTGGGTGACCATGTCCCCTCTTCCTTTCAGGACCCATGGGATCTGTCTCCTTCTCACTACCCTGACCACACAGAGGCCTGGGGAACGCCAGGCAGACAGAATTCTCCTCTTGAGGCTGGGAGGAGGGGATGCTGGGGTCCTTGCCTACTAGTGATTGTTTCCCAGCCACACTCGTCTGCGGGTGCCCGCTTGTGTTTGCGCACGCGCGCACGTGCACACACACACACACACACACACACACACACACGTGCTCATTCAGCTTGAAGGAGAAGAAGCACATGCTCTCTCCGGGTCCCCTGACCCTCCTGGTCACATGGGGCATGAGGTACTCAGTCCAGACACGAGTGCTCCATCTCGAGCCACATATCAAATGAATGTGGTCTACACAGCCGGGCCCTAATGGGTCCTTCCTGTCCTGCAGCCCACTGCACTTAACCTCAGTTCCCCAGCCCAGGAGAAAGCCAGGAGAGGCAGAGCGGTTCTGAGGCCCATCCAAGAGGGCTGAGGCTGGTCCCTGGAGAAGCCTGGCTTTCAGCATCCAGCTGCAGGGATGCCACTAGACTCTTTCCAAACCTGAGGATGTTTGCCCCAACCTGACCCTTCTACTGGCTCCCCAGGGCTGGGCAGGCCACTCAGTGCCCTGTTCACACAACCAAAGCTTCCTGAGTGCAACCATGTGCAAGCTCAGATCCCTCCCAGACCTGCACAGGGTCAAGAAGCACTTCCCAGAGGACCTGCCTCTCCGGCCGGAGCCACAGAGGAGCAGCCATCACCCTCCCTCCTGGACTTTGGCAGCCCAGCCTCACCCTGGTCTAGCAGGACAGGGTTTGAGAAATCTTTTTTATCCTTCAGTTTTGTAAATTCCCAAATAACCCTTTCAATATGATAGTTCTGATTAGATGCCTAAAATATTTCCATTTGCCATTTTTCTACTTTCATACCCATCTGTGTCTTAAGGATCAATTAAACCCCTAAGGGTCATCCAACAGCATCTCATAAGGAAATACTTCACACAATACAATTAAAGCAAAGATCCCTTCAAAAACCACCCCAATCTAGTCCATTCCATCCTGGGATAATTTGGTGCAATTCCTTCCAGACTTCTTTCTAGCTGTGTACTGACGATTACGTAAACAGAGAATATACAGTTGTGGGGTTTTTTGCATGTACATATTTTTTAGCCATAAATGGTATATAAGTACATACCGTTCACAAGTTTGCTTTCTAACTTAACAAAATGTTTTGGCCATGTTTCCCAGGCAGTACATCCAGAGCTACCTCATGCTTTTTAACTATCCAGAATATTCAAATGTTGAGTATTGCAAATTCTAATCTCAATGTACACAAACACCTGGAGTGACCGCTGAGCTTAGCATAACCAGTTTCTCTTCTTCCCAGGAAAGAGGGCCCAATGTCCAAAGGTCACCTCGAAAAACCATCTTTCAGTTGATGCCCTGCAGGCTCCTGGCACATATACATCCCATCTGTTTGAAAACAGTCCCCACCCTCGGAGTCCCTGGTCCTTGTCTACAACTTGTGCCCTGTCAAGGAGTCTATGACCCTCAGCCCCTCCTGGCAGAGTCCCTAAGATCCATGACTCCAAAAACCCCATTCAAAGGAGCTATTTGAAAGGAAAATCACTGTGAATTTAAATGACTTTCTCAGAAGCTTGACTTTATAAAAGGAAGATGAATCTGGCCCTTGCAAATAAAAAACAGATTGAGAAGCTGAGCTTCGTGGAGTGACTTAAACAGGCATTCAGAACTGGCACCCACTGGGAACAGTGCGGCAAAGGCAGGCGTTCAGAACAGGAGGAGCCTGGAGCTTGGCTCAAGAGCACCCTCCCTCCACCTTTTTGTCTCCTTCTCTTCGCCCTCTGCCTGCACCATCACCCCGCCTTCAACACCTCCCTTTGAGGGTTCCACAAAACCCTCACTGAACACTGCACTTACTATGTGCCATTCTGTATAATATTACCCTCAAAGAGTTCCCAGTGATGCCAAGACAGTTCCGAGGCAAGAGACCACACCATGTGACCCTTTTCCTCTTGGCAAAGGAAAAGCCCTGTGCCTGGCACACGCAACGTGAGAACTGAAGGAGGGGTGGGGCAGATAAGGGATGAGGGATGACTATGAACCTCTCCCACCAGATTGTGCAATTTTCCCTTTAAAAAGACCCACTCTGGCTGCTGTGGGAAACAGATCTGTGGGAGGGAGCTGTCCCCCAATCCACTCCTCCCACCCAGGGGCAGCCCAAGTGGCTCTGGGTAAATACCGGCCAAAGAAGCAGGGGTCCCACAGGTGGCTGGGCAGGGGCTGTGCAGGCTACAGGGAAGAATGTGGCTGGGAGGTGGGCACCGCCTCACTCCTGATGGTCCAGCAAGGATAATTCAGCCATGAGGGGCCAGACTGCCCCTCCCTTGGGGAGGAGAGAGGGGCTCAGGGGGTGCTGAGCTCTGCTCCAGCTGAAATTCATGAGGTGGCAGGGAATACAGGACCTGGGTAAAAACCCCACTGGACCACTGACAACCTGGATGACCACACACATGGGGCTCAACCTCAGGTCCTTCTTCATTCATCGACTGGATTCCAGACTAGGTTGCCAGCTCCACACAGCTTCTGTGCCCTTATGTTAGGCCAGGGGTGCAAGAAGCCTTCCTTCCTGCCATGAACGCATGTATAAATGGATAGCATTCACCTGGACATGTGAGGAGGCTGGGGCTAAGGGAAAAGGTCAAGTTGAGTAAAGAAAGAACTTTCTAGCTTGGAAAAGCAGCAATCAGAAGATGAGGGACTTCTGTGTTAAGGATGCAAACAAGCACCATTTTTCTAACTTCTTTCCCTCCAAACTTCTATTGAAAGGATCAAATAAGTATAGGCATGGGCAGGGTGGTAGTGGAGCCTATATCCACAGAAGAAAGCTGGTAAGGGCTCTGCCAGGAATTCCAGCAAGCCCAGTGCAGCGGGCACAGGACAGGTGACAGGGCAGCCTCTGAAAGGTCAGAGCGCCTGGCAGAGTCCAAGGGCCATGAAGGAGGTCCACAAAGGCTTTAGGGGGACACCAGCAGTTAGCCCCGTGGAGTGACCTCCATAGATGGGCACCAGTACATCTCACAACATAGCTTCAGACTCTATAAAGCAAATGATTAGGGTGGAAGATTTGACAAATCCCCAGCCATAAAGGTTATAACACTTTTTAAATGCAAACAAAATTACATAAGAATATTAAAGATTTGACTAATAAAATCTGGCACTCCCTCTCACACCTTTGTGCTCAGCAAACAAAATACAGTTTTCTCAGTCACTCATAGGATAGTTAGAAATATGGGCTTATATTAGACTACAGGGAAAAAATCTCAATAGAAGTCATTACTTTGCCATGTTGCAATAAAAATAGAATCTAACAAAAAAGAGAGATGAAAATGTTGGTTACTGCATTGTTTTCAATAGAAAAAAATTTCAAAAATATAAATTTCCATTAGTAGAAGAATGTTTAAATTTTGGTCCACCCAAACTCTGGAATCCTATTCAATTGCTGGAAAAAAAATCACCTCATTCATCTAATACAGAGTTTCAGAAGAAGAGAATGAGGTACTGGTAGAAAAAAACAATAAATTGAGGAAATGTGGCTAAGAATGATTCAGAATTGAAGAAACATGTGATTTTTTTTGGACTGAAAATTTACACACAGGGCTAAATGTTTAAATTCACTGATTTTGGTAAAATTACAGGATACCAAAAACAAAAAGGAAAATCTTAAAGTTTACAGAAGAAAATCTTATCTACCAACAAACAGCAGACATCTTAGCATCAAGAGATGCCCTGAAGACAGGACAGGAATATCATTTTTTCATAGGTGTTATAGGAAAATAAGAGTCATTCTATTCAATTATTCAAGAATGAGGGCAAAATAAAGACATTTTCAGGCACTCAAAGCTGAGGGTGTGCCAGCTAAAATGAAAGAATTACTACAGGATACATTTCTGCAAGAAAAATAAACCCAGAGAGAATGAGTGCGATTTTAAAAACACAAACAATGGTAAAATTTGTTAGGAAATTTAATTAACTATCTCAAGATATTAAAAATACTATTTTGTATTAAGGTAGAAAAAAATTCTCAACTATGACAAGAAGGAAGATGGAGGGAGAGGGTGTTCGGTGTGCAGTTCTCATGTGCAAAGCTCCCTGATTGTTTTGGAGGATGACAGAGATAGTAAGCTTAGATTTGCTAAAAAATTTATAGTCAAATATGTCTGTTAACATTTTGAGGGTACTCAGATGATAGAAAAAAATATACTTTTCAAATCAATGGAGGAAAAAAAGAAAGAAAGAAAATTATATTGATTGAATTGAGCATATGAAAGGTCAGTAAACAGAAGCCACAAATAAGGTGATAGAAATGAATCCAAAATACTAGTGATGACAATAAACATTAAGGGATAAAACCCATCTAAAATTTAGCGATGCTCACTATATGCCAAGCTGTGGTCTAAGCATTTCACGTGTATTGGCTTTTTTAATCTTCCAAACAAGTGTATGAGTTAGGTACTGTTATGATCATATTTTATAGATGGGGTAACTGAGGCCCCAGGAGGTTGAGGGATGTGTGCAAGTACCCACTGCTGGCAGAGAATAGAGCCTACATGCAGGTTCTCCAGCCTATGCACTTTCTCACATTCTCTGCTGCCTTCAGAAGCAGGTGCTTGCACACAAAGAGGGCCCACTGCCAGCCCAATGAAAACCATCAATCTTGGTCATAAAACACTTTTAAAAGCAACACAGAAAGGCTGGAAGTAAGTGGTTAGAAAGCAGAATGCCAGGAAGTACTAACCAAAAGAAAGCTGACATTGTAGTAGTATCATCAGATAAAAGTGACTTCAAAGCAAAAAAAAGAACTCATCGGGGTAAGGAGTGGTACAACATAATAAGAGAAAGAACAATCTAAAAAAGAAGGTATAACAAGTAGGAACTTGTAGGCATCTAACAACAGAACCTCAAAATACATAAAGCAGAAAGTGGCAATCACAAGGAAAATTAACAAATTACCATCAGAGTGGAAGATTTCAATAGTTCTCACTCAGAAATGGAAAGATCAAACCAATAAAAAATTAGCAAGGGATAAAAAATTTGAGAAGCACAGTTTCAAGACTGATTTTTATATATGCATGTGTGTGCATATGTGTATGTGTGGAACATACAGAAATATGTGTGTGTGTGCACGCTCTCTGGGCATTCCCATAGCCAGCAAATAGAGAAGATATATAATTTTCAAGAAAATAATAATGTAATAATAATAATGTAAAACATTTATAAAAACTGCCACTTATCACATACCAGGTTACAATGTATTGCAAGGATCTAACATACTACAGATCATATTCTCTGATCACAATGTACTTATATTTAACATGAATGATAAACTCCATTATTTCATACATTCAAAGATGAACTTTTTCACATCGTCTCTGAAGCCAAGATACATCTTACAATTGTCGGAATGTTAAGAGTTTAACTAGCAGTTTTTTTTTCTTTCTCACTGAAATATAAAATAATGGTGTACAATACAGTCAGCATTGATTTAAATTGCATGTGACTATGGTAGTTTTTTTTTAAAATGTATGATATTCTGTGTTTCTATTGTATTTGTTGTAATTTCTCCATTTTCCTTTCTTATTTTGCTAATTTGTGCTCTCTCTTTTTTCTTCTTTGCGAGTTTGGCCAGAGGTTTGTCGATTTTATTTACTTTTTCAACAACCAGCTTTTGGTTTGATTGATTTTTTCCTATGGTTTTTTAAAATCTCTATTTTATTTATTTCCTCCCTGATCTTTATAATTTCCTTCCTTCTGCTGCCTTTTGGGGTTTTTTGTTCTTCTTTTTCTAATTCTTTTAGTTGGTGGGTTAAATTGTTTATTTGACATTGTTCTTCTTTTTTGAGGAAGGCCTGTATCGCTATAAACTTCCCTCTTAGCACTGCCTTTGCTGTGTTCCATAAATTTTGTGTGGTTGTGCTTTCATTTTCATTTATCTCAAGGTATTTTTTAATTTCAGCTTTGATTTCCTCATTGACCCACTGGTTTTTTAATAGCATATTGTTTAATCTCCATGCTTTCCTTTTTTTCCCCTTTGTTTCTCTGTTGTTGATTTCTAGTTTTATGGCACTGTGGTCAGTAAAGATGCTTGAGATAATTTCTATCTTCTTAAAATTGTTCATAGACCTAGAATTGCCAAAGCATTACTGAAGAGAAAGAAAGAGGCTGGAGGAATAACCTCCCAGACTTCAGACAATGCTATAAAGCGATAGTCATCAAGATAGCATGGTATTAGTACAAAAACAGACATATGGACCAATGGAACAGAATAGAGAGCCCAGAAATGAACCCACAAACTTTTGGTCAACTAATCTTCAACAAAGGAGGCAAGAATATACAATGGAATAAAGACAGTCTCTTCAGCAAGTGGTGTTGGGAAAACTGGACAGCAGCATGTAAAGCAATGAAGCTAGAACACTCCCTTACACCATACACAAAAACAAACTCAAAATGGATCAAAGACTTAAACATAAGACAAGATACAATAAACCTCCTAGAAGAAAATATAGGCAAAACATTATCTGACATACATCTCAAAAATGTTCTCCTAGAACAGTC
The DNA here is from genome assembly GCF_048564905.1 of Vicugna pacos. NCBI lineage: Eukaryota > Metazoa > Chordata > Mammalia > Artiodactyla > Camelidae > Vicugna > Vicugna pacos. The sequence goes on from NC_132995.1 coordinate 16,858,087, forward strand.
TACTCAAGCAATAGAAATAAAAGCAAGAATAAACAAATGGGACCTAATTAAACTTACAAGCTTCTGCACAACAAAGGAAACCATAAGTAAAACAAAAAGACAACATCTGGAATGGGAGAAAATTTTTGCAAATGAAACCAACAAAGGCTTGATCTCCAGAATATATAAGAAGCTCATACAACTTAATAAGAAACAAACAAACAACCCAATCCAAAAATGGGTAAAAGACCTAAACAAGCAATTCTCGAAGGAAGACATACAAACGGCCAATAGGCACATGAAAAAATGCTCAATATCACTAATTATAGAGAAATGCAAATCAAAACTACAATGAGGTATCACCTCACACCAGTCAGAATGGCCGTCATTCAAAAATCCACAAATGACAAATACTGGAGAGGCTGTGGAGAAAGGGGAACCCTCCTACACTGCTGGTGGGAATGCAGTTTTGTGCAGCCACTATGGAAAACAGTGTGGAGATTCCTCAAAAGACTAGGAACAGACTTACTGTATGACCCAGGAATCCCGCTCCTGGGCATATATGCAGAAGGAATCCTACTTCAGAATGACACCTGCACCCCAATGTTCATAGCAGCACTATTTACAATAGCCAAAACATGGGAACAGCCTAAATGTCCATCAACAGATGACTGGATAAAGAAGGTATGGTATATTTATACAATGGAATACTATTCAGCCATAAAAACCGACAACATAATGCCATTTGCAGCAACATGTATGCTCCTGGAGAATGTCATTCTAAGTGAAGTAAGCCAGAAAGAGAAAGAAAAATACCATATGAGATCGCTCATATGTGGAATCTAAAAACAAACAAACAAACAAAGCATAAATACAAAACAGAAATAGACTCATAGACACAGAATACAAACTTGTGGTTGCCAAGGGGGCAGAGGGTGGGAAGAGATAGACGGGATTTCAAAACTGTAGAACAGATAAACAAGATTATACTGTATAGCACAGGGAAATATACACAAGATCTTATGGTAGCTCACAGAGTAAAAAATGTGACAATTTCATGTATAAATGAAAAATTGTGCTCTACACTGGAATTTGACACAACATTGTAAAATGATTATAAATCAATAAAAAATGTTTAAAAAATGTATGTGATATGATATTATCTAACTAGAAATTAATAACAAAAGAAAAAAGAAAAAGGTTTAAAATACTCTCCTGAATACCTCTCTTGTAGTGAAGAAGAAATAAAAACAGCAATTTTAGACTATGAAAAATTATGATAATAACAATTTACACACATCAAAACTTACGGACTGTGGCCAGAACCATACTCAGAGGAAATGTTATTGTTTTAAGTGTTTCATTCTTAAAGAAAAAAGATAATAAATGAACTGGATATTCAACTTACAATTAGAAAAAGAACAAGATAATAAACCTTAAAGGGGGATGAAAGATGAAAGAAGAAATTACAGAATTTAAAGAGTTTAATAGCAAGATGAATACATTCAGTACCTGTTTCTTAGAAAAGGTCAATAAAATATACAAATCTCTGGTAAGTCTAATTTAGAAAAGAGAGAAAAACATTAATGAGAAAGAGATACAACCAGAGCTGCCAAAAAATTATTAAAATATAAGAATACTACATGGAATTCTATGCTAATAAATTTTAAAATCTTGATTAAATGTATGATAGTCTAGGGAAGCAGAAGTTACACAAACTGATTTCAGAAGTAGAAAAGCTGAATAGAAAATAAGTGTGGAAAACAATCATCCCCACCCCCAGAGGCGTTGTCCTCAGACAGATTTCACTGGAAAATTTCAAACCTTCAAGGAACAGAAATTTTCTATGCTATTTAAAATGTTCCAGAGGATAAAGAAAGGAGAGAAACTTCCTAATTAGTTTTATGAATAACGCATAACCCTGGCACCAAAACCTGCCAAAGATGAAACAAAAATAAAATCATAGACTAATCTTGCTTGTCACTCTACATGTAAAAATCCTAAATAAAAGATCATGGCAGACACACATAGCCCCCACCATCACCACCCCCAGTTCCAAATGCAAGGAAACGCCAGATAAAAGATAATATAAAATAATTAAATACATAATTGAGCTAAAGGAATACAAGGAAATCCTCTGGTGCAAAAGATGAAGAGATGTGAGAGCTGGAGTGATAAACAGTCAGCTGGTGCCCCAGAGGCCCTGAACAACAGATGGCAGACCCCAGAGGCCAGGGCTGGGGTGTTAGTGTCCACAAGGGGCTGGAGATACAGCCTGGCTCTCATCTCTCCTAAGGGGAGGAATTGGAACTGAGCTCTTGTACAAAGGTTGGGCTCTAGAGGGAATTCCACCTGAGTGAAATGGGGGCTGGAATACTCAACCCCTGTCTGAGGAAATACAAAAGATCTTGATGGGGAGGGGGCGGTTTCTAGAAAGAAAGGAAATCCCAAGCCTGCACCATGGTCATGGAGTCCAAATTTACACTACATATGTGGTGTTAGAATCCCCACATGTAGAAATAATGGAGAAAGTGGGTCCCAACTGATGCATCCACGTGACTCCCAGGAAAAACAATTTTTGAAATGTTCTGAAGCAACACTTTACAACCCAGGAAGCACAGGGCTACCATTAAAAAAAAAAAACAAACCAAGTTTAAATTAGTTTGGATAATTTTTGCTTCCCCAGAATATCATATAGAAATTATAGTCTGCTCAAGGAAATGATTCACCAAGAAGGAAAATCAACTGATAAACAAACAGAGGGACTAGTGCTCCATGAATGCAATAAGAAAAAAAAAACCCAAAGATAATATGTCTTAAATTATTAAGTGAGTAAAAGAAAGACTAAAAATAATGACAGAATGAAAACTACAAAAAAAAAAGCATGTAGATTTTCAAGGTCTCCTTAGAATTTCTAGAAATAAAAAATATAACTATTGAAATTAAAAACATACTACAAGAGTTTAATAACAAATCAACTAGTACACCAGGAGATGCAGTGATCCAGGAGATAAACCTGGCATAATACCCAAAATGCATATAGGGGAACTATGAGACTGAGGTTTCAAGGCAGAGAACATAATGAGAAGGCCCCAGAAAATGCTAATAATCATGGAGACTCTGGCAGAAATGCATCCCCAGGGACTGAAACAAAGTTCGATCTTTCTAGAAAACTCACAATAATGATTCTGAAGCAAACACGTTAGTGTCAGTGTAGGGTCTCTGGAGCATTCCAGGGAACAATAATAACTAGGACTTACATAGAAATGACCATGTGCCAGGAGCTATTTTAAGCACTTTACATATATTAACTCAATTATTATCACAACAACTAAGAGTTTGGTAATATTATTATGCCCAAATTATAGACAAGAAAACTGAGAAACAGAGTTTATGAAATTTTCCTCAGCTGTGAAGCACTGAAGTAGAGTCAGAGCTATCTGCAGAGTCCATGTTCTTACCCACATGCTATACTGTCCCTATCCATGTGGTTGGCGTTTCAAAGGCCAATATTGAGAAGAAAGGGAAAGAACTATTTGAAGAGACAATGACTGAAAATTTTTCAGAACTTCAAGAAAGCCATCAGGTTGAATAAATACGCACTTCAACTTCCAAGCAGGAGAAATAAAATTACATACCTAGATATATCCAAGTGAAGCTGACGAATATCAAAACAGAGAGGAAAAATCATAAAAACAACTAGAGATAAAGACATTATCTACAGAGGACAGACAGACTGACTCCAGGCTTCTCTGAGGAATAGTAGGGACCATAAAACAAAGGAATAAGTCTTCAAAAGGCTAAAGGAACACAACTACCATTCTAGAATTCTATACCCAGCTTAGCCATTAAGGGCAAAATCATATTTAAATGAACAAAGTTCCAGAGAGTCCTTGGCCTTCTACACAGGTCTTCTCTGAAAGAACTACTAAAGGGTTATGAGGGGTAGTTAGAAATGGAACCTAGAGAGAAGGAGTAAGATGCAATAAGCAAAGGTGAGCAAAAAGTTGATAAAGTTGTAAATCAAAATAATCATTAACTGAAAATAATAATAATAATAATAATGATTTTAAAATTAGGGCATTTATTAACAATGTAGTTCTAAAATTAGACAAAAGATATGGGAAGGGACTATAATCAAAATTAAAATATTCTACAATTATTGTGTTGTTTTGGAGAAAGGTAGAAATTTTTACTTAATTCAGACTGAGTGGAGGCAAGTCTGTATATTAAAAAATTAAAGGTAATCATTGAAAGAATAAAGAAGAGAATGTGTAACTTTCAAATCAATAGAGGGAGCAAAAAGGAAAAAAGAAAATACAAGCAATCTTTTAGAAAGCAGAAAAGGTTTTCTAAAAAGAAACACTGAAAAAGAAAGAAAAGTAGAAAACACAAAATAAAACAGAAAAAAGAATGCAAATACACCAGCAACCACACACACACACACACACACATTATTCTTCTATGAGAAACTTCCAAAACATGATGCAGAAATGTTGAAAGTCAAGCAATGCTATAAAGCTATACCACATAAAAGACAACGAAAAAGTGGTTTTTACAATAGTAATACAAGGTAAAACAAAATTAAAGGTAAAAAAGCATCAATGGGAATCAAGAGTTCTTACACAAAGAAAAAGATAATTCACTAGGAAGATATAACAATCTTGAACCTGTATGCAACTAATAATATAGCTTTTAAAAAAATACGGACAAAAAGTTGATAAGATTAAAAAGAAAAAAATCAACAAATTGATAACCATATTAGGAGATTTCAATACACCTCACTCTGAAATTGATAAATTAAGCAGTCAAAAGCTTTAAAGATATAAAGATGCAAGCAATACAAGAAGACTAAGCTAAAGAATGCATAAAGATATCTGTAGACTCCTGCACCCAACAATTAGATAGTATGCATTATTTCAAACATAATGGAACGACAACAAAAAAAAAACCCATATACTAACCAGAAAACAAAGAAATTTTCAACTAAAATTAAAGAATCAATAGCATGCAAGCCCCAGGCTCTGGCTAAAATGCAGCAAGACTGGGAAGCAGAAAAGAAAAATTTGCCCTTGAAATGCTTGTTAGTCTAAATAATTCATGAGTCAAAGAATCACAAAGGAAATTATAAAACTTTGGCTATTGAACAAGCAGTATAATAAAATAATTATGTACCCCAATAAATTAAGATTAATCCAGAAATGCATTACAGAATGGCTCAGATTTAGAATATCTATTAATATAATTTATTGCATCAATAGGTCAAAGGATAAAAACCATATTTATCTCCATAGATAGATTAAACCTTTGCAGGAGAGGGAGAAGTCCTTGATTATATATAAACATTAATAATATGGGACACTTTGTTTTTTAAGTTCTGAAAATATTTTCCCATAGACAGTATTAGAAACATTAAAATCAGGAAAAGAACAAGGGAAGCCAGCTGCTATTTAATATTGTCCTGGGAAGACTTGCCAATTCAATTAGAAAGGAAAATTAAATTTTAAAACATATATAAATAAAAAGGAGAAAGGAGTAAATTTTCATGACCTTGAGTCAGGCAAGGCCTTTTTAGATACAATACCAAGGCAAAGCAACAAAAGAAAAAAATAGATAAGCTGGACTTCATAAAAATTAAAAACTTTTGCACTGCAAATGACACTATCAAGAAAGTGACAAGATAACCTACAGACTGGGATAAAATATTTGCAAGTCATATATCTGATAAGGAACTTGTACCCAGAATATACAAAGAACTTTTATAATTCAATAATTAAAAAATCAATTTATGGGCAAAGGATCTGAATAGACATTTTCCAAGGATATACAAATGACCAATAAGTACATGAAAAAAGGTTCAACATCATTAATCATTAGAGAAATGGAAATCAAAACTGCAATGAAATAAAATACTAAATACATGTCAAATATCAAATACAACTTTACATCCACTAGGATGGTTAAAATCAAAAGGACAGACAATAACAAACTTGTAAAGAGGTGAAAAAATTAGAACACCCACGTTGCTGGTGGGAATGTAAAGTGGTACAGTCATTTTGGAAAACTGTCTGGCAGTTCTTCAAAAGGCTGAGCACAGAGTTACCAAATGACCCAGAATTTCTACTCCTCTATATATGTCCCAAAGAAATGAAAACACACATTCACAAAAAAAATTGTCCCATAATATGTACAGTGCAGCCTCATTAATAAAAGCCAAAAGGTAGGAACATTTCTATCATCAACTGATAAAAAGCTAAAATAATAAATGTGGTATATACATTGCAATGGAATATTATTCAGCCATAAAAAAGAATGCCATGCCACATTATGGATGAGACTTGAAATCATTTTGCTAAGGGAAAAAAAGGCCAAAAACCAAAAGACCACATATATATTGTATAATGATTCAATTTATATGAAGTGCCCAGAATAGACACACTTATAGAGACAGAAAGTAGATTAGTGTAGGACTGGGGACATGTAAATGAGGAGTGACTGCTAATCTGTACAGAGTTTCTTTTGGGGGGTGATGAAAATGTTCTAGAATTGGTTGCACAACTATGTGAACATCCTGAAAACTATTAAATTGTACATGTTAAATGGGTGAATGATATAGTATGTAATTAAAGCTCAATAAAGTTATGTGGGGCTGGTGGAGACAGAGAGAGACAGAGAAATTCCAGATTCCAGTCACCATCTGGGCATCCATGATTCTGCCCTCTCAGCCTTCTCTATCCTTTTGCCAGAGGTTACATGTCTGTGCTCCCAGAGCAAATCCCTCCACTTCCACCAGCTCCAATGCTCTCCAACCTTCTCAAGGACTTTGCTCCAGCAATTCTCTCCTCTCCTACCTGTAGAATTGTCCACATTCTACTGGATCATTTCCATCAACATAAACATTTCCTGTTATTTCTCCCATCAGAAAAACCAAACAACAACCAAAAAACCCTCTCTCAGCTCTTCCTCCCTCAGCAGCTAGCTTTCCATTTCTTTGCTCTCCTTCTCAGCAAAACGTTGAGCTACCCACATTCACCATCTCATCTCTTGCCATTCTCTCAAAGACCCACTTAAACCAGAACGTTGTTCCTCCCACCAACGCCACTCTTGCCAGGTCACGAAGTGGATCCATTGGTCAATCCTTGGTCCTCATCTTACCTGAACTGTCACCAGTATTTGACACACACTCCTCCATGAGATATCTTCTTCACTTGGCTTCTAGGTCATGACACTCTCCTGCTTTCTTCTTATCTCACTGGTCACTTCTTGGTCTCTTCTGTTGATTCCTCCTCATCTCCCTGACTGCCTCATGTTAGAAAATTCTAGGTCTCAGTTATTGGTTCTCTTTTCTTCTCTATCTGCACTCACTCCTTTACTGACCTCAGTCAGTCTTATGGCTTCAAAAACCATCTGTTGATGACTCCCCCGCTCCCAATTTATATCTCCAGTTCTAACCTCTCTCTATAACTCCAGACTCATATATCAAACCAGAGTCAACATCTGCAATGGGATGTGTACAGGACATCTCAAATGCAGTGTGTCCTTAGCTGAACCCCCTCCAACACCTGTTCTGCCTACTGCCTTTCCGATCTCAGTTGTGGGCAACTCCATCCTTCTAGTTGCTCAGACAAAAACATTCTTTTCCTCATACCCCCATCCAATCCATAAGGAGATCCTGTTGGCTCTGCCTTCAGAGTATATCCAGAATGTGACCTCATTTTCTCCATGTCACTGTCACCATCTTGACCCAGAACATCATCTCTCATTGCAAAAGACTGCCATCTCTCTTTGTCCTTCATCATGGATGCTCTCAAAACATACTCCTGTTTAAAATCCCACCTCATATGAAGTAAAGTCAAATGCCTTATCCTGCCCTGTATAACCCAAATTGTCTCCCCATCCACCCTCCCACCCATGACCTCATTCCCAGCTACCCTCCTCCTCCATCTCTTCACCTCTTTGATGTTCCTTAATTTTGCCTTAAGACTTTCCCTCAGTGCCCCTCTGCCTGGAAAATCTTCACCTAGATCAGAATTTCTCAGCCTCAGCACTATCATTTGGGGCCAGACAATTCTTTGTTGTGGGGCCAGTTCTGTGCATCAAAGGATGGTCAGAGCATCCCTCACCCGTACCCACTAGATACCAATAGCACCTTCCAGATGTTGCCAAATTCCCCTGGGGGGCACAACTGCCCCAGTTTGAGAACCACTGGCCTAGATCATCTGCATGGCCCGTGCCTTCATTTCCCTCAAATCTCACAATCACAACAAAGCCTACTCTGACCCCCCCTGACCCCACACTTCCAATCCCCTTTACCCTGCTTGGCTTTTCAAAGCAACTATCATGTTGACTTCACGGGGGGCGGGGGCCTGGGATCTTCCTCTGCTTTGTTTCCCGGTGTATCCCCTGTGCCTAGAACAGTTCCTGACACACAACTGGTTCTCAATAAATATTTTTGAGTATGTGAACCAGAAGACTCAATATGGTAAAACATAATACAGAAAGTGAAAGGTCAGTTTATCTGCAAATTAATCTTAAATTTGTCTAAAATGAAACACAATCTCAAAACAGATCTCTACGGGATACTATGTGAGATTTGAGCTGATATTTCTAAGAGTGTACCTAAAAGAATAAACATGTGATCTCACACAAAAATAATGAGGGGAGACTTGCCCTCTAAGATGTTACAAATGTGTTCATAAGCTCCACTTATTAAAATAGTTGGTTCTGGTACTGGAATAGACAGACTAAACCAGAAGAGTCCCAAAGCGGCCCCAGTGAATACAAGAATTAAGCAAATGACGAAGCTGGTAAGTAAAGTAAGTAAGCAAAAAGTGAGTGCTCAATAAATAATGCTGGGACAATTGACTGGCCATTTTACACCTGCAGTACACGCATGTGATGTGGAAATAAATATAGAAGTCATAATACGTGCCAGGGAAACAGCTCCTGGGGGGTTGTCTCTGGGGAGCAAGACTGGGAGGGATGTTGAGGAATGAAGCAGGGAACTGCTGGGTTTATTACACACTTTTTATTATCTGTGCTTTTAAAACTACACATACATACTACTTTGATGAAAACAAAAGTTATTTCAAAAAAGCAACAAGCATGCCTCTCTTTAACCTGTCAAATTGACCAAGATTTTAAAAATGAAGATTTGCTGGTATGCACCACTGGGTCCTTCTGTAAGGTGATTTGTCAGGAAGTATTAAAAGTCTTAAAAGCAAGCCTACCCTTTGAGTCAACAATTCTACTTCCAGGAATGTATTCTGAAATGGCACAAAGGAATATAGCAAGAACGCTCACGTCAACATTGTTTAAAATTGAAAAACAAAAATGAGGTTCCCCCCAAAATGTCCAACAGGGAACGGTTTATACAAATTATGGTAAATTCACACCAAGGAATGCTGTGCAGGTGTCAAAAGCAGGAGGGAAAGAGACCCATTCCCAGGGGAAGGCGTTCGTGGTGCATAAAGTGATTAAACAGTTTAGATGCAGTAGGCATAAAAATTATTATTGCATTTTTTAGTAAAATGAATATGACTTATGAGTTTATATACATAAAGGGATTTAAACATAAGATCCTCCCACTTGGTGACAACGTACGGGAGCCCCAAATCCAGAGGGTGGCTTGGGTGATAAGATTTTGATATTCTGCTTTTTGCTTTTATTAAGGAATTTCTGCAGGGAATTGCTAAGACTTGTGATGGTGAAGGCAGGAATGGCAAGGTGAGATGCCCCTCTGCCACCCACTCACCCACCAAACCCCAAGCTGAGTGGCCCAACCGGCCACGGCTGGACTTGCCTGGATCCAACTGCACTAGGGGTTCAGCCAGCGACCTGATGCCTGCAGCCCTGGCAGTGAGAGCCCCCTTCCGGCAGATGGCGGCGGGGGCAGGGGTCCCAGGACAGAGGCTACATTTGGGCAGGCCACAGCTGCCTGCAGCCTTGGCAGTTACTGTCCCTTTTTGGGGCTCTGGCTCTCACCCTCCAGGTGGCGAACTGTTCACCTTGCCAGTGAAGCTCCAGGCTCCAAATTCCTCCAGCCCAGAAGCCAAATGCAGTTCACAGGTATATGGTTTGGTCGGTGGAAGACTTTGATTTTAAATTCTGAATTCGTCTCCAGATTTCAGAAGGGGAGAGATGTCATATAAAAATCTACCTATTCTTGACTATTTGAATATCTGGCTACCCCGAAACCCCAACCAGTTTCTGCAGTGACAGCTGGCGCTGAGTTCCCTGACACCCTTCCAATGGGGCAGGTGTCCCCGGGCATCCCAAACTGCACCACTTCCTTTTCAAGAGGCCTGACTGCAATGGGAGCAGAATTTTACACCTGGGCTATTCCATGTCTGCGCTACATCATGCTCTCTCCCCACTTTACCAGGACCCTCTCCCCTCCCACCGTCAGCTGTGGGAACCAGGCTCCATATCCCGGTGCCCTTGACCCCTGTTCTGACCTGCCCCCTTGGGACATTATGGTTTTCATTGCAGAAAATCCTTCCAAGTCTGCCTCCTACCCAGAGCCGAGTGGTGTGACAGCTCAGATCTAGGGGAGCCCTTTGGCCCTGCTGCTGCTCAGACCCTACCCAGGGGGACCTGGACTGAGACCAAGACCTTGTCAGTGCCTCACCTCAGCTCTGGGCTCAAGAAGGGAACATAGAGCAGAAAGGACGATCTTGGTCCTCGGGGAATCTGATCCGAGCAGAAGAGACTCACCTGGAAGACAACTGGTTTAGGAAAACTGAAATCCCTGAGAGCCAGTGTTGTGGACTGAGTTCCCTGGGAATTCTGGGGTTTATTGGGAAGGGCTCTCGGAAGAGGTCCCACAGGGAGCTCTGGAGCAGGGATGGACACAACCAGTCACTGGATGCAGGATGAGTGTAGCCTTGGGCAAGGAACCCCCTGAGGCCAAGGGCAGTTCCAATTTGGTGGGGGAGGGGTGCCGCTAGAAGCATCAGCCGCAGATTTTCCCAGCAGCTCCCATGGGAGCATGTGGGCAGAGCACAACTTGGGGGGGGGATAGTCAGGGATGGGTTTCGTAGGGGGACAGTGCCAGCCTGAGTGCTACAGGCAGCCTCAGCGGAAGGGGTCAGGGATCCCTGAGAGACTCCTCTCTCTCAGGCAAAGCCTTCTATGAAGAGCTAGAGACACAAGAGGAGGAGACTGCACTGAAAATTCAGTCACATCCCAGCATTTATTTGAAACAGAACATTAATTCTGACTGTCATTAGAGTCCATTTCAATTTTGTAATAACATAAAAAGTTAAGAGTCTAATTTATTCATACAAATCTTGTTAGCATCCAATTTCCACACAATGTAACATATTCCTTAAAAAGCTGACAAAGCAGAAGGAATTAAAAACGTGAAAAAAAAAGACATCCATGGGTGCTAACTGCCACAAAGCCAAAGGTGAGGAGGGGGAGAGTAGGATGGCTCCTGTTAGGGCTGGAAGACTGGAACAAGACCCAGCAGAAGTCAGAGAGGCAGGCTGCGCCACCCAAAGGAGCTGTGGTCCCATCACATCCCAGACTGTCCCCCAGATGCTGCGTGGGGGGGGTCCTCTTCACCACCTGCACTGGCCCCCACCCCCCCGACGCTGTCCCAGTGTGTGTCCTGGTCTTCCAGCTCCACAGACAGCTCCCTAGCACTTTCCTCAGCAAATCCATCCTCGAGAGCCCGTAACTCCTCTTAATTACACGTCTGCGGTGTTTGCATTAGATAGCTGTCACCCTATAATTTACCCGTACACGGGTTTTAATTGTACGTTAATCTCCTACACGCCACTCCTCTGCTAGAATCTGTAACAGCAGCAGTTTGGGCCATTTTGTTTATTCCTCAACCAAAAAGAGCTGATGAATGTAATTGCAGACTGTCCCTCCCCTTCTTTTCCGGGATCACCTGCTGTGTGCTGGGGCTGGAGAGGTTCCTGTCACTCGCAGGCTGCCTCTAAACACAATATTGGACTGTTCCGTGGCTGACATAAATTTCAGAGGAAAGGTCAGCAGCAACAAGCAATCTTCCAATCACCCGCCATGTGTTCCCTGGGTGCCCCTGATCACATCCTCTCTCTCAAGCGCCAGCCTGATGGGTGCTGGAAGCGCTCACATGGGAAACGTTCTCACAAGAGAGGACGACAAGAGAGGGCAACGTGTGAGCCTAAGAAATCCACCAGCACGGAGGTTCCAAGGTCACTCAGAGAACCAGGAAGGAGAACTATAAATTACAAAGCCCTGGATGGCTGCCAGGGCCCTAGGAGGCTACATTTAGCATACGATTCTCCCAGCAGCAGGAGGAAGCTTTCACTCCCGTTCCAATGGAATTTGAATGGGATTTGTTACAAGAACACTGTGATTGAAATATCACCAATTGGCTTTTCATGACAACTCTGCAATAAATTGCGACTGCGATGTGTGTGTGTGTGTGTGTGTGTGTGTGTGTGTGTGTAGGAGGGGTGGCTGTTGTGTTCTCCAGCTGGCCGAGGTGGCAGGAAAAGGACCCCATACAATATTTATGAAATCCAGATGAAGCCCTATGCTGGCAATGAGCTGATAGCATAACACAGATTTCAAAAACGCCTTGACATTTGCCCAAGATCAAATTTCCCCTTGCGAAACCCCACGAGGCTTTGTGCTGACAGCGGTCTGCGCACTTCCCCCCTGCAGCAACCTTCTCTGTTTAAACCCGGGTAATTAACACTGGATCGGCGCAACACAGGGATGGGTGTGATGCAGACTGACACCACAAAAGTCCACTTTTCTTATGTGGAGAACAGAAGCAGTGGGTTCTCAGTGGTGCAAGACAGGAGTTTTGATAATTTTTATTGTTAAACACTTTCAGGCGTGCAAAACAAACTCAGTCATCTCCTTACTGACGAGGCTCTGACAGCGTGTTTGGATGAAGAGAGATGTGCAATGAGCAGTGATCCATCACACATCAGCCCGGGAAACAAAAACGAAAGCAGGAAATGTATTTCCTTGGGGTCACTGATCTCATTTAGGTGCAACCCTTGATTTGTTTTAGGAGATCCCATTAGGAAGAGTGTCACTAACCTTCCCATGACCTGGGTAACAAGTCATTTCCAAAGTGGTCCCTTAGGGCATCTTCCAGCCCAAAGGGTTCCCTCTCCTACCACTGCCCAGTCCCCGGGACTTTTGGAGACATAGGCTCCCCATGTACCAGGACCCAGACTGGTGAAATATTGCATGAAATATTGCATGGGATCCAGGCCTGACATCCCCAAAGATTGTTTACGAGTAACAGGCCAGGGCAATTTAGTTGGGTTTTGAGAAACACTTCATACTGCACATTCTAAGAGAAGCAGAATCGTTGTCAAGCATGCATCTTTATGAGCTGTCCGCCTATAAACCTTGCACGAAAGGTCCGTGCTTAATGTTGGTTTGGCAGTAAACTGGCGCGATGCATGGGGCTGCTGCATCAAATTAGCATCAACTCATAAAACGTTACTGAACGATTCCTCAAATCTGCCAACTCTTCAAATCAATTTTGCAGAAAGCGTCAAGGTTTTTTTTTAAACTTTGATAAACTTTTCATATTAGTTATCACAGAAGAGCATAAACCTTTCTAATCTGTCTTCCCATAAAAAAAAAAGGTGTTGTTTTTCCCAAACTGCTTTTAGCTCTTCCATCTTTGCACACCCGCCTCCACATCGCATAAACAATGTGTGTGTCATGGATTCTTTGTTGCCCTATTTTAAAGCGACTGGTATTTGGTTCACACTGTCCCTGCCCCCGTGATCCTGCAGCTTAGAGAGAATTTCTACCAGCACCAGGATAACATTTTCTTTTCTTGCCTTTAACATGCAGTCCCAAGCACGCCTCCTCCAGGAAGCTTTCCATAACTCACCAATGAATTCTGATCACTGCTCTATACCCTTGTGTGTCATGTCAACTAGACCACAGTCTCCTGTGGGCTCAGTGCACTTCTTTCCCTGAGTACTTCATGCTTTGGTCCCTCGAGGCTGACACTGAGTGATCCATGAGGTGTCATCTCCCCCCTTCCCATCTATGAGGACCAGCCTGGGTCTCCCACCTCTGTGAAGTCCCCAGCAGATGCCCTAACCAGAAACCCTTGCTCTCGGTCCCCACCTTCAGAGATCTCAGCCTCTCCCAGTCAGCCGCCACTGTTTGTATCACAGTTGGTATGAATCTTCCCTCAGGGGCAACAGCTGGTCTCAAAACAAAATAAGAAAAGAACCTGGATTTGAACCTGAGGGGTCTGACCCAAAACTCTCATGCTCCCAGCCATGCTGCTTTCCAAATAATTATGCCACCCTTGAGGAGAAAGGGACCTAGTCAAGCCCAAAGAAAGGCTTTATCATAGTCCGCATCAAGATGTGATAGGGCAGGAGTGGATGGGCTGGTAACAGACATAGCTCTGACTTTCACTTGACCGGAGGGCATGTCATTTATGCCCTTTTCATGTCATCTGTGAAGAGGCGGTGTTGCAAAGCTGAGGAGGCTGCGTGGAGCAGGGATGGAGTGCTGCTTTCAGCGGGGCTTTCAGGCCTCTCTGGAGGGACCCAATGACAGATGAGCCCATCAGGGATGGGGTCCCCTAAGGGATGCTCCTAAATGGCCAGCGCCTGGAGCGCTGAGGGTGAGCATGGCTGCTGGGGGCATCAGCACAGAGCCTGGGGCTTGGAACCGCAGACCTCGGTCGGAAAATGGCTTTGGAGGAGGGGGAGGTCATTTACAGGAACAGAGCATCAGGATGGGACACCCTCCAGAGCCCTTCCCATAGCAACCCAGGCTTCCAACAAATCCCTGTCAGATCAGCTGGGGTGAGAGAGGACAGAAGCCAACAGGCAACACTCCATCCTCTGTCTCTTTATTCAGTGGGTATTTACAAGGCCCTACTCCGTACCAGGACCGTTCTAGGCGCTGGGACACAGCAGTGCACATGACAGACAGGAAGTCTCAATGCTCCTGGAATCTGTGAAGGGAAAGAAAGACAAGCCCCAGAGAGACTGATGGACAACGGAAATCCATCTGGTGGTTCTGGGGCAGGTGGCCAGGTCCCCAGCTTCATCCAGAGAAACACCTGTCTATTCCACCCATGCCTAACAGCATGGTGGTTTCAAACCCGCATGGCTGAGGGAACCACAAGCACCCCAGACATTTAAGACACAATTTGGAGATGGAAGTGAATTTTCAAATTTGTTGAAAAATGTTTTCAACTTCAATATATCCTTGGCAAAAAAAAAAATATATATATATATATATATATATACTGTATTAGTCATCTGGGAAATAAAATTAAAACCACAGTGTGATAACTCTGCATGCTCATAGAATAACTAACATGAAAAAGACCGACAACACAAAGTGCTGGAAAGGATGTGGAGCAGTTGGCACTCATATATGATTTGCGCCATGGGAATTAGTACAGCCACTTTAGGAAACTGACAGCATCTACAAAAGATGAAGGTATGCATTTTCTGAGACCCATCAAGTCTCTTTGAGGTATATGCTTATTAAAACCTGTATATATGCCCAAGATATTCAAGAATGTCCCAGCAGCATTGTTCATAAACCCCCAAATTCTGAATGATCCAATGTCGATCAACAGGACAACAGTGAACCTTCACACCACGGAATCCTAGACAGTAACAGGAACAAACTACAACTCCTCACTGCAGCGTGGGTGACACTCACAGACATGATGTACAAAGATACACAGACTTATGACTCCACTACTGTCAAGTTTAAAAACAAAGAAAAACAATCCACGCTATCACAAGTAAGGAGAGCGGTTCCCAGTGCTGGAAGGGAAGCATCACGAAAGGATCACAGGGATGCTGGCCACTTTCTGATTCCTGCTCTGGCCCTGGGCACACAGGCCTCTTTTGTTTGCAGATATTCACTGCACTGTACACACAATCTGTGAGCTTTTCAGTGTGCATACAGCACTTCAAATAAAGTTTTCAAATGTACTGAATGCAAGTCCGGGAAAAGGCATCCATGGGAAACTGCTAAGAAAGAAGACACCAGTCATGGAGCCACATGCCCCCTCAGCCTCTGTCACATCACCAGACAAGACCCTTGATCAACATGCTTCTTTGCATCCGAGATGGAGAAGGATTGAGCCTTGGCTGAAAGACCAAACACAGGAGATACTGATGCTGGTGATAATGGCAGTTGCCATTTATTGTGGGCTGGCTATCCGTTAGGCACTATGGCTCTGTGAGGTCTAGTCAATATTGTCATCCCCATTTTACAGATGAGGAAACTGAGTCTATAGTCCAAGAGGGACATATGGTGAAGCTGGGATTTCAACCCAGGCAGTCTGACTCCAGGTGCTGGCTTCAGTCACAACCCCGAGATGGCTGCATGGGGCGGAGTGAGGGGTGGAGCTGGTTGCCATGGCTGCACACTGACACCTTTAATTCATGGAGGCAGATTGTGTTTTCATAGGGATGAAAGGTCATGAGATTAAATTTGCACATGAGGCCAACCCTCAGGAGGTAAAATAACATCCATGGATGGGGAGGCCCAAAATCTAAGCAGGAGATGGCAAGATGGACCCAGTCTGGAGAAATGCAGTTCATCCTGCGCACCGAGGCAGTCATCCACGCTTAAAAGACTTTCATGAGAAAAATGTGCAGGAGTGGCTGCTGCAAGGGATGCCCAGGGGACCGTGACCACTGACAGCTGGCTCAGCCCCCAAGCACGGTGACAGGGGAGGGGGCATCTAGGTAAGATCACCATATGACACCAGGTCCCCACACCCCATGTGGCACCACCTCCAGCCCAGTGGCCACACCTCTGCCAAAGATCCTAAAAAGACGTGGGAAAGTTGAGGGAACCCTCAAGGAAAGCCCGTTGGAAGTAAGGCTCCTTCTAAGGGAAGGAGTAGAAAAAAGTATTCCTGGGGAAAGTGTCAGGAGGAGCCCCAGACAGGCTGACTGCATCCCCTACTGGCTCCACTAGTGTAGACAGATGGCTTTCGCCATGAACTGGCCTCAGTCAGTGTAGACAGACTGCACTGCACTTTGGGCTCAACCACCCCAGTTCTGGGAGACAGAGCCTGACGTCTGATGGCCAAGGGGAAGCGGAGGCCTGAGGGAAGTCCCCAAAGCCAGAGAGCGTTTCAGAGCCTGTGCAAAGACCCTATAGACAGCCAGGCAGGCACAGACTAAATGGAAGTGTCCAGTGCTCACCCTGGACTCAACTAGTGTAGACAGACTGTCTGCACCATGCACTGGCTCAGCTGGTGTAGACGGAGTACCTGCATCACACACTGGCCATGGTGTAGACAGACGGCACAGTTAAGCTCACTCCGCCTGCCGGCAGCAATCACTGAGCACCTTCTCCATGCCGAGCTCATCACGGCCCAGGCACAGGAGAGAGCAGTATTTGCACCAGCTCCGCTAGCTTTCTCCAGACATGGCAGGAGGTGCTGCACATGAGGGACCCCCATCAGAATTTGCTGGGTTCTGGATGCTCCCTCAGGCGCACAGGAAGAAAAGCCCCTTCGCACAGCCCCCAGCATCTCAGGGCTGGAGGAGGGTCTCAGTGTCCACAGGCTTGGGCAGATGGGTCTTGTCCAGGGAGATGAGTCAGCCCCCAAGAAGAGGCAGCCTTGAAGGTGGGGACGACCAGTATGCCAAGGATGAGTCAACCTGAGCCTGGGCTAGGGGCTGCTGGCAGGGGGCTCTGCTGATGAGCATGAGGGCACGACCAGCGGTCCACGGTGGCGAAGGCAGCAGCCAGGATAGAAAGAAAGCCCATCTGGTGAGGCCACACTCCAGGCAAAGAGCCCAAGGGCTGGAGGAATCAGCCCCAGAGATGCCTGGAGCCCGTGGAGTAGATCCGTACCTTGTAGCATCCTCTCTTTGGCTCTCATCCCTTCTGTCCCAGAGTCTAGCCCAGCCAGGGAGGAACTGGCTCAGGTCCAGGCAGAGTGAGGACAAGGTGACAGCGACCTGGGCTGTTGCCTGCAGCTCAGCGGCCGCTCGGCTCAGGGCCCAAAGCCAGCAGCGTAGGCCCAACGGGAAGCAGGGTGACTCACAGAATTGCTCCCCCCCACCCCAGTTCTGGAAGACAGAGCCAGAGGGACCCAGCTGATGTCCACGGGAAAGCCAGGGCCTGAGCTGAGCTCACACAGCCCCAGGGAACTCACTGGCATTGGAGGGGGTTTGGGAGCTCAGGGCCATGCCCATTGCAGAGGGTGGGAGCAGGTAGAGCCTGACTCCCCAGGGAGGAGGGAAGGAGAGGGGACAGAGAATGAGAGGTGGGCACAGGAGAGGAGTTCTTTCTGGGGCAGGCACCAGCTAGCTGCCAGGACAATACAAGTGGGTGGTAGGTTGAGGACCTACCAGGGAACCAGGAAGTTAAGTGGATGAAACACAGGTGGAGGCCACCTCTGGCCAGCAGGTGGGTGTCTGAGCTGTCTATGCTCACAAGAGAACACTGGCACTGGGCTGTCACTTACTGAGTGCCTGCCATGAGCCAGGGCTCAATGGTGAACACACGGTGGGAGGTAGCAGAAGGTCCAGGGGCTCAGGGGAAAGCTGGAAGGTGGGCTAGCTGGGCAGGGGCAAAGAGGTAGGGCCACACGAGTGGCTGTCTGACCTTCCCTCCCTGGCCCTGGAGGATATAACCCAACTAGAGTGAATGGGCATTTGGACATTTTGGTCCAAGGGGCACCCAGTCACGATCCAGAAGTCACCACCTCCCCTCGGCACCTAACCCAGCACCGAGCCCTGGCAGATTCATGTCCACCCACCCCTCTTTAGCACCACAGCCGTCCTCCTCCAGGATTACTGCACACACACACACACACACTGGGCTCCCTACTCTCAGCCGCTGGTAGGTCCCTTCACCCCGTCTGCAAGGCCCTATATGGCCTGTGTCTCCTCCACTCTCCTGACCCCGTGGGTCTTCCCACAGCTCCTGGATGGCGCTCCACGATCTCCCTCCCTCACCCACATTCTGTGCCAGGAAGCTCCCCCTCCCACCCCCACGTGCTTAGTTCCAGCTCTTCCTTCAGAGCTCAGCTGAAGAGTCAGTCACCTCCTCAGGGAGGTCCTCCCGAGCCCTCAGCCTAGGTCAGATTACCCTATTTTATATCTCATAACCACCCAGATGTTTCCTTTACACGTTTATCATAGCCTAGAATCACACGTGTGTTGGTGACTTGTTTGGTAATGGTGTTGTCTGGCACAGCGTGAATCAGTGTGTGATGAGATGATGGTAAGCAAGCCTCTATCCCACCATCTACAAACCCTGCCAGGGCAGGGCCACTCTCAGGCTGGCCTTCCCCAGAGCCTGACCCAGCAACGGACGCTAATAGGCACTCATAAACGCTCACTGACGGCAAAATGGAGAGTGACAATGAGCCTGACGCTAGGAGGGTGGGATGGAGCATTATTTGGCATCAGGTTTCAATGCTGACAACTCTAATTTAGTTCAAATAAATGTCACTCACCAGGGCCAGCTCTGGCCTTAGGTTGCCAGGGACAAGGTGTCTTGCTCTCAGTCACCAGGAGCAAGAAGCACTGATTTCCCAGAAACGCACATCCTTCAGGGTATGAGTTAAGAATGCTAAGACCCAGGCCTCTGGGAGGGCAGCTGTCTGCGCCCCTAGCCCCTTGCCTGCAAACACTTTCTGACCTCCCAAAAGATGGCTTTTGAGATACAATTTTGCTTCTTGGTGTCAACCCGCCGAGACACAGGCTTCCCCACTGCCGGTAGCCGAGGCTGCACTTGTGGCCAGCAGGCGCAGACCAGAGCTCCAGATCACAGATGACAGGAAGTTCTGTAAAGGGTAAAAGTCACAACTTTTTCCCATGACCAATTTGTAAGTCTCATCTTCTGCCACAGTGATTTACCGATCGCACGGTCACACATCCTCCAGCCGGAAAGAAATGAGACGGCATCTCCCGTGTCCTCTGCCACCTGAGCTAATGTGTCCCCGGCTGTCTGAGCCCAAGGGTTTCCTCTGCTTTTGGGCAGCCTTTTCCCAGGAGGGAGGGAACACAGCTGCTCTGGAGTCAGACAAGACTTGGCGAAGACTCCAAAGACAGTGCCAGGGAGCCTACTGTTACCACACTGTTGCCACGCAGGCTGCCTGCCCCCAGCAAACTTCCTGAGACTCCCAGACACCCAGACATAGTCACCACATACACATCCAGACAACTATCCTCCATTTATTTTTTATTTCTCACTGTCCCATGTCAGAGCTGTGCTGATCTCCTTGGGTCGGCACTACATGAACCTCCTGTTTATAACTCATTAACTTCTGATTAGCTGAAAGTCTGGATACTTGTTTCACAGTGTTATCTAACTGCCATAGTTACTCACAAAGGAGCTGCAATAATCCTTTGTCCACTTTCCCCGCCCATAGGCTCCCTCCCTGCTCCACCTTTCTCCATTGTAGCTGCCACGCACAGATAAATCAGGGAGGTGCGGCAGGTACCACTAAAATAGAAGTCTCAGACTCCAGGTCGAGCAGCAGGCAGGAGATGGGGCACCTCAACTCCCCATAAGTAAACTAACAGCCCCCATAAGACTCCAGTGCCCACCACAGGTGTCTTTAACCAGATGCATCAGCAAACAACGATAAAAGCTCTAAGTTCCCATCTCTTCGATCAGCAAAACCGCAAAAAGCCTATCAGGCCACCACTGGTACGAACCAGAGGAAAGAGCAGAGAAGGAGCCTGACAATGTTTCCAGTCAAGAGGATCTGACATTCCTCCTTTTAATTGAATTGAAGGGGAATTCTGAGACAAGCCCACCAGGCACACTTTCTGAACAACCACAGGGTGAAAAAGTAGTTACCAAACTTTCCCAGACTTATTAGCTTACATAAACAGAGATTTGAATAAATGTTTAAAAAAAATGAAATTCCCTTGATACTCTGTAATCAGTAAATGTTCATTACGGAAACACAGCAAATATGCGTGAAATTTCCCAAGTGGTATTCTGGCTACAAGATTAAAAAAGCATCTCAAATAGCAGGCTGAGTTACAAAGCATCCTCCTCTGGTCACAGTCCAGGAAAGCCCTGCCCAGCCCAGGAGGTCAGACAAAGCTGCTCCTCACCCGGCCGGAGTCAGGAAAAATCAGAAGACGCTCCTCTCACCCACTCAGGCAATTTAGAAGTGAGCCCTGGCACTGGCTGATTGATGTCTCTCTATAAATAATTAATCCTTGACCTTGCTTTAAGAAAGACTTGACTTTTTAATTTGGGGTCTTTTTAAAAATCAATATTGGGGGAACATAATTCACTCTTGTGGAGTCTGATTCCAGGTAAATAAATAAATAAGCTATGCCTCCCCTGATTCCCAGGGTAAATGGGCCAGGCAATAGATGGGGTCAGACTCAGAGGTTTTCTGTCTTCAACTGCTATTGGATTATCGATCATCCTACGTGGCTCAACTCTCTTTAGGGTCTGAATTTTATCCCCACTGTGGGTTACTTCACAGAGGCAGATCTGATGAAGTCTCCAGGATGTGCTTCCACACACCCCAGAATCTCCCCGGAACCTGTCCTGCTGTATGTAGCAGGCTGTCTGAATGAAAATAGGGCCTCCTCCAGGGACCAGAGGGTCACCCTTTCTGATAGCCTGTCTCCCTTGCCTTTGGGACAGGGGCAGAGAATGGGCAGAAGAAGCCATGACAATTGAGAAATTTTAAAGAGGACTCTTAAAGGCCACTCTTGCCTCAGAGGCCACACTGCTCTAAGGCAGGACTTAGGAAAAGTTCTCCATCCCATGAGCAAGGGTCAAGGTGAACTTAGATGTGAGAGGTTAGCCAAAGAGAGTGGGCTTAGTAGTGCAGCTTGTAAGCAGCCCAGGGATGGGGAAGGGGCTAGTTTGCCGCTTACCCCTCTGCAACACCCCCGCCCCTCCTCCTCATCCCCAACACTGGTCCCCTAACTCACCGGCCTCTCCTTCAGGCTCTGCTGCCAGGCCAGATGCCGGCCAAGCAGATATAGAGGGCCCAGCCGGCTCCCCTTAGTGTAGCCAGTTCCGGCTCAGGCTTCAGCTGGGAGGGGGCCCAAGGACCCGGGGTCCACTGCGATACCGGAGACTATAGAGGGCCAGGGAGTCCTAAGATTGGCCCCCAATAACCGGCTGGGACAGACAGCCGGGCAACGAGTGCCCAGGGCGCTGCACCGATGCCGAGTCCACTCCTGGTCGGGGTCTCTGGGCCTGGAGCCCGGATGTACCGCGAAAGTTAGGGCGGCGGGAGTCCCGCGCGGAGGAAGAGAGAGGGGTCACTTCTGACCCAAGCGCCAGCACTGGCACTGTCAAACCCCGGAAATTCGCCTTCCCCTGGCTGGGTTTGCCTCTGCGAGGCCACAGCTGATGTGCAGAACTAGCAGCCAGCAGCTGGAGTCGCAGCCGCCGCCAGAGCTCGGCTGCGTCCCGCGGCAAAGCGTATCCTTTCCCCTTCCTCCGGAGCCGCCCGAGACTCCGACGCCTGCACTCCTGGACACACGCACGCACACACCTTCACACGATCACTGACGCACACACACTCTTCTCGAGTTCAAAACAGGCGGGTGCCCGGGAGAGTCGCGGGATGGGGATGAATGCGATGGAGTGAGAAGGCACCTTCCGCCGTTCGGGAGGAAGCCAAGAAGGCAGCCTCGAACTCTTTACCTCGCCCCTGCCCGCCACTACCGGTCCCCGAGTCCCAGTCCCGAGCGCGCGGGAAAGCCCTAAGCGCCTCGGGGACGCCAGCCCCGCCCTTTCGGAGACGGACGCTGCCTCCCCGTGCCCAGCATCTACAGCGGGAAAGAGGAGCGGAGGATCCGCAGGGACCTAGAGAGCCCAAGGGGTGGCAGTTCACAGACGCGCGGCGACGAGTGAAATCCAAGAAGCAAAAGTCTAATTAAAGTTCCCGCTACTGGAGCCAGTCCCCAAAGTGCAGCCAGACCGGAACCCCACGCGCCCTATCTCCGCCACTGCTTCGGACTCTTATCCGCGTCGGTTCGCAGGGCTGGGGCGCAGTGCAGTCCCAGATCCTCCCGGGACCTTTCGGGGCGCCGCTCCCGGCGGGAGCTGGCATAGGGCGGGGACAGGAGTGGGGCCGGGGTGCAGCGCACTTACCTGGCGTAGCCGGCGCTCGCGGGGCCGCGGACGCCTCCAGCCGGGGCGCGGTCCTCCACGCCGAATCCTCCGTTCCGGGGCGCCCGGGCTGCAGGGAGGACCTCCGCCCCAGCTCGGGCCCGGTGCCTCCTCCAGCTCCGAGCGGAGCCCCGTGAGGTCTGTCAGGCGAGACGCGTGGGGCCGGCGGCCGGAGCGCGCAGGAGAGGGAGAGGGCGCGGTGGCGTGTTCCTCCTCGGTCACTGGCCCCCGTCCATCCCCCTCCCACCTCCAGCCTCCCGCCGCCGCCGTCTCCCTTCTCCTCACAGAGCAGCCAGATCGGCTCTCGCACAGGGAGGGCTCCCAGCGAAGTGCGAGCTGAGCCTCCGGCGAGGCTGGAAATAGCGCCGCGCCCGCCCGGCGCCCCGCCCCCGGCCTGGGCCCCGCCCCGCGGTGGTGGAGGCTACGGCGGTGGCCGGGCCGGGAGAGGATCGCTCCTGCGATCTGCTCGGCCCTCCCGGGAGCTCATCCGAGCCGCGCCCACGCGCGCTCTGCGACTCCGGCGGCCCCAGGGGCCCCGCGCTCGCAGTGAAACGCCGCTGGGCGCGGTCCGGCGGCCACGGGGGTGGGACTGGGGATGCCGGGGGTGGCGCCCGTCTCCTGGGTTCCCTGAGAGCCGGACTCCCGGCTGCCACTTGGCTCCAGACCGCAGCCAGAGTGCTGCCACTGCCTCGGTGGGTCGCAGGCCGGCGCCGACCCGGGCAAAGGACGAGGCGTCACCGGAGCGGGCCGTGACCACCGCTGGGCAGGAGGGCGCGCCTGTGACCCGACGCGGCGGGGGCGTGGGGCGGGCGAAAAGCAGAGGATTGATCCCAGGAAGACTCCGTGAGATCCCTTGGCTACAGCCTCGGTGGAATTCGGTCAAGGTCTTGGGCGGCATCGAGCCCTAGTGTCCGGACCGATCCCCAAATTCCTGGGGCTCTGGAAGTGCCCCATGACCCAGGCTCTCCTTGAAGTTCCTGTTGGGTCACGGGCCTGAGAGCAAGGAGGGGTTGTGAACGAGGTCACCGTGGGTCAACCAACCCCTCCGCATAAACACCCTCAACAACAGAGTGGGCACGTCACAGATCCACAGCTACACAGCGCCAGGGCAGAGCAGGGACATAAAGGGGGTGGGTGAGATGCTCTGATTCGGTTCCTCGTTATTCCTGAGAAGAGGCAGCCCCACCTGCAGGGGGCAAGCAGGTGCCCAGAAGGAAGGCAGTCTGGCTTTTCACAGGAACGATATGAAACTAAATCATCCACCACTTCTTGAAGGGCCACTCAGTATTTTAAAAAACCTATAGAGAAACGTTTAGTAAAATAAAGCGAAAGGTGTTCACCCTCCTTTCATTTTATCTGCTGATAAAGTATCATGATCTCCCTTAGTTCCTGCAACAACAAAGCGGGCATTATCATTATGCCTGTTTTATGGATGAGTTACAAGGTTACCCCAAGCATGCAAGTGACGAGCCACCAAGCCACCAAGTTGCTGGAGTCCACACATCTGAAGGATGGCAGAGCCAGGATTGATTCCACAGCTGTATAGGTTTGGGACTGGGGTTCCTTCTCCAAGACTCTGAGCTCAAGCATTGTCAGATCCAGGGCGTTAGGCCCAGCCTCGCTCTATTGGCTGCGTGTTACTTGTGTAGGGGGGTGGATTGGGGGGAAGGATATGTAGACGGACGAAATTGTCCTCCTCCACCTCAGTCAGGTGCATATTAGACAAGCCTGAATATAAGGGAAAAGGACTCAAGTGTCAGAAAGAGCAGGACAGTGGCATCCTTATCCATCCTGTGACCAAAAGCTGTCAGAGCAGAGCAGAAGGAAAGAAGATGGCAGACAAAGAAGGGGTGGGGGTGCTGGCGGTGAGGTGAGCAGAAAGCTACTTGCCTGAGGAGCCCAGGATGCCCTGACCCTGTCCCTGCCCCCGCGCCCTCTCATCCCTACACCTCCGACCCCCTCTCACCACCTGGGGTCCTCACCACCGGGGGTCCTCGCCGCTGGTTGGCTGGGCAGTGGGGCTGATTGCTGAAGAAGCCCAGTGGTGAAGGGAACCTCTTCAGTACTGTGCACACACACGGGGGCACACAGGCACACTCACTGGGCAGTGGGGAAAGGGTGGGAAGAGGAATTCCCAGCCCCGCAGCCAGGAGGAGGCTCTCCACCACAAGAGCTTCCACAGGATAAGTCTATACAGGCTGCATGTCTGCAGGATGAGTCTACACAGGCTTCACTGAGGCCAGGCTAGCAGCGAGTGTGGCTGCCCTGTGCATCTGTGTGCAGTGATCCTGCTGGGAAGGACGGTTTTTCCATTAGCTTTTCCAACTGTACTTATTAGCACTTATTTGCATCTAATATTCAGGCAGACCCTCTAGGAATCAACAGCGCTGCATTCCTTTGACATATGCTACATGTACAGTTTTTCGCTCAGACTTCCTTCTTGTTTTGAGAGGCCCCTGGGGAAAGCCCTGAAGGGGGCCTGAAGTCCCTGGCACCAGCAGACACTGAGTTTTCCTCCTTGGGATTTGCCCAGGGCTGTGTGCCCTTTTTTGAAAGTCAGACTCGGTCTCTGCAGCGAGGAAGGCGGAGAAACGCTGCAAATCCCAGGCATGAAGCCCTGTGCTCGCTTACAGTTTTTGATATGTGTGTCTCCCCTGAAAGATTAGTGGCAAACTTGTCCCTCTGCAACCCAATGAAGGCAAAAAGACATTTGCATTGGATGGCCCATGAGTCCAAATCCCAGGCCCCAGGAGAAGTAACGGAGATTCAGAAGGCACTCTGTTTGCTGCCAAGGGGGTGGATGCAGGAGGGGACTGGACCAGGTTTGGCTGAGGATGGCAGGCAAACCACTCCTCCCTGCTGGGCCCCAGACCATTCCCTGGATGGAAGATTCTTGCTGCCTTTGGGCAGAGAGCTGAAGGCAGCATGGGGCCGGGTAGGGGGAGGGGGGAGAGGGGAGGGTTGTGCAAAGCACCTTGTATTTGATGAAAGGCATGTAAATCCAGTGGTATGACTGACTCCTAAGTCCTAAACCTTCCATTCTGTTGCAATGAGCAGAACCCGGGCACTGTTCCTGGGAGGGGAATGGGAGCCATCTGGAATGGCAGGTCTGTCTCCCTTATTCCATGGGAGAAAAAAAAGAATGATGGGATGGATCAAAGGGTCTATCTCAGCTCTCAAAGGGCTGGCTGGGTGGTCTTAAGCACGTCCTTCACCTAGCCCTCCCTAGCCTGTGTCCCCCATCACTTGCAAAACAGGAACAATAAACTCTGCCCTGCTCGGGCAGCAGGGATTCCCGGGTGAGGTGAAGGGTGTGAAAGCATTTTGGAAAGTAGGTCTGTTCTGAGTCACGCTCAGACCAGCCACTTCAAGGCTTAGGTGTCCAGCATCTGGCTGTGTACTGGCTTCTGAAATATCATGATCCCAAGGTTTCCCAAAGTCAGTTAAACACACTGTGACATGCTGATCCAAGCACCGTTCAGATGGAAGATTCTTCCCAGCCTCTTCTGCTGTGGCCCTGCTGTGGGTTGGTGGCCAAGCCTTCCCCGCCATTTGAACAGGGATGGGAGTGCAGCCCAGGTCTCTGAGGCCCCTCCAGGCCTGAGCTGTGATTTCATGATTCCTAAAATTTCCTCATCTGGAAAGGAAGCCCAGAGCTTCCTTTGGGCACTTGGGAACTTACCAAATGAACGTCCCTCCCCTGCCCTCTTCCTCTACTCCTCATGATCCTTCTTCTTTCCTGTCCCCCGTGGGTTTCTGAGGAGCTGGATGGAATGGGTGGCTTTGCTTCCTTCTGTGTTGAGTTGCCTGAAATTTCCTGAATGCCAGTGTGCTTGTGGGAGAGTTGGCTACATTAGCAACGTTGCTGGGGTTCCAGGCACCCTCGCATCCCACACACCTGTTATAATTTCTGAAATTTCACCATCATAAGAACAGTTCCTTTTTAAAGACCAGATTTCTGGGACAGGCCAAGGTGATACCAGTGTCTGTCTTTAATGTGACGAGACTTGGGGAACAAATAGGGTCTTCTGGGTAGCACATGTCAGAAACGGACTGTGGCTAATGAGTAAAAAGGGGGGGCTTCTTTAAAGGACACTGGGGGTCTCAGAGCAGAGGGGGAGCCTAGCATCCAGGAAGGAGTAGGGGAGAAATCAGGGCAGCAGGGTAGAAGACCCTTGGAGTCTCCAGGAAGGGACACCCTGCCCCAATCTAAGACCTGCAGGTCTGCAGATGGGCTTTTGTTGACTCCAGAGTCCAAGAAGGAACCAGATCCAAGTCCAGCCCATCCATGCAAACTAGGCCTGGAGCCAGCCGAGTTTCTCGGTTGAGGTCTTGCCAATTTCAAGTTCATTTTGATGCTTCTTAATTAAAAATAAAAACAAAAACCAAACACTCCTGAGTTAGTCAGCTGCTGGTCACTCCTTCAGTTCCCATGAATCCTTGAGCCCCAGCGTCCTCTGGCGGTCTGCCTACGGTGAAGAGAGGACACTGTCTAAGGTGGGGGCTTGTCTGCAGGAGAAGATCCAATAGACCCTGAACATAAACGGTAGAGATTTTTCTTTTTACTTTGGGGTAAAGAGTGTAAAGCTCTAGAATATCTATGTGTCACAATTCAGTAAATGCTATTTAATTTGGACCAAAGCAATTCAGCTTTCATGTCATGCAGAGTTGGGCTGAAGTTTACTCTTTCGCTGTCGGTCAAAGACAGTGGGAATAGGCTGGTGGAGGTGCTTGTCTCCCCTGCCTTAGAGAGTAAATGGGTTTTGATTTCTTCTTGCCGCTGTCGTGTTTCTGTGCATCTATCTGCATCCAGATACAAACAAGCTCATTGTGAAGAGTCCCCTCTATTCAATCAAGTTCACTGGCTGACCTTCTTGGTGGGGGGGGCTATGTGTTATTAGTAATTAACTGAGGTGACTGTTAATACGAGGAAATTACTGTATGACATAAATAAATGGCACTTCTTTTTCAACAATCCCTAATTGGGAGAGCTTGCTGATTCTCTAGGACTCCCTCTGGCTTATTCCCGATTGGCACGACTCAGCCTCCTTTCTTGCCGGTCACCGCTCCGCCCCCCTCCCCCCCCCCCCCCACCCGCCGGAGTAGAGCAGCTGTAGGTTATTCAGCTTGGTCCAGGGCTCTGTGGGGTCTGAGAAAGGCAGCGGGATCTCTGAGGGCAGCATCTCTTTAGCCTCAGCAGCCCATATGCTCTTACCAAGGGTCAGAAATCATCTCTTTCCATTGTGGGGTAAGGAAGTGGAGCTTAAGTGTCTTCTGAATTCCTGAGATAGCTAAAAGCAGTTTTTATAACCACCAACTTGAATGCTGTTCCAAATTTAATGCTTAGTATTAAGAATCAGGTTTGGAGATTTTTGAAGAGAAAGGATTGCTTTGAACTGAACACAGTATTTCCACAGGAACACTCCAGAAACATTTATCAGGTGCCACTGAGGGCATGCCATGAGGTTAAGGAGGTACACCCTGAGACTTCCCTGACGGGGGAGGTTTATCATCAGATGAGCTAGAAATGTGACACAAAGAGGACTCAGAAGGGGCAATTTCTTAGCCAGGCTAGGAGAATCACATTCTGGAGGAGCAGATCTGTGTCTACGCCCTCAGAGCTGGAAAGCAAGAAGGTCATGAATTTCAGTAGTGATGTTTGTTTGAGGATAGACACTCCAAAAATCTCCCAGATGCAGTGGGTTAATCTCAAGGTTTTCTCAGACCCTTTGGGCACAGGCAGGTTGTGCCATGAGCCATGTGGGCGGCCACAGCAGAGATGGAAACACGGCGGCAGGTACTGCCCTTCTTCTCCAGGCAGTCTTGAGCAAGTGGTATTTTCACAGTGTGCCTGGAGCCCACACAACGCCTGGCAGTAAGCATTTTTCCACCGGGACTGAAAACAAAAGCTTGGTGGATGACGCATCGAAGGAAACAGATCGGGAGATGCCGTCAATCAGGCAGCGTGCCTCCCCAGTGGGACATCTAAGGCCAGCAGATCAGGAATGCCTGTCCCCAGTCCAGCACCCAAGCTGGGTCCCTGACCCGCATCCTCTGCCATTCGGTCTTCTGTGGGAGGATACCTCAACAGGAAACACCCGAGGTAGCCTTGGAGGGAAGGACGTGAACCCTTCTCCTGCAGGTTCCCTGTGAAGGAGAACCTAGAAAAGCCTGAGCGGGTTTGGCCCCTCAGACCCTCCAAGGTTTTCCAGATTGGAAGCAGGTCCTGCTAAAACTTACTGTCAGCCCTTCCTATGCCATGCCCCAGCATGTTGCTGAGAACCAGCCAGCCACCCAGGAAACTCTCCTCCCAGCCTTGCAAAGCCATCCCCCAGCACAGAGAACGTGCCAAGGTCACCAGGCTTTGGAAGCAGATGACATGACCTGCAGAAGGTTTGCGGGGGAAGAGACATCTCCAGCTTCCCGGGATTCCTGGGTGCAGGAGTGTTCTGCAGGGAAACCCTTGGATACCTGGAGAAATTAAACCCTGTCACTGAAAATAGAAGGCAGTGGTGGCAGAAGCTCAAATAAGCAACTGCCACTTGATTGCCGAGTTCTCCCAGATCCCAAGAAACTTCGTCCTGCAGGCAGAGCCTGAGATGCTCTGGAGTTCAGAGCGCTGCCCAGTGGCGTCCTGTCAGTAGCTATGGAAACAGTGAGCCGTTGCCTCTCTGTCGGCTTTTGTGCCAGAGACATCTTGCTGTCAGTAGTGTTTAAAGTTAGCTTTAAAAAAACAAGACAACCCAAATCTCCTCTTTTGACACCACACAAGGGGTCCTGTGGCATGGAGGCAGCCCTGCAGTTCCCAGCATGGAGCCTGTCATACTCTGTCCCCCATCTCTGTCCTCAGACAGGGCTTCCTAGCTGCTTGCTTTTAGCAGTGATGTCTTGGTCTCAAATGAGTCCACCTTTGTGCCTGTTCCAGCCTTGCTGCCTTGTCCCGAGATTCAGAGGTATGGGACATGAGCCCAGCTCAGCCCTGGGGAAAGGTGTGCTGAGACGATGCACTCACTGGAGGTGAGCACCAAGGTGAAGTCTACCCACTTCTACAGTGTCTGGCTGCTTGCCTTTATGCACAGACTGCCCAGCCCGGCCTTCACTCAAGGACTGCTAGGGACAGGATGAGGGGAGGCAAAGGGGAGAACAGCTCACAGTCAAGGAGGCAGGTAGATGGACAGACTGAAATACAAGGCAGATTATGATGGACTCATGGGAGAGGTGGCTGTGTTGCCTTCCCCGAGGCATCAGGGAGGGTTTATTGGAGGAAGTGGCATTTGACTTGACCTAATCTCACCTGCCTGTTCTTACTCATAAGACTCACAGCCACAGAGAACCAGGGGGACAATAATTCAATGTATATTTGGTTCAACACCAAGAATACTCTGGCATCTATAGATAAAGGAGTCTCATTTCCACGCCCAGAAAAAAGTCAACTCTACACTTAGAAGGTAGGATTGCTGAATTCTGGAAAACAAGTCTAGCATTTAGAAAAAATGTAAAGGGGAAACAGCTAATCAACCAGGGCCTTTTGAGGAAGTAAAGGGGGCATAGACAAGGAAAAACAAACATTCCATTTGTGTAGAATAAAAGATGTCTCACCAAAGGCTATTAAAAATATTAAGCCAACATCATTCTATTTTTGACAGTCATAAGCAGGTTATACCACATGAGGGATGTTTGAAACAGGCAAGGCTCCTGGAACACAGCTTAGTCTCCATTTTGGGATTTTCCCCCCAAAGCCGACCCAAGACAAGCATTTGGGCTTGGGTAGTTTCTCTGAGAGTGACTCCAGGAAGCCCAAGTCAGGCCAGCAAGCTTTGGTGGCACCAGAGAAAGCTCTCGAGAGAGGAGAGAGATGCAGGAGCTTGAGGTTGGAACCGTCTCCTGGGTTGAACTCAGATGGGCTGAGGGATCAGCAGGGTCTGCTGCAATGTCATAGTCAGCACAAGACACTCTACACAAATGACTGTTTACATGGCTCTTCTCCTCTGGTTCGACTGTGCTAAAGAAGCATCACTCAGTGGTGTTAAAGTGCCAATGTTAAAAGTTCTCCCTGTGCTATTTTTGAGAAGATGGCAGCAGTCCTAGTAGTATATTTTTGAATATCCTTGAATCTCCTAATGAAAACAGACAGACCAGGGAGGGAAGTAGCTCAGTGGTAGAGCACATGGTTAGCATGCATGAGGCCCTGGGTTCCATCCCCAGTACCTCCATTAAAAAATGAAAAACAAACAGGCAGACGAACCAGATAGGCAGACCAAAAACCTGTGGGAAACGTTCTCAATAAAACTAGTGGGCAATGTATTCCTCCAAACATCAAAATACTAGCAAGGGGGAAAAAAAACAGGGTGTTTGTCATGCCTGAGAGCAGGAACACCCTCAAAACAGCCAGCAGGTATTCTCTGGGAAGCACAGAGATCCCCTTTTAGAGCAGTGGCTGGAGCTGGGAGGCACTTGCCCCCTCCAACAGCATGTAAGTGCAAAGGGCATCAGGTAAGATGATTTAAAGGGGATGGAGCAGCCCAGGTCCTGCGAATTTCCTGAAACTGACCAGCCAGGTCTCCCTTCCAGGACAGGGCTCCCACACAGAGGAGACACTGCTGAATGAGGAATCAGAATTGAACAGATCAGGGACAAAAGAGTGGAAGGAAACAGAAGATCCAGATACAAGTGGAGACATGTTTGTAAGAGCCAGAATCTTGGAAATCAAACTGCCAGATCTTTTAATCGCATGAAATGAAACAGGGAGCTTTGTGAAGTTAGAAAAGCTATCTTGAACTAAGCCGCCTTCTAAAAGTTCAGAAAAATTAATCTCATCTTTACAGAAATGAGCGGAAGAAAAGGATCAAGGTCATATCCCACACAAAATAAGAAAAAGGAGAAAAAGGAGTAGAATACCATCTCTACAGATAATAAAAAGCGTTCAGAAAGACATGCCTACAAAACAAATAAAAAGCAATAAGCTACTATTACCCCCTCCAAAAGCTATAAGAAATTAAGGGAGCAGTATAACAAACAACACAAATCAGAAATTAAAAAAACTCGGAAATGAAATGACAGACTCAGGGAGGAATTCGGCTTAAAAGAAAAAAAAAATTCAGAAATTAAGACTAAATCATAAAGAATCCAGGACTGAATAAACATTACAGATAATGCCTTCGAAGAAATAGGAGATGGGAAAAATGGAAAATATTAAAAAGCACAAAGAAATGATCATGATACAAAAGATTCAAGAGAGAGTGACAAATGTTGAAGCCACGTAAAGATGACTCGACATACAGAGAATAGGACTCCCTGAAGAACAAAAACAAAAGTAGGGATCAGAACAAATATTAGAAGCTATAATTCAAGAAAACCTTTCAGAAATAAGAAAGGGTTGAAACTACAATTGAACAGTCACACCACATTCCTGAGAATATGGACCCAGAATGGCCAACATATAATTTTTATATATATATACACACATATATATGTATATAAATATATAAAATATATATAAATAAGTTTATATATATATACTTATTTATATAATTTTAGTAAAATAATGAAACTTTAAAGAAAAATAAAATTCCTTTGAGTAAGCAAAAATAGCATATGATTTGTAAGGGACAGAAAACTGGACTATCGTCCACTTTTTTACTGTAACACTTGTGCCACAAGAAAATTAAGTACTGTACTGAAGATACTCAAGAAAATAACATACTGACCAAGGATCTGGAGAATTGACTTTTACATATAAAGGGAACAGGGGGAGGGCATAGCTCAGCGGTAGAGTGTGTGCTTCGCATGCACAAGATCCTGGGTTCAATCCCCACTACCTCCATTAAAATAAATAAATAAACCTGATTACTTCCCAATCTAAAAAAAAATATTGAAAAAAAAAGTATAAGGGATACAAACTGTTACCACTACCCAAAAATTCAGGAAATATTGAGCCCTTCCTGCGGAATCTACCAGTAACTGAGCTTCAGTGAGCCAAAGTGACTAGAGAAATGTTAGCATAAGGAAGTGAAATGAACACCAGATATTTGGTTGTTTATGGAATTAAGAATAAATGAGGATTAAAAAGGAAAGAGTGTAGTATATAATGGCTGTACGCTCTGAAAATATAGATAGAGTACAGCTATTTATAAATGGAAGGAATAAGAGAATGAAGAAAGCACACAGAAAATTTTTAAATTATTTTTCTTTTTAAAAAATTATTTTCAATAATGATGTTGATCGAAGTAGTGTTAGTGCTTTAGATGTTTGTGTGTATAGCATGGAATAAAGTAAATAAGTAATTGTTGGGTATTCTAATTCTGTCATCTCCTGTGCTCTTGAGAACTACAATTCTTTGGTAAGAAAAGGAATTTAGTATAAGAAAGAAGACTTTAAGTAAACACTCGATAATTCTTGAATTGGAAGAACTGGTATACACTTGTGAGGCATTTTATCATTTTTAAAGTAATATAATTAGTTTTTAAGAGTTAAGTTCACAGCGTATTTGAGTGGAAAGTACAGAGAGTTCCCCAGTACCCCCTTCCCCCACCCAACAATCTCCTGTACCATCAGTGTCAGTGGGGACTTTTATAACAATCCACCTACCAATGTTGACCAACATCAACCAAAGTCCACTGTTTACATTTGGGTTCAGTCTTGTGCTGTACACGCTACAGATTCTGACAAATGTATAATGTTATGAATCCACCATTATAGTATCACGAAGGATATTATTACTGTTCTAAAAATCCCTTGTGTTCCTCCTATTCATCCCTCCCCCTCCCGCCTCTTGCTCTGAACCCCTCGCAACCACTGATCTTTTCTACTGTCTCCGTAGTTTTGCCTTTTCCAGAACTTCATATAGTCAGAACCATACAGATGCAGCCTTTTCAAATTAGCTTCCTTCGCTTAGCAATATGTGTTTATGTTTTTCCATATATCTTTATGGTATTCTTTTTATTTCTTTGTACATTTTGGATAACAGTCCTTTATCAGAGGTGTATTTTACAATGTTTTCTCCCAGTTTATGGTTTGTCTTCTCATTTTCTTGACTTTTTTTAAAAAAAGATAGGTAGGTAGACAGATAGGTAGATAGAGTCCCCTATCTACAGAGAGCAAGGAGGCTAGGTAGCTAGCAGATAGTAAGGAGGCTGTCAGAGACTAAAAGATCATGCCAAAAGGACACGGAAACCATCTGTAAGAGGCTCCCAGTGGCCGAATATGGAACCATTTGAGCTTTAATAAAGATTATAATTGTAGTGAATTAAAACCATCAAGTGTATTTAAACCTTTAATTCATAAGGCTGTTTAAAGCATAGTCACCTTCAGAGGAGAAAGAACAAATGTATTCTCTCAGAAACTGGTAAATAAAGGGAAAGAATCAAACATTTATCCTTCCTTTAATATTTGAACTGTGCCACTGGGTAGCCAGACAGTTGATGAGTGGAAGCATCTCTTTCTAGAGGTACTCAGGTTAATATATGAAAGAGAAATGATAGAATTATCACCATTTTAAACCCCAGTGAATGAACAGAGCTAGATATTGTGCAGCAACAGCTGTTAACTTCACAAAAGGCAAGGCAAACAGACATTATGTGTCTGCTGATGAAAGAATACACCGCCACCTATGGTCTTGCCAAAACGACTGAACTGGAGTCTGATCCAACCCCTGGATTCAGCTGCCAGTTTGCAGGAAATACAGAGGAACACCTTGAACTCCACCAAGAGTATCAATCAGCAGATTCCAGACAGTGGAAAAGCGAGGGGCAAAAGGCTCAGATTCTTCAACAGATAAATTGTAAAAAAAATTGTAAAAAAAATAGGAAGGGATGGAGGGGGAAAACTTGTAGATTACAAAGGACTCAAAAGATAGATCGGATTTTGAAAAATGGCAAGACTACAACACATGTCTAGGAAGGCAGTCAGGTGATGAAACCGTAAAGGAAGACAGAGACCAGATTTCTACTGGGGTCCAGAGAGCGGTCGCTTCTGCAGGGAGGAAGGCAGCTGAGATCGAAAGGAGACATGTGAGGACCTTGTAGCGATGCTGGAGAAGTTCTGTTCCTTGATCTGGGTGGTGGTTTTTATGATAACTCCTTAAGCTATAAATTGGTTGGGCTGATTTTTTTTCTGTCTGTTTTATTTTACAATGAAATACTTCTTTAAAAACTTCTCCTAATCCCCAATTTCAACCTCATTCTCCACATGCCCGGAGGCAATGGCTGTGGCTGTGACTGATTTCCCAATATGATGCCTTAGGGCTCTATCTTGCTCCAGAGTAAGGACGCTGAATGTCTAATTAGAGAGACCCACGGACCTACCAGGATATACACTCCAGAAGGCCAGAGACCATGCCTGCCAGATTCACAGCTGCATGCCCAGCTGCACCTGGCACGTAGTAGGTGCTCAATAAATATTGAATGGTTGTATGACACAAGCTGGACTCAGAGGTTTCACTCAGTTGGGGTGAAATGTATAGTATAATCAGTCACATAAAAGATACTGTGACCCCCACCATGAAAAGGCCTGGCCCCTCCCTGTTTCTGGATTAGTCATATCTGTATCTCTGAAGTCACTTCCTAGCCCACCTTTGCACACCACCTCTCCCACTGCTTGGATGAGGTGAACCTCCTTGGTGAACCACAGCTATCAAGGATGCCTTGCTGTTCCTAGAGGAAGAGAGGGCCAGGCTGGGCCAGGTGTGCAGCTGGATCATCTTTCGCCTTCATTCTGAACCAGAATTTGGTGATGCTTCAGAGACTTTGCCCAGGTCTCCATGTCCCCCTGTGTGGAGAAGAATTCACCATGGTGACTGCTCAGGAGAAGCAGGGATATCTGTGCGTTCTGGGGCTCAAGAGGGTTCCTCCTGAAAACATGAGGGAAAGACAACATGGGCTGACACTGGTGGTGCCATTTCTGCGTCCCGTCCCTGCCCCGAGAGGTCCCCAAGAATGTGGCGATTCCAGGTGCACCCACATACAAACAAGGTACCATTGGCATCCCTGGAGACCCAAATTCAGAGCAAGTTTGGAAGGTAGCATTGTTGCTGAATAATTCTCAGCAATTCTCAGCAACAAAATTGCTGGAATTAACTGCTTCCCATAGCCCCCTTTATCCTGGTTTATGCCCACTTACCATCTGGGACAGCAGAGGCCAAAGGGTTAGTCATTATCCCAACTGGAGAGGATTAAGGGCTCTTGAGGGTGATGCCTCTGTTTCCATTTAACAAACGTTTACTGAGCCCGTCCTGGGCAGGGATGGTCTCACTCACCTTCCAACCTCAACTTTGGCAAAGAGGAGCAGGTGCTTCAAGGGACAGGAGGCAGTTTCCACTCACCTGGCATTTGTTTGCAGTTCTCTTCCCAGACCACGGATGCCACGTGCCCCTCCGTGCACAGTTTCACCTCCCTTTCCAAGAGATAAATTATAGAAATCCCAGGGTCTCCGATTCCCTACAGTCAGATCTCTGGGCCTCCTGTTCCAGAGAGTCACTTGCTGTGACTCATCCAAATGTACGGAGTTGATTCCTTCAGTGTCATCATCCTAGTAAATGTCAGGCACAAAGTGAGCGAGACAAGCCTGGACCTCCCTTCACAGAGCTTATCCCCTGACCAGCGGACATAGAACGTCTGTGCATCACAATTTCCAGAAGTGGATAGAGGTTCCCTTGCTTAATAAAAAAGAGGAAAAAAATGGATTGAATCATATATCTCCCAGGTACTCAGGTAACCAACCCTCTTCTCCACCAGTTAAGTACAGTAAACCTATTTTAAGAGCATCTCTCAGGAAGCATAAACTTTATTTCACTGCATCATGTAATCCCTTGTAATAGAAAACCAGTAATGAGGATGCCAGCAGCAGGTGCAAAAGGCAGTTTTACATCAATAGAAAATTCAATTCTAATTAATCTCTTCACAGCCAACATAATTGAGTCTTCATGGGGACCACTGGCCTCACCAGCTCCCCCACCTCACTCTTTCCTTTGACGGGCCTGTCTTGCCCACTGCTGTGATGGAATGTGTCTGGAAACAAAGGGAAAAACAGTGCTGATACCATCTCGGGCAAGCTGGGTTTGCAGCCGAGTCTCTTTATTTCCATCACCGAGTTATTACTGACATCCAAGGCACTGAGCGCAGTCTCAGAGGCCTTCCCTGGGTATGTAAATAGCATCCCGCTTTGTTATTTATTTCTTAGCTCTCTTCCTTGCTCCCCTGCCCCCAGGGTTGTTTTCTGGTTCTTTTTTTTTTTCTTTCCAAAGACATCATAAGGGTCACATCTCTCTTTGCCATCACAGTGCTCTCCACTTTTGCAGCCTAAGAAAGAATTATGAGCCGGGTGAGTGCCCATGTCCTATGCGGGGGTGTATGTCTTGTTGGCCTCCCCATCCTCCCAGGTTGAGGCCGTAATTCATGCATGGGTGACAGCCAGTTTAAAAGCCATCACTATGAAGCCAGAAGAAAATGCACAGGATTCATAAACTCCCAGTATTGCCTCATCTGATCTATTTCCTTCATTGCTTTCTTCTGATGTTGAACTGTGATCATCCCTAGAATGGAGCAAAGTTGCGTCAGTCTAATGTTTCAGACCAGCTACGTTAATTAAAATGCTCCCCTTATGCTGATTTCCAATAGGTTCTCCTCCCAGCAAATGTAAGTGCACAAAAATAAAGCCAAAACCAAACTTGGATTGGTTCTTCACGCCCACTGTGAGCGACAAGCCAAGCAGAGATGGGGTGGGGGCACTGTCTGTGAGCCAAGGGCTGGCACAGAAAAAGAACGCTGCAACTTCAGAGCCCCTCCCTGAAGCGGAGCTCATGATCCCTGTGATCAGAACGAGTACCTTGCCAGGGTGAGTGGTCTCCCACCTTATTCAGAGTCTGGGGTCTGCTTTGGATGCCTCTAAAAAAAAGCCTGCACCTTTTATTGCCAGAAATAGATTTGAGTTTCTGTCCTTCCCAGGTAAATCCATGAGCACTGCCAGATGAGGCTGTGAGCCTCAGCAAGTGTGGGTGGAGCATCAGCAGGTGTGGGTGGAGCCTCAGCAGGTATGGGTGGAGCCTCAGCACTTGTGGGTGGAGCAGTCCTGCTCATCCAGCAGCCCACCACCTGCATCATCACCAGATACCTATTTGCCAACTATCAACTCAAAGTTCCCAACTAGGAATCCAGGGCTGGGCTTGGGCAGAAAATCAGGGTCCATCTCCTGTTCACCATCATTCTTGGACCTTGTTGTCTCAGAAGCTGGGAACACTTGCTCTGCTCTAATGCTTATGTGAGCAAAGATGACTAGGGGCAGCAGAAAGCTAAGCCGAACCAGAGAGAAGCTTGGGAGTGGGGTCCAAATAGACTCCTTACCAGCGGGGCGCTAGCTTCTTAGTGGAGTTTGGGGTGAGAGGAGCAAAGGAGTCTGTGCCAGGACTTGTCCTCCCCCATGTTAATTTTCCTCGAGGACTTTTTTTTTTTTTTGATCAGAGAAAGTTTATTGCTGGGCTGAGCAAGGAGAACGAGCTGCTCATGCCTCTCAAAACCCCCAACTCCCCTTCAAGGACTTTGAAGTGTCCCTGTTTCCCCAGTCAAACGCCCATTTTCAAACACACAGCCCACTTCCCAGTCTCCTCACAGGGCTGCCCTCCACCCATTTCTCTGCCCTTCTGGGCTTTCCCTCCTCCCTTGCCTGCTTGGTGCCCGCCTGCTCCTTGTTGCCCCGGCTGCTGTGGTGCTGGTGCTGAGCCGCCTTCTCTCCAGTCTCCAGGTCTGGGCTCATCCTCTGGCTGCCTTCTGCCCTTCTGCTGCTGTGATGGCTGGATAGGGAGGGGAAGGAAGGAGCCTGAATGGCTGCCCTGGGGACCCTGGGGGGAGTGGGGAGGTGTTGGCACCACAGTGAGTCAGTCTCTCCCAGACCTGCTTCTATTCTCACACCACACCCTTGAGGTGCAGCCATCCCTACTAACTTAGAGATGCCCACTGATGTTCCAGACTGTTATGGGGCTGAACTAGCCAAGGTCAGATAATCGAAGAGGCAGGTGGGGAAGCCTTGACCACAGCAGGAGAAAGTTACCACCGCTTTCTGTTGTCTCAGACGTTACACTGAAGGCTGGGGCCATAGTACTTGGAGGCCTGAAATCTTGAGTTTTTATGGATTACCATTTGCGTTATTATGCATTCAACAGCCACTAACAAAACACACACACACACACACACACACACACACACACACAAATCCCACAAAACCCCGTCCCCACTGGGTAGTACAACTGAGCATGTAGACATTCTTCTGGAGGGCGAGATAGGGAGGGCAGAGGCTGCCCTTGGGGCAGGCTATCAGCTTGATCCTGCCACACTTGACCCTCTGGAGGAGGAAACACGAACCTCCCCAATGCTGCATGAGACCCTCGGGTTTTAGGACCTAACCCTAATCTCAACAGAAGACCTGGTGTTGCTTACCACAGGGGGCACCAGCAGACACTACATAGCTCCTGTCCTCACCATCAACCCGTTGATGATTGGTGAGGACTTAACTAATCACCCTATCTGGGTCTCACCTCCCTGTGGTCTACCCTCCATCATGATCTGACCCATACTTCTAAAACACAACCTGGTCACACCAGTCCGATGTCCACCACTTGCGACGTCAAACCCATAATCCCCACCCTGGGAATTTAAGACCAGCTTCTCCTTTCTTTGCCCCATTCTCTAGACACATCCCTGCTTTCTTCGTGCCTATTCCCGTTCATGCTGTTCTGCTGAAATATCTCCCATGCCACCCACTGCCTCTCCTCAGTACCATCTTGCACCTGCTACTGCCTCTTATCCAATACTGTTGTGAGAGTCTTAGCCTGTGCAATAAGTCAAGAAAAAATATATAGGTATATATAATGGTACAAAAAGAGAAAAGAAGGTAATTATTTGAAGATTTTGTGCTTTTCCAAGAAAAAAAAAAGAAAGAAAAACTGTAGCAACAAAAAAAGAACTGAGATCCATAGTTTCCCTATATACAAATAGTAACTCGTTAAATATAATGAAAAAAATCTCATTTACCATAGCAACAAAATATATAAAATATCCAGGGATAAACCAAAAGAAATATGCAATAACTGTACCAAAAAAATCTATAAAACTGTACTATGAGATATAAAATAAGAGCTTAATAAATGAAGAGCCATGTTACGGCATAGAAAAACTTGGTAATAAAAATATTTCAATTCTCCCTAAACTAATCTATAAATGTAACTCCAATAAAAATCCCAGCAGGATTTAGGGAGAAGAACTTGATAAAATTCAATTGGAAGAATTCCAAACAACCAAGATGAACTGAGAACTTCTTTAAAAAGAACAAGGAAGGTAGAGTTGGTCTACTGGCTATTGAAATAGAATATAAAAGGATGCTCCTTAAATATAGAAGTAGACAAATAAAACAACAGAACAGAAAAGAACACCCAAATGGATTCTGGCTTATGTAGAAATTTGGGGTTACTAAGAATAATAATAGTTACTTGCTGAGTACTTCCCAGGCACTGGACCCTGTTCTAAGCATATTATGTGTATTAATTCATTTAATCCTGATAACAACCCTGTGAGGTTGGTTACTATTACTATCCCAAGTTACAGATGAGGAAACAAAAGCACAAAGAGGTTAAATAACTTGCCCAAGGGCACATGCCATTACATGTTAAGAGTGACAGATAAAGTTGGTGTAAGAAGGATAGTCTATAAATACATGTCAATAGGATAAAAGGAAGAAAATGGAATTCCATTTCCTACCCCAACCAGGTACAAAATTGAATCTTAGATATGGAATCAAGGGTATTGGATGCCCATAGCAGAACTATTCACAATTGCCAAAAGGTGGAAACAACCCAAACGTCCACCAACTGATGAATGGATAAACAAAATGTGGCATGTCCCTGTCATGGAATATTATTCAGTCATGAAAAAGAATGAAGTACTGACACATGCTATGATGTAGATGAAACTTGAAAACATTATACTGAGTGAGAGAAGCCAGACACAAAAGGCCTACATGTTGAATGGGTCCATTTAGCTGAAACATCCAGAATAAATAACTCTATAGAGATAGAAAGCAGTG
Organism: Vicugna pacos; assembly: GCF_048564905.1. Classification (NCBI taxonomy): domain Eukaryota; kingdom Metazoa; phylum Chordata; class Mammalia; order Artiodactyla; family Camelidae; genus Vicugna; species Vicugna pacos. The sequence continues at coordinate 16,899,229 of NC_132995.1, forward strand.
GTTTCTACCAGGGGGCTGAGAGTAAGTGGGGGAAATTTGGGAGTGACTGCTCGATGAATGTGCGTTTTCCTTTTAGGATGATGAAAATATCTTGAAACTAGATAGAGATGATGGTTTCCTAACCTTGTGAATGTACTAAGTGCCATTGAATTGTACACTTTATAATGGTTAATGGTTAATTTATCTTATGTGAAATTTACCTCAAAAAAAAAAGTATTGGGGTGAGGATATAGCTCAGTGGTAGAGTGCATGCTTAGCATGCCTGAGGTCATGAGTTCAATCCCCAGTACCTCCATTAAAATGTTTCTCCGCAGAAAGAGTGATTTTAACATATTGTGGTAGGGCATTACTGTAAAGGCCACTGAATCACATCTTCCTAGGGCTATACTCCTTTGCAATGTGATTTTAGTGTTCCTTCCATCAAGAGATGGAATCTGTCTCTCTACCTTTTGAAGCTAGGCTGAACTAGTAACTTGCTTTGGCCAATGTAGTTCAGGGAAGTGACACCAGGCCAGGTCTAGATCCTCTGGATCCAACTGGAGAGATGTTGCAGCTTCCACTTTACCCTCTCAGAGCCCTAAGACCACCATGCCACGAAGGAGGCCAGTTTAGCTTCTTCGAGTAGGAGAGGGCGTGTATTGGAAGCACCTCAGCCCAAAGCCAGAACCAACAACTGCCAGCTTTAGCCACGTGAGTGATCCCAGGTGAGACCAGCAGAAAAACCACCCAAATGCCATTCAGAGAATCATAACGAAGAACAGATGGTTAATGTTTTAAGCTACTATGCTTTGGAGTGTAGGGTGGTGAATCAATGGATAACTGATACATTTGGACTGAGGAAGGTTTTTTTTTTTTTTTCTGCAGTAGTAAAGAAAAAATAGACGGTGATGAAGTAAAAATTCACATTTTAAGGCAAGACAAGAACAATTTAAACAGAAAACTTTTCCTCTGCCCTTTGGCCTCCTCCCTCCCCTCCAATGTGAATTGTGCACCTGCTTTATGCGTTAACCAGACCTCCCCAGTGGCAGAAATACCTCCTCAGCCATAAAGATCATTTTTAAAAATTCTGGCACCAGCCATGTAGCTCCTTAGATGATAACATTCTTTTCTCAGTCTTGTAAGGGGTCACGATGACCCTGCGCTCATCTTGTATGCGCAGACATCTCTGGTGAACTTTATCTACAACGCTAATATATCATTTCCCCTAAAGATAGTGCAGAACAGACTGGTCAAATGACCCGGGGAGATACTGGGCTGCACCTAAGAAAGTTCTTGGCTTAAATACTTACTTACGACCTCATTCATGTTACTAGCTATATTACTTGTAGTCTGTCTATGTTACAAGATTATTGTTTCTTGCATTTCCAAATAGTGACTGAGCCTCTGATAAAATTAATGATGATTAGGTGACTTGAAATGATTGATTAAAATATAGTTCTATAAGACCAATGACTGTGGTAATCAAAAATTGGTGTAATTCTAGAGACATGGGAGAAGCAAAAAGAGGGGGCCGTTTCCTGGACCATGACAACTAGTAAGACAGGTGGTCCAGTGGCCTTTGGCTACTGTTAATCACATCAAATGACCTGTCGATGAAATCCTCGCCTGACCTAGGAACGAGCATTTCTAGCGCCATGGGACAAATTGGTCATGAAATGCCTCCCAAACGTTGGTAGAAATTAAGACCAAAAGGGAAGGGATTGTAAAATAAAGAATGCTGTCCACTGTCCAGTTCTGTAAGAATCAAGTCATTAACCACTGCAGTCGCTGCCCTACAGTGTACCCTGCAAGGAATTCAGGGTGACAATCAGGATGAGGTGCTTTGGGAAAACTGAGAACTGGCCCTCAGATAGTTAGGCATTTTCAGGAGATTTTGTGACCCGAGTTTCTTGCATCTTCCCATACTTAGAAAAGCACTAAACCCATTACCTAAGATGTCTTCCTCATGGCTAGGGGCAACCTTCTACCAAGGTGTGAACTTGATTGCACGGATCCCTTTGACAAAATCATTTACATACTGGCCTCCCATTTTACCTCTTCAGAACAGTTTTCAGATCTCTTTGAGAGAATGTCTCCCAGGTTATAATCCTCAGATTGACTCAAATAGAATTTTTCACTCTTTCTTAGATTGACTATTAAATTTTTGGTGACGACTAAAGTAGGATAAATTTGGCTAGGTAAAAATGCAAGACTTCCATACAGCAAAACACAAACAAATAGAACATCACTAACAACTGGTACTCGTCCCAAGGATAGGTGAAAACTGCCTGGGGAGCTTTTTCAATATGCACATACCAGTCACATCCCAAGGAAATATTTCAGACTCTCCAGGGTTGAGAGTGAATACGTGTGGCATTACCTCATGGTTAGAACAAGGAACCCGTAGACGGGCAATGGCTTGAATCCCTCTTGCTGGCTGTGTGCCCTTGGGCAAGATGTTTCTCCATACCATAAAGTATGGTACTTTATGTACCATAAAACTGGTACAATAATAGTATGTACCTCATAGGATTATTGTTGTATGGATTAGATAAGTTAATAACTATGAACCGATTAGAACAGTGCCATATAGTAAACTGTCATATAGTAAATACTTAATAAATGTAGTTAGCATGTGAATACTGGAAAATTTCTAAATGATTCCCATACACCATCTGAAAAACCAGAAAACAAAATTCGACTGGAATGTGTATGTGGGCAGTGATTTGCAACATATTACAGAGAGCAAAAGGTTATTGTCCTCAACATGTAGAGAGCCCTTAAGAATCAATAAGAGAAACATGTACAAACAAATGCTATCAATTCCAAAAGAAATAAAACTACACAACAAACATTAAGACATTCAACTTTAATATCATCAGAAATATACATTAAAATAATATGTTTCTGGTCTCTGATATTTGCAAAGAGTGAAAAAGGATAATTACCAATGCTGATGAGCATGGGTGGAAAACCGGAACTTGCATACCCTGTTAGGTAGATTCTGAATTATTACCATCCTTCTGAGACCAATATAGCAGCAATGTATACCCACGTGTAATGTGATCCACTCTTTGGAATTAATCATAAGGAAATCAGCAATCGTCAAACAGGTTGAAGACAATATATGAATAAGGATGTTCATTGTAGTCCCCATGTTAAGACACCTCAGACGCCAATTAATGGAGCTTCACAAAGAGACAAAACTGGTTTCAGAGCAAATTGAATATGATTGGATCCATTTTTGTAGATACATATGCAGAGGGTGTCAAGAACAGCTGTTCTGAGTATTGGGGAGGGGGCTGGTGGCAGGTATGATATTAGGAAGCCCAACAGGGGCTGCAGATCCTTGGAAATTCACATCAGTCTCCTCACGCCCAAAGCTGACGATTTCAACTCCACCTGTCTGATTACTGAATTTTGTTTCGCAGTTGGTTCAAAACTTGATAGGGAGAGAAGAGTATTGTTTAATGCTCACCTCAAATGCCAACGAACACCTCATCTTCTCTCATTCTTTCACAATAGACCTGATTTGATGAGCCATTAAGCCCATCATTTAGCAACCCAAACTTGGTTACCCTTTCTCTCCTCAAGGGCAGGAAGGGCTTAATATGCAGACCTTCCCGGAGGAGAGATGAAATATTTGCATTCTGTCTCTCTAATGCAACAAAAAAGAAAAAAGATCAAAGAGCTTAGATTCTTTAATGAAGCAGGCTGAGCACGCATAGTCTGCTACCACATATATGTAAAATGTATTATAAGTAACTGAGAAAAAAGACTGGAGGGATATGCACCCAAGGACAAAGTGGAGGAGGGGCAGGAGAGTTGAACAAGACATTAATAGTAATTGAATAGAACGGATCAAGGGTGTTTCCTGTTTTCTTGAATTTCATGATTTTTTTCCTGTAATTTACATATATTTCTCCTGAAGTAGAAACAATCCTCTATACACTTAGATTGTTGTCTGCCTCTCAGAGGTGTCTCCTCAACTCAAAATCATCTCTAATCCTAGCCCTTATTTCGACAGTGTTGGTGGGTGTCTAGCAGCCATCTTGTACCATGCGCTTACCTGCTTCCAATCCCCAATGCTACCTACCTCCATCCTGGCCTGAGGAGCTGAACCAGGGGTGGGCAGTGTGGACGGGGAACGTTGCCTGCCATTCCAGTAAACAAAGAATGTTGTCCACCCTTCTAGTTCTCCAAGGATCAAGCCAGCAGCCACTACTGTTGCCCCCCTCCACCCCTCCCATCCCCACCCTGTGCACCCTGAGGGGAATTCAGGATGGAGAAAAACAGGGAGCGTTCTGTGCTGCAGAACTGGCCCTAGACAGTTAACTAGCATATCTAAGGGATAATTTCAAAAGAGATCAGCCTCTTGCATCTTCACGTATACAGAAAAGCACTAAAATCCTTAACTTGAAATGTCTGTTTTTTGTGATTAGCAGTAATCTTTTGATGTTTGATTACATTTTTTCCAGCAAAGAACTCCTGTGCATCCTGGCTCCTCCCTTACCTCTTGGGAGTAATTTCTCAGAGTTATCTGAGAGGCTGTCTCCTGGGCAATTGTCCTCAGTAAGGTCCCTGAATAAAAACATAACCTGCAGTTTTTCGGTTGTGCATTTAACTTCAGTCAACAGCAGTTACCCAAACTGGGCCAGTCAAGATCTTCTGGCCAGGAGTTTGATTCAGGCTGAGAAACTCAATCCTTCCCTTGGCTACATCTGTAACCTATACAGCCAGGAAAGGTGGGCAGCCATGTTTTTAACCATGTGGCAATGGGAGTCCGGGCTCTGAGTGGTGGACCTTCCTAAGGCTCCTGCTCACAGGTTCTGCAGCCTTGAAAAACCTGTGTTTTTGTTTAAGCCTATTCTAGTTGGATGGTGTAATCAGAGGAATATTAACACATAACCTTGTGACCAGAAGAGGAGTTACAAGGGGACAGTCCTTGAAAGACAAGGCAGGATGAGAATGAAGGTGACATGACCACAGTGAGGTATCCCGCCCAACACTGAGAAGCCTCCCAGCTGGGTTAAATATTAGAGAAGCAATGATGGTGCTTGCTGGCCCCTGGGTCTAGGATTAAGGGCTAACAGAGAACAGGGCTGTAGGACGTGCCTATAGTTAGATGGCTCAGGTTTTCACAAGAGATGTGTTTCCAGACAAAGAAAGCCTGGTCTGATACAAACTACTGTGTACAGAATAGATAAACAGCAAAGTCCTACTGTACAGCACAGAGAACTATATTCAATCACTTGTAGTAACCTGAAATGAAAAAAAAATGAAAAAGAATGTATGTGTGTATGTATAACTGAATCACTATGCTGTACACTGGAAACTAATACAACATTGTAAATTTTTTAAATTTCCTTTAAAAAAAAAAAAAAGAAAGAAAGAAAACCTGGCCAACAGGGGCTTATAATTCTTGGTCCCTCAAAAAATCCACAATTCTGAGCTTGGGCTCTAGCAGGGAGAGAACCATCTAGGCAGTCACTTCCTCGGGGGACTCTTCCTCACTGCTCCTTTTTGGAGGGTCCCCACAGGACACTGGATCAGGAATTTCCCCCAATCTCCCCCCCAGGAATTCCACCCTGGGGTGGCTGCTGGCCAGGGAAGCGAGCCACCAAACACCCGTGGAAGGCAAGAATCCATTGGTCCCATCACTCCCATGTTCCTTCTGGGCAGGAAGAAATGGTATCTGCTTTGGATTGGCAACTGAGAGGGGTACAGTTCTGTTCTAGAAGGTACTTAACATGTCCCCTCTTCTAAATGAAACTCAGCACTGTAACTGGGATG